>NC_138945.1:48002500-49202500 GCF_965226115.1 Aulonocara stuartgranti | reverse complement strand
CCTCTCCAAAATCTGAAATGGAGATGCGTGAAGAAGTTGCATTACCAGCAGGGCGAGATAATATATTTTAAGACACGAAGTCGGTGGTGAGCAAAAAACGTACTAAGGATATTTCCGGGTCCTTAATTGTCAGAATCGATTAAGCTAGGGGGCTAATATGTATTTACGTGTAAATGTGACAGTAATGTCTGCTAAATGCTTTCCTGTGATTATTTTCATGTAAAATAGCTCCCTTTGCTGCAATGTTTTGGAGACCAAAGTGTGAAATTGACACGGTGGACGGGCGTTTCTGTTGTTACACACTTTGTCGTGATATTGGGTTGGCAGGTGGGTCACACATTGGCCTCAACGCTTGACTGAGTAGTATTAGCAATTGATCATGTTTTTAAAAAATGAAATTTTCAAGGAAATGCAGTGCTTTATCTTGTATTTTGATTCGAGTGAAGATGTAATATTGGGTGGGTCCCAAGGGAATTTTCTGGTTTTTAAATGTGCTGCAGCACTCTTGACTTTGGGAACAAGCTGGGTTTATTTATTCATACAACAGCAGTCTCACAAAGTGGCTTTATTTTATAGCACATTAGTATATGATACGCCCGTGAAATACAAAAATAGTTAGAAAGATGGAGTTTTTATTTTTTAAAGATCTTTAGGAGTATTGCTTATTTTCCTTTGTGTTACAAATCTGCATTTGCTGGTTGTTTTCTATTTTTAAAACTTTACAACCGTGCAAAAAATACTTGGGTATAGCAGGAATCTGTGGTTTGGGCAGAAACCCTTTGCACATTTGCTGTGTGCCACAAAATGCAGCAGCCAGAAACTCTTTGGGGGGGATATGTTAGGCAAGCATTGGTCCTGGCTGGGACCAAATTTGACATCTCATAACACTTACTTGCTCCAAAGTAATATCGATTTCTTTTCCAGAAAAGAAACAACAACAATATAAAGCTAAAAAAAAACCAGAACCCAGACACAGCACAGCAAAACTCAACAGCAAGAAAAACCTCTTGAAACAAAGTAAACAGGACTTACAAACCTATAAACTTTCCTTCTCTGTTTTCCATCAAACTTTGTTGGCTGTTAAGTTGGTCAAAGTAAAGAAGCATAAATATTTATTTCTTGCCCTGTTTTTCTTTCTTTCTTTTTGCGGCACTTACCTAAAATCCATCTCTTTACTCACTATTCTTCTAATCCTTACAAATGGCAACACACTCCCCACTGTCACTCAAACGTCCTCACACATAAATAATAGGCACATACATCGACTCACTCATTGTCTCTCAGTCTCACACTCACACTCATTTGCCCTGACTTGTGTTATTGTACTGCTATGTAAAATGGCTGGTGCAGTGAAAATGGAAAGCAGTGAGGTTGGAAGGGAAAAGTCCCTCAATGGGCTTTGAATTGCCAAGGTCCTGAATAAGCATTGTAATATGGGCTTGCAGGCAGCAACCAAATATGCAAAGAATTGGATTTGGCATTACTGACATCTAGTTTTACCCTCGCAAATGCGCAACCTACAGAAATACAAAATCATAATTTAGCGGTAATGCACACTATTAACAAGCTTTAACAATGTAAAGGATATTGTTCTGGGACTGCGTGTGGTTTAGGGAGTGATTGCTTTGGTTTTGTAGCATGACATCCTCAGATATAGAACTATGTTCATAACAAATAATTGAAACTCATAATGTTGCAAGAGTTTCAATCCAACATGAAAATGACAGCCATCAAGATCATGAAATCTGTTTGAGATGACAGCAGTACACCAAAGGAATATGTAATGGTCATAAAAATGATGACATATTCACATTGATAAGTCAACTAATGAACAGCTCAGCACCCATAATCATTGCTGAACACATTTCTGAACCTTGTTATAGTAGCTTTGACACAATTGCTCCCACAGATGTACTAAGTGGAAAAGCATACAGCAAGAAGGGATCCTGGATACTAACTCTAAGGCTAGTGTTTCTTTGGGCTTACTAGCACAGACCATACTGATATCAGAGGTATTATCTGGCCTATCATAGTAATGAAGAATAAATACTGTGGCAACTTGGACCTAGATCTGGACCTAGACCTAGCCCAGTGGTCATATGAGCAATACTTTGTCTTCAGTGGTTTATATTTCCCACAAAACAATTGGCAGGCTGCTGCTCTCTCACCGCTACTCAGGCTCAGTGCAGTGCAAGAAAGACTGCAAAGAAAAATGATGCTCCCATGCCACTTGCACACACTGCTTTGGGCAGACTATCATTCCCATTAAACTAATAACAGTTAGCTTCTTATCTCACAGTGTCTTGGCAAAGTCACTTCCACCCTTGAACACATTGCCTTTGAATGCTGGGGCTTAATCTATCACTGAGGCCCAAATGAGACCGCATAATCCTCTGCAATTTTTTGTTCTTGTATTTCACATTATCACTGATTTCTACTGCATTTTTTATAAACTTTTTTTTATTTTCTTCCATTTTGGAACAATGATGCTGTCCTTCAGTTTCATAAGCAGACAGAATGTTCAATCAAGAAAAAATAGCTGATGTCAGAAGCTAGTACATGAGTGGGTTTATTCTTTTGTTGAACCAATTTTCATTATCAAATTACCATTTGAAACTATTCAGATAGTGGAAATATTTAAAGTTTAATGTAAAATGTGACAGTGTCAATGCTCCCATCCACAACCTTATACAACACTTGATTCTGGAGAATCAGTGCACAGGTGTTTCGATGCTTTAGAGGCAAATGAAAGTCCAACAGGTCCCAGGTCAGTTCATATTCTCTCTTGGCATTTAGGACTTTGGTAAAGATCAATTTTCTTTGTTTTACCTTTAAATAATGCAGCCCACAGAAAGACTAATTTAAACAACACCACTAACAGAATATAATAAGAACTTTCTCAGCAATGAACAACAAAACAGTTTGACCTGGAAATATTCATATTATTGAAAGCTCAATTATGTTTTTTTTACTTTTCTTTTTGCAAACAGGATAACATTGCTAACATGAATGAAAGCTACAATGATCTCACTCGTTTTTTTTTTATGTTAAAGTTCAAACTATCTTCACTCATTAAGAAGTGTCAGCCTTAACAAACCAATTCAGCACCACTGCTGCTAAATTTGATCAATAATACCATTAACAATAGCTGTCAGTTTGCTGGGTGTGGTTGAGCTCATGCTGAATAAAAAGACAGAACGTAAAGAGAATTAAAGAATATTATTTCTTGCTATCACCTTAAGAGTCAAAAGAATATACTTTGGATTAAGACTCATTTAATTTACTGAGGTACTATAAATAAATCCAGCCAGAAGAAAAAAAATCAACAATGTTGTTTTTTAAATAAATGACTTTTTTTTTTTTAGTTTTTTAAAGTAAATTTAAGAGTGAAAGCATTTTCTGTCTTGCCGACTTTGACTTATACCCACTGTCATTTCTTGGACAAAGGTCAAAGACCTTTTCTGATTTGTGTTAGTCTCTCTGGTGGGGGTTACCTTCTTCTTGGTGTCTCTCTGTGGGCCTTCATCTATCTGATGTTTCTAGTTCAGCGTGTACTCCACTGTCCTTGATGCTCAGTTCTGGTTTACAGATCATATGATCATTGCATCTCTGCTGCCTTCTTTTCTTGTTCAGCAGGTAATTGGTGACTCTCCTGTCTAAGACAGCTATAGCTGAACTCATCTGATCAACCAATGCTGCAGATTTTTCTAATGCAGATTTTTACAAAGATATTACCCAATAATATTGGGTAATATTATTCGCTAGTTTTCATTAATCTGCAGGAGCTTTGTCACTTTGTATATTCTTCTCTTACATCTTTTGAGACAATAGTGTTTGATCTAATACTGTGTAAACAGGACTGAATGTCTTTCTTTTTGTATTTGCTTCATGATCCAGTCAGTGACCAGCATGGCAGTCCTTTTGTCTCTTGTGTTTATGGTGGTGACTATCCTTTAAAAAAGATCGGACAGAATGCAAATATTACAAACACTTCATTCTACAGTGCCTTACATAAAACATAGTTACATGGCTAACATACAGAGAAATACCGTACTTGTTTGACAAGCTTCGGAACAAAATGAGCAAAAAGTGTGACCTCACCTGTTAATTTGTGTTTAAAAAAAGGTTTTAGGATGCATACTTTTTGGAATATAGTCAGTATTTAAATAAACAAATATACACGTAAATAACTCCAAAATGTAAGGAAACGATCCTATGAACCTCTTAATGGCGGCTGTACAATTTAGTGGTCAACCACTGTAGTTGCTCTTTTATCTTGTAGAACGAGCCGTTTGGGTTTTCATTTTGCCAACAAGACAAATGTGACAAATGTGTTTCCCTATAGACAAGCTATTACAAGCAGTGGTTTGGCCTCAGACCCCTGCAGATATTCTGCTCATGGCCTCTGAAACAATGGCTCTGTTTTTATTTATTTTTTCATCTGCAGGGCACCATCCATTGCCAGGGCTACTCGCTTGTCATCTTGGCATACAGACAATGGCTTCCGGACACAAGAGCTCCTTGTAAAAGATGTTGCCACCCCTCGGTCTCTGTGCAGTACAGACACACATAAAAATCCCAGCAAACACTTGGACACATAAACACAGGCACACACAAAGCTAATCTAGGACTGAATCGAATCGTATCCCTTTGTTTTTGAGATGGTAACTGAAGGTGAGGGAGTGGTATTGGGAGATTGGGAGTAGGATACACTGGTAATCACTATTTCAAATAATTTCACTATCCCCCCACCGCCCATACACTCCTCACTAACACTGCACTATTCCAAAGGGCAGGGAGAGATTTCAATCTCTTTACAGCTGCCACCATGACTTTAGTAAATTGTTGACAGCCAAATCCATGTCGATCTGCTGAGTGATTGCATGCTGCAAAAGGTCTAATCTCATTTTCTCTGCAGCTCACACTGACTGTAAACGAACAGACATTAAGTTGAAGTTAAGTTAAAACGTTCGATCATAGAAGCCACGCCTAGTTAAGAGTATTATGGAAAATCAATCATCAATAAGCCTTCAAAGCTGTTTGGTACAATAAGACTATGAAATGTTAAACTGTCCATTGTGAAAACTGTATCTGATACAAACAGTGTATGGCCTTATAGTATACACTTCACAGAGGATGTAGATGGCCTGTGTTATTAGACTTTGCTGATGTCAAACACATAAAAATGCTCAAAGAAGCTCAGCGCCTCTGGCTAGTTTTTCCATGGCATGCAATCTTAACGCTATTCATGCATTTAACAGTGTCACTAAAAGACATGAGTCATGAAAAAAATATAAGCCGATGTATACGAGCTGCGTAATTTAAAAACAGGCCTAGAACAAAGTATTTCATACAAAAGTCAAACTGGTTAACAAAAAGTGTTCAATATTATTGCTAATATTGAATCCATGTGTTCAAGGAAGTACTTAAACACTAACTGCTCTAGACAAATAAATAGATTAAATTTGACCACAAGTGTGTTTCAACAACACTTTCAACATGTGTACATATGCAAAATTTACTACTATCTACTATCTACTCAGCCTCCTTTTTACAGCTTAGATTTACTTCACACAAATTCACTCTCTATCTATTCATCCAGTATTCATCAGTCGGTCCAGGCAATCTTCTCATCTAATATATTCTAAAAACACTCTGAATCCACTGGTTTATAAATGCCATCATTTTATTTTAAAATATTTGTCACATTGGTATCATAGCCAAGTCAAATTTTCACCCTCACCTAGAATATTTTGTTGCAACATGTCTGTCTTTAACACACCAACCAATGGTTTGTGATCTACTGCACATTAGAGCGCCACCCGGGCAACGAAAATCTGTTTCTGTTAAAGAGAGCATGAGAACATGTTCATGCCAAGCAACTAAAAGGCAGCTTGCTTTTTAATTCCTCACACATTTCAGGGTCAGCCTCGTCAGGCGATTTCCTTTGCCTGTGAAGGCCTCTGGACAAAGGTGGAAAATGAGAGGAAAAAAATACTGATGAGGAATGTGGCAGTTACTCTGGACAACCAATCGCAAACCAACACTCACTCCAAGCTCTCACAAGCCATGAAAAACAATACAGCATATGAAGTATCTGGCTGCTTATATAAAAAGTGAAGATTTGGGGTATTTTGATGAATCAAATGCCCAACAACAATACCCCAAGGACATCATGGAAGAGTGTCATAAAGTCCTATCAAAAGATGATGTTAAAGACTGGGAAAAAGTGATGCTAGAGAGAAATCACACAAAGTTAGATGGTTTTAACAAAGGACTGAACAAGATTTCTATTGTACACTACTGTATATAAACAAAGGTATCAGATGATAAAGGTGTTTAGGGCCTAGCCATGCACTCTGCCTTTACAAACATTTGTAAAAGAATGGTTTGTTCTAAAGGGCCATAGGAGTCAAGTCAGTTGATGCAAATTCTTCCATTTAAAATATTCCATGATCAGCTGTAATTTGCATTACTGAAAAGTAAAAGAGTTTAGGAACCATAGCAACTCAGCCACAAAGTGGCAGACCACATAATGTTACCCAACTGGGGTTGCTGAGGCGCATAGTTCATAAAAGGCACCAAAGCCCTACCTATTCAGGAACGACAGAGTACCAAACCTAAAAAAACGTTGTGCCAGGAGCTTCGTGTGTTGGGCTTCCATGGCCAGAAGCTCCTGTAGGTGTAATGTGTAGGTGGCCGTGGACTTTTATCTATATAGTGCAGATGCAAAATCAGTAGGGAACAGGCCAAGACAATGAATTGAGAATGAGTCATAGCAGTAGTTTCCTCTTATGAGGTAATGTGTATGCAAAAACTGGCATTCCACATAAGCGCATATGTTGTTTGAAGAACAGTAACAGTTTGCCTAAACTAGTGAGGCTGATCTGACAGCTTTATGGCTGGACACATATGGAGAGTAACTTCAAAAGAAATACATATTCACTATTTACGCAAGGACATACCAAATGAAATGACAGCAATGCAAAGCATCTCACATTCAGCAGGAAATTCTCACAGTGCTGCGGTCAGCTAAATGCTGCTCCATATTTTTAGACTGTGCTCCTACTGTGAGCAGAACAGAACAGATGACTGTGATTGTACACTTTGTTACAACACAGAGGGAGAAGCGCAGAGATTAGAAAGCATTTTCTGGAATTCGCAGAGATAACCGATTGCACGCATCCTTGCACGAATGATGTCACTGGGAACATTAGTGGACAGGATGTTGACATTATGGACACGAGCGGTCAAGGACAATAACGGTAGATCAAATGAGGGGTAAACATAAACATATTCAAAACAGAGTTTGTGAAACGTGAAGGTCAGGTACACATGTGCTCAAACCCAGTTAGAGGCAGCATGAGATGCAATGCTAAAAGTGTCACAAGATGAAAGTCCAACTGCTGCTTGTGAAGCTAAAACTAGATCTGAAGCTGAAGTCATTACAGCTAAGATCAAAAGGCAACCATTCATGCGCCATCATAACATGGTATAGCATTTTAAATGAGATAAATATTACTGGTAAGACTCTGCAGACACTGTGCACTTAGTGCAGTAGTACAGCTGAATGTGACAAAATGATTCCTGTTGGACAATCACACTGACGGCAAATTTGAAAGCATGCAGTCAAATGAAAAATATCTGGCGCAGGAGTTGGATGCAGAGACCCGATTTCCTGAAACAGTGCACTGTGACACCCTCCCCCAAAAAAGGAAATATCTTCAACTACAAGGGAGACAGTGAGGTAGTAATGGATCCACACAACAGGTTTACAAGCTGTTTTACTGGACTACGCTATTGATGTTATGGAAGAGTATTTTTTTTCTCACATCCAGGGCACAGAGACATACTTGGGGAAGTGAATCTGATCACATCTGTCAATAAGAAAAATGCTAGAACTTTTCCCCAGGGAAACATTGCACTGGAAAAAGCCGTGACACATCGTGACACCAGACACATTAAAAGCAAAGGATATCCTGCAGAATTGAATGCTTTGAGCAGACTTCTAGATGCTGGAACTAAACAACTACAGAAACTCGAGTTCACCTCCAGTCTCCAATAATCGAATCGAATTTGGTTGTCCCACTGCTTTTTGCACCAGTTGCTGAAGGAGATCACAGTTTCCTAAAAGTGCAACAAACAAACAAAAATATAAAAAGCTACTGAGTACAATGACACAAGACAGACTTAACAGACTGCTAATGATCTTCATAAAGGATAATCCGGCACAGAGAATCAAACCACAGGGTCCAGTTAAAGTAGCAAACTCTACTGGTAGCTACCATTTAGTACTTGAGAAACCAAAGTTTGATTATTTTTAAAAAAATACAATAAGTGAGCTGCAGTAAGAGAAGTAAAGAATTTGAAGACATTATTATGAGAATTACTATTATCCTTTTTGTGCTATTGGTGTAATTAGTTGTAGTGGCAAAAACCTCCCCTACAGGCAGTTTTTGCCAGGCTTGTGGCATTTTTCCAAATTCTTCATTCCATATTTACCAATAACTCAAACAAAATTATGCTGCAGGTCCAAATTGTGGTGTCTGTTAAGTATGGGCAGCAGACATTGATCCAACAAATGGGGAAGGAAACATCACATTTGCAGGGGGCTGATGAAATGAAAATAATATATAGGAAAATCAAAAAGAACTAGGACTTATAATAAATCTTTAAGAAAATATGATATGATGTTAATGCAAAATGTTGTTCAGATTGGCCTACCCATTAAGGAGGAGCTAGAATACATGCAGTCATACAGTGGCTTGCAAAAGTATTCGGCCCCCTTGAACTTTCCCACATTTTGTCACATTACAGCCACAAACATGAATCAATTTTATTGGAATTCCACGTGAAAGACCAACACAAAGTGGTGCACACGTGAGAAGTGGAACAAAAATCATACATGATTCCAAACATTTTTTACAAATGAATAACTGCAAAGTGGGGTGTGCGTAATTATTCAGCCCCCTTTGGTCTGAGTGCAGTCAGTTGCCCATAGACATTGCCTGATGAGTGCTAATGACTAAATAGAGTGCACCTGTGTGTAATCTAATGTCAGTACAAATACAGCTGCTCTGTGACGGGCTCAGAGGTTGTCTAAGAGAATGTTGGGAGCAACAACACCATGAAGTCCAAAGAATACACCAGACAGGTCAGGGATAAAGTTATTGAGAAATTTAAAGCAGGCTTAGGCTACAAAAAGATTTCCCAAGCCTTGAACATCCCACGGAGCACTGTTCAAGCAATCATTCAGAAATGGAAGGAGTATGGCACAACTGTAAACCTACCAAGACAAGGCCGTCCACCTAAACTCACAGGCCGAACAAGGAGAGCACTGATCAGAAATGCAGCCAAGAGGCCCATGGTGACTCTGGACGACCTGCAGAGATCTACAGCTCAGGTGGGGGATTCTGTCCATAGGACAACTATTAGTCGTGCACTGCACAAAGTTGGCCTTTATGGAAGAGTGGCAAGAAGAAAGCCATTGTTAACAGAAAACCATAAGAAGTCCCGTTTGCAGTTTGCCACAAGCCATGTGGGGGACACAGCAAACATGTGGAAGAAGGTGCTCTGGTCAGACGAGACCAAAATGGAACTTTTTGGGCAAAATGCAAAACGCTATGTGTGGAGGAAAACTAACACAGCACATCACTCTGAACACACCATCCCCACTGTCAAATATGGTGGTGGCAGCATCATGCTCTGGGGGTGCTTCTCTTCAGCAGGGACAGGGAAGCTGGTCAGAGTTGATGGGAAGATGGATGGAGCCAAATATAGGGCAATCTTGGAAGAAAACCTCTTGGAGTCTGCAAAAGACTTGAGACTGGGGCGGAGGTTCACCTTCCAGCAGGACAACGACCCTAAACATAAAGCCAGGGCAACGAGGGAATGGTTTAAAACAAAACATCCATGTGTTAGAATGGCCCAGTCAAAGTCCAGATCTAAATCCAATCGAGAATCTGTGGCAAGATCTGAAAACTGCTGTTCACAAACGCTGTCCATCTAATCTGACTGAGCTGGAGCTGTTTGCAAAGAAGAATGGGCAAAGATTTCAGTCTCTAGATGTGCAAAGCTGGTAGAGACATACCCTAAAAGACTGGCAGCTGTAACTGCAGCAAAAAGTATTGACTCAGGGGGCTGAATAATTATGCACACCCCACTTTGCAATTATTTGTTTGTAAAAAAATGTTTGGAATCATGTATGATTTTTAAGATAAGATAAGATAAGATAGAACTTTATTAATCCCTCGGGTGGGTTCCTCTGGGAAATTCGACTTCCAAAAAAAAGCACAGCAACGTTCCACTTCTCACCTGTACACCACTTTGTATTGGTCTTTGATGTGGAATTCCAATAAAATTGATTCATGTTTGTGGCTGTAATGGGCCAAAATGTGGAAAAGTTCAAGGGGGTCGAATACTTTTGCAAGCCACTGTATATACACACATATGCTATAATCGTTATAGTAAATAAATCCTACATCCTAAGCATGTAGCACTCAATATATTCTATTGAGTTAATACATTTTATTTTACGAGTATATAAAAATAAAATACACAAATATGAACAAGTAAAGCAGACCTTAATAAATAATGTTGTATTTATTTATTTTCTCTTCCTTTCTCTATTTTCCGTAACCTTGATCAACAAACTCAATCTCTTCTCTTTCTTAAAAGCTTGTTCTTGCTGCAAACAAATATAAAACTGCCAACTTCTAAGAGAAATTATGGCAGCTTGGTGACCACAAAGACATGCCACAGTTATTTTGCTCTTTGATTTCCGCTTGGGGGCACAACTGCCAAGGAATAACATTAGAGAATGAGTCTTTGGCTTGGGCATATGGGTGTCCAGACACAAATTAATTCAGCAGTGATTGCAATACACTGTATCTCTAAGGGCACTATTGTGAATAATTTATGTATGTGTGTGTATGTATGTATGTATGTATGTATGTATGTATATATATATATATATATATATATATGCTATTAATTATTGTAATGCATGACTCAAAATTCTTCAGTGAAGTTAGTTTCTCATCATACTTGCATTTTCATCCTCAGTCTGGGAAATTATTTGAAGTCCTCGAGTGTTTTTCTCTGACCTTGCTAGAATTCTACCAGCTGCTATCTGAGTTTAGCACTGCACCACATGGTGTATGGCTTATTAATCACAATGAATCAAATGAAAAACAAAATCCACAGTTCTGTCTTGTTTGATTTACAACAATACACATTTCAGCATGGGCAACCCACTGTGATCCAAAGTCTGTCAGAAATGCACTCAAACAGAGCTGCATCTGTCAACATTCGCTGGAAATGGTTCAAACGCAAAGTAGTAGAATTTACACTACTGAGACCAAGAGCTTTTATTTAGTCACCCTGAGGGATTTTATGTTTTTGAATTTGGGGTTCCCAGAGGTGTTATCAGCATTCTTTCATGATTAATTTTATTGACTGTAATGCTGAATTGTATCTGAATTGCTAATTTTTGTGCTTGGTATTGAAATTTTCTTCTTTCAGTACACTATTCTGCCTATGGGGAGGTAGGATGGTGTAGACTGGCCCTGGGCAAAACACTGGACTCAAAGCAAAAAGTGAGTGAGTGTAAAGGCCAGTCTTATGGCAGTGAAATAGTTACAAAAAGATTGATAATTTTTTTGTGTTCATAGACATGAATTGCTAAGTTTTTCTCGTAGAGAAACCAGGGATGTGTCACTATGGCAACCAGAAAAGCAAAGTTTGAAAAGATGTGATCACAACATTTTTATATGACTAGCTGGAAAAAAAGGTAACACATGGAATTAATAATGTATTTCAAACAATAGTTGAACATGATTCATCTTCATGAACTCAAAATAATTTTAAGAAATTTAAAGTGAGGAACACGAAAAAGTTTCTGTCCTATGACTGTGACTGTATCACCAACTGCCACGAGGCCGGGTATTTTATTCTACAAGCCCTCGCGTTTTGCAACATATTTACTTTGATAAGCATGTGTGAATGAGAAACACACTGAAAATTTGTAGTAGCTAGCAAAGATTAAAGGGTGCTATATTAGTGTGCATCATTTGACACTTCATTCTTCCTGAATCTGTAATCTGTATCATCACCAAAACATTTCTTGGTTTTGGTCTTCACAGGAAAAAAGATGTGGCTGACCTTCAGATTTGATCCCTGACATCCTCATTTAAGGAAGAGTTTCATTTTACTTAATCTTCGTGCTGCCTTCAAAACTGTATAAATACTTTGAGAAGTTTTATTTGGTGACTTTTGAGAACTGCTGGATTAAATAAATAAATTATTGATATAACAACAAAAATGTCTAATTTATTTATGGCTTTAATCTAACATCACATTTTAGTTATATTTCAAAAAGGAAAAAAACAATTTTAAACGACAGTCAGCAACATGAAATCTGTTCTCAAATCAGTGTGGTTTGTCCCAGCTTTTCACAGGTTGCAGGATAAGCACCTCTATGATGCTGTACAATAGCAGTTCCACTACAGCATGGCGATCAACAGAGTAAATGTGCAGTAGCAAATAAAACCATTTAACCTCTTCAACCTACCTACCCTTCAGAGGCAAATGACAAATACATTGATATTTGTACATACATTAAATCCTGTGCGCACATTCACAGCTGCTGAGGTACAAAAGTGTTGCATTCAGACTAGCCACGGTACTCAGCTGAATCTCATTATTTCAATGCCATTTCTGAGGCAATTACTAGGTGGGGAAATGCTAGGTCTGTATTGGGTGGCTTTATTTGTTCCAGGGCTATGGCCATTTCTCACTGTATGGGTCAGGGCAACTGGCCAGCTCCCTTGCAGTGTATGTTTAGTGTTTATGTGTCTCCAATGAGTAGTATTTGCGGATTGCACTGAGGTCATTATTAGCAGTTTCAGTGACAAAAAGCCAATGTCTGAATGGTTCCTTGGATTGCTACTGATGGGGTGAAATGTCAGAAAATAAATCTGCTTACTAGTAATAAAGAATGTTGGAAAAAATACAGGGAGCTTCAAAATGACCTGATGTTTTTGATATTTCATGAAATAATGTCCTTGCTATTCAGAAGCTGATTTTTTATTTTACACTTTTGCTTAGTAGTTTATACTAGTGAAGCTATACATCAATTGAAAGATTTTTTAAATTCTTCTTCAATTTTGCTTTGAAATTGAAGTATAGTAATCACCGTCAGCTGTGTGTGTATGATTACTCTATTTCGATTTCTTTTAATTAATTCATTTTGATAATGTCCCAGTACAAAAGCAATGTTATCTCTGATCACTTTCTACTGTAAGGTAACCTCCAGTTCAGCATGCTAAATGAAGACCCAGTTGAAGAGTAGAGACAGGTGAAGTTAGAAAAAGGATTTTTCTTCTTTTTAGTGACAATCACATAGAACCCTGAAAACAACAGACACCACTGCCGAGCAGATGATTTAGCACACAGAGGTAAAATCTATTGAACATGTAGCTGGAAGTGATGGAGAAGAGACGAAGATGCGGCACTTATTACTTTTTCATGCATGCATACATTACAATGTCTATTTATACAATTTCTCAAAGACTTTTTTCTCTTTTCAACAACATTCATGGTATAAAGTATTTCCGGTATCACTACAGTTGAAAACACACAAAACAATTGAAGAATGATAAAGTTCCTCAGCTCCCAGAAACAAATGTAGCAAAAACACATTTAGTATATCCTTCAGAATTTCTTTTAGTACATCTTTATATTTAGCTGTTCTCATGAATTGTAATCTTATTTTACTTTTTTATGGTTTTAATCCACGTCATAGTGACTCTGATGCAATGTGGATGTGTCTCCGGTGCGTGCTTATAGTGACTGGGTTCACTGTTCTGGCCTTGAGCTGAAGCATTTGAAAGTAATAACTTTGGCAGCACATGCTGTCAGATATTAAACCCTTTCATGGTGGGAGGACTTTTTTTTTTTAACTCAGAAGAACTATTATAAAATAGTAGGTAACTTCTTTCACACAAGGAGCCCCCTGTGGTGCTAGATTTAATTTATAGAATTATTCTTGACACTGATGAGTGAAATGATGATTGAAGGTTAATTATATGCCAAGACCAAGGAAGGAAAGGCATATAACTATTCAACTATTTCTGCTCTAACAATGGTGTTCTATGACAGGTATCATAATCCCAAAGTTTAGTTTTGACTCCTATGTTATATCCAGGATATTATACTGTATAATTAATATAGAGAATATTAAATACACCTTAGATTAATATGTTATTTTAAAAAAATATTATATAAGCTCCTTGACCCATTTTCCAAAGGAAGTTTTGACCTTTTAATTGCAATGCTTTGTCAGACTAATTAGTGTAAACAGCATAACAATCGGACAATATTTCACCATTCTATAGTTCTTCGTCAGATACAAAGATTTTTGAAGTCATGCTTGTATTACAGTCTTTCCCATAATTATTAATAAATGATATATAATACTTAAGTAAAGTCCAAATAATGCAGTAAGGATCTAATTTTTTTGGTGTAAAAAAAAACAAACAAACAAGAAAAACAAAAAAAACCAGGACCAGAATCCTCTGGGACAGCTGTGGATATGCCTTTGATTTATTTAGGATCCTCACATAGACTTACATTTTTACTTCAGCTGAAGTCAAAGAGTTGCTTGTCACAGCCTTGGGAAGAATCTAAGAATTAAAGGTGGGGCGGGCCACTACAAGTATCCCACTGATACCACAGCCAATAAACACTTGCTGCTCACAGCTGGAGACAAGCCAATGCCACAGGGAAGTCACTGGATTAAAAGGTCTCCAGAACAATTGACAGGGCAAGGTAGGCTCTGCAAACCATGTAGAATAATACATGTTGTAGCCCCCTGTTTACGCTCTATTCCGTTTGCAAAAAGCATGACAAATAATTTCTTTCATCATGTTTTCTATTCCTCTAGAAGTAGATAAACATTGTTGTTTATAGGCAAATCAAGCACCTCACTCTGGACTATGTATAGATGTTGCTGTATCTCATTCTAATTTTTATGACTTTGTCAACAATTTTGTCCCTAATGATATCACATCTACATGTTCTTGTTTCTGTCTTTATTAGTGCTTATTCTAAAAATAAAATGTGTTGCAGTCCCAGTCAAAAACACCTAATTTTGCCCTTGAAGATTTAATAAATTATTTGGTTAATATCTGCCATGGGTCCTAAAATAAAGTATCATACAGTATCAAGGGAGATAAGAGCTCTGTCAGACATTTCAAGGAATATAAAATCAGATGCTATTTCTGCCTTTGTTAAGTGGATGGGGAACTTCCCAGAAGTTAAAAGGACACTGGGGACACCTCCAGATCTACCTGAGACAGCTTGGGCATACCCTGGTCATGCCACGCATGAAAAAGAAGACCTGATACTGATAAACTGGAAGCCCCAATCCAAGCAGCAATGACACTCCTGGGAGAGAGGAAAACTCCACCTACTGATGTGAATGTCCAATTTTCAGCTGGAAACTCTTCTTGAAAAAGGTGTTTTCCCTTTGCTCTTGAAAAACATCTAACTGCTTGCTCCTCTTTTCACGTGCCAGGGTGAAAAGAGTGAGGCAAACTGTGTGTTTTAGTGTTTGGCTAGATAGTTTAGCTAGATAGTTTTCGTATTTGTCATATTTCATGTCGTCTCCAAGAATAAGTGGTTTCACTTTGTGTATGTGTGTATTTATATGTATGGCATCAGAAAGAACCTGTATTGGTTACACTGTTTAATGTAAAGAGAATGAACTAGCAAATACGGCTAAATCAATATGTTTATGATTGAAATGGATTACAAATTAAAGCACCAGAATGAATGTTTTCATAAAGCCAGTCCTGTGTGTGTTTTTCTTCCCTGACCTTTTTAGGAAATCATGAAATGTGTATTACCTATAAACAGTAAGTGTGTTTCATAACGCTTTGTGGCGTGTTTCTTTTTCACCGCTGATTACATTCATTTTTATATCTGGATTATTTTTGAAAGGAAACAGCAACAAACTCAAAGGACGACCTTGTGTCTTTATTTGGGAAGAAATTAATTGCTCATCATCAATTCAGTCATTTCAGGTTTCGTGACAAGCCTAAATAGCCTTGAACAGAGGTTGAGAGTGAAAGGCAGTGTGCTTTTTAATGTGAAGTAGTTTGTTGTTACAATGTACACAATACACCCTGCAGTATGAAACAAAAAGATTTTTTATTAATAGAATAGACAAGTAGAATCGTTGCCATTGTTTAAACATTTAAGTTGTTATGTGTTTATACAAAATTACAAATGTATGAGCTTATTTGTGTCATGCTTTAAAACGGCTACACCTTTTTCTAATTTAACCTCCTAGGACCTGGCATTCACATATGTGGACATCACATTTCGGGTTATTTAGACCAAAATACTCAATTTTGCTCTACAAGGGCCTGACATCCACCTACGAGGACATTATACTGCTACAGTTCTATCAAAATTTTAAACGAATATCCTCATATGTGGCTCTTATTTTTCTTAAAAACAAAAACAAGGTAAAAAATCAAATCTGGTAATTCTTTGTTTTTACATTCATCGGGCCCCAATATGCCCAAATATCAAAGAGAAATTTAAAATGAATGCCATGGAAGAGTTCGGGTCTTAGGAGGTTAATACGCATCCTTGCAAGGCCATTATATATTTTTGGAGGAATTTTTTTTGTCTTTTTTTGTCATTGACATCAAAAGCTGTTTTGATGGATTAACTTGTAAGAAATTGTCTGTTGAATGTGCAAGTGAAATCAGAGTATGAAACTCATGGCTTTTAAAAGACTGAACATGTAATTTATCCTGACTCTCTCCCTCTGTGTAATGCAGATGTTTACTCCAGTGTACTGTGGCTCCACACTGTGTGTCTACTGAGGCTTTTAAAGCCTGTGCCAATCTTTAATGTGACCCTGTAATTAATCTTCACGTCCTGAAAAAGCAGAAAACATCCAGCTCTTTTACCACCTTTGTAAACTACCCTTCTCGCTACAGGAAAGTCTAAATGCGACCTTCGGTGATATTTTCTACAGCCCCTTGAGCCCTACTTAGCTATTTACTTTTAAGGTTATTGACACAAAGTTGTGGGATAAGAAAGCTCTGAGACGAACAAGCTGCATAATTGCTTTTGTAAAGAACCCTTTTTGAAGTCTCAAGGGTTCTAATGTAATTCCCTTGATAATACCATTATCTAACATTGCTTTCTCCTTCCAACCATGATATTCACAGAGGTGTGAGTAATTGTGGTTTGAAGGAAAGACTGGGAGCTGTGCTCTAAGGGTTTGATCTGTGATCTATCTTTTTTTTTTCCTTTTTTTTCAAATGATTAATTGCCAGTCATTCTTTTTCAAAGATCAGCAGTTCAGATCATTAAGGCACCTCTGCATAGAACTTGGTGTGGCACACTTCATCTACTCTACCTCCCACCCACAGACTTACATCTCCAGTATTGTATAACCATACTTCACATTCTGCAAAAAAAAAAAAAAAAGACCAAACAAATTGCTTCTCAATAGGGAGTAAATGACTCTCACAATCAATGCTATTTTCCTCAGATGCAACACATTAGTTACTGCCACTTGATACCATAGAAGGTTATTTGTCAAACAGCTAGTTCATGCTTTCACTGAGGCTATATTTCCGGACTGGTTTTCCACTGAAAAAGACCGAAGAGAATAAAGACTAATTTAAACATGAAAGCAGACATGATGAAAAATATCACATCACATGTGCTATTAAGCACTCTTAAACCTTGCCGAGAACATATAAATCTTCTGCATGTAGGCGGCTTAGATGATGTCACTGTAAGAAGTGTGTTGAAAGGCTACATTCTCACATTGCAAAATACAGTAGGTTTGGATGTAATGGGCTGTTGCTGTGATCGGTGTCTTGTATCATCACAGCCAACTGCAGTATTCTGCTCGTCAAACTCCCTGAAACCAGGCCGGGGACACCTAGTCTCATTAAACCGATTTGCTTCTCACTGTAACTTGCCACACTTTGTTGCCAGCAGACAGAGTAATTGGCGGAATCAATTAAAGTCTGCTTACTGTCTTGCCATTGTACTGGCACACTCCACAGCTCTCCAGGGTAGAGAAGAACAAAGAATGTACATCTTCACCTGAGTAAAGCTGAAGCCAGTAATTTTAGAGCAAATTGTAGTGTTCATTAAAATACACTTAAATTGCAAACAACTGGCTGTTTTTTTTTCTTTTACATTGAGAGATTTGTATTTATGTATTTATTTGTTACATTGAATAAAGCCAATGAGCAATATAAAGAATATAAATTAAAGGGAATTTCAGGTTTTTCCTTCACCTTAGAGCACTACTTTTCTTTCTATCTTTCTATTTTATTTGATTTAATTTTTTATTTTTTTTTTACAGCAAGTAAACCATGATGGTAAAAAAAAAAAGTGAGGAATCAAATCACAATTTATTTAGATTTACATTTTTCACTGTGGATGAAAAAGTAATTTCTTGACTTCCGTTTCCTCTACTCTTGACCTTCAGGAGGAATACCTCTGTGTCTTTTATTCTCGGGTGTCTACAGTGCCTTGAGAAAATGGGTTTCTGCTTGAAGAGACAATAAGCATAGCTTGCTGGGCTGCATATTGGCTGTTATTTGTTTATCTTTCTCTTCTTATGTAAGCAAGTGAGACACACAGAGAGAACTGGTTTATTGTTCCCACCGTGTATCACATGTGACAGAATTTTCTGTCATCAACTTTGATTATTATGCAGGTAAAAGGAAGATTGAAAAAATCCAGGGCTGATACGATTTAAACATGCAGCAGTAGAAATTGAAAAATGGGAGTTTTCTTTTCTTTTGTTTTTTAGCAACCGATGATGTATTTCATGGTCATATGAACAGGCCAATTGGATTAAGATTTTAGAAACTATTCAGTTCACTGTGAGTGTCAGCTAAGTTAGCCAGGAGCTGACAATAGAAATGAGCTTGATGCTGTTTAAAGTCATGTAGTTTAACCAGTTTTTCTTGGATTGCACATTCAAAGTAAGTATACTTTAATTGATCCTGCAATAATCCTGCATCTGGAACAACCACAAAACTAACTGAAAAATGGGTTTCATACAAATGCTCAGATGAGGGGTTTTTTTCTATCTTGTTTATTTTTTGAGACTCCTCACTGGATATGTTGATGTGGCAAAGCAGGGCAACCAATTCCCAACATTAACACTATGAGAGTTTGTATGCCCTGACAGAAAAATAATATTTAGATTTGAAAGCTACTTTAAGAGGAAATCTGAAAATAAAATTGTCCCTGCTAGATTTTTTTTTTCATTTTCACAGGTACTAGTGTGTTAGAAATTACTTGTTAAATTATGCATTTTCAGAGGTACCATATTTCTGGTTGATGCAGTATCAAATAAAGTGGCTACTTCCACTAAACTTCAACACAGAGAAAAAGCAGATACAGTGGCTCATACACAGAAACACGAAAAGTGAAGCTCTTCAGGTGCCATACTTCATACAATGGATCTGGTAAACTATTTCTTACAAAAAACACTTCCAACAAAATTACAAATAAATTAATAATAACAATTGAATGGCTGTTTTATAATTCCAGTCCATAGTAACTAAAGTTACTGTTTCATCAACAATTACCTCATGACTAGGTGGACTGAAACAGGCTGGTGAGGTACACTAACGACTTTTACTTTTTGTGAACTCAAAGTCAGTTGAAACCACCAAGCAATGCAGTGTAAGTCTTTAAAATGTTGTTTCTCCATTTGGTCTTAGAACTGAAGAAGCTTCTCGGATGAGAGGTAAAAACATCTAAAAGAAACTTAAAGAAGTGCAGTCGCTTTTTTTCTAAGCTCCTTAGACTATCATGACCTGGATGACTGAGAACCTACACAGACATCTTTGAAATGTTATGTAATACATGCCATGTTTTCTGTCTGCAGCTATTCAGTAGTTATATATGAGAAAATATGTTCTGTCAAAAGCCATTTTCACCAGTGTGGGTGTAGATTAAATTAAATTAAATTAAATGTGTTTGTGAGACAGGATGCAACAAGGTATGACAAAAATTTATGAAAGGGCAGGTAGTATGTGCAAGCTGAAGAGACAAGAAAAAAATACACCTAAGGTTTTTGCAAGGTCACATCCAAAACAAAACGGAAATGATTTCATTTTTCTTTGTGTGCTCAGTGAGTGGGACATTAATCAGGTAACAGAATTTTTTCTTGTTTCCCCCTTCCTCTGTAAGTAAACTGAGCAACAGAACACGAGTGTGTTGCGAAGGCTACATTACAGACTAACAAAAGGGGGGGGAGTCTTGGCATCACTTACCGTTGAATGCAAAGTTGCGTCCTAACAGGGAGCGATTTGCTTGTTGCATATTGCTTTCTTGCTGACGGTTGTGTGCAAACATTCAAGGCTCTATTTGGCTGTGTGTGTAACTGTGTGTACAAACCACACGCTGACACTCATCCTGACTGGGAAAACTCACAGTAGCAAAGACTACACCTGTCATACGTCAATAACTGGTTTTCTGCATTGTCACTGGTAGTCAGTTGCCCACCTCAAAAAAAAGTTTTAGAAAAGTTTATCTTGGGATATTCCCATTTTGCATAGCCGTCTTTTTTCCCCTTCCCATTGTTACTTATTAACTTTCATTAACTTTCTATGGTCTCTGGTTACCACACTGCTGCAAACTGCTTACTGTGTGGACAGGAAAACAAAGAAAGGTGTTCAGAATCTGTTCTGATACGGGCTATTTCACTTCCAATGTCCCACTGTAAAATTGCATTGTTAGTACCTTTCTCTTATACTTTATCTATTCAGTTCAATTCAATTTTATTTATATAGCGCCAAATCACAACAAAAGTCACCTCAAGGCGCTTTATAGATACAGAGAAAAGCCCAACAATCATATGACCCCCTATGAACTATTATGTTCTTTAAGACAATCAGCCATTATTCATTGTACTTTAAATTCATTTGTGGTCTGTCTGTCTGCTTTACGTGACAGCTATTGTGCAACCCTCCTCTTCTCAGTGTACACATCATTTGGGTCATCCAACGCATCCCAATCAAAGTCTCCATCAACCATCTGGTTACTTTGCTCAATCAATCAATCTTTGCACAGATCATGTTCATATGTTGATCTGATCACTGGTTTTCTTGAGGTTATTATCTACTGAAGCATATTTTCAAAGTGATTATATGCAATAAAATCCATATAAATTAGGGAAAAAAATCCACTTACTTTTTCTGTGTTCCAACGTCAGTAACTTTGACAATGTCATATTTGCACTTTGATGAAATTTTTATTTTGATACCAAGATTGTTTACACAGAGTTTGTAATTGAAGAGAACTACTCTAATTATTTTGGGCATGTCATTTTTGAGCAGGAACCTCAGTAAGACCTTTGGGGCTCAAGAGGATAAAAAGGCAACCACAGGCCCTTCTTCTTATATGTTGTATTTATTTTCATTTATAATTCTCCACTAATTATATGAGAAATTATTTTCTGTCATGTTTAGTTTTTAATGACTGGATCATTTCCAGAAACTATTTTAAGGCAGAAGTATCCAATCAGATTTTTGTTGACAAAGAAATCTTTTCAGTTGGCTCACTGCAGTTAGACTGTTATAACTGAAATACTATCAAAGCTATATGTGTTTGTATTTTGGGTTACACTGAATGGGATCAAAAAAGTCATCATCCTAGGTATTCCTGATTGTAGTTAACACAAAACAGTGAAGCCAGCTTAGCATGTCCCTGTTGCTAAGACAACTTTCATTTAATATGTTGGCCTGACTTTTGTCCATGTTTTTCTTTTTTAAAATCACCACCTCACCATGCACTGTAAGCCATTACTTATCTGTTAAACACACCAATATTTATATGTAGCTTTAGCTCCAAATTATCGCTGCCAACCTTGGATGAGACTCAGTAGTATAATCTTTGGTAGCATAAGGCGCTTGCCAATATGTGGGGCAATGACCTTCATGCACTAATGCTTTTCAATCATTCTAAAAGCTGAGTCTCACCCCAACAGCTTTTAGACAGATAAAACTAAACCTTTACAAGAGGAAGTTGCTGCTAACCCTTGGGTCTGTTTACAAACTAAACATATTTCCAACAAACTGCTATACTTCTACAATATCTGACTCCATTACTCACTTCTGCACAGCTGTATATTTTTTGTGATATAAGAAAAAAAATAATGCTAAAAAATTATCACCCCATTCCCTTTTGTGATTACACATTAATTTTGGAAAAATACATTGATGTCCTGCTGTCATTTCTTCTGAGCAAAGTCCTTGTGGAAATGATTACAGAACCCATTTCATATGTAAGACTAATGACTACTGAATATCCATTTAGGGGACCATTAAAACATACATCATAAGCAATAGAGATTAATTCCCTCATCTATTTTAATATCATTCCCAGTAATGATGCATATGTAATACACCTACACATGCATTCACAAAGAATGCAAATTCCTGAAAAATCATAATGTATCTGAATTTCTTGTCTACTGCGTGTCAAGAAAAGCAGTCACCTTTACAGAAAGAATTTTTCAAATCCAAGTTGTTCCCTCATTAGAAATGAGCTTCTTCATATTACATGTGATGATGCACAAAAGAAACCTGTATGCTTTTGTGTTGTATTCATGTACATAAACACAACACATTCTTCCATAGCAGCACCTCGTGCCAAAACCAACATACATACATTACAAAGAAAAGAAAAGCCTGGGTGGTTTCATTCAAGCATGCACTTTTGCTTTGTGTGATATATTGGAGGCTGCATACCTGCTTATGTAAACATGCAGAGTTGGTGTATATTCTTGAGACAATGGAAGCAGAAAATCCCTTTATATGATAGAAATATGGCCCCTGCATCCCTTGGAAAGCTGACCTTGGATTCTTGTTTTGCACTTAGCTGCAAGGATTAGAGGAAATCTTCCACAAACACACTTTTTGCTCCAAGAGATCAAGGCCTATTTTGCCTCAGCTTTATTTTAAAAAGAAAAACAAGGCTACTTTTGAACTGCAATCTTTGCCTATTGACAGAGAGGCAAAATGCTGTGCAAGGGGGTGATTTTTCTCTTATCATATTTTGCACGTATGTATGTGAGTGTGTGTCAAAAGTAGGTTGATAGTAAGTCAAGCTGAAAGGCAAAAAAAAAAACCTTACTGATATTCAGTTGTCTGAATAGAAAAGACTTCTCGAAAGTCAAATTAAACTCTTGGGCAACGTGACCTCCCCTTAAATTAACAACCCTTTCCCCCAAGCCTTTTAGCTCTTTTTCACCACCACATCAGCCTGTTTAAACAAGAACCACTGAACTTCAGATATGCTCTGAATAGCTGGATGACATTTGGACTGGACAAAGTAAACGTCTCAAATTAATTTTCCATTAAAGGCATAATCCTAAATCTTATGTTCTTTCTACAGCTGTTTGGGGTTCATATCAAAATCCAGAGCTAATAGCGAGTTAAAGATGCTGGAATGTATTTTACATATGTAGCTTTAAGGTTAGAAAAGCTCAGTGTGGATGGATTTAATAAAATGACTGCAATAGTCCGTTTGAAAGGTTTGCTGCAAGGATACTAAAGATTTCCAACATACTGTGCTAGAAAAATCCCCCCGAAACATAAATGACCATAAATCTGAGATGGAAACTCTATACCATTTACTGGTAGCTGTTTTTATTTAAAGTTTAAGCAAACAAGGCTATCATGTTATTAAAGTAATACAGTTGGTGTAAATGCTTTCAGAAAGATAACTGAGGCTGGTAAAAGATAGGATTCTAGCCCTTGTTAAAAGGGAAAACTTCTGAAAGTATTTATTTGATATAAATAAACTAATGACAAAGTAACAAATGAATACTGACTAGTAGACAGTAAACATCATCTTCCCTTTGTTTGTTTTGGTAAATTAACATGATCTAAAGTTTAATTAAATAGCAGTTTACCATTCGTTAACAATATTCATACTTATAAAGTGTTACCATGAGTCAACGTCATGAGTAAACTTTGAAGCATGTCATAATCTCACACAGAAACATAAGCAACCTGATTGGCTTTTCACACAATAACGAGCTGGTTTAACAGCATTTCAGATTTTTTAATATAAGATGCTTTAAAAGCTTTTATATTTTTTTCTTTACTGATTTTATATTTGCTCCCCTTCAATTAAATGCAGGAGAGAATTTTTGGGGACTACTAACACTGTAGACACTACTCATGCTCCTGAATTTCAAGACCACAACCTGTTGCGTCCTGTTCCTTCATCAAATCTAAGGACAATGAAAGGTCTTGGTAACAGACATTATACGCTCACTGCAAGCTTATGTGCTTAACAGCTAGAATACTAGGACAGGAATCAACAATAACAACCCTGGCATATTCATTGCCTTTGGCAAAGTCACGACTGAAAAGATTTTTATTCGTTACAGGCGAATGTTTTTATGTTTGTATGCTGAAGGACAGGGACGTGTTGCCTTTGGTGCCATTCTTAGATATTGTGTATTTTATGAAAATACAATCTAGAAGCAGAAGATGGGTACTTTCTAACAGAAAAAAATGTCCTTTGCACTTATTACTTGATCAATGAAATAGTCAAGTCAATAAACTTTTAACACGAAAGGAAACAGGGATTCAGAAGAAACGGGAACTGCATATGAAAAAAAGATGAAATTACATGGTACTTTTCTAGCAGTAAAACTAGTAGCTCTGGCAGCCACGTAGACATGGCTGCCAGAGCTAATGTTTTTTTTAAACTTACTTTAAATTTTCCTGGAATTAAATACAAATGATCCTTTTTTAAAAACAAGTTTTAAACACCATAGTATTCATTTCTGTCGAGATTACTATTCGTCAAAAAAGCTATGAATGTCAGTCCAGGCGTAAAATATTTTGTTCTAATAGATCAAACAGAGTTTACATGAAATACAAACAGAAATTCCAGTGTAGCTTATTTGATTTTAAATGGTTGGCCTAAAGGTATCCTTTGGTGAAATTCGAATACGATCTACTTTTGACAACTTGTAGTGAAAATGAAAAGGTCCAACTGGAGGGAATTGTCTGTAATTAGACAAAAAACTATGTGCTGCCCTAAAGCATGAGAAACCAATTATGTTGCAGGTAGTGAAAATACACAGACGGCTTCACTCAACCATTCTTTGAGAAGTGATTCATCAATTTCAAACCAAGTAAAAGCAGACATGGTGTCAGATATAACTAAAAAACCTGACAGGGTATCATGTTTGAAATGCAGTTGCTGTGACGAAAACAAGGAGCGGTAGAAGCAGATTTTACTTGCATACCAACAACAAATACTTTTTTGTTTTTGTTGTAAATGACAGACTCACAGACATTAACTAAATGGGTTTTTTTGTATGCATCTTTTTTTTTTAAACTTTATGTATCTCACTTGTCTTGCTGATGGGTGAACTTTCATGCAGTGAAGAACGTTAACAATTAAGTAACCAAGTAAGTAAGCAAGCAACTGAACAGGAAGCATTTCTCATTAGAGCTTGCTGAGAGGCGTCCCTTTGCTTTTCTTATGCAAATGATAAATCATTTTCTGATGCTGTACATGGTTATTATCCTCTGCAGCAGAAAATACAGTAAAATGTTCATTGTTGAGGTATAACAGCTTCTGATAGCTTTTATGCTGACGTGCAAGAATAACACTGGTAAATGCACAGCTTTAACCTCTTTAGGAGGATTCAAAAAGTGGTCATGTAGTTTCTTTATTTTATCGTACTGCATTCTAAAGGATTTTATACAAACAAAGACAACCTGAATAATGGCTTGGTTCAGCTGGAAGACGTTTATAAGTGTAAAGCAACTGAACACAGAAAAGTAAAGAGACTGATGGATGGACTGATTGTTGCCAAAATTTGCACAAATTCCACTTTGATTTGATTCTCAACTACTTTCAGAACATTTTCACAAAAGATGTACACATGCCATTCTTCTAAAACTAGGCTGTACTGCAATAGATCTGAAAATAATTCCCTTTTAAAAATAGGTTTGTTGTTTAAATCAACACTGTTTCTGCTTTGATATAAGAACGCCTCATAACATCCACAACATAAAACATCAGAAAGTCACTCTAAAGAATTCCAAAATTCTTCAGTCATCGGCATTCTAAGTAATGCTATTTTCCCTCTTGGCAGCTCTTGGCGGCACTGAAAATATTATAAATAAATAAATAAATAAATAAAATCCCCACTAGCTTGCCTGCATGTCTCATACATCTTCAGTCATGCGGAAGGCCGTCCGTCAGTTTTACTGCACATTGGCTTCCTCTAAACGCAGCATCGATGACTGATGGCCCTAAGTGCAACTAGATAACTACGGCTGGGGATGATAAAAATGTGAAAACACACATCCTAGACAGGAAATTGGCCATTTTGGAGCAATTGGCACAGAGGAGCTGAAGCGATGGCACTTCCTTCAATGCTCCTCCCTTGAAAAGCGTAGATGTCTAGTCATCCGCAGGGAGATAGTTACAGTCCACTAGACATATTACTGAGGTACACAAACCTAATAGATCGTAGTTTTTACTCCTTATCCCTTTCTTCTATTTCTTGCTGTAACAAGGTCAAGATCGCATGAGCCTGTCATGAAAAAAAAATGTGGTCAATATGCTGGCAATGTGCAGTAAAAAGAGTCAATTGAAACAAGCAAGATAAAGGTAGCTTAATGTGTGTTAAAGTCATGAAAAGTCATGAAATGAAACAACAGATAGATGAAAGTAAGGCAGTGAGGAAAAAAGTGATGGCCTATGGAAATGGATCACTGGAGATTAGTGAGTAGAGTTACACAAGAGGTACACAAGTGTATACAGTTATGATGCGGCTCACAGAGAGTGTCTTGAATCTGTGAATATCTGTTTCATGTTTTTTATATATTTTAGATACTTTTCTTATCGTCCTTTCTCTTCAAGGCACAGCTGAAAGTAAATTAAACTAAACCATATTGATTGTCAGTAATTGTAATGGCACAGCTGTTCTGCAGGAGTAATACGCATATTTTAAAAGTCAGCAGTTTTAAGTCGTTCCCCTTTGGATGCCTTAAAGAGTTTGAGTTGTTGTCAAATTATGACTTTATGGGGGAAAGAGGTAGCCTCTCTTGACTTCACCTCTAGGAAGTGAAGTCAGAGTGAATGAACTGTATACCAGACAGTATCAGGCAAAAACATTTTTTCCCTAAGCCAAAACAAACTAAGCTGGACTTGGTTTAATGTTTAATGTCTTATATGTCTGGTATCAACAACAAACATTTCCTCTTTCCTTTCCTCTTTTGACTCAGATACATTTCATAAAATGAATGTTTTATTAACAGAAAATTAACATCCAGTCATTAATTACATTGTAGACACCTAAATGTAAATGCGAGAACAATTTAGTTTTATAGAGAAGTACACTAATGAGTAGAACACAGGGTTCCATCAGGATAACTTTCTTACTGAGTGCTTTATAAGTTTATTGTTACTGACCAGCTATAACATAGTATTTAGTTTCTGGTGTTTAAGGGAGGCAACATGCAGTGAAAGTGACTTTGCAGGAGTCCCAGCAAAAACAAGGCAAACTATGTTTTAGTACACTACTTAACTTATATTGTTTCTGTGAAATAGAAAGCACAACTTAAATGTGGGGGCTTTGCTACAACATACAGTAAACACTTACATGCAGAGTATGGTAAAGTGTATCCTGCGTCCCAGAAATGATCTGTCTACAGTATCTACACAATTATTTTGCAACAGAAGAGTGGGCAGTGTTGTCTGGTTTATTCTATTAAGAAATCTGTGAACCTTTTAAATGAAAGTATGTGGGCAAGTATAGCAGTAATGTAGCAGTAACTATAAACTAAATATTCACTGACATGAAATTTTAGTTCTTAGCTACCAACAATTAAACCAGCAAAATTTCGGCAACTAAAAAAATTGTGTGTTTACTGGAAAAAAAAGGTAAGTGTTATTTAAGACAATCCACGACAATAAGAGCCGTACCCAACAATAACAGGGACTGCAAGACAAACCTTTCAAAAAACAAGTTTGAATTAAAAAAAATCACTAGTGTTTAAAAAAACACGCATTTTTTTGAGAGATCTGTAAAGTGAATCAAGGAGCCGTGATGTATTAACACTAATTAAGCCAATGAGATAAGGAGATCAGCTATTTCAATGCTCAAAGCGTCTCTTCTGATTGCTATGCGGTGAGACGTCTTTGCCAACTACCTATTTATATTATCCTCGCACATTTCAAATGTCAAGTTTTTTTATTCCTAATTTGATTTACTCTGTAAATTGTTGGCTGGTTTAAAAGGTATCAGAGAAGGTCCGCAGATGCAGTGCTTTTTATAATGCTGAAGTTAAGATTCTTTATTCTGTGTGACGATCAGCGTGAGTTTTTAATAATTCTGGGAGTGCAATAATACTCACGGGCAGTAATTGCTGGCCTGCTGATTCCAAAGAGCCGCTGGATCTGCTTACTGTGCAGAAGGTGGGAGGCTGAAGGTGTGAGATGAGCAACGTCTCCCCTTAATCCACATACCCTCACAGCATTCCCTCTTCAGTTGATCAGCCACCTGCATGAAGCAACCAACACAAGAATCCTTACTGCAAAGCATATAAATTATGTGTTAAATGTGATGTTCTTTAAAACATAAACCAAACTTAATGTCATTAGTTGGCCGTGGAAACAAGCTGTGAATTCAATGCTGACATTATTCCTTTGAAACCAAACACATCCTACAGACATGAAAGACCATTATTATTTATCTGGAGTTGTGTTTCTGGCCACTTGATGAATTTCAAAACACAAAGTCCAATATTTCTGCTTTTGTTTAACTCTGTTTTCACCACCACCAGCTCCTGAGGGAAATATCTGTCTCATCAGCCGCTCCTCGCACCACTATATTTAACAGCTAACTGCATCTGTCTGTTGTTTCCGGCTAGGCAGATATAGCATATAGTGTGCCAATAAAGGCTGTTCGCTTAAAGTAACATCTTGTTATTGCTGGGAGCTGTGGGAGTTAACCAGAACTTTAAAGTTGTGGACCAACAAAACCAACGTAATTAAATAATAAAACTGAAACGCACCGCAGAAATAAGTTGAACTCTTGAGTTGGGTCATAATCCTCTGTTCCTTCCACATTACAGAGAGCGATTTTTCAAATACACATATAATCAGTCACATAATCCATTGTTAGTATAAGAAATAGAGATTACAAAATTAAAAAGATATCCTTATATCATCCTTAAAATGAGTGGTTTGTTTAAATGTACCTAAGGCTTAACTATAAATAATAAATGGCAGATTAAGAAATGAAAAACTAAACAGTGATTATCAGTGATGTCTACCAGTGACTTCACACTGAAAATGCTCTTTCCTAAAGAGTACAACAGTATTTCAGTTTTGCTTTTGGATTTCACATCAGAACATCCTGCCAGTAATAACCACATGCTCCATTTCCCTCTCTGTGGGTGAGAGACGATCAGACTTTGGAAATACCAGAGATTTTGAGTATTTCAGAGGTAATGGATACCAAAGTTAATTTGTTCCTTCATTATATGAAATAAATAATAGGAGATTAAATTATTGGTGGTGAAATTATTAACATCCACGGTATCAGTAACTGATTTGATTTTGAATAAGAACATTTTACCGCTGAAACTCGTAAGATCAACCTGTGACATATTTGGTCCAAAAAACATGAAAGCATTACGTACAAAAATCTGAAAATATACAAAAAACCCACTAAGATATGTTTGCATCTGCAAATGACTTGGCAAACATTTGATCTTCCACATTCCACAAACGATCTAATGCATTAAAATCAGAAGGGATGTAACTTCCCTTTGATTTTCTGGCTGGGAAAAGTCAGACCTTGGATCCAAAGCAAAGTGTTCTGGTCCAAAGCATCTGTGCTGGTGTAATTTGTCTGCAGAGTTGTTGGCAGTAACAGAGACACCTTGTTCTTCCTCTGCAAGATGTTCTACATTTCATCTGCCTCATTACTCGCAAAACAATTAATTTCAATGCATAAAATTTGGTTTCAGATTATTTACTAGCACCTGTGTTACAGTGAAAATGTTGCATAATAATATAGTTCAGAACTTTGCAGAAGACTGCAAAGTTACTTGATTATTTCATGTGTTCTGTACACTGCAGTATTCACACACTTCATGTAATTGTATGGGAATGATAAAAACAACAACAACAACAAAAATATACAGCAGCCTTTGATTAATGAGCTATTGACTGATATGGATATAGAATTATAAAGCACACTGCAGTAATAATTATCAGGCGTTGTACTGGTTGGGTGCGTTGGGTGGCAAAGGGAGCAGAGTCCTTTCGTGTCCTGATCCCCAGCTATCGAGCCTGGCAACTGGGACATGAATGTAACCTCTCTGGTGGTAGTGCGTAAAGTTGAAAGATTCTGGTTAGATATAGTCAGGCTCACCTCAACACACAGCATGCCAAGCCAAGCTCTGGAGGGACTGGACTCTATCCTTGTATCCCATTGGCTTGCTGCCTGTATAGTGGAGTTTTCACTAGTGGACAAGAGAGTTGTTTTTCAGCGTATTCGGGCCCAGAAACAGGTTCTGACTGTCATTTGTTTTTATGTACCAAACAACAGTTCAGAGTACCCAGCCCTCTTGGAGTTGCTGGTGGGATGTTAGAGGGTGCTCCATCTGGTGACTCCGTTGTCCTACTGGGAGACTTCAATGGGCAACAACAGTGAGACCAGGAGGGGCATGATTGAGAGGAACAGACAGTTGTTCTGTTATAAGACTTCTGTGAGAATCACAGTTTTGTCAAAGGCTGGCTGGGCTCTCCCTTAGAGATAGGGTGAGGAGTTCAGACATCCGAGAGATGCTCAGATTATAGCTGCTACTCCTCCACATCGAAAGGAGCCAATTGGTTTATGATAAATAAACTGGTTCTTATGCAGTGCTTTTCTACTCTCCCAGGAAGGAGGTTCTGCAGCATCCGGTCCCGTACCAGCAGACTGAGAGACAGCTTTTTCCATCAGGCCATCAGACTGCTGAACACGTCATAGACACCTCAGCTTCACTACTGGAACTTCAACATTATGCACTCCACACTGTATATAAATGCCACTTGTTTTGCACATATTCAACTCTGTATATTTTATATATTTTATTATTATTATTATTATTATTTTTTTTTTTTTTACTATTTAATTTGTAAAAATGTGTATACACACACACACACACACACACACACACACGTAGGAAAATATTTAGTATACACATCCAGAAATGCATACACTATTATATATTGTACATATATTTATTAGTTTCAGGTTGGCCATTCTTGTATTTTGCTCGTTTGTGTTGTTGTGTTTGCACATCTCTGTTGCTTGTGGGGCTCGCACACAAGAATTTCACTCGCATGTGCTGTGCCAGTGTGCCTGCACATGTGATGTGACAATAAAAGTGATTTGATTTGATTTGATTTGAGAGTACTCAAAGGGCTCTATACAACATGCCACCACACCCATTCTCACAAGCACTTTCTCTATACTGAGTGCTTTTCTAACTACATTTACACTCCAATGGATGCATCGGACAGCGATTAGGGGTTAGTATCTTGCCCAAGGATACTTGACATGCAGACTGGAGGAGCCAGGGGTCGAACCACCAACCTTCCAATCAGTAGGTGACCTCAGCTACCTCCTGAGCTACAGCCACCCCAGATGTTCCACCAATGTGCTCCTGGGAGGAGGCCCTGGGGTAGACCCAGGACACCCTGGAGGGATTACATCTCTTGGCTGGCCTAAGAACATCTCAGTTTTCCCTCAGATAAGCTGGAAGAGGTGGCTGAGGACAGAAGGGTCTGGGCTTTTCTGCTTAGACTGCTGTCCCCGCGAATGGATAAGCAGAAGAAAATGCATGGATGGATTGGCAGATCTATGGACAATTATATTTATGACTTAGTTTATGAGCTGATATTGTCATTAATAAAACAATTTTAATTGATTGGGGCAATTCTGATGACATCAAACAAATATATAAGCATGAAGCTATCCATGATGAGAAGAAACAAAACTGTGCAACATCGTGTGAGATATGATATTCTCCCTAAAGAATCCTTTGAGTGGTAAAACCTTAATGGCATTATTTGCTGAAGAAACATCTCATGCTTGGTTTCCCACTGATAGTGGGAAGTCATTTCCACATGAAAATTGCTGCTGGGTATTTTAAGAGTGAAGCAAGCTTGATAAGAGAATTAATCCATTGTTTTCCCACACTGAAAATGGTCAGTTTTGTCAGGGAAATATACATTCCTACCACTTGTTTACATTTACAGAAATCACACAAACCAGTACCAACATCACACAAAAGTAGCAACTTATATGTTGTCTGTCAAATATAGTTGAGAGTCCAAAGCAACATTAACAATTAACTAACATATTCTTACATCAGGGGGAAATAACAGAAATCACAAACTAACCTGAAAATCCCAATCGTCACGTCAAAATTGTTGGGATAATAACAGCTAAAAGTCAGAACACATGAATTACTGCAGCAGGAATTTAACCCCAGACATAAACCAGGCTATTGGGGAGAGAGATGATGAGTCATTGATAAACACCATCTGCACAGCATTTAACATTTAAACATTTAAAATGGAGAGTGGGAAACTAAATGAAATTAAGAAGTAGGGCATGACAGACGTCAGAGTTCTTGTGTAACTCTTTTCAGCAGGATTGACAGAATGGGAATTTTTTAAAGTTAAGAGTGTATGACGATATAATACATAAATGTATACAGTGAATTACAAATCAGCATAACAACATAGGTTTGAGAAGAAAAAAAACAAATGCTTTTCTCAGTTTTCATCATGTGCTAGTATGATTTTACAAATCAACTCCATTCTGTCTTTGCTACTGATACCTAGAGACTTTCACTTTTTCCCATGTGTCAGTGACAAGATTAGACTGTTTCCCAATGTGCACATAGATGACTGATTCCATGGGGCTGGTCATGTCGCTTTTGCACTCCTTCCCCCCATCCCAAGGCAGAAAACATTTCTATTTTCAACAGGATTAGTTCTCACCACAAGCCACCTGACAGGCAAAAGTATCACCTGTGTGGTACACACACCCCAGGCATCCAGCAGAACATATCAGGGCCTCAGTGACTAACAGGTATCCTGGGGAGTTTACCTTACAGTGGCATGCACAGTGGGTAAAACAGTTCTGACCTCTATCCAACATCTTTCAACTGTCCCTGTCTAAAACTTTATTCCCGTGGGCTTTCCGAGTCCTTTCTCTCATACTGTAAATAAATCTGTGGCTTGTTCAGGAAAGCAGAGACACTTCCTCGGCAGAGGCAACAAACAACACAACTTCCATTAACTTTAAAGGATGAGCAGATTAATAACCTATGCAAATAAATTGTAGACTCATCTGTTAGGAACAAAAGTATATAAATACACAAATAAAGTAACATACTAAGATGACTTCTGTATAGTGCTGACTGGGTCAATGGACATGAAGTGTTGTCTTTCATAACAATTAAGAGCTTAGACAGTGGCTTTGACCTGTAACAGAAAGACGCAAACATAAGACACCAGACACAAACTGCTTGTGCTAACTAAGTATTTTGGTGAGCTTCAGGGGAAACTTTGATAAATCTGAACAACGGGCATGGATACAGTTACTAATGTTGTTTTGTTTTATTGAGCAGGACTACCTGTCAGCATGCAATTTGTATTTACTGTGAGTGACTTTGGTTTCATTCATGTGCTTCAAGTTTTTAGTAGAAATGTTGTATTTTCTTCCTTGCCAAGGCAAAGAGTTGCAAAACATGGCATCATCCGTTTTTAATTCTTCTTTTAATTTGCCTAATAGAACCAGCAGGTTTACATCACCACTTTTTGATATACGTTTAATATCATCCTTCAAATGTTCTTGCAACATAATTGAATCCATAGAGGAGTCATTATTTGTTTTTTCTCCTACCAGGCTGTGAAAGCCACATTTGAAACATCCCACATTTCTTAACACATCAGTGATTTGTGCTTAAACAATTTAATGGAAATATTAAACAAGAAAATGTTTCTTCTTGAGGATAACAACGGGGAAGTTGGTCAAAAAGGATTACTTTGGATAAGGAAAGACTTTTTTTTAGCAGTACCGTGTGGTTGGAAACATAGGCTGATATTAAATAATCACGTGCAATAAAAAATCTCTGTAGCTATCTAATAAGCTAAATAAATAAAAAAGGGGGGGACAAACATCCTCATGGTAAAGGGGCATGATGCCTCCTCCCATTTTATTGTGTATAATTTGCCTGACAGGATTAGCTGTTTTTACTGTTTAAGCTAAACTAAGCTGACACATTTGCACAGTGAGTTAACATTAAACAGATATCACAGGGTAACCAATAATCTCATCAAGTATTGGAGAAGGAAGGAAACAAGTCTGTTTGCAGAATTTTCAAAGTTTTCCTTTAATTGTCATTCCTTGTTTGTCTCTACTAAACAGCACAATATTAAAAATTGATCAGAGCATAGCATTTGTGGAAAGAGACCTACAAAGCTTTTGCAGAAATCCCACATTTTTACTCTCTCCAGGATTACAAAATAAGTAAAATCAAATCACCACTGCACTGGATAATGAAGATGAGCATTTCTGAGTTTAAATTTAATTCATAAATTTATGTGTGTATGCTTCATATTATTACTGTTATTATTATTTATTACCATTATTATTTTTGCAGCAGCTACAGAAACAGGTAGAAAAAGCTGAAAGCCACAGCTCATGTGAGCCACCACTTAAATATGTCCAGTAGCTTAGGTTTTTAAAGTAATTAAACCTTGGCAGTGTGAATTTTGACCTTTTATTTTTATTCAACCAGCTGTTCCCCACTGCAGTGAAAGTATGCAGAGTGTTGTTCAATAAACAAAAGAACTGAAACAGTAGTGACAAAGTAACAAAGTATTACAGTTGTTTTTCCACATTCAACTTTACTATGGACTATAAAGTAACTGCGTAATGCAGAGAAAAATCTGTAATTTCCCAGTAAACAGGTGTAGTTACACAAGTTCTGGTCATTTAAATTTATAACCATGACATGATCTCATTCACTGGATTCGAGAGTCAACTCTCACAAGTGTTCTGAGTGCTACACAACACTCACTTCACAGCACTCAGCACACCTGGTGTGGATCTAACTTTGGCATTAGACATCTCTGTGTCAGAGAACTAATTAATTGTATGATGCTGTCTCTTTTTAGATCACCTTTTCCACTATCCCCGGCTTTCAGTGAAACTTCCAGCAATTCAGTCGTCTGGATAATTACTTAGAAAAATTCACCCTGATATGTGAAGACAAATGGCACAGAACCTTAGCTGTACCGTAAGTGCAAGATTGAGATCCAAATCAATACCCACTTGTGTATTTAGTGTCCTGAAGGATATCTTATGTATGTAGTCCATGTTCAATATTTGTGTGTGCACAGTGCTGGATGCAAACATATTCTTTGGCACCAGTATTGTCAAGCGGGTCATGCAAGCCCATTGAACTTAAGATCTTAACTAAATAAAACAATAATAGCACAAGCTTTGGAGTGCCCCAACCTGTTTGGCTTGGTTCCAGTAGTCATTTACCCATTTTATTTGGCTTGTTGAGCTGGGTCTGTAAGCTGATGATCAAACTCCGGTGTCAGCTACATAGCCACACCAAAACTGTCTGAAAAGGGGGGAATCTCTTTGTGTCACCTCATTTTCCTCTATCAGTCAATAAGCGGATGATTGTGCTGTGGCTTGTTCTACTTTTGGCAAGAAAAACAATGGGTTTAACACATGCACCTTGCTTCACCACAAAATAGTACTTCAGCTAGTATTGAAAACATCCAGTTACACTTTTGATTATGTAATTCTCAGAATCGCTTCATTTATGAGCTCTTCCAACTCCCAGAAATAACCAGATAAACACATAAACAATAAGATGCTGATGAGTCTGATTTCCATTTGCATGATGCCCTGCCAGTCACCAAAACTGTATTCAGTGAATTACTAGTCTGTCCATGTGGGGAAAAAAATGTTAATACTCAAGGAAATACTGTGACAAGATTTGACTTTCTACTATCAGCCCCATGTCTCCTCTAACAATAAGAGAGCTTTATGTAGCAGCAGTGCAGTGCAAAATCACAATCCAAATAACCACATTCAACCTACCACAAGGCAGTGAAAAACCTTTTGACATGTAAAAGCCATTAAGGTCTCCCTGAGGCTTTGTTTTCATGGTTTACGATTCCTGCCTCCCTGCCTCCACCCCTATTCACCTTAAACCTCCAAAAGTAGTGTGGAATAGCTGCATTGACTTCATTTAAAAATACAATTCAATCAAGATAATCAGAGAAATTTAGCAAAGTTTGGGTTGGCTGGTTTTAAGTTTGTGTCACTGAGCAAAAAGATGCTGCAAATGCTGGTCGTCTTGTTATTGCCATCTGCATTTAGTGGCAGGAGTTTAACTGAGACAGATGAGAGGGGTGTCCAGGGAGCATGGCAGGTCCACTCTAATTAATGGATAAGTAATTTATCAATTACCCATTTATGAGGGGCAATTAACAACATTTCACCTAATCTAATCTTAATTGTGGTCTTGTTTAGTTTAAATGTGGTTTGTACCTTTGCTGGTTTTATTGAGCTACAACTGTGAAAGGTCTAGTGGTGCTTAAATATATACTTCAGTATGTTTTGGTCATTTCAGCGCACAATGAGAAAACCGAGCTCTGTCACGATTCACCATTTTTACTGCTCTATGACAATTTATAGGTAATCCATCATATAATTTGCCTCACACATGCAAATTAATCTTTGGTGGATAATTATAATATCATTAAGGAGCAGTGTATCCCTGAAAATGATGCTTAAATGATTTCATGAATCATTCCATCTGAGGTGAAAATAGAAGCCATCGCCTGACACCAAAGGAAAGTTCAGCTTTGTTAATTTAGTCACATAATACATTAGCACAGAGATTTCTTGGGTCATGAAGCATTATGCTAAATTGCCTCGAGATGTTATGTTCCATATGGTCTATACTGGGCACCAAATTTTACAATAACAAAGTTAAAATTCATGCTCAGCGAGTGGAACCTGTTCAAGTAAAACTTTACTACCTTTCAGTCTCACTAGGTGAGTTTTATGCATATAACTTTTGTTTACTGTTTACATTGTAAACAATGTACCTCCTTTATTTTTAATTAAATCGTTTGAATATTTTGAAAAGACAAATTCTTAGCTGTATTTTGACTTCATTACTTGCCCAATAAATTATACAGATTCTCTAGGCTATCCAAATGTACCCCGCATCTTTCTACTTATGAAAGCAATGGCTCTAAGTGAATGAGTCACTCTCAATGAAGTTTCCAAATATGACGAATTTTTCAGATAACTTTATTTTGGAATTTAAAACTCATCCACAGTGATTATGCATATTAGATAGCCTCCTACCTGTAGCACTTCACACAGTCATACCATTAGATATTTGATCTCAGTCTTTCAGGCAGTTGCAAGGTTCTTTTTATTTAATTTATTTATTCTTTTTTGTTTTTCTAATAGGTTACTGTCATATAATAAAAGTCTGAAATATTGCCCTCATTTACTTTAATTGCAGTTTTTGGCTAGCATTTTTTCTGTGAAGTCACAAATATAATATTAAGAACTTTTCTAATGGGATTAGGTTGCTACACTTCTTAGTGTCTTTCAGACAGCTCTAGTGTTCTCTCAGCATAAACAAGCCAGTATCTCTTTGAAACATAAATTAATTTACCTTTGAATTACGTAAGACTGTTTACACTGTGTTGGACACCCTAGACTCTTTAGCAGCAGAGAACCACTATGAGAGCCGAATCAACAACAAAAGCAAAATGTTATTTTGTTATGCGTCTCACATGAGACTTTTGAGTAAGGGCAGCTGTCAGCTTTCACACCAGAATGAATCAAATAAATAGATAATTCTATTTATAAAATTAATCTAAAGAAAATACAGTAGATTAACACTCTACATACAGGACTTATTTCTCTGAGACTGACTTTGACAGCTATCAAGATGCTAAAGGAATGTGAGTTAAGAAAAAGGACAGCCTTTGGGAAAATTTACAACTTAGCAGATTGGCAGAACGTGATTGCACAATTAAAGTGCACGATTCATTAATGCGTATCCACTACGTGCATGTGCCCAGAATGTTTTTTTCTGATGGCTGTCTTGACAGGCACAGTTCATGTTGACCTGTGGGCCTGGAGTGCAGCCATGAATAATAATGATGATACCAGGAGACATACGAGGTCATTACTGCAGACTGTAGTCTGAATACTGAATATTGTAATTACCGGTGCTCTGAAATTGAAAATATAGATTACAGAAAGGCCAACAGAAAACAACCAAATTAATAATGGTAGTATTGGATTTGATATTATAGTGCAAATTTAATAATAAAACAAAACATACATCTGCAGTGTGCTTCTAGGAAAGTTTGACAAATGAAATAGATTTGATTCAGTTTTCATTGTACAGAGTGCATTTAGAGGCACACAGATTCTTTCCCTCTAAACAGAACAGCAAATATTACAAATGCACAGCAACCAATGCACTTTGCATTAAAACATGCAGTATATTTGCAAAGATGAGTTTTGCACTTTTTGAACTCTAGAGCTTAAAAACATGTTGTGCAATTTTTTTTTCAAGTTCTTCAGCCTAAAAAAACACAGACTGATGATGTAGAAGTCTCAAAAACTCATAAAAACTGTATGTATCAAATATAATGCACTAGATGTTAAGACTGTGTCTGTGTCCTTGCATACATGTAGAAGATGGTCTCATGATTAATTTGCAGCATCATAACAGCTGTTTCTTCCATCATCACTGCAGAAAAAATAACCATGAAGGATGTTGTGTGTCCCCCGATGCCAGATGTTAATGTGACATTACACACAATCTTAGCTACACACAGGGCCTCACCTTGAACTATCCTGTCAGCTACATACACTACATTGATTTCTGCTGACTCAGGATCGTCAGTGATCACTCCATCACCAGTGTAGTATCTTGGACTAAATTCTCCTCACTCTACATCGATTACCAGGTTGGCTGATTAAACCATCATCATCGTTTAACAGTGATTTTAAGGTGATGCAAAGACACAAACATGAACTGTTATTATTCCCTTTATTTATGTTAGCACTGAATCCAGCTACACAGTTTACCATGTGGCACCACAGGCGAACTAGTCACATTTATAAACGGGGCATTTTATTTAGAAATGGACTGAGGAGTGGTCCTAGGAAACAGACAGGGGAGAAAAAAAAGAGGCAAATTCTAGCGCAACAGATGGTGTAAAACTTCTGCCAAAAGCACTTGTGTTTATTTCATAAGCATAAATGAGATAAAGTGCAATGGAGTGGCATTTTAGGGTCTTGAGATTAATGGCTGATGTAAATTTGTTATTATGTAAGATGTTCAACTCCTGACTGTTTGGGGCTCAGAAGTACAAACAATCTGAATAATATGAATAGTAAGATAATAAGATGCTGACACATTTCCATGCTGTCTTTCTCGATGGCTGAAATACTGACTGAGTGTTTTCATCCTTGTTTTCAAATTGAGATGGGTAAGAAAAAACCTTATGATTGGCCAAAATAAAGTCGCTCTCTTGGACAAAATACAACAGAATTAATTATAGGAATGCAGCTGTTACTGCATATCTCAAAGTGGAAAAACTTGAGGGACAAATAGATTTACTTCTAAAACAATTGTTTATTGACACCAGTTCAAGGTCTTGATTGGGCTGGAGGCTATTCCAGCTGTCAATCCAGTGGATTCAAACCCAGGACCCTCTTGCTGTGAGACAGCAGTGCTAAGTGTTAGTATTTAATATATTCAAACACAGTTTTTAATAATAATCCATCCATCCATCCATCTTCATCCGCTTTATCCGAGGCCGGGTCTCGGGGGCAGCAGCCTAAGCAAAGAGGCCCAGACCTCCCTCTCCCCAGCCACCTCCTCCAGCTTATCCGGGGGAACACCAAGGCGTTCCCAGGCCAGCCGAGAGATATAATCTCTCCAGTGTGTCCTGGGTCTGCCCCGGGGCCTCCTCCCGGTGGGACATGCCTGGAACACCTCACCCAGGAGGCGCCCAGGGGGCATCCTTGTCAGATGCCCGAACCACCTCAACTGGCTCCTTTCGATGTGGAGCAGCAGCTGCTCTACTCTGAGCCCCTCCCGGATGGCCAAACTTCTCACCCTATCTCTAAGGGAGAGGCCAGCCACCCTTCGGAGGAAGTTCATTTCTGGCGCTTGTATCCGCGATCTCGTTCTTTCGGTCACTACCCACAGCCCGTGGCCATAGGTGAGGGTAGGGACGTAGATCGACCGGTAAATTGAGAGCTTCGCTTTTACACTCAGCTCCCTCTTCACCACGACGGACCGGTGCAGCGTCTGCATTACTGCAGCTGCAGCCCCAATCCGTCTGTCGATCTCCAGCTCCCTTCTCCCATCACTCGCGAACAAGACCCCGAGATACTTTTTAATAATAATGATTTCTTTATTTTTTGATGAGTGAGTTTTTTTTTCTTATTGTTTTGTTGAGTTCCACATTAAAATGCATTTTCTTTGCTAGTTGTCCATGTTTGGTCCATGCATTAAACGACTTAATTTTGAAGCCTGTCGCTTTATGTTAGCAGTTTTTTTTAGCTGAACATTATAAGACCTTTGGAACTATGTGGGGGGATTTCCTATTAGATTTGTAGGAACTCATTAAACTGGGAGCAACAGAGACAATCCAACACTGATATTCAAGCCTGTGCTTCTACGTCAGTCTTTGAAACATTCACATATTGGTTGAGTTACAAAAACCAACATGAAATGAATGAATAAAATCTCTTTAAATCTCAGATGAGTTGGACACAGAGGTCCTATAGGAAGCCAACCCCCACCCAACCCCTGCGCCCATCTCAATAGCCTTATCTGAGATGTGCAGCTGATGAACTTCTGAAAGACTCCAGGTTAAACCAATATGGATGAAGTGACAGAGAAATGGGGTGCTTGGTTCATTTCTCTCTCACTGACAGATAAGCACTGTCTGTCAGCTTGAGTGACGTATCAAAGAAGGGCAGCGTCTCCCATTGGGTGTGTGTGTGGGCTTGACTTCTAGATAGGCTTTCTTGGTCATTCTCTTGACTACTTTCTAATGTAAACAAGCCACACAGAAAGGCATGTCTGCTTTGTTTGCAGCCACAAGGTGTTTTTGTAATGCTGTCATATTTATAGTACAATAATACCGGAAACGAAAAGCAGACTTCAGCAAAAGAGGGCAGAGATAGTACGTAAGGTGCCAGAATGGCCAGCAGTGGGTAGTTCAGGATACATGTCTGGAATTATTGACTGCAATGAAAAACAAAGTACATGATGACTTTCCAGAAAGCTAATCAGTTTGAGGAAAAATTCAATTATTTTTCATTGAATTTTTATTCTACAGTCCACTGCATTCTGTTTGAGGCTCTCTCTCTCTCTCTCTCTCTCTCTCTCTCTCTCACTCACACACACACACACACACACACACACACACACACACACACACACACACACACACACACACACACATGTAAAAGAAAACAAATGAAACAGTGGCGACGAGCAAAACAGCAGCCACTAACTGCTGCTTAACTAACTGAACAAACAAGAGCTTTGAGCACACCCTGAGTTATCAATATTAATCTTGGCCATCATTTAGACAAAAAAAAATGTTATCTGCAGAGGCGCGTTTACTTCAAGACATCACAAGTAAACATAAGCTTCTAAATACTGACCGGGGCAATGTCACACAGCAAGATCGAGTGAGAGTTTCACAACCAAGAGCAGCTCTTTCCTTTGATAGAGCAGCAGGCAGTCGGCCAAAAACACCCTTATCCGCAATTCACCACAGCTCAAATAAGGCTTCAATTATTTAGCCGGAGACCAACAAGGAATCTTAAGAAGACCTTGGGCAAATTTGACTTCTGACAAGGTTGTGCATTGAGTTTTGCCGACTTTTTGACAGATTTCTAAACACCTGATGCTTTTCCAAAAATGCGAGGAGTACATTTTGCTGCAGGGAGTCACATTAAACACACTCACATCACAATGCCAAGGAGGTTTGCCTGACAGAAGGTGACATTAAGTGTTTCAAACCTGCACTGACTTCCTGGTCTGTTGCTGTTTTACAATACATAACATTACAAACAGCACAACATAAAGATGTGAGGAAAGCAACTCATACCAAGAGCAACTGAGGGCTCACTGGGGCTTCATACATCAAAGGGTGGAAGTGCCAGGCTGCTGAAAATCACAGAAGCTGTTTTGCATTCACCTCTCCATCCTTCAAAAGCTGTACGGGTACCAGCCCGGCTGGAGAAGCCCCAGAAAAGTAATTGGAAATTCAGCCCCACACTTGGAGCCACCATTTATCAGACAACTGTACAGGAGTATTTTACCTAGATACTTTAGTGTTGACCTGATTGATGGTTTTTCATAAATTGTTTGTTACAGTTGTGTCTTGTGATGTGGTTGAGCAAGTAGCATGTATTCACATTTGGTCAGTCATCGCTTCCATTCAGCAGATGATGTTTGTTGTCTATGCTGTGGTTCTTGGCTAATTGAAAGCTGATCAGACTGTGACAAAAACACAGTCCTAAATGCTTCCAAACTTAAACTCTTTGTTTTGGCTGCTATCTTTACAGGTGGCCACAGTGGATCATCTGCCTCCATCTCACCCCATCCTCTATCACACCAACCCTTTGCATGCCCTCTTTCATGCCTCCTTTTTCTTTTTCTCCTGCCTGCCACCTCCATTGTCTAATTTGTATCCAGCCTATGCACAAGCCAATATGGTACGACCACAAACCAATTAAACACATCAGAGGCAACCCCCCCCAATGAAGGAAGTAATTTCATCCCATGCAAGAACAACTGGAGTGAAATTTCCCCAGATCAGTCATACAACTTGAAAGCTAGAGAGCTGTTTGCATGGCAGGGATTTCTGCAAATGTATAATTCTTTGACCAAAGCAAGCTGGAGCAATAAGCACTGATCAGCTGTAAAACAGCCTTTAGATATCAGTTAATGAGCAGCTCTAAAAAATGTCACAAGCTTTGTTGTGTGATATTTAAAAAAAAAAAAAATCACAGCTCAAAGTGAAACAGAAAATCCTGTTTTCTTTCTGTCTCCCTTACTTCCTATCTGTTTTCTGTTTACTGATACTGCTCATCCCATCTGTGAGCCATTATCATTAAAAATCAAAGAGTGACAACTTGATGGGATCCAGAGTTGAGAAATGACAGACCGGAAAGGAGAAAAGACTTTTTATCGTAAACACAGACTTCAAGGTGACAGGGGAGGTGTAACAAATGTGATTGATTGTGCTCAGACCTGATAGTCTGATAATACACAGTAGAGGCAACCCACCTGGATCAATAGTTCCAGTTGACTGAGGTTCAAATGTATTTTTCTGGGAAAGTAATATGCAATACATCAAATGTAATTGGTAATTAGTTCATATGCTAACTTACAGACATTATGATTAGATTGGGAGTCATATTTGTTAATTATAACGTAACTTCAACATAAACAAGGGGCTTGTTTTCACATGATGTGCAACTTGTGAATACTCAACATGCAAGACAGGAAGTGAGATGGGAAAAAACACTTTACCAAAAAAAGAAGAAAACTTTTTTCTGTATTCCACTGAAGCCACGGTTGGAACAAGTAATGGCACGTGGACTGGTGTTTATATAGCACTTTCTTCTCTAGCGGTATCATATTCTCCTCCAAGCCTCAGTCACCCATATACACAGCACTTTTACTCGTTGGCTTTGACTGCTTTGTTTTATACATTGACCCAATGGATGCATCAGGAGTAACTTGGGGTCCATGTCTTACCCAAGCATACTATGACATTCAGACAGGAGAAGGCAGAGAAAGAACTGCAAACCTACTGACTACTGTATTTTTCGGACAATAAAGCGCACCAGATTATAAGGCGTACTGTCGGTGAACGGGTCTGTTTTCATACATAAGGCGCACTAAGAAAAACAAAACAGTCGGACAAGTCAAATTTTACTCAACTCTTCTTGCTTCCTCTTCTTCCATACCTTTGATTCATTAATGTTGAATTCTCTCGAAGCTGCTCTATTTCTGTGTTGTTGCAGTTTATTAATGACTGACCTTGTATTGTGGATGGATTATCCAAGTTGTTCTCCTGACTGAAGTTTACAGCATCCTGCCATGCAATTGCATTTGTCCATAACCATCGGGAACCCTCAAGTTGTAGAGTGGAAAAAAGTTTGCATTCATCCTCCAGCTTCACTATTTATGTTATGCTAACATTAGGGTGACCATATTTTGATTTCCAAAAAAGAGGACACTTGGCCCAGTCATGAAGAACTTTAAGAATACTGTTTGCTTAAAGAAAATTTTTAACATATTTTAAACAATGCCTTCTCTGTGCAGTTAATGAATGGTGAAACAAAAAATGTCATATAGGCTTTTACAAGTCAGCAAGGGCAAAAAAATAACTTCCTCCGCCCCGGACAGAACGTGAAAAGTGCATATGTCCGGGGAAAAGAGGACGCTTGGTCACCCTAGTTAACACAGCTGTGCCGCTGGGGATCACGTAGCACATCATTATATACCAGCTAGCCCAACTTCAGTAACACTACAAATGTCACTGCTGTTTAGTTTTCTGTCTTTATTTATGTTGGAAGTGATAGCAGAGCTGTACATTTTAATTATTTTGCAGAAATCCTCCTGACTACGGTAGTCGTAATGCTCCGGCAATCCATCAAGAGGTGCGGCTTCGTAGCTTACCAAAGTCGTACTAAAACATTTTTTGACAGATTTTTGAGCACCGTGTGCCACATAAAATCGGGTCGAGGTCAGCAATCGGTTCGAGGAACAGCGCACCTGATTATGAGACGCACTGTGGATTTTTGAGAAAATTAAAGAATTTTAAGTGCACCTTATAGTGCAGAAAATATGATAATAGATGCCCAGTCAGCCCTTGGTATCCCATTGTCCACTGCTGTGAAGTGAATTACTCTATGGAGTGAATTACTGATGGAGCACCTCTTCAACCTGAGCCTGAGGTTGGGAAGAGTCCCACAGCTCTGGAAAACCTCCTGTGTTGTACCAGTGCCAAAGACTTCACGCCCCAAGGACCTCAACAGCTACAGGCCGGTGGCTCTGACATCCCACCTGATGAAGACCCTGGAGCGGTTGGTCCTGGCTCAGCTTCGGCGCCTAACAAGCTCATCACTGGACCCACTTCAGTTTGCCTACCAGCCTGGCATTGGAGCGGATGATGCCGTCATTCACCTCCTACATCGTTCCCTCGCTCACCTGGAGACCGCTGGAAGCACTGTGAGAATCATGTTCTTTGATTTCTCCAGTGCCTTCAACACTATTCTTCCCTCGGTTCTGAAGGACAAGCTGGAGAACTCTGGAGTGGACCATCACCTCACTACCTGGATTTTGGACTACCTCACCGACCGACCACAGTATGTGAGGACTCAGGGCTGTGTGTCGGACAGGGTCGTCTGCAGTACGGGGGCCCCACAGGGAACGGTTCTGGCTCCGTTCCTCTTCACCATCTACACTGCAGACTTCTCCCACAATTCCACCCAGTGCTTCCTGCAGAAGTTCTCTGATGACTCTGCAATAGTCGGCCTCATCACTGATGGGGACGACAAGGAGTACAGAGGACTGACTCAAGACTTTGTGGACTGGTGCCAGCTGAACTACCTCCAGATCAACGCCAGTAAAACCAAGGAGCTGGTGGTAGACTTCCGCAGGCACAAGCATTCTCCACTGCAACCACTGAACATCCAGGGTATGGACATTGAGGCTGTGGACAGCTACAGGTACCTTGGTGTTCATCTGAACAACAGACTGGACTGGACTCATAACTCAGACGCCCTCTACAGGAAAGGGCAGAGCAGGTTGTACCTGCTGCGGAGACTCAGGTCGTTTGGGGTGGAGGGCCCACTCCTGAAGACCTTCTATGACTCTGTGGTGGCTTCTGCTATCTTTTATGGTGTGGTCTGCTGGGGCGGCAGCATCTCTGCTGGGGACAGGAAGAGACTGAACAGGGTGATCCGAAGGGCCAGCTCTGTTCTAGGATGCCCTCTGGACCCAGTGGAGGTGGTGAGTGACAGGAGAACGGCGGCTAAGCTGTCATCCCTGTTGGACAACGTCTCCCACCCCATGCAGCAGACTGTGACAGCACTGAGCAGCTCCTTCAGTGGGAGACTGCGGCACCCACGGTGTGGGACGGAGAGATTTCGCAGGTCTTTCCTCCCCACTGCTGTCAGACTCCACAACAAAGACTTTAACTGAACAAACACACACATCCACACATGTGCAATAACACTAAGTGCAATAATCTTTTCTGGCATCGTTGTATTTTTACTCAGTTGTATATAGCATTCGTATTCTATTTTTATCTTATTGTATATTTTTATTCTATTTTATTCTACTGTATATAGTATATTATTTTATTCTATTCTGTACAGCTGTGTACTGTATTTATTCTTATTGTATTCTAATTTTTGCGTCATAACTTTTGCACTGTCCACTTCCTGCTGTGACAAAACAAATTTCCCACGTGTGGGACTAATAAAGGTTATCTTATCTTATCTTACACATTAATGACTGACTGATATAACAGCAAATATACTCTAATGCAATGGTTCTTAACCTGGGTTCGATCGAACCCTTCTAAAGGATTCCCTTCTAAAAGATAATATCCTAACATACAAATTGGCTCAAAAATCAGTTTTATAGGTACGTGTTAAGGTAACTCTAGTTTTTTAAGGCCTCTGGTTTGAATGATGGCCTTCTGATGAATCATGTTTACTGCACTGTATTTGTAAGCCTTGGTTGCTGTTGCTAAGGAGAAGAAGCCAATAAGAGGTGCAAAAATAAGCTGTGTTAAAAAACACCTTGTTGTTGCAGCTGTATGCATCCCCATTTAGAGCCACACATGGTATAATCCTGGAGTAAGATAATATTTCTTTTATCACTCCTGGCTGTGCCCTGCCGTGATATGAAAAGCTATGCCTGTAGATTCTGTGAGCCAAATTTCTTTATTCTTTATTTCTTTATTTCCAGATTCAGCTGGGAAATATTAAGTTCTAGACCAGGCTTAAATATTTCAATTGTCAGCCATGATAAACAACACCTGTAGAGAAACTGAATACAAGTTTTACTCCTGATACTGGGGTTTCCCTGTAGCTTAAATTTTACTATATGACAGTGCATTACCTTTGTGCATGTGAAACTAAAATGGTTTATATGCTCAAGATGCCCTCAAACAAAACAGCAAACTCTTATCAATGTAGCATGCATACGTGTAGTAGACCTAATATTCTGACCTTCTCATAGAGACGACTGATAATTTTCTAAAGTAAGCAAGTGAGTTTAATGCAGCTTAGATGTTAGAGTTTGGTTAAAAGTCTTGTTTTTGATAGGGCCTTACAGATTACAGGACTGCCTTATGTTAATTAATCCATGTTAATTCTTGACATTAAGAATTAAGCGCCTGTAAAAGAATGGAATGAGTAAAAACTCTTCACAGCCTTGCTTCCCTTCTCTTTCCTCCTGCCTTGTCTTCAAAGCTCTCAAGGGAGGTCTTGTAGAGAGGGAAATGGGATATTTTTAGCAGGTTCCACAATCCCTCCTGTAAATAATTACCCTAGCTGGTGCTGAAGCTGCCAGCTCATTGGACTGGATGAACATGCAGTGTCAACTACCAAAAAGAAAAACAGGAAACGGGAATGGCAGTTTCATATATATATATATATATATATATATATATACGTGTGTGTGTGTGTGTGTGTGTGTACACACACAAGATGCCCGCCCCGACTACAGCATAAAGGGAATACTGGAGTAATGCTAAGTAGTAAAACTGGTGCTGCACATTTTAAAAGCACTAGTCAAGAAATTCCACAGAAACACTATTGTGAAAGATGAGGACGAGAACTAGTTTCTCCAGTGTGATTGGGAGCTGTTGACTGGAGCTGAATATGTAAAAATGAACATAAACGATAAGACAACAAATTCCATTAAATGAACATTTGAACACCAAGAAATGCTGTAGTGAAACTGCTTGGTGGCCAGCTGTCAACCGCCATTGCACCAGTCATTTCCCAAATGTGTTTATGTGTGCAGCACTGCCTATTTTCCCAACTACTCCCCTAGGCCACTGCTGTAAACAAGAATATGCTCTTAGCCAAGTTACCCGGTTAAATAAGGATGAAAGAGAAGAAACTCCAACAAGCAGAACAACTAAAGGTTCTCTGCTTTGTGGTGAACTGCAGCAAACTTTTAATAGCATACATTAATAATGATACTGCAGGGTCAATATAGGTAAAGATGTTTCCCTTTGTTGTTGCTGTGTTGGTATGCGTGTGTGCAGGTGTATAATTATAAACATGGTGAAATTACATGTGCTATGAGGAATAATCTTGGGACTCAGTAGCACAGCAAGGAAAGTCAAGTTTAATTTGTAAGGACAGATTTTGATTTAACTTACTTATCAATGCAGATTTTTTTGTTGTTGTCTGTTGCCTCAGGGCAACATTATTTGGTCAGACTACTTCTCTTTGGGCATTAATAGTAGATTCTCAACTGTTCTCCTGGGGACTGCTTATTTAACTGCTTGCTTGCTCGAACACACTTGATTTAAATGATCATATTGCTATCAGGCAGTCACAGTATATTATACCTAGTTGACCATTTGAATTAGGTATGTTGGAGCAGGGACTGGGATCCCCAAGAGAACCTATGTTAATATTTTGAGAGCACTGACTGAAGGGCTATATAAGTAATCAAACCACTAACTGGACTTGTACTAATTTACAAGAAATTACCATGAGAACCTTTTAATAGGAGGAAAGATAGAATTATAAATACAAGATATAATAATTATACATATTAGATTCAATTTCTTATATTTCTGTCCCTGTGACACTTTTTACTTTTACATGTTTTACTCAGTCTAAATGTGGTTTTGAAAGCAGTGACAACTCTAAGAAACAATTTTTGTCTTCATGACAAGCTGCTCAAACTTAAACTGGATAACATTTGGCGGCCAAAAATAGGAGGGCTGTGATAACAAACGCACTGTCAATGGATTCTCAGGGGGGCACCCTTTTATCACGAGAATATGCAGTCAACCCTCCTATGGTGTTTTATTAGAACTGTTTGAAGAAACTGACGCAATCCCCCTTCTGCTGTGATGTCAATGATGTTAACTATCTAGCTTTCATCTTTTCTGGCTTTACTGCCTTAGTAGTCACAGCTGCATTGCTGCTTCATTTCTTTCTATCTAAGGATGTCTTATTTCTTTGTGTGTAAGGCACTGTGCTGATATTTACATATCCTCGGGGCCCGCATAAAAGAAACCTAATTTGGCCAAACAATGTCAAATCCTCCAGTGACATGTACCGAGTGTGAACCTGCTATATCAGATCAATTATGAAACGAGGAACATCAGTCATTGACTTTCAATACCAACTTGTCCAAGAGAATTTTCTCAGCTGTCTATCTAAGCCTTCCCAAATCAAAGTCTTCCCCTCTAAGCCTTGGCACCGTCCATCTTTGCTACGCACAAGGAAACATTCTTGTGGTATTCACGTTATTTCTATGAGGTCAGTTCTAGAGAAGCAAACATTGTTTTTGCTTCTTTTTTTGAGTGATTTTGTCTGCACATTTCACTACTGTACTAATTATACCATATAATAATTTTGTTATACTGAAAAATAAGGCAAGAACACAAATGTTTGTTTCAGTTAATGTATGAAACAATTAACCCACAATGAGTCATAGTTTTTAGATCTTAATTAAACAGATCTGACAAATTGCCATCCTGTCAAATCAATATGAGTTCTGTTGCTAAAGACACGAAACAAATAGTTCTGATACTTATGAATAATATCTTGTCACAAAAAGAGCACAAACAGAAAATAATACTCATTTCCAGACAAAAACTGTAAAGCTTAAGACTATCAAGAAGTAAATAAAAACGTGACTTTGTCTGTTTAACCTTCAGTTTCCTGAATAAATTTCACTTGAATGAAGTTTGGCTTGTAAGTTGAAGTTTAATGGGGACATTTCATTATATTAAAAGATTTAATCTGTTTTGGCAGTGAGTCAAGCATAGCATCAAACAAGCTGGTGATTAGATGAGTGACACAGACAAAAGTAAAGTCATTTAATTCAAGGATATTTCTCTTGTCCTTGTTGTTTGAACAGTTGAATTCAAACAGTTGAGTTACAGGCTAAAAGAAAGTATTAAAACAAGAAAGAGATAATACAACATCAGTGCTAATATATCATGTTCTTTATAACTTGACTTTACTGCGATATGGGCTTAGCTACCTTAATTGTCCCTGCTGGGACAGTGAGACTTTGTTACATGTAACATTTACAGGAGAATTTTAGCACCATGAGAAAGGAAAGGAGGAGAGTTGGGGTTTGGGGAATTATGTTACCTTGTTTTGTTACAGCAAAATAAATACATTTTACATTAAAGAAAAGTTCAAACACACCATGGTTGTCAAATCAGTTACACTCTGGAAATGATAAGAGTAAAGACATAATGGTAAATTATATTTGAAATATATGAAAATACATTTTGTATCCTGCAGTTCTTCAGTCTAAGGAAAGTCGGGTATTTTGTATTTTTCAAATGTGGGTTCATTTTATTTAGAAATTAGCATGTGGCTAATTTGTACTCATAGCCAACAATGCAAAAACTGCACTGACTTCAAAGAAACCATATCTGTGGTACTTTGTGCATACATTTAGGAGAAAAAAGTGCTAAACATTTCAAATATTGTGCGTTTTTTTTTCTGCAAGTCTTTCTTTAAAAACTTCTTGTCATAACCATTTTACAGGTAAGCAACAATTTCATCAAGAGGCAAAGTAATACTGCTCTAAACAAAGTCATCATGCAGTGTGCTCATGGGCTACCCTGTGGCCTCCTAGCTAATAGAACTCTCTAAAGACAAGGGTCTTTGTCTTTCTGCCAAACAATAAATTCACCCAAACAAAAGCCTTTCACTGCTCTCAGCAGGTCTTTTACATAAGTGGTCTTTCTTTTCTTTTTTCTTCTTTTTTGGCTTTTTGCAGAACAGTATAAGACAAATTGAGTTTCCTCAGTAATTTGCAAATGTAATCTTTTTTGCCACAACCAAAAGAGTGCAAAGTAAGAAACATTTGCTTATGGCTGGTGCACACGTGCTGTGTAATGTAGTTTTTAAAAAAGTGAAAAAATTGTCATGAAATGACAGGAGGGATGTGGACCTGGATGCTGGAATTGAGAGACAAGAATAGCCTCAAAAAGCAGCATTAAAGCTGAGCTCTCATAAAACACAAAATATTAGCAGGCCATGAACAAGACATCTAACTCTATGAACCTTGCAGGAAAACACAGAATGAACAGAAACACAAACGTGAAGGAAGATGCGACAAAGGACAACAGATGACACAACAAAGTACACGTGGAGGCTGAGACAATAAATACACAGATACCAGACAACAAAGGGAGAGGACACAGATATAAGCACAACTGAAACTAATCTCACAAGGTGGCAGAAAGGAAGTAGAACTATACAGAGCATGAGTAATCAGAGACCTTCAAAATAAAACAGGAAATAACACCGAGATCAAGACTCAAACATAAAAACTTGACATTCAGACAAGATTGAAGGAACAGAGTGGGAACACAAATGGGGATTGATTAAATGCCCTTTCTGTTTCTTCAGAACAGAAGATCAGAACTAAAGGCATGAAAATAACAGTGCCAAGTATTAAGCATAATCCAAAGCTAACAAAAAATACCAAGGTAGACAGAATCTAAAATCCCCCAAAACTCAAAACCACAGGTACAAGACCCAGAGACCATGACATATATGGTCCATGCACCAGTGCTTTTCATTTCTATTTGTTCACTACTATAAATGGCAGCTTAGGTGTTTTTTTTCCCCTCTACTTTGATTACCTTTAATGCAGATATATATTGACCTGTGTACCCTTGATCCTTAATAACAAATGCAAAGTAAAGACTGATAATACTTCATACTTCATTAGAAGCTCTTTGCATAAGCTGCAAAAACATGTTTATGCAAGTGAAGGAGGCTGAAATTAGACTGAAAAATGAAGAAAAAAAATAAGTGATAGCAAAAACTTCAGCAATATATATATATATATATATATATATATATATATATATATATATATATATATTTGGACAGTTAAGACCAACATGAACTTGTACCAGAGTAATAAACAGAGAGACGTGAGGAGAAGGAGAGAAGTTTGGGAAAATCACAGTAGATTAGCAAGTTCTGAACTTTGGTTCCATTTGGTACCAACAACCATGCCATATTTAAGTCACTTAAACCACCTTTCCAGATCTCATGCTCAGTTCAAACTTCAGCAGGTCGTCTTGCCATATGGTTTGAATTGATACGGGCGGATTCGTTTAGAGTGTGTTAATGAGCCACTGAGCAGGTGTACAGTGTGGGTATGCATGTATGTCTTAAATTATTTATTTGATTTAGGACACTTAAGGTGCTACTTTAAATCTAATGTTAACTCTGGTATAACAGCTGTTACATTAAAGGCAATTGTGTTGCAACCCTTGATAAATCCGACTGAAAGAAGGACATGCATGTGCCAAATGTTCTGTTTTTAAGCCAAGGACAGTGTGTCAGTTCAAAATGTTACCAAACTTATCCTTTTTTCCCCTAACAGACACAGTGAATTCTTCCCTCAAGGGTGAGACTGTCAATGCAGACCTCTACTGCAACAGCCTAAGACATTCTGGGAGAACAATAATCTTAAATGACTTGAACTTGCCATTGTAGCCATCTTTTGCCTGCATGAAGTGCAATGAAAACACAGAAGTTTTTCGGCAATGCCAAAACCATCCTTGTCCATCCCCTTGCCCAGTCACAAGATGTTCCTCCCTGTAAGTTCATCATCTTCCCCAAAATGAAAATCAAATGTAAGGGTTGATAACTGAACACTCTAGGCAAGGTCCACTAACACTGAAGAAGGACAAATGCAAGTGGACAATACAGGAACTCTGGTGAATTAAAACAACAGTGGATAAGACTGAAGGAAAATAAAATGTATATATCTATTCCATCCATCCATTCGCTTATCCTTTTCAGTATCGCGGGGGGCGCTGGAGCCTATCCCAGCTGTCATAGGGCGAGAGGCAGGGTACACCCTGGACAGGTCGCCAGTCTGTCGCAGGGCTAACACACAGGGACAGACAACCATTTGCACTCACATTCATTCGCACATTCACATCTAGTGACAATTTGGATTATCCAATTAACCTATCCCCACAAACTGCATGTCTTTGGACGGTGGGAGGAAGCCGGAGTACCCGGAGAGAACCCACGCAAACACGGGGAGAACATGCAAACTCCACACAGAAAGACCCCGGCCTGATGGTGGAATTGAACTCAGGACCTTTTTGCTGTGCGGCAACAGTGCTAACCGCCGTGCCACCTATATATATTAAGTTAGGTTTTATTTATTTATTTATTTTTTGCCTATTATAGGCTGGATAGCCTTACTCATCTAACATTTGTACTTAGGACAGAAAGTCTTTTAAATTGACATTATGTACAGATGTTGATACATAACAAATGCATCCACACTGGTTAATAAAACTTTAATTTACTCTACACAAACTTTATTTGCACACGTACTGATGTGTTCATTATATTCCTATTATGCCCCTGTAATTTAATGACTGTTGAGCTATTGAAGCATCTCGCTCATGCTGTGATGTTGTAAGGTACACAGTTCATCTTCAGACCTGAAAATCAGAGGTAAATTAAAACAAGCAATTCACTGTATGATTACTAACAGCATAAACAGTTTTGCATAATGATGTATGTAACAACCCAAGCCTCTTGTCAGACATCACAGGTATGGATCGTCTGTCACTTCCTGTCAGACACAATACAGCAACACTTCCAAAGTGTGACAAAGCTCAGCATGAAAGGATCATACCCAAACTGTTCAGTGTACACTGACTAGTCAAGGTTCTAGTCTGTGTTCTAGATGAAATGACATGAAATCATGTGCGTGTGTGTGTGTGTGTGTGTGTGTGTGTGTGTGTGTGTGTGTGAGAAACACTTATGGCAAAGGAGTTTCCTAAATTGCTTTATACTTTCCTGTAAAATTCCCTAAACAAACCCCAGATGTACACACCCAGCGGTTTTTGATCTATGGTGAAGCTTATGTGTAAGTTCAATAAAGTAAAGATCTGTAATCAGTCAACGGCATGCTTTCCTGGGTGCTCAGCTGCTAGTCTGTTCTTTACATCATTTCCACTTTCCCACACTGTTAGAGTCATTGCTGACATAATTGTTCTAGTCCAATCATCTTCTTGGACGCTTTCTCTGAGCCAATCAGCTTCCGTGCTGTGTACTTTAAATCTAAGTGTTCTTCTGCCATTCTCCCTACCACACTCTCATTTGTGAAATCCACCCCTTTGTTGATATGTACTGCACAGAGATTTTGCTAAAGAATTGGCTGCTTGTAGTAACGTCTCTTATCTATGAATTGTTTTAGATCCCTTTAGCTTTTTGTTTTTGATTTTAGAGTATCTGTACTTCAGTCTCAGTGCTCAAAGCTCACCACCTTCTGAGCAACAGGCAGCTGTTGACAGTTAAAAAACAGGAAACAAACAAAAAAACAGTGCTTTAATCAAGTTCAGTTGTTAATTAGCAGTTGACAAAAATGAAGCATCAAGCAAGACCTAAGAATCATTTCATGATTAATTAGTAAAGACCAAAACAAGGTTAAAGAAGAATGAAAAACAGATTTACCAGGTGACTCAAAACTCGGCTCCAGTATCCGAAAACTGTTGCTCTGGGTGTTATATAAGGCCATATAATTCTGCTACAAGGTAACGACCTGTCGGCACAGTGTGTCACTTTGTTTCACAGCATCCTGGTGCCAACAAATTACTTACAGCTTAAAATCTTAGAGCTGATTTTGAATTGCATTTATGTTGTTTCGTTTTTATGACACTATGCTTTCCTGGGTTTAAACCCAAATAGGGTACTCCTGCATGGAGTTTGCATGTTCTTCCCATGCTTGTGTGGATTAGTTTCTCCTGCAACTCTACAAGATATGCTAGGTTAATGATACTTATGTCAGTCCAGAACAAGAGAGATTCTTAATCTAGTTTATCTGTGGAGTGTAATGTACTTTTGCCTGTCATCATAGAGCTGGGCAGTGTCACTTGCTGCTCTTTGGAGGATAAACTGAAAACTTCTTGGAACAACCATTTAAGCCTCCAGAGAGTGTTCCACAACAATTAGCAAACCTCCTTCCAAGACATGGATCTTAGATTGTTTGAGGCTGGGTGAATTCTTCCAAATATACATACATTATATCCAATAATGCAATGACCCACAGTTTAACAGTATTTTAAAGTATTTAAATGTGATCATGTCTTAAAAAGAGGAACATAATCATAGGAGCTGAAGAAAAAAAGAAAAGAAAAGAAAAGTAGAGACAGGTAATCCTGAGAGCTTGCTCACTAGAGAGAGGCAAGGTGGGAACAGGATAAAAGACATTGTGGGAGAGAAGAAAGTGTGAGAGAGGAGAGATAGACAGAGCTAGTTGTGAAGTGCACGAGGGAGGGAGTAAAACGGTAGAATGATAAAGAGATGGCACAACATCTAAGACTAGAAGCAATTCACACTGTCCCTCCTTCCCTCCCACTCCCTCTCATTATCACTGTGTTCTAGCCAGCTTCTCTCTAAGTGTCAAGCATGAGGCAGCATGTCGCTGTCGTTGTTGTCAAGATTATTTGTGCACATAGACGCAGTTATAGAGGAATGTGGGTATCTTCACTGCATGTAGACAGAAAACAAATGTCTGTCAGTCAGCCTGTTGGGAAAGCTAGAAAATACAGCATTTCAGTAAAACTCAGTCCAAAGCCAGTAAGAACTTGGTGGACATCCAGTATATATTGATCCATTGTGTTAAAATTGTAAACAACAGAAATTAGAGCCAAGGAAAACTCCATCACTCTGACTGAGATGAGCTTGAGGATAGTATTGGGATTGCACATGTGCTTACTTACAACCTATGATTTCAAATTACATCTTGAATCTAACAAATTATATTTTAAAAATATCTTATTGATATAACCTCCTTCTTGAAAAAGCAACCGTCTTTGCAAAATATGATCAAGCTGTTATCGACTGCTAATTTGCTGCTGCTCATTTACAGCCACAAAGCAGCATAACCAATCCAAGTAATGGTACATATTCTGAATGTGAAGTCAAGTAATACTCCTTTACAACAAGTACCCATACCTAAATGGATAAATAAGAAATGTAAATGTGCCCTTGAAAATAACACTAACTGTATGGGCAATTTCAGCTACAACCACATTAGTGTTAATGCTACATCCATGAGTATATTTCTAAATTATAGTGGGTAATGTGAAAAGGGTCACATAAATGAGGGTTGAAAAGATCTGTCACCTCCCCCTGCAGCTTCCCTCAACCCTTTTACCTTTATGTTTCGCTTTTTCCAGTGTGCAAACTCGACCTGCATCAACTTTGTTTCCAGCCACAGCAAACAGCTGCTTTAATCACAAAAAAGAAAAAAGAAAAACAGCATGCCACATGCACAGCATCAAATGGCAAATGATAGAGAAGCAAAATTAACAGCTTAGCGGCGAATAAATGAGCATCTCGCAGGTAAAGAGCTTGTAATTTTCCCTATATAAAAGCCAGCCTGACACATGACTCTAAACTATTGCATAATTGGGCTCTAGTATATCTGCTGAATGTGTATATGTATTATTTTATTTATTTATCCAACATGCAAGCTATTAGAATGTTTTATACCAATAACAAATTTTTTTTTAATCAACAGAGCAGTCTATTTTGTAGAACACTCGAGAAGTAAACAAGTTGTTAAATCTCAATTACCCCAAAATTAACCTCCTTTGTTGTTGCCTTGCAAGGTGACTGGGAGCATTTTTAGACACTTGGTCACAAATAATTGGCTCTTTTTACACATCCACATAGTAAATCCATAAATAATTGCACATCTTACTCACTGAACAATATGTGTGAACTGATTATAAAAAACTGTAAAGCCTCAACCCAGTGACTCTTAATACTGCTTTTCAATTATGCTGATAAAGAAGAAAATGAAAGGAACCATTAAAACTCAATGGAATGTCAGCTTTGAATCCCAGATTACATCTCACCTTTTTCACAGATGGAGGAAAGCCATTTGAAAAACAATGAATGTATTTAGAAAGCACCAAATTTTGTGCGCTCAAATAAAAAAAAAAAAAAAGGGGGGGGGGGGTGAAGGTGGTGATGAAATGTGTCTGTTAAGACAAAATACAAAATACAAGCATTCATGTGAGTAGTGCATACACTTAATGTTCTGTTATTTAATCCGTATCTCGCCTTAATGCCAAAGCACAATTGTAATTTGTGATAATTTTTCATTTCCTCTGGTAACCTTTGTGCCACCCTTTCCCCCCCAAATGTTTCATAAATAAGAACATTAAAAAAAAGATTGTGCTTGTTAAAAATGGTGTAGATTTATACATATTACCAGGCTCTTGTGTACTGAGGCATTAGATCAGATAGTAATGTTTCTTTCTGAAAACCTAAATGACTCTGAAACCATTTCTTATGCCAGTTTTTTTTTTTTTTTATCCTCATAGCATAAAATTGCTGTACTAAATCTTGCATGGCCTTTAGCTGGGTGCTGCTGTGTGTCAACATAATTATGTATGAGGACGCCACCTAACCTGCTCTTCGTGAGGAGGCTGATTGCTGGCTCTTATTACTTGACTTCATATTGATTTCATGCCGTGTCAGTGTCTGATCGTGATTCGCGGGCGTTACAAGTGCTCCATCAACATTTTCGGTTTACTGTGACCCAATATGACTCGATCGTGTCCTTGGGTCAGGTTTGGAACATTAACTGGAGCTTACAGCTGTCGCTATCTTAGACTAATGATTAATATGGCATTTATATTACAACCAACATGGACTCTTCTAATCATTAACCTTCAACAAGGGATACGCTGCAGTAGTTACGCTGCACTATGAAACAACTATTTTACCTTAAAATAGGCAGAACACAATAAAAACTGCAGGTAGTAAGGCAAGTAGGTAGTCTTGATCCATGAAGTATTCTATATGTAACATGGGTAAGCAATTAAGGCATGAAAAGTTGTTTTGATAGGTTGTCTGATTTTAATATATGAAAAAGTTAAACTGGCATCTCATAGAAGACAGAGTCAGATACAGAAATCAACAACATCGTTTTCTTTAAACTATTTCAACTATTGTAAGCACTGAGCCACACATTATTAAAACTGAAATGGATCTTTACTTGAGTTCTTTTAAGACAACAAAGACTTGTTACCAGATTATTCATTAATAACACCTGAACTGCCAGGTGAGGAGACTTTGACTCCATCCTGCAACAACAGCAATAATGACAAAAAGCATAATTTCTTGAAGAAGTAAAGAAGTTAATTTAAATCAAATGTTCACAATATTTAATTAACATTTGAAAAAACAAGTTTTATTAGTTTTATAAATAATTTAAATCATTTCAGTACAAATCATAAATGTAAAATACACATTAGCATAAACCAATAAACAAAAGGTATAACAAATGACAAAATAAGTAACACATTTAAATAATTTAATGATTACAGAGGAAGTGAAAAAGTAAATGTTTAAAATTAATTTTAGGTAACGTGCGGAATTAGTTGAAGACAATATAAAGATGATATAAAAACTGAGCCTCACTTTGAAACAGAACGATTTGCCGATAATTTTACTGATAATATTTGTGCTTCATTTTTATGACATTCTTTGTGCACTGCTCATGTTCGTGGATGCTGTGTGTTGGTAAAAAGTCACTTAAACACCAGTTTCCATAGATAATCTTTGTGCTACATAAAAGCAGTTTGTTTTTAAATGAATGATTGGATGGATAGAAATTTGCAAATGCATGGCATCACTTGGCCTCGTTGGTACTGCTACTGGCAGTATGGCTCTTTCAATATCTCCATACCACAGCTCCAACTGTAGACTAAGTAATTAAAAACCTACTGAGGCCTTTGTGCCCTCTCTCAAAGCTTATGAAATCTTGCATTTTTTTAATGTAATTATAATTACATGACAGGCTATAAAAATATGTACATGTGTGTATGCATGTGTGTGTGTGTGTGTAGATGCATCTGTGTGTGACTGGTGTAATACATAATTTACAAATGAAGGGTTGGCTACGTTGTGGAACATTTTCATTAGAGCCGGTAGCCTGTCCATTCCCTGTCATGTTGCCATGGAAACAGATGAAGAACACAGGAAATACATTTAGATTTTCTCAGAGAACATGAAAAGTACAGAGGCCGAGTGCTTTAATTTAAAAAAAATAATTATACACATATGACTCACACAATTAGACAAAGTAATCAAGAAAATGAATAAATATTGCAATAAAATACAATGCAAATACATTGCATATATTTCCTTCTCATAATATAGAAATATAGATTAAGGGGTGCAGAGGGTAGTCAGTGTTATCTGTGATGAGCAAGTGTTTGTTTAATGGCATCCTCTCAATCTAGGGATGGGTATTTAGGTTTTATCCGATACCGGTGCCAAACCGGTACTTTTGAAACGGTGCCGGTGCTTAAACGGTGCTCAAACCGGTGCTTAAAGAATGCAGAAGACAAAATTGGTCCAAAAACCTCTCATGTTCAGCTGTTTTTTTTTTGTAAAAAGATAACAATGTTAGGAATTCGCATGATAAGGTGGGGCCAGGTTTCACAATGAACACACCCGAAACTCTGGCTGATTGGGACCCACGCCCAGTTTCACACCTTGGCTCAGGCGATTAGAGGATCATCAGGGGGTCCTTTTGTCCCTCTGTGGGGGGTCACTCCCACTAGGTTTATATCTGGGACTCTCCACCATTTGACCATAGAACTGAAGAAGCTTCTCAGATGAGAGGTGAAAAGTCTTCAAGCAACTTAAAGAAGTCCAGACGCTTTTCTTTGCAAGCTCCTTTGATAACAATGTTAGCCTTTTCTGCAGCTATGGGGCATATATGGTATCACTCTTGGCTGGAAGCAGTGCTTAATCAATGGAAAAAACACAAACTTTGTCCAAAAACCTCTCATGTTTAACTGTTTTCCACTTTTTCTTTGGTTATTTTAGCCTTTTTGGCCAGGGTGAAGGGAGTATCTGCCATCAAACAAGAAGACAGCCGCATGTAACTATGACTGTGTTTTAATAGTTCACCTTACATGCATTAATGTAATAACGTGGTTAGCCTACTCAACGTAAATTATACACGAACAACATTAAGCTACTCACGCAGAGAAGAACGGCTGCTGCTGCCATCATCATCCTCATCATTTCTGCTACACTGGCAGGGCTAGGGGTCAGGACATTACTCTTCGGGTTTTTGGGGGATGTTGCTAACTCCGGGTCCGATAACAGGCGCCACACCCGCAGTAGATGCGCTCGTTGTGAGGTCTCACAGCAAGCTATCAAATAGGGCGCATTTTTCGGCTTTTAAAAAAAACGCTATGCATCGCCAGGTGTTTCATCGGATTCGAGGTGTTACTTCCTTTGACAGTATCAGCTTAAAGCACTTGTTGCAGGCTGCTGAGTTTGCATCTTTTGCTGTGAAATACAGCCAGACTTTTGACCGCTTCGCCTTGGGCATTTTTAATCTGTAGCTCTGCTCTAAAAGAACGTACGTACCTGGACCCGCCTACTATCCTCGGAAACATAAAATGATTGGCTAGAATTTAAAGTGTATGACATCTCAGGGGAAAAAAAAGCACCGAAATAAAGCACCGAAATGTGCGCTGCTTTTCAGTCTGGTTACTACCGTTTATGTCAGAACCGGTGCCATGATGGCACCGGATACCGGTACCCATCCCTATCTCCATCCCAGCTTCAAATATGTGCAGTTTGTAACTAATCACAGGTCAGCCCTCTACATGAGTTTACCCAGCTCTGATGCTGTACCTCAGTAAAGAACACTGTTATTGCCACAACTGACTGATCTCCAACATTTTGCTGCATATTGTAACAACCCTTTTGGGTTATAGCACCACACCATCTTGGCTGTTTGTGGAGGTAAAATACATCCGCACATTACTCCACTTATGCCCAGCCATTGTTGTGAGTTTGCACACCAAGGGGCTGCGACACATTTATACAGCTGTATTTCGCACATGACTATTAAAGTAGTCATGTAGTTCCTTCCAATGTAGACAATCCAAATGATACAGTTTATTTCCACTCTGTTTCTGGTAATGATAAACTACAAATTTACCCTACATTACTAAAATATCGATAGTTTAATATGAGAATCGTTTCTAGAACATAAATGACTGGTATCGGAGGAATCGATATTTCAGTATCGATCCGCACATCACTAGTTGTTAGTGGCAGCCATTCCATGCTGCTCATGTTCTTTTCTCTCAAAAGAAACCTTACTGTTGTGTCAAGCTGGCGCCGGCGATACCAATCTCCGCGCATGTATGCACGGACGAGTACAGCCGTGGAGACCTGGCTCATAAGGTGTAATGTTGCTAACAGCGAATAAAGGTCTGTTATTGGATTTAACCAACTGGCTTCGGGTTATTCGGCTAACCCCCACACCACAGGCTCGCTGGACCTGCTAGCTGCTCCTTTCTCGCCAGACTGCTGTTACAATATGTTGAAATGATCTCAGCTTCCTTAGAAAACAGATCCTGCTCATCACATTCTTTTATACAGACTTGTACTCTTTCACCACATTGTCCTGATATACACTCACTTGGAGGGGAGACAACGATAAAGCAGTTCTTTCAGGTCACTAGTAATCCAGGGCTTGTTGCTCACAAAGCAACAAATATACAATTTGGACCGGTAAGGTGGTGTGCTCACAAAATTTGATATATCCCACGATGCAACCAGTCAAACCAAGTTGACTGACTCAAATTAGCCCTGCAGTACTTCTGTAGTCTCATTTGTCAATCTTCTAACATTGCTTGTTGATAAAGGTTGCCAACAGCTTGTGTCAACAGGATGACACACTGATCATTGAAATAACAACAATATATATATATATAACAACTATATATATGAAATGATGCTTCATGGCAAAGGTATAGCAAGGTGCTACTTCAGACAAGGTGGAGGTCTAAGATAATATCCTAACTGTGGGATTATCTGTTGTTCATCTTGTGTGTGCCACTTCTGCACCATCCTTACCGTGCCTATATTTTTCAAAATGTTTGACTACAATCAGCATAGAGATAAAAAAATATATATATACAGTGATTACAATTTTTATAGCATTTTCTTTCTTTTGTGTCTAACATAAGAAAATGTGCTTAAAGCTTATTTATACAGGATATTGTTGCAGTTGTTTTTTGTCAGCTGATCAGCGATGCAAACCTCCCATTTCTGGACTGCTGGCAATGAGCCGACTATAAAAACAGCAGCTAGTTACAAGCTAGTGTTATACCAGCTAACATTTAGGTGTGACTACCCTAAAATTTTCCTCAAATTTTCTCTTTGATAGACAGTTTGTCTGAATTCTCACGTTGTATGAGTGTATTCAATAATTGCCAGAGTCTAACAATGTCAGATCGCGTTCAAAGAAAGATTCAGTAACACCAGTGTTTCAGTCAACTGGTTTTCACATTACATGGTTATACATATATTCCACTCTGGTCGCAGATGTTGCATGTGCAGAGTTTTCATTTCAATGAGCAGTCACCTCTGCCGCTGCCTAATATTGCATTACATCATTTGACAAGATTAAAGTTGATATCACCAATCCAAATATTGACACATATGTACAAGTGTGCAAGTGCAAATGCCCAAATGTTTCAGTGTCATCTTGAGATAATGCAAATTATGCTTAAAATAATTGTATTAAATTTAAATATAAAATAAAAACTCGTACCCATGTGTTTCTGTCACATAAATCACAAGCTAACATTTTCCCTGTGCCGCCAACACCTCAAAGACTCAAGTTTATCTGCCTATATTTTGTTCACTCTGTCAGCTGTTTAACACCTGCAGCTAATTTAAGAAAGTGGTGATAGTCACAGTTTAACACAGGCAGACGAGTAGTCAATATAATGTAATAGTGTGGCAATATTTTGCACACAACAGTATATGTGCTTCATCTTTCATCAGTACAGTTTGGCTTTTTCACACCTTAGTAATTGATCATGTGATGAATGCACATTATTCATTGTGAGTAAACAACCAAACCCAAACCCCTTTGGAGGTGGTGGTCCCAGTCATTTAAACCTCCACTAGGATTTAAATGCCTGGAAGTCTCCACCTTTTGGTTTTTAGAACTGAATCTTGACTGAGAAACACCTGCAAAAATGTTAAAGAAGCCCAGTCACCTCAAGCAAGCTCTTAAGGCTGTTGCTTTTGTTCACCTCATGGATCCAAACAGTAACTTCTTTGATTCAAAACTGATAAATGGTGGACGTTGTCGTGATCAGGGGAATATCAGTCAGCTTGTTAAGGAACCATGGATAACTTTACTTTTTTCAGCAGCCTTTTATTTTTGAAAATAACATGACGAGATGTCAGACGATCTGTCTCACTCTGTCAGATGTGCCAGCATGTAAGCACATGCAGTGATGAGTTTAGAGTGCTCGCAGTTGAGCAGTGTTTTCAAATGAAGATGCAGAGCAAGTGCAGTGGCCCTTATGGAAAAAATTGATGGTAATTCGTATTTTGGTGCACATTCACCTGACAGACACGCCTTGTATTTTCAGTGTAACATCAACCGTGCCTTTGGTTACAGTTTGCTGTGGTCTGTATCATTCAGGCTGTCAGTCACGGTCAACAAATGTTTCTAGAAACCATTTGCTAATATCCTAGGTGACAATCACTGTTATGCAATGTGATGAATAATATAAATTCAAGAAAAATTTCCTATGTGTTACTTTAGTTATTTTTAACTCATAAACAGTAAAACATGAACAACGCTATTAAAAGATGCAAAACTCAATATTTTGTTTAAATAGTAGTATGAATGATGTATGAAATTGCTGTCACTAACGATTTTTCTTTTTGCCTCAAGGAAACAATATATTTTACAACAGGGGAAAAAAATTCATATTCAATAGCAATTTTTCTCAAAAGGTTAAATGAACAAAAGTCACATGACAGTGGCTAAAATCAATTCAGTAAAATGTTTGTCCCAGAGAGTGAAAACATGCTCCTTCTGTCTTATGACATCTTATAAAGGCACAACAGCAATGCTAGTCAGCACAACGATTCAGGTACACAGACCGATTTAGATGCAGACTTTATTAGTCCCACAATGGGGAAATTCATGTTACAGCAGGACAAGGGTCAGGAAAATAAATAAGGAAAAATTATTTACAAATATAAAAAGCACTAAAAAAGTACTATACAAAAGTAATTTGCATTATGTACAAAAAGGTTTTAATGCTATTAAACCAGAATGGTTTTTGTAGAGCCACTTGGTCACATGTTTTTGACTTTGTAAGTAGTTATCATTCTAAGAAGTGTTTTTATAGTCAGGCAAATACTATTGTATGAGCATTTGTTTGTATTAGGAATGCAAGCCGAACCTTCTGAGTCAAAAGTCAATAAATAATTGAAATGCTGCTCCTGAGACACAGTTTTCCCGTTGTTTATTTTGTCTGTAATTAAGAGTCTGGACCTGCTAATCGTGATGCTTGGTGTCAGGGAGAGCAAAGTCACGCAAGAGGAGGCAAGTCTTTCAAGATGTAATTCAACTTTAGCAACAAAGGAGCATAACGGTGCTGGCACAATAACAAGTGGAGTGATTATGAGAGTGCACCTGTAGAAGCAGCATAATTATAGTTTAACTAATAACAGAAAACCCTGGCAACTGGGCCCCAAAAAGGTCACAACTGGATACTACTACCCTACTACTACTTTTTTTTATATGTCTTCAAAGTGCACAAGTTAAAGACTGAAAATAACATACAGTATGCTATACTGTATACTACTATATTGTAATATACTCTATAAATCGAATTTAATAATATAAAGAAAACGGTTTTATCTTCTATAATATTCTATTATCATTTGAATCCATTGTTAAACAACCAAATCCTTTCTATACCAACATTTTATGTTGGCTGACTTATTATAAAGACTTAATAATTAGCTTTGTAAGATAGAGATGAAGTATTTTGCTGCTCACTGAGAGACTCCTACTAGAAAATTCAGACTTAACAACTGAGACTACTGAGCGATTGCAGTACTTTTTTAGAATTGAAGGAACTCTATTTGGGCAAAAACAAATAATACAACAGGAAATACTGCATGTTCTCCTTTGTTTCCATATGCATATGCATTTCCATAATATTTCATATTAACTATCCTACATGTCCTGTTCATTCTGTTATGGCAAAAGAAGATAAACAAAATCCCCAAAGCAATGCAAAGCATAAAAGTAATCTGTATTATATTGGGAGAGTTCAAAAATAAAACTGCTATTTTTTATTTCTCAGTTTTTGAAATCTAGACTGCACAACTAAATAAATGGTTTCATTGGTAAAGCACCAAGCACTTTTGAAATTAATGTTATTTTTTGGTATTCCAGCAAAAGTGAACAAAGCTAAATGAAAAAAGTATGATAAAAAATCTCGCTGACAATGAATTTCTTATACCATATTGTCAATATTGTTCCCCCTTTTTAAAATTGGAAGGTAGAGGTAGTAAGCTATTGAAACATGCACAAACATATATGGAAATACAGTTTATAGTATATCACATCATTAGAAAAAGTCAGTTTGATCACTTTTCTCTTCAACATAGCCTCGACTCTCTTAGGCCAGCTGTCCTGTAATTTCTGTAAGCAGTCTTCAGGAATCTTTCTCCAGGATTCTTGAGGGAGATTCAAAGATCTGCTCTGGATGTTGGCTGTATTTGTTCTGTTCTCTGTCAGGATGATCCCACATTGCTTTTAACAAGTGTGAGGGAGGGGAGGTCGTCCATAACTGATAGCATGCCTTCCTATGTATATCTATTTTACTCAACTGACAGTGCTTTTGTGATCACTGTCAGACACTTTCCAGATGAAATTACATGGTGGATCAAAATCTGACAGTACTTTTCTACGTACACAATTTCCTCCATTTTGAAAAGATCCACAATACCACTGGCTGAAATACAGCCACTGATTTTCAGTCCAATTCTTCCACAATTTGGAACACATCTGCCCTTTCTCCACGAAGCCAAGAATGGCTTCTTGACAGCCAACTCTCCACTGAGGCCATTTGTTATGAGGCTTCAATTAAAAACAGATGGATCAACTGAAGAGCCAGCTGCATCAGATCCTGTGTCAGGTCTTCGATGTTCTTGGCTGGATTTTGTCCTGTTTCTTAAGGACATGAATTTCAGATACTGCTTATCTGTTTTAGATCATTTTTAGGCCTTCCACTTCCTTTTTCATTATCCACAATTTCCTCAAACTTTTTAAGTACACATTGCACACCATGCCTTCATTTCATGTCTTTAACCCTTTCATGGATATTATTGTTTTCTTGTATTTGTGTCAGTGTTGATGGTATACTTGCACATAAACCACTACATTGGACACTGATGTGTCACTGAATACCCTGCCACCCACTGGTGCTGTCCACTTAAGTTGCCATGTAAAAAAACTCTTTAAAAATGAAGTTTAAAAGTCTTTTTTTCAAGAGAGTAATATTATCCTGTCAAACTTAAAACGACTTAAACTGCTGTGAAGGTAAACACTTTTTTAAATGTGAATAATATCTACTACTAAATACCTCTTGTTAAATGGAAAAAAGTCAGGTGAAGTAAAAGAAATATCTCAGACGTCTTTCCTTTCTGAATAAATATTCCACATGACTGTTCATTAGCTTTCATCTTTCCACACAAACTGGAACTGACCTTTGTATTTCAAACAAGGGTTGAGACCTGTCAAATGAATTTGTGTCATCTTGCTGAACATAATTTAACCACCTTTGCCTTGAACCTTCCCACAAGTCTAAGACAGACACAACAAAATAATAATTTTCTTCTGCTATAAAAGACTTATCTTTCGCATAGCTGTATTTGCATTACCATGCCTACCTGCACATAATTAGTCAAATAACCTTGAGTCAGCCAGCTGAATGAGATGTAACTAATTAGCTGCCTTTTGCGCTGATACCTTTGGACAAAGTCAGTGAAATGCTAGAGGCACAGAAATACATCTTCAGATCTTAGAGCGAAGTCAAATTTAGTAACATATCAGTATAATATGATTAAAATACTTTAACTAGATGTGGCAAATAATCACCCTTTTCGTGATAAATTTGATCTTATATCATGTTTTGTGTTGAGCGTTTATAAAGAGACACAATATTTTTGATGTTGGTTTCAAAATTTATTTTAACAATCAGATATTATAAGTGAAACAACGAAAATGGTGGACCCTGATTTGCAGGTATTACCGGAACAGCAGATCTTGATTGGAATGAAGGAAACCCACAGAGTGAAAACATTCTGGAAAGAAATGACAAGGCAAGTACTGCATATCGAGCTGATTGGAGGGCTTAGACTGGTTGTTTAGTGAAGGATACCAATTAAGATAAACACAAACCAAAGTCACTACAACATGTTTTTTTTTTCACCAATCTGGCTACATTGTTATAACTGTAAAATTCCACACTCTAATTTAATCAAAATTTTAACCATTGTGATCTGATATGATCAGTTCCTCCATTTCCCCATCAATAAACTGTCAGGCATAATAACACTACATAGTCTGAAAGCCACTGAATGAAGCACAAAAGAAATATTATTATACAACTACAACATTTTAAAATCTGTATCTCTTGTTTAGTTATCCATCATCCATTCAGCTGTCCATTTCTTCACTGGAATAAAAAAAACAGTTTATCCCTTTGTCTGATAATTTTAGGGGATCGAATTAGTGTACTTGCACCATTAAGAAAGACTTTAAAGAAAGCAGGAAAGTCACGTATTTATTTCCTTTGGCTTCTACTGAACAGATGGTCTAAAACTAAGCTGCTGCACAAGACCTTATGAACTCTAGGGTGTCATTAATTAATAACCATCCATTCAGCATTTTTTAAGGTCAAGGCATAGATCAAACAGTATCTGATATGTGCAGTTTTTGTAATCTCTTATGCATTGCCGTCAGCAATGCAGATACAGCCTGAGGGATGGACGTCACTATAAACAAACCAACAGAAGAGCCATGAATTCCTATGAGATCCCTTCAACAACATTATATCTAAGACACCAAGAACCCTGTCCAAATAACCCTGTCCTATGATCATATCATGGGGAAATACTGGAGTGAGGTAGTCAAATGGCAGTTAATCAATACAGGAGACTGATCACTGAAAAGGATGTTGTGCATGAAAAAGGAGACAATTCAGCCTCAATAATAGTCGCCTCACCTTAGAGGAGGAGAATTATTGGACTGCATAAATAAACGAGAAGAAAGGACCAAGAGCTTCTGTATGGTGAGTGAAGGCAAAGTAGATCCTGGCATTTGGTCATAGTGGTGGTAAAAAGAAAAAAACAAACAAACTAACTAACAACCATGTTATTTTACAGAAACTGATACTTATGTTTAACCACACAGAGGGTTTTTCAGACCCTATCATGGGCCATAGCCTTGCAAAGGATTTAAAAATACAAATTTTCCACAAATTTTATCATTTATTGGGAAGTAAAAAATTCCTTTAAAATGCGTTTTTGCGGTCTTATATTCGCGTATATTCAAAGTAAGATTAGTAATTTACAGGCAGACTATTGGCTCTTTGAGGCTTTACTTAACCATATCATAGCTCAAAGCTAAATTCAAACGTCAGCAAAGTGTATGCTCACTGTAAGAGTAGCTAGGAGTTAAAGTGGGATTTGGCAGGTGGGAAAATTCCAAGATCAGCTTTAGCAGTACAGTGGAGACACAAGAATCACTTAGAAATGTGTCTGTACAGATTTTACCTTCTGTACAGGCTGTGATGAACTGACCTGTAAAGTTCCTGGTGCTCTGAAATTATCTGCTCTTTGTGGATTTAGCCAGCTGAATTACACAGTCTATATGGCGTTTGCAAACCCCTTGACACCATAAAGCTGGTATTGCAGGTAAAATTGCAGTAAAATTCAGTGAGTGAATGTAAACATCAGCATCAGCTTAAATATAAATTGTAAATTGTTGCCTGCTACCCTTGAGGAACACTGACCATTAACACTACGGCCTGCTCTGCACCAAACTTCAACACAGTACTGGAAACTAACAACTCTAGCCTGTACTAAACTGCCCAGTTTTTCATTCAGCCGAATGACACAAAATCACTATACTCTAGTTTATTTTGTAACATATTTTACAAAATCCAGAAACACATCATGATAGATCCTATATAAGTTTTTTTTTTTTTTTTTTGGAAAGAAAAATTTAAACTTAAAGGAGACACTGAATTAACATTTCGGTTTTACTTAATCTTTTATCTTCCTTTCGAGACTTTCTTAAGTCTTTCTCATATCTTTTTTTACTGTGAAGTTCAGCAACTATACATTTAGCTGCCAAGATACGCTATATGTATAGTTGCATAGTTTTTGTGTTTGGTGAAGTGCATTTCAAATTACCTGCTCCTCAAAAAAAATAAAAACTCCGGTTTATGTTTACTCCTCTTCGGTAGCATGAAGAGGGCGACCGTGGCTCAGGGGGTTGGGAAGCGTATCTGTAACCGGAAGGTCGCCGGTTCGATCCCGGGGCTCTCTGTCCTGGTCGTTGTGTCCTTGGGCAAGACACTTTACCCTACTTGCCTACTGGTGATGGCCAGAGGGGCCGATGGCGCGATATGGCAGCCTGGCTTCTGTCAGTCTGCCCCAGGGCAGCTGTGGCTACAACCGTAGCTTGCCTCCACCAGTGTGTGAATGTGAGAGTGAATGAATAGTGGCATTGTAAAGCACTTTGGGTGCCTTGAAAAGCGCTATATAAATCCAATCCCTTATTATTATTATGAGTGTGATTTTGACATCCGCACCTTAAATGCATCACAATGACAGGAGGGAAAAAAGGCTGCATTGAGGGTGTAACCAAGAACATGAAATGCATTTTCTTATTCCTGCTCGTGTATCTTCATGCTGTCAGCTGGAAGTAGCAGTGGCTGCAGCACATGAAAAATCACTTGATAGTGTTATGTTCTAAATCTTCCTATCAGATTTAAAATTCATTTACTGAAGATGCTGGATTAATATTCCAGATTTTTCTGCCCCTCTTTAATCCTTACCATCTTGTTGATATTTAATAAGTAGAATATTTACAGTAGTTACAATCTTACCATAATGTATTTTATGATGGCATTACCCAATCAGCAGGAAATACAAACCATAGATGCAACTGGCCTGAAGGCTGCAGGCTATATATATATCTATACCTCTATCTGTCTATCTAAAGATGGTTAAGATACGCCAGATTATACCACAAACTGTGATCCATATCCTTCCGTTCCCAACAGTCCCAGTATTATTAGTAAGCACCTGACCTCAGCAAGAAAAAAAAGTACTTTCTATGAACAGTTTCAAACAAATGAGGTCAACCAGAGTGAAATAATAAAAGTTCTATTGTTTTCACGGGCTTGTAAACACAGGCTGAGTCAGAAATTAGAAAAGCATATGAAAATAGATCATACAAGTGTACGTTAAAGGTAGGCCTCCGTGGAGGACAGAGTCGTTATACACTAATGGAAACGGGCTTCAGTATTTGACATGGTACAAACTAGAACTGTAAGCCGTACAACAATATTTTGTTGCGTTCTGTAGTATTCTTGTTTTCTTAGAATTTCCCCTAAAAAGTGACACGACAATCCCAGTTAATATAAAAGCTATTCCTCAAGATTCCTAGCGCTTAAAAGGGCTCCTAAGGCGAGATCTGCTAAGAGCAGGGAAGAGGACTTTTAGTGGCTTAGGAGTTCCCCTAAGCAGCTGCACAAAATGGCCAACAGAAGAGGCAGGAGAGATGTCCTGCAAACACTGGATGACAGGGAATTATTGAGACGCTACAGATTGGATCGTGCAGGAATCATGTTTGTGGTGGATCTCCTTAGAGATGCAATTACTTCACCAACTCGACGCCACAACGCTATTACACCGAAGACGAAAGTAATCACAACCCTGAGGTATTTGGCAACTGGGAAAATGCAACAATGCAGCAGTGATGACTTGGGTCTGTCCCAATCCTCTGTCAGCAGAGTCATCACCCAAACACTGACAGCTTTGTCACAACCTAATATTGTGACACAATTTGTTTCATTCCCGTTGGATGCCCGCACTTTACACACACATAAAAGGGCATTTATGGACATTGCAGGATTCCCTGGCGTTGTGGGTGTAATTGATGGAACACATGTGAGAATAATTGCGCCATCAGAGGACGAGGCTGTCTTTGTTAACAGGAGGAATTTCCACAGCATCAATGTGCAAATAGTCTTCAGTGCGGCCTGTAAGATTTTGGACATTGTGGCTAAACAGCCAGGCTCCACACATGATGCAAGAATGCTCTCCGAGAGTGGCATCAGACAGCTTTTTGAGAGACGCTATGTGCCAGCTAATTGCCACTTGTTAGGGGACAGTGGCTACCCATGCAAACCATGGCTCCTTACACCTTACCTCCAGCCATGCCAAGGGCCCCAACTAAACTATAACAGGTAAGCCAAACAATACAAAAATCATGGAAATGAAATGCAAGCAATATGTTAGAGCATCCAAGTAGTGCAATATTTCCATCAAATAATTAAAGGTCTCTGTATTCTATTGTAGGGCCCACAAGACAACAAGAGCGGTGGTGGAGCATGGCATAGGCCAGCTTAAGAGGCGCTTTCATGTTCTCCACGGAGAGGTGCGGCTGAGGCCTGAAAAAGTCAGCAAAGTCATCATAGCCTGTGCAATATTACACAATATTTGCAAGGTTAGACAGATTGCAGAACCTCTGGAGGATGGCGATGAGGATGAGGACAACGATGAGGATGGTGGTGAAGAAGATATTTACATTCCACAGGGGAACCTAGCCCAGAGTGGACTGCCTTACAGGGCAAACTTCACAAATTTACATTTCAGGCAAGCTGTAGCCCCATGTCTTTTGAGAACTTGTGATGGTATTAAGAACTACCACAGTTTTACTGCACATCACCTGCAATTGTTAAATGCAAGACACAGAACACAATCTGTAAATGGTTTATTTTTTAGGTGTTCAATTTTAAGGTGGTAGTACTCCTCCTGAAGGGAAAGGACTTCTTTTTGTTTTTCAAACACATCAATTGTGAGTTGCAATCTGCTCTCCTGCAGGGGTGCTGACGGAGCAGGTGCTGCAGATGGGAATGGTGTTTGATCCGCTGGGCTATCCTGATATTGTGTCCCAGGCGCGCCTCTTGCCTTGGCTAGTGACAGTTGGGCCAAATTTTCCTCGTAACATACCTTTATGTTCGTTCACCAACTGGGCCAGCAACAAACCTTGCTCCTCAGTCCAGTTCGGCTTGCGAGTCCTTTTTTTTTTCTCCATTTTCTGTGTTTGTAGGATATTTGTTAACAAGCCTTTATAAATAGACCAGCCAGCAATCACAGACATTGATAAAAGCTGAGCCGTGTTACCCTCGTTAAGACCACACTGGACTTGTAACGTTGTGATTTCCACTTCATTAAGGATTTCCCAACCATTCCTTGCTCAGAGTTCAATGAAAATGTTCTGGAATCACTTCGAAGCTAAAACTCCTGGCAAGGAATTTTTAGGCTAAGTTAGGAGCTCTCTGAGAGGATTCTCAGAATCTTTAGGGATACGGGCCCAGATCTTTTACAGTACAGTTAATGAGAACCTCTTGTGCTGTCTATGGTTCTGAAATTATATGTTTGAGTGTAATTAAACTTAATTAAGGAGAAATGTGTTTTCAAACTGATGTCCATCCAAAGCCAACTTTACTTTAAGGTCCAAAGTCAAAGCCATTACCTGTCTGTTCTCTCCGTTCATTAACCATTTCCCTTTGAACCCCATTGCATAGGCTGTAAAAGTCCTGCCACAGAAGCCACAAGACGTTAAAAAGAACCCAATGCCAAAAATGTTGTTGCCGCTGGTATTACTTGAGTGCTTTAGGTCCTCAGCTAATCTCTGAGTTCATTGAGAAAATTTAGAATTAGGTGGATGATAATCTATATGGTGTTATCACATCTTTGTCCTGGATTCCAAATTCACACAAGTGGAGAAATGTCTCACTCTTTTCCTGTTGCAATAACTGCAAACTGTCAAGTTTAAAAAATAAGACAAGCTTCTTTTTTTCCCCTGTTGAATACTGGCACAATTAGCAGTAAACTGTCTGTTGCGAACATAGTCATTCAATTTGCATGCTTGATTTAAAGATATTTTAATCAATATTTATTTTGCACCTTGAGAAAGGAACTCTGAGGTCCCAAAACCCACATGTAAGAGGTTCTTTTATGAATTGTAAAATGACTCAGTTTTAAAATTTTACACAATGGCAAGCATTCACCTGTCATTTTAATAATAATAATAATATGTTTATGTTAGTCCTCGTAGGGAAATACTCCTCTGCATTTAACCCATTCACCCAGTGAAGCAGTGGGCAGCCACCAATGCAGCACCCGGGGAGCAGTGTGTAGGGACGGTACCTTGCTCAGGGGTACCTCAGGGTAGCCGTTCAGTGGAGTCGAACCCCCGACCTTCCGATCGTGGGGTAACCACTCTACCTCCTGAGCTATCCCTGCCCTTTTAAATACATTTAAAAAATTAAAAGTGAATTTACAACTGAAAATTCTAATCAGTTACGGCAAATCTGAGACATCAGGTAAACTGATATCATAAGTCACTTCCACATTAAAGACAAAGGAACACAGAGAGGAACAGACAGTACCACCAAAGATAGTTATATTTAGGGATACAGCAGAAGCAATACTGTAAGTTTATTGGTGAGTACACGGTGTCTATGCTGTAAGAACTGACTGAAACTAGAATTGGGACTGATGTCTTTCCTGTTCATGCTGTGAAGTTGCTTTTGTTCTGTTGCCTCTTTGTAGTTGGTTATGTGGAACAGATGAGACCAATGCAAATATATATGCGGTGTTAGACCTTCACCAACTTCACTTTTTAAATCAGGAGCAACAACAACAAACATAATCAAACGTATAAATCAGCACCAGTGGCTGAAAATTCATCACGACTTCTAGACTGCGCTTATTGCTATTTTAGTCTTATCATGTATTTCAGGTAGCAGATTGTTTAGTACTATTTCGAGCTATGAGGTGTGCAGTGACTGCCTCTGGAGCTGTTGGCCAACAGGGTGTCAGTGGAAACTGTGCTACTGTTGGCCAAAGTCAAAGGTGAAGGAGACAGGGAAGGTGTGTTAGGAGATCAGGAGAAGGAAGGAAAGGTTGAAACATGGAAGTGAGAATAGGGACTTTAAATGTAGGCACTATGACTGGTAAAGGGAGAGAGTTAGCGGATATGATGGAAGATAGACTGTATGTGTCTTGTGTGTGCAAGAGAACAGTTTGAAGGGAAGTAAGGCCAGGAGCATTGGTGGTGGGTTAAAGTTATTCTACCATGGTGTAGACAGGAAGTAAAACAGAGTAGGGGAAATATTGAAGGAAGAATATATCAGTAGTATTGTGGAGGTGAGGAGAGTTTCAGACAGGATCATGAGTTTAAAACTGGAAACTGAAAGGGTGATGTTTAATGTTGTCAGTGCATATTCCCTACAAGTTAGGTGCCAATTAGAAGATAAAAGGCAATTGTGAAATTGGATGAAGTGGTAGAGTGTCCTTGAGTGTACAGAGCGGTGATTGCAGAATATTTCAATGGACATATAGGTGAAGCAAACAAGGGTGATGAGGAGGTGTTGGATAAGCAACAGTGACTTTTTAACCAGTTTTGTGATTCTAGGGACGGAGCACTCAAGACCAGCTTTGTGATTTTCCCACAAAGTAACAAATCACAAACAAATCTGTTCTCTAATGGGAATTTTATAATACAGGTTTTGGTGGACTCAGTCATGCTAATTTGCCCTGAGAAGAGGCATTTTGAGAATGAACGTAAGTTAAATAGCAAAGCAAACTATTTAATCTTTTTCTCCTTGGCTCTGAACAAGAACTGTGATGTGTTTGACACAGATAACTGCATGGTTAGATAAGCTGGAGCTTAAATGGGACAAACTGACAGGTGTTACAACCGATGACTGTTCAAATCTGACAGGAAAAAATGGTGTACTTTTGAAGTGGATACAAGATAAAGTGACTGAAATTATTACAGAACTGAAATTGGTGTTTTTGCATTGTATTTTACACCGGGAGGTTTTGTGTCTCACTAAAGGCAGAGCACTTCAAGTCAGCATCACTGGCAAAATTGTATTCTTCTCTCAAATAGAAGAATTTTCCACTTATAAGAAGAGATGCTCTGAAGATTTTTGTTCTCTTTGGATTTACCTTTGTATGTGAACAAACATACTCAGAAATGACATTTAACAAAACCAGATTCAGAAAACCAGAGAAGGTGCATAGAAGTGGTCAAGAAGGACATTCGGAGGGTTGGCGTGACAGAGGAGCATGCAAGGCATAGGCTGAGAAGGATGCAAATAATCCACTCTGGTGACCCCTAAAGGGAGCCGCTGACAGAAGATGCTATGAATTATTTGACAAAAATTGTCATTTGATGGAACTAAAATAAAAAAAGATTCCATAAAATTCCATAAAAAAGAAGTTGTTTTTTTTATTTCAGATGCAGTAGTTTACAACGTTATATTAGCTTTGTTTCTATATATGTTTTTAACGGTGACCACAGAAAGCTTACTCCATTACAATTCTTTAATCGGTGATGGATTTTAGATTAAGTAACAGCACTGCTTAGTGTTCCATTAAATTAAATGTTGTACTCATTCTTTTTAACAGAAACAGCAATACTTCTGTGCTGTTTAGCAGCTCAGGAGTACATTTATGTTATCTTTAAAAGAGAAACAAGAGAGAGAGAGAGAGAGAGAGAGAGAGGCACATAACTTCATTCCTGAAAAACCAAATGCACAAAAGCCATTTAACACTGTAAATAAGTTTTTGATATAACAAACGTCCAAGCAAAACTGTCAAACAGGGGAAAGTAACTCAAGCAAAGAGCACAACAAAAGCTAATGTTTTCATGTCTTCACAATTATCCTGTGAAAAACTGCACTCTTCACTCTTACTGTTTCCATTGGAATAAGGATGGTAAGTAGAACCTATTTGACTTACTCAGTTGTGTGTTAACACAATTTCTTAAAGCAAATTCACCCAATGTCAAACTGTCATACTAGGAGGAATTGCAAAAAAATTCAACATCTAAAGCCAAACACAATATATCGGCACAAACACCTCAGCAAACTGTGAAGCACAGAGGTGGGTGATGGTTCTGTACTGTTTTGCAGCCACAGGGCCTGTGCACCTGAAACACTATGGCAGGACTTTAATAGAGTTATGCAAAAGAAATACCTCAAATGCAAACCTCAGTGTCTCGAAGTAATGTTGTAAAGAGAAGTCCAAAGTTTCTCCGCAATAATGTAAAAGCTGAAGTCATACAGAAAATGATTGCTTCAAGTTATTATTGCTAAAGGTGGTTCTACAGGCTACTGAATCATGAGGTGTACTTACTTTTTCATTGGACTGGATAGAGTTCTGTGAAAACTACAACTTGTTTTCACAATTGTATTAAATAACATGGTGAAGAAAAAAGTTAGATTAGTTCCTGACTAGAACATAAACCATTCTGACATTACATTACAGGGGGGAAATAAGTTTCAAAATAAAAAATAAAAACACCCCTAGATACAGATTTAGAAATCAATCAACAAAGTTTGTTATGTAACGCAAAAAATTATTTGATGTAAAGGCTAAAATATTTGTTATAAAGTTACTGAACATGACCCTTCATAAGCATGATAGTGCATGAGCACTGTTGAATGATGAGTAAGCACCTGACTCGTTAATACATATTCACAAAGTGTGAGTAACAGTTATGTATTAATTAATACACATAATCCTCAGTGTGACTGCTTAACTGCCATGTTCCAGTCTGCATCTCTGGGACAATTCCCCTCTTCTAAATCCATGTCCACCTAGCCACGTTAACTGGGCCTCACAACGTTTTGTTGCCATTGTTTTTGCCACACTTTGAAATAAACATTGAAAAACGTTCTACTGTCTCTGCTCTGGGTTCCTGCACTTGAGTCCAGTTTCTGGTACCAGCCTTTCAGTCTTGTGACAGTAGTTCTTTTCAAATTCTTTTGAAACTAACTTCCTATTGGATGTTTTCTTGGTAAAGACAATAAATTGCAGCAAGTGGAGGATTTGATTAATTAAATAATTTCAAGTTCAGTGCATACACGACTTGCAGTGCAAATTTAACACCATCCCTCTATTCCAGATTTGTGAAAATCATTGAAAAAGGCAAGTGATAAAAGATATCACTTAAAGAAGGTAGTAAAAGCTGCATCCTCTTCAGCAGCAAACTCTACAAAGACCAAGGAAAACCCTGGTGATGTGTTAAACCTGTTCCCTATGGTAGAAGATAGTCCATCTGTTTGCAGTAGCTTTGAGATGAGATGCAACTTTGATGATTTTTACCAGAAAATTGGGCCACTGCAGCTGCCAGACACAGATATTTTGTGTAAATAAGAATACATTGAGGTCACTGGTGTTTATAATGAGCTAGAAGAGCATGCTATTATGTAAGTCAGGACAAGATATCTTGCTTGGAAAAAATGCATATCTAAAAATCTTAAACAGAAAAATCAGTTTGTATTAATTGAGAAAAATATTGTACTTTATTATTTAAAAGGCATGTTGTCAATTTATTTCTAGTCTAACACGTATAACACAACCTTCAGGACAAACAAAACTAACAGTATCTAGTTATTCCTAAATATAGCTGATATATTCTCATGTAGGGAGGAGATATAATTCATGAGATAAATATATTATTGATTAGCTGCTTCTGAATGTATCTAATCATCACAGAATAATTTGGAACCAGCAGGTCTTTCTTTTTGCTCAGTCATCAATAGCAAATGTTTATTGAATGAATTATCTGAAGTAATTAGATGATTGCTGTGCATGTGCATGCTGCAGGAGAGAAGTAGAATTAAAGCACAAAGACTGCTGATTTGCCCAGAACTTGATCTAACATGACATTATGCTAGTTTAAAAAATTAAATGTTGCATTGGTAGTATGAGTAATTGTAAGGTTTTGATCCGTGTTCTACTTCCTTCCTGTAGCGAGTTACTATTACAATTACAAAATTTTGAATACAAAAGTAAAACAATTTGAAACACACGAGTGATCATGCTCATTTACACGTTAAAAAAACCCCTGTAAATACAATTTGTGTGTGAGTGTATGAGAAAAATATGCACTTAAATGACTGCATAGCCAGCATGTGTTATATTGCCTTTCCTTCTTCCTGAGGTGATAAAACATATGTATTGATAGAGGTGTATGGCTTCACTATATGCAGCAGTAAGTCGTTTCAAAGGTATGCAACAACTTCAGAGAAATTTCAAAAAGACAATTTTCTCAAAAACGTAAAGTACAGCATGGCTGAATGTGTTCAAGCTTGTGACTGGTAGTGCAGTAGTTTAGAAGAGATTGCGTATCTGTGCTTTAATGTAACTGCTGTCAGCAAGAAGTGTGTGTTGTGTGTAGCTACAGTTAGAAGATAAGATCGGACCAGAAACAATTAGCTTACAGTTCAGATACAAAATGTACAGCAAGAACTCTGAAGTGTTGAAGAATATGTTGTGACTGATTCATTCATCTTGACTTCTCTAAATACAGTTGAATTTGTTGAATTCAATTACTAAGAATTTTTCTCTATTTTAAAAAACTGCAACATTTATAATACAGCCATGAAAATAAATAAAACAAAATAAACACAAAAGAAAGAAACTGTGTGATCCGTGAAGATGTGTGAAAAAATGGATTCATTAGCCTGACCTAGAAGAAAGTAGAGATGCACTAAAAAGGAAAAAAATGCCCAGGAGGAACATCTAAAAATCATTTTCCAGCCAGTTTCTGGCATCAAATTGAAAGTGCAATTGTAGTACAATATCACAATGAATGTTAAGAAGTTGAAGCAAAACAACATTTTATAATCTTAAGCTACTAACAATGGGGCGATTGTGGCTCAAGAGTTGGGAGTTCGTCTTGTAATCGGAAGGTTGCCGGTTCGAGCCCCGGCTTGGACAATCTCAGTTGTTGTGTCCTTGGGCAAGACACTTCACCCGTTGCCTACTGGTGGTGGTCAGAGGGCCCGGTGGCGCCAGTGTCCGGCAGCCTCGCCTCTGTCAGTGCGCCCCAGGGTGGCTGTGGCTACAATGTAGCTTGCCATCGCCAGTGTGTGAATGTGTGTGTGAATGGGTAAGACCCTGAAAAGGATAAGCGGAAGCGAATGGATGGATGGATGGATGGAAGATACTAACATAAGTAATCTTAAAGCTTAGCCAACATATAAGGGATTAAAGTCCTAATATCCAGCTGGGAGAATTATTCAGCATTCTGCACTATTTCACACCAATCACTGAAAGGTAACATCTATAAATGCTACAAGCACTGTAGCTTCGCCATGTTGAAAGCTACAACATTGAAGGGACACAGTGTTATTGCTTTCTCTCTTCCTCCTCTCTCTCTCTGCACCTTGAGGGGTTCGTCCACTTTCTGCTCCTGCTGTAATGATTTCTCCACACTTGTTCGGGCACATGCTTGTGTTTGAACTTGAATTACGAAAGAAAGTCGCTCCGAATGTGCTTTCACGTTGTCTTTAAGTTGTCTGGCTCGGATTCCCATTCATAACTATATGAGAATCCACTCTTATTACTTATTATTGAAAACAATTTTCTACACTCTCTCACACGCGCACACGGTTGTGTCCTCTCATATAGTGGAAGTCAGATTAAGAGCAAAGTGGGGGCACCTCGATTACAGCAGTAAAATGACCCGCTTCACACAAAGTTTAACTCATTTTGGTTGCAAATTAAATGTCGGCTCTGGTTTAGAGAGTGTTAAGGTTCAAAATTGAGGAAGGAGAGTACAAACCACCCATGGTCCAGAAGCTCATGGTCAAACAATGATTTTAATGACTACACACGTGTGGGAAGACAACTCTGTACGCAGACAGCAATTAGTCTTCGACTTCCTCAAAGCATAAACAGATATTTTATAGCATCAGGGTTTGATTTACTGACGCCCCTTCATGCGTCACAGATACCTTTTATACATAGATCAGATCAACACCACAATGACTTTTAACCCAGAAGATCATCTTCTATTTTCATGGCTGGTACTTTCCGTTCTTGTCTTAAAGTGAATTGTTCCTCTTTCTTGCCGAGACAACAAGGACGGTTCCTCTTTTACCGAGACATGACTAATCTCTCCTCTAAATAAATCTAACTCATGTGTGTGTGTGTTGACCTCACATGCTCTTTGTGTCACCTCTTCACCTACTAACTGTCTGTGTCTCGTCCTCAAATGCTCTTTCTCAATTCACCTGTTGCACTTCTGACCTTTCACCAGACCAGAGGCTCACTGAGACTATGTGTATGTCTTCTACTAAATAAATGTTTTAACCAAGAACCTCTACTAAAACCTTAATATAAAATGACCTGATATAAGTGTTTTGTAAGCATGTATTGCAATTCCTTCTATGTTCTAGTTTTCCCTCAGCATGTATCACCTGAACAGTCACGTCAGTGAAGCTTAAGACCTTTAAAGAACCTGAACATCAACTCAAATAAGCACAGATATGCATTGTGTACACAATAGTTATAACTGCATCTGAAATACAAAATTAACATCATCATAAACATCTTAAGGCCATCTTAAAGCTATCTGTTACATTGTCAAAGCCTCGTCTTAGCCTGCTGCTCAAAATAACTTCCTGCTTCTGCAAACTCTCTGCAAGCCTGTTTCCTGTCAGCCTGTGACTTTTAGCCTTTCTGAAAGACACACACTGTTCAACCCCTGAATGCAATATAAACTCCAGATTATATTATTAATGCAATGGTAATAATGATGATTATTTAACAATAGCAGTAAAATAATTTCCCTGCTCCACAAGAGCTGGGTAGGTAAGCCTTATAGAATACCAATATACTGTGGCCATTCTTCTACATTAATTTTGTTTAACAAAATCAATTCAACTCAGGTTTTGCTGTTATTTTTATTGTTATTATTATTATTATTATTATTATTATTATTATTATTAGGCAGTGTAGCGGTTAGCACATTTGCTTAGCAAGTGGAATGCTGATGGTTTGATTCCAGCCTGAGATACAAATCCCCCTTTACGGTTGTGCCAGGATGGACAACTGGTGTAAAACTCTGACAGATCAAACATGTGGAACTGCCTGTTGTGGTGACCTCTTGGTCAAGAAAGCAGTTGAAAGTGGCTTATATATCACTGGTAACTACTCATTACCAGTGATTCACTTAGGCTTGTGGCGTGAGCCTTGATCATAGTGTAATCATCCTACACTGAGACTTGGTCAGGACCTCTTGCTGTTCCATTTTAACAGAGTGAGCCCCCTTTTGCACAAAACTTGTCTAACTTCTCACAGGAAATTAACATTGTGAAAGGGAAACTATTACTTACTGCCCATAAGCCTATGTAAACAGCGAGAATGAAAAGTCAAAACCTCTAAAGCAGTGATCCAGGACAGGATTTAAACCCCTATGTTATGTTAAAAGGGTAAATATGGTAATAAGATGGAACACCAAAGGACGACGACAGAATGTTATTTTGTTCAAAATGTGATGAGCGAAAGTGTTTTTGAGGGGAATGCATTTTTTAATGTGCTTAGTCCATCGCCCGTCAGGGAATTAGGTCTGCTGACCTGTAATGGTAACTTTTAAAATGAAAAACACAACCTTCACAGTTATTATTCTTTTTCTTTTAAAGAAGACCACCTGTGTATGTATTTGTTATTCTTTCACAGTCTACAGAATAATGTTTTTCTGAAACAACATGGAGTTCTGTCAGTAATAATACTCTCAAACCCCCTTCAGTGTTAGATCTCTACTTGTTCACCAGTGGCACTTATCCCACTGCTGTGATGGTCCTTTCCAATTTAGCTTGAATGTGTGAGTTGACAAATCCATTTGGAATTATTGCCATTTCTGAAACATGGATCAATGCGGAGAAAGGAATGGACTTTGGACTGGAGGGATATGAAGTGAATTTTGTAAATAGAAGGAACAAGAGTGGAGGGGGAGTAGCTGTGTATGTGGATAAAAACCTAAACTACAAGGTGGTAGAAAGTATGACAACTGTAATTGATAATTTACTAGAATGTATAACAATTGAAATTTATAAGGAAAAAGAAAAAAATGTAATAATTAGCTGTATATATAGAACACCTGGCTCTAGTATTCAAGTATTTAATGACTTCATAGAGGAAATATTCTCTAAAACAAATCAAAAAGTTATGTTTATCTGTGGTGATTTTAATATTGACCTGTTGAATCCAAAAAAGCATAAAATGAGCGACGAATTCCTAAACACTATGTACAGTTTGAGTTTACATCCTAAAATAACCAGGCCTAGCAGAATTACACCACATTGTGCCACCTTACTTGACAATATTTTCACTAACAATATGGAAAACAACATTGTGAGTGGATTATTAATTAATGACATCAGTGATCACCTACCAGTTTTTGCAGTTTATGACACTAATTATAAGAAAAATCAGCATGAAGAGCAACTGAGATACAGACGTGTAAGGACAGAAGAAACTATGACTGCATTTAAGAACGATCTATTAAATCAGGACTGGGACAATGTGTACAAAGAAGCTGATATTGATATTGCATATGGCATATTTTTAAGAATATTCATGGAGTTGTACGATAAAAACTGTCCAACAATAAAATACAACAGAAAGCACAAATATTCAGATAGACCATGGCTCACTAAGGGTTTACAAAATGCATGTAAAAAGAAAAATACACTCTATAGGGAATACCTAAAACAAAGAACAAAAGATGCTGAAAATAAATATAAAAAATACAAAAATAAGTTGACCAATATTATACGTGTATGTAGAAAGGAGTATTATAGTAAAATATTGAACAACAATAAACATAATATGAAAGGAATATGGGATGTTTTAAACGGTATCATTAAAAATAATTCTGGACAACAAAGTTATCCACAATACTTTATCGATAATGGCAATATTATGGAAAACACTGCTGATAAGGTCAACAGCTTTAATCATTATTTTGTAAATATTGGACCAAAACTGGCAGAACAAATTCCTGAGTCACTGCCATCAGTAGACTGTAGTGAAAACCTGATTGATAGGAACCCTAACTCAATGTTCCTCACATCAGTGGAGGAAAAAGAAATAATTGACATTGTACACATGTGTAAATATAAAACATCTACTGATTGTAATGATATTGACATGAAAATCGTCAAGAAGGTCATTGAAGGAATTGTAGGACCTCTAACATATATTTGCAACTTATCATTTCAGACGGGAAAAGTGCCAAACAAAATGAAAATAGCTAAAGTTGTGCCGCTGTATAAAACCGGGGATAGACGCCACTTCACAAATTACAGGCCTGTTTCTTTACTACCACAATTCTCCAAAATCCTAGAAAACCTGTTTAATAAACGATTAGACAAATTCTTAGATAAATATAAATTACTCTCTGACAGTCAATATGGATTCAGATCAAAAAGATCAACATCTCTGGCATTAATCGAATCAATTGAGGAGATTACGAATGCTATAGATCAGAAACAGTATGCAGCTGGAGTATTTCTGGATCTCAAGAAAGCATTCGACACAATCAATCATGACATATTAATTAATAAACTGGAACTGTATGGGATTAGGGGGGTTGTACTGCAATGGGTGAAAAATTATTTAAGTGACCGGAAACAATTTGTGAAGCTGGGTGTCCATTCCTCATCATGCTTGGACATTGCTTGTGGTGTTCCACAAGGCTCTGTACTGGGTCCAAAATTATTTATTATTTATATAAATGATATTTGTAAGGCATCTGATATATTAAAATTAGTATTATTTGCAGATGACACAAATATTTTTTGTTCTGGGGGGAATCTAAAGGAGCTGCTGGATACAATTACTTCAGAAATGTGCAAAATTAAAAAATGGTTTAACAGGAACAAACTATCGCTAAATCTAAGTAAAACTAAAATTATCTTATTTGGGAATTCCCTTAGAAATGCACAAGTGCAGATTCATGTAGATGGTGTGGAAATTGAAAGAGTACTTGAACATAAGTTTCTTGGTGTGATTATAGATGATAAATTAAACTGGAAGTCTCATATAAATCATATACATAACAAAATTTCAAGAAGTGTCTCAATCTTGAGTAAAGTAAAACACATTCTGGACCACAAATCACTCCACATTCTCTATTGTTCCCTGATTGCACCGTATTTGAATTACTGTGCAGAGGTTTGGGGCAATACTTACAAATGTTCGCTATCATCAATCTTTATATTACAAAAAAGGGCCATAAGGATAATCCATAAAACTGGTTACAGAGATCATACAAATCCACTATTCTTAAAATCAAAAATTCTAAAATTCACAGATCTGGTTCATTTTCTCACAGCACAAATTATATATAAAGCAATAAATAACCTGCTTCCTGACAATATTCTAAAAATGTTTTCTAAAAGGGAACGGGGATACAATTTGAGGGGGGAATTAAATTTAAAACATCCTCGTATCCGTACAACATTAAAAAGTTTTTGCATCTCTGTGTGTGGAGTGAAGCTGTGGAACAGACTAAGTAAAGATATGAAGCAATGTCCAAGCATGGCGCAGTTTAAAAAGCGGTTTAAGGATATGGTTTTTACAGGGTACAGGGAAAAGGTAGAGATTTGATAGGGTGTTCTTGTCTAATATTTTCATGTGTGTGCGCATGCACGGGTTTGTTGGTATGGATATATATATATAATTGTAGGCTGTGTATCCTTGAGGTGTTAATGGGGTTATTGAAAATGTGTATATGTGCGTATGTGTGTATATACGTATGTATGGATAGATAGAAACATATATGTGTATATATTTAAAAAAAAAAAAATAAATTACACATAACATATAATGTAATTGCAAGGAGGTATTTCTGTAGTCTATTGATACTAGATAGTGGAAAAGGGGTGGGATTAAATAAGCTTATGCTTCTTCCTGCTCCTTTTTGAACATGGACGTTATTTGGAGTTGTGGTTGCTCGTTTTCCTTTTGTTTGCTTTGTTCATTTGTCTCTTTTAATTCTATTTTTTTTATACTTTTTCAACATGTTCAAAATAAAGATTCAATCAATCAATCAATCAATCAAGCTCACCTGAGCCTGCTCCATTTAATGTCATTATATCGGAAGACTGAAATACACACTCCCTTCCACTGCCTGCGCCTCCCCTCTAACTAAATCTTCTTTTGGCAACTGCTGACAACGTTTACTACTTGCTGAAGAAGATAATGAGTAGTAAAGTGCATGTTAATTAGGGCTGCCACAAACGATTATTTTGATAGTCGACTAGTCACCGATTATTTATGCGATTAGTCGACTAATCAGATCATCATCCACTGGACGTAAAACTACAGCTTATTGCACCAGCAGCATCTGCTCTTATATAACTATCATTAGCTTACAGCTTTAAGCTTTTAAGGTGCTAACTAAAAATAAAGACAAGATGATAGTTTATTCAATTTTAATGAAATTTGCAGATTGTTTCGGTAAAGTTGAATAAACTCCTTGCTATCTAAAATATAACAGGACACCGGAGTATATTCTCCAGCATCTCACACTTCTGATAATCAGCTGTCTGCTTGACGTTTATTCAGCTGTGTAAAAACTATAACTTTAATCTCAGCCAAACCGATTTACTCAGGAACAAATAAAATACTAAAAAAAAAAAAAAAAAAAAAAAAGCCAAACAACAACATTTTTAATTTATCTAAGTGACTCATATATATTTAACCTGAGTCGCAAAAGACGGCGGTGGGTTTGAAAACAATTTGCCGGGAGTCCGGTGTTCTCACGGCGCTAGTGACCTAGCCCCCGGCTAGCTATCGAGCTAGTGCAGGGGTGCTCAATCCCAGTCCTCGAGAGCTACTGTCCTGCAGCTTTTAGATGCATCCTTGTTCCGACACAGCTGAATCAAATGAATGGCTTGTTATCAGGCCTTTTCCAAACTTGATGGCATGCTGAAGAGGTAATCAAACATTTGATTCAGCTGTGTTGGAGTAGGGATGCATCTAAAAGCTGCAGGACAGTAGCTCTCGAGGACTGGGATTGAGCACCCCTGAGCTAGTGGGTAACAGACGTCTCCGAAAACGTCGGAGCGCTTTTGAAAATATGTGGTGTCCTGATAAACTGAGCCGATATTTGAGGTTTACACAGCTACATTCTCGCCTGAAAATATGTTAAACGTTTATTTTGTGACCCAGAAAGAATAATAAGAGTAATATTAAAACTAACTAGCTACCGCCATTGTTGGAAACTAAGCTGGGCCGCGCTATGAATTCTGGGACACAGCTGCTTCTTCTTCTTCGGGGTTTAACGGCAGCTGGCATCCTTGTACATGCAGTGCTGCCATCTTCTGTTTCAGTCCGTTATTACACTCTTAAATCCTGCTATTATTCCTGCGTCTTTTGCGATCTTACAAAGCTTCAAACGACACGTCGACTATTAAATCAGTCGTCGACGATTTTGATAGTCGACGTAATCGTGACTAGTCGACAAATCGTGGCAGCCCTAATGTTAATGCCATCATATATAGATCAGTGGTCCCAGGTAATGATGGCACCGATTTGCAAATGCAAACTACTAACATGTGCAACCAGACATGCTTTCAGCACATGCATATGCACATTCAGCACACTGCATGTTACAAAAAAAGAAACTGCTTTAAGTCTTCTGTGACATATGTACATATGCACCAATATGTGCCCATTGTAAACAAGACTGTTCATGAAATACCTTAGAAATACTTTTAGATGCTGTTCACCAACTGCAAACTGCATATATATAGCCTAATTTGAAGCTGGTGAGAACCAACTACAGACTGTATAAACTATCAGGAAAAAATCTCTGGAGCTTCCTCCAAAGGAAAAAGAAACTCTGCTATGAAATCACAGCCAAAAGACTAGACTCTTGGCCAGAAAGTGTCAATTGCAGTTTCTTATATGGTGTCTGGTATGTTAAATTATTATCATACGAATGTGATACATTTAATATACACTGCTGAACTATCCCACGGTACCATACAATTAAAACCTACCTTGCTGCAAGATGAAGACAGATAAGTTGGACTGCAAAGAACTGATAAACCTAAATTTCTTTCCAAGTATGTTGGACACAGGTGTTTTTGTTTTATTATAGACAATTGGACTCAGGTGGTCATGAGTTATGCAATGACTAAAATTAAGTGATACCAATAAAGTCCATGTACTAATCACATTCATGAAGGTGTAAAACATCCACCAGGTGCACCCAACAGGTGCAGAGAAACTAATAGCGGAGAGATGAAGCTGTTAAATAAGCACGTCTTTAAACACCAACACAGTCCTGAATAGAGATATAATCAGGCACTGTTAGTGGAAATGCCAGTGTGGGTAGACCACTGGTGTATCGAGGCTTTAGGCACTTGAAATTTGTCCAAAACTATTTATTGAGATCAGTTTAAGGATAAAACATTGGCATGAATAATTTGTAACCATGGAAAGTGAGATATACTGCCATTTTAAACACAGTTATTGGTAGTACAAATGACTTGCAATCTTGTTGCCTTGTTTCCTACAGTCAGCTCAAAGGGACTTTGGTTCATCAAGACACTAATAAAATCACAATCAGGGGGACTAGCAGTCTGTTTTCAATTATATGCAGTCTATTTATGATATGGGAATGAGTAAGATAAACTGGAAAAAAATTTACAAATCTTTGTTGTCTATGGACACAGAAATTGACATTAAAAGGTAATCATCTGCAAACCTTTGTCAGTTTGTCAACAAGTGACTGCAGTCAGTCTTAGTTGGACTGTGACTGTTTGGAGACAGGTTGTCCCCCATCACCCAACCTCTGCAATCACCTTGCATTTGAAAGTGGTTGCCCAGAGGTTGAGGGTTTGACATGCTTTACCTATGGGCGACCCCCTTGACTCACAAAATTAAAATTCACAAGGAATGTTGACTGTCTTTTTATTGAAACCTAAGCAGTTTTTAATGATAAATACTAAAATATCTCATAGATGATACTTTTAATATGATAAATGATAATACTGATTGTGGTAATGACCAAAAGAAAATGAGTGTAAAGCACTGGCCAAAATGCAACACGACACAGAATGGTCTTGGAATAAAAACAAAGAAAACCCAAGTTTGGACACTTGTTTTTCTTGAAATCTTTTAAAATAAAACAATTTTTTGTTTCAGTCTGAAACATTCCACTTGCTCAGGTGAATGGTAACAATTTGGCTGTGAAAGTGAAAATATACATGTACCATATATAACAAAATGTCATCAAGTTAACTACATGAATTTGTTGGTCCCTCCTTATACTGAATGTGAAAAACAAGCAAGGGTAGTCCTTATCTTCTAAATGTCATTCTACCCCTGCTCAGCACTACTATTTATGTTCCACGATACTGTGGTCTTGAAAGTTAGAAACGATTAGGTAAAACACTGACTTTCACATTTTGCATGTATACATACATATTTTCTTAGGCACTGATCCAAAAATAAAACTGTGTGCATCATCCACGATGATTGCAAATATTGCCAGTTTGATTTAGCCTATGTTTTCACTCTCAGCTGATGTTGATCATAGTGCATGCAGACTTCAGTATGCTTGGGAGGAGGAAATGATGCAGGAATCTTTCTTCAAAGATGATGGATGACAGTTGTCTGAAATAAATACCTGTGGTGACAGAAAAATATTCCACATATTAAGACTGGATCATGTTGCACATTGTATTGCCTAACAGGTGTGGAAATCTCTATGCTCAAATGCATGTCAGAGATCGTGCATAAACTGGTCTCAGAAATTGATTCTGATGTTTGGTCCCATGCTTTTTTGACAAATGCAAATTGATGCTGGGCTAAGCCAAGCACCACAGGAAAGAAAATATGAAATTAAATTAAGAGAAAATCTGTTACTTGGCAACTATTTAATTTTTCTACTATTTGACTAAGGCAAACTATGCCACTCTTTCAGTATACAGTTTCAGCTGAGCAACAAGTTAACTCCAGTCTGGTAAAATTGCTTGTTTTTCGCAGTTATTTGTGTTCCTAGAGGAAAAGACAATGAATATAATGGCCTTTTCAATGATACAACATAACAGTGTAAATTTTAAATACTCATATGGTGCCTTTCTACTTAATTTGAGCATTCAGTGAACATTTCAGTCCTACACAATCCCTGCAGTTACATCCTTTGCAAAATGCCGGGAGCATCTACAGTAGATGGACATGTAGTATTTGTCAAACCTAACCTCCTCCCAAATTTTGTAGGTGTTTTGCTATGTGGTCCAGGAATCAGAGACACTCTACTGAAGTTAAACAAGTGTTGTTTGCCCTAAATGATGAAAGTAAATGCTTAATATTTAGCTAAAAATCAAAGGTGATTTAAAGCTATACCTCTGAAAATATATCAGTCAAAGCATTCATGTACAAAAATCTGTATTTTTCCATAGGTATATCTCCCCAAATGCATTCATATCTCCGCTTTGAGTAACATTCTCCTGGAAGCAGTTTCATTCGAATATGTGACATAGAAAGAAGAAAGCTAATGCTTCCGTTTTCCATCGTGAACACAGGCAGTGTTGACTCATCCGCTTCCATTTTCTGGGTATATATACAGTACAGGAGAAAATATATTATTACCAGCAAATTCAGCAATGTGTTGTGTCACAGTAATTACATTGTACATGGCTTTTTTTCTTGTTTTAATGGAGGCCAGGCTTCTTTCAAGAGGTGAAATTAGATTCTTCAGAAGTAGATTAAATTTGATGATCATGTCATGCAGTTCCTAAATCATACCAAATGAAAATTCAGTCTAAGATGTAATGATTTCTTTAGCCAAACTTTAATTAAACTGATAATATACAGTAGAGCAGGGCAATACGACCAGAAATATTTATCACAATATACATTTGAAAATTTGCGATGACGATATAATTGACACTAGACAAAATACTTTACAACTCCACAACTTTATTAGTGCAAAAACAGCAACAAAAAAACCCATCAATGTATTTTCACTTAAACAAGCAGCTGTTTTTATGTGCATAAAAGTTATATAAAAATGTAACAGTGCAAATGCAAATTCCTTGCTGACAGTTTAACCAAAAGGCATTTCAGTGGAAATTGTCCGACATATCCTCATCATAACCATGTATAATATCCACAAAACTTAAAAAGAGGTTATACACACACAATACGGTAATATTATGTTGAAGCACCGTACGTATCACTCCGCGAGGCTCCTGCCTACGATAGCCGTAATGCTCCGACAATCCATCAAGCAGTGCAGCTTCGTAGCTTAGCAAAGTCGTACTGAAACATTTGACAGATTTTCGAGCGCCGTGTACGACATAAAATTGTTTTGAGGTCAGTGAACACAACCAGAATTCATACATAAGGTACACGGGATTCTGTCGATTTTCAGAAAAATCAAAGGATTGATTTTAAATGTGCCGTATTTTCCAAAAAACACGGTAATAACAACGGCCCACTAGCATGCTCTACCAAAAATAGTGCTTTGTTGTGTATCTGACGGACGAAAGCTAAACCAGTTCCACACCACTGAAGTTGCAGCATTTTTACAAACCAATTCTGGTTCATCTGTTTCATTCAACGATCCGCTTTCGCCCTTCTCATTCTGCGTTGCCGTCATGCTTTTTCTGCCATGTGCATATGAAAACAAAGGCACTGCGCATGCGCATTTTACCCATATTCAATCACGATATTTCATTTTCTTATCGTTGCCCAACATTATACCGGTATTACCGTGAACATTATGATATGGCCCAGCCCTAATATACAGTGCACTTGGTGAGTTGCAATATCAGGAGAGGGACACACTTATTAATGTAACATAATCCGCCCCACATAATGCAAAAAAACCCCGCCAAAATGACACAGCCACAAAATACTAATACTGATAAGACAGAGAGACACATCATCTATATCATTCCCACCTACAAGTATGAAGAAAAAAAGCTTGTCTATATCTTCCCCTGACAAACACTGGCTGATGAAGTCTATGCAAATATATATTTCTGTTACCTCCAAATTAAAATAAAAACAACTGTTAGAAATACTCTAACTGTTTTCTCGCAATTTAAATTAATGATGTATCTATGTAGCCCCCCACACATACATCGTTGCAAGCCTGACCTTGTGTTTGTGTGCTTATGTAGCCCACATGTCTGAGTCGTAAAGGCCAGTTAAATGTGGCAATGCTGACATGAAGCTATATTGAGGCAAATTAAATTTCAGATGACTCTAATGCAATATTGTTTCAATGCATTCATGGTTGTAAATTCCAAAATGTTCAGCATGTGACAGGGATGGGGGGAAAAAAACCCAATCTGTAGTGATGTAATGGTCTAGGCATTGCTCTATATCAGTTGGATGAATGAAGGGACAGGGCTATTAATGCAGAGTCATAATCAATATCTTAAGTCATCATCAACAAAAACAAAAATGCCAAACCTTACAAGTGATTTACAACTGAGTTACTTTTCCATATGTGCAGTATATCTCAAGTATTATTTCTCTTTCTTTCTTTTTTTAAAGGGGGTCAACGGAGAAGGAAGTGAGGTCAGGGATTGGTGAATCATGTGCCAAAACTGTAACAAACAAGGATCAAATGTTGGCTTAGTGATGGAACAAAATATAGAAAATAGAAAGGAGTTTCTGAAATATTTATACGATTTCCAGTTTAAAAGATTTATATTCACTCAGCAAGCCAAAGAAAACTTAGAAGGGGAAGAGAAGGGTTAGTGTGCATTCATCCTTCCTGGACAATTGCTGAGTAATATCCTTAACATCAAGCTGCTGTGAACTACATTTATAGACTCATGTGAGCACATCAAGAAGAGTGGAGACAAATACTATCGACAAAACAATAGTAAAACGAAAGTAAAGATTAAAGATTTATTTAAGAAATGAAGGCTGATATCATATTTCCGTATCTATGTCAACTACAGTGCAAAAAAGACTGTCATGGGGGAAGGTAGTGTTGAGGGTAGGACTCATTACAACTCATCAGAACTCATTATAATAGATAAATGACTTTAACATCAAATAACAGCAGTAAGAAACCCTGCAGATTTCAGTGTTGTGTTTTCTCTACGAGCTCAGCAGAGAAAACACAGGTAGTCTCATTTTTCAAAAATAATAGCAGCTTTTATGATTACTGTACCTGTGTTATTATTCCCAAAATCAGGTATCTATGGCTGGTAGCTTTACATTTTAATGTCTAACTCATATCAGATGTATACCACTATGAATACACTGAAATATGCCTGCACTGATAAAATTAAGAGTAGATAAGATTATTATGTTAGACAAGTTAAATACATTTTTCTTTTTTTTATAGAAAAACTGGTGTTTTGATTAGTCACAATCAAACAGGCAAGACTTGGAATATACACCTAAAATCTGTTTTAGTCTGTTAGGAGTTCATTGGGTTTGTTTGCTGGTCATTCACTGGTACAAACAAGCTGTAAAGGTTGTTTTTTACTGGATGGTTATTAAAGATAATGATTTACAGCAGTGTGCAAAAGTCTTATTAAGCTACCACTCATTTCTTTGTTGTAAAAATGTGTGATTATTGGTTACTAATGTTTATCTAACAGGCCTGGATATTGTATGGCTTTAGGTCATGAGTAAAAGTGTCTGACTGAAAATATGACTGACTGCATTTAGTTTTGATTATTATTTTGAGAGTTTTATATTTACACACAAAATGCAGTTAGTATTTAGCGTTCAAAACAGCTCTAACCACCTTTTCATGTAGCAGAAGTGCTAAATAAGATAAGATAAGATAAGATAACCTTTATTAGTCCCACACGTGGGAAATTTGGTCTAGCTAGAGAGTACACTTGGATGAGAAGCTCCAATTCCCCCAACTTTTCGATGCTAGTCCACCACTACGGACACAATTAGCTGTCAATTGCTGCAACTAATTTGCCAACTTCATTTCATGGATCATGGTAAATCATGAAACCACATCAGTAATAACTGGTATTTGCTATAATGGACTTGAGAATAACTGCCGTGAAATTTGAGGAAAAATGAGTTGTTAATTTCTCATTTGGTGATGGGCAGTATCAGGACTTCTTTGCTGTGGGTGGAGAAGCTTTCTTGGGCAGCATGAGTCACTCTTGGATGCAAGTCATCCACTGCATGACAAGCTTATACTGCAGGCAAGTAAGGTAAAAATGACTCCTGCTAGCCACATTTAAGTCTATCCCCTGCTTGTGTGTATGTGTGGATGAGAGAAATGGGGAGAGGCTATTTAAAAATTACCAAACAAACCAATCAATATGTTATTTGAAAATATAGAGTTTTGAACCTTTAACTTTTCAGCTTAGCATTTAACAGTAATGCATCCTGGAATATGTTCCGGATGCAGTCTTTCATGAGCCCTAAAACGCTCCTAAAAGCTTCACTGAGTAAAATCATATCCCTGTTGTCAATCTGAAAACTCATAAATCCATACTCGTAATGCATGAAGACTTCTCAGCTTCAATACTCACCAATAATCTGGTTGAATATATATTTTAAAAAAATGATTTTTGATTACCATTGTCAGCATGACAGAAGATGTGCAGAAGAATCAAATAAATGTGAGCCACAGTTCTGCACCTGTTTTTCAATAAGCAGCGGTAACAGCCTGCCTTGCCTAAGTGCTGCAAAGGAATTATAAATGAAACAGAAGCAGAAGGTCTACCCAAGGTGGGGTAATTTGATTTATCTTTTATTATTTTTCCATCCTCTGGCGTTATCGTGGTTTCTTCTCTGAAATGGGAAATGTGATAAATATTGATGTCCTTTACAGGAAATGTAGGCAGGCATATGCGAGATGCAGGTCTTGGCCTATCTATCACATGTTTTCCTATGGAGAGTGTGGATATTTCTGTAAACTGACCCTCTGCCAAAAGAGCCTCAAAAGAGGTTTCCATGCTTTAAAAGCTCTTTCTGAGGCTTATTAGCTCATCCGCACACCTTCTCAGTCATCTATTGTCTCAGGCTTCCTGTCAGTCTTTCACCACTATATTCTCTCTCATTCTCTCCCTTTTTCAACCTTCCACAAGCAGTCTTCTCTACCAATATACGTAAGCTTCCCCTGCACAAGCTTTCTCTTGGTTACTCTCACCTCTCCCTTCTAACAATAGCTCCTCTCCGTTCAGAGTTTATAGACACAAGAGTAAAAGTGGAACAGTGAAAAGATTAAAAAAGAAGAGCCTCATCCAGCCTATAGAAGGGTCCAAAACAGCTGCCTCAGCTTTGCTGATGCTTACACAGGGTTTCCAGTTGTGATTAGCTTAATGTAATGCTAAAGATAATTTACAACCAACACAGACAAAAGTCATACATGGACATCTGCAAGTGAATCATTTAAATGAATGCTTGATCACTTTTTAAGTCTTAGATATTGGATAAAGGTAATCAGGTAAATCAACATGCCACAAACCCCCCCCCCCCCCCAAATCCACCATGCATGCACACACACACGCACACACGGACACACACACATTGTTCACGCCAAGAATATCTTGACTAGAATATAGGTATGAAGGCAAACGTCCAAAGAATCGAATCCAAGTCCTGTCTTGTTGTATCACATGTTCATTAGCAAACAGACATACATGTTGCATAAACAGAAAAAAAGGGGCCGCATACGTGAGAATATATTTGAGTGCACTGAATGTGATGAATTTTTTACACTTAGAATCACAAACTGTCTTCTTCTTATTACAAAGTATTGTCCTGTCAGCATTTCTGAACGGCTAAAACTAATGCTATCACTCACAGTTTAGACCATGCGAACTTGTCTGGTTCTGAAAATAACAGCAGATCAATAGTAAGTATCAAGTGGAGCATTTTCCCCCCCAAGCCTCTAACAGCACGAACAACACTGCTGGTGTCGGCACACATTTTTGTTCCCTGCTTCTTTTTCTACGCCTGCTCATACTACCCAGCTAGCCTATTTACATTTCACCTCCTCTCCATGCCCTCAATAGCTTTCTCTGCATCATTTAACTGCACCCCATTCCATAATCTCTGCTGCCTGCACCTGTCAATATGTTGTGAAAAGTAAATAAGGTATGAAGTGCAAGGAAAGGAGACAAATATGTGGAAAGAGAGTAAGTGGGAGAGAGGGAGACAGATCTCCTTACCAGAGCTCTAATGAAGAAAATCCAAAAATTACTTGTTTCATTCCACAGTGGCTGCTCATTAAATCCAGTATACTGGGGAAAGGGTTGAAGATTCCATCGAGATGCTGCCTCAAGAGGAGGAAAGATGAGATTCTTTAATGGAAAGATTCTGGAGAGATGTTAAAAATGTGGTAAATATGCATAAGGAGAAGGATCTGATATCCAAGTCTTGAGCACTTCACGAGTCCTTGCCGTCAGCTGCGAAGCCACATGTCTGCACACACTGACACATGCAGTTCACATGGGGAATCGCACACATACAAACACGTAGGGAGGGTGTATCCTGTGTAAGTCTCAGCTAGGCTGAAAGATTGGAGGAGAACGAAGGAGGGATAGAGACAGAGAAAGAGAGAGACGGAGAAAAGCAGGGAATCTGGAGAGGGGCAAGGTGGAGGGAGGAGCTGCAGCATGATGAGAGATTGAGAGAGGGGAGGGGAGCAAAGAGTCTCTCCATTCCTCCTCATTTCGCCCTCAATCTGAATTGCAGTGTGAGTTGCACAAATGTAACAGCAGGAGCTAATGAAATTATTTCACCATATCTCCATCTGAATACACTGTGGGTGATGTTAAACAACTAAATATGGGGATGAAAGTGAAAAGCATGGAAGCTGTTTTAATCAGATCTGTTTGTGCATCTGAGGGCTGAGTAATGTCCTTTGCTCCTGCTCACAGATAAACAAGCTGGAAAGATGGCTGAGAAAGATGAGAAAGAGAGGAGGCTGATGCAATGAATAGATAGGCAATATCTAAAACTGACTGGGTGGACTAGTGAATCAACAAACTCCATATCAACTAACTTTGCAAACAATTATTACAGCAGCTCAACTCCCAGCATCTTCCAGCTCTCACTAGGATTTGCCGTTTATGACAGTAGATGCTGTTTGATTTATGCTCATGCAGTGTATACAGTGCATAGCATACAAAGCTTTAACAATCACAGAAAAAGGAGCAGGAGATTTGATCCGAGACTGCACAATTGGGTCAAAAATATGTCAGATATAATCAAATTTCAAGCATTGAGTTATATTGAATAAAGCAACCATCAGTATTCTTCAACGTGGTATTCCCGCTACCATCTTGAGATGAAAGTGAAATTGGGCATGATAAATTTATCTTTGGGTCATCGCCCTCACAGGAATGTGTCCTCCAGTATTGTCCAAACCACCACGTAGATTGTGAAATATTTCCGCCAACACATTCTTTGAAAAACGCAGCGGGCATCCCTCGACTGACATGACTCACTTTAAACAATCCTACACTGATGATTCATGCTCTAAATCGGCGTACGCTTCAAGGCAGGGGTTAAGAGTATGGGTGGCATAAGTGGTCAGGACACCCCACTGCGATGAGCTTACAGACAGGATTAAGAAGTAGTGGTGGATGGATGGAGGGCTTGTTGTAGAGCGCTGTCAAGATATCTCTCGCCTCAGTGGAGCCATGGATTTCAACTGAAGCATTTCAGCGGTCGAGGATCTTTGGTCGACCTTGCGCAATGAAAATGACTGATTTTTACAGTGTGATCTGAAAGAAGCTGATAAATACATGGTAGAAACAAATATGGAGATAAAAATATGGTTTTTGTTGTCTTATCAAACTTCCATACTAAGATTTATTGATCTTAGTGGACACTTTGAGGTTTTTACCCATATAACACAATGTTTACTAGATTAATTCGCCTAATTATGTTGCATGAGAAAATGTGGAAGTTACTATGTTTAAGATTAGACTATATTATAACTATTTACTTTTTATATTTATATAATATATGTGTACTTTTCATATTTATTCTTCATATGGGAGATTTTAATTGAAAGGATTCAGTTCTTCCTGTTAACTAAACTGTTACACTTAATCATACTTTTGCAGCAGTAAAGCCTGTTATCCTTCTTCTAGCTTATAGACAGCCACAGAAACAGCTCTGTGAGCCACTAGGGGCAGTAGTGCTTTTAGCTTATAGCTGCCAGCATGCTCACAAGTACAGTTACGATACTACGAAACTTAGTATCTTAACATGTTAACAGTTGCTAGTTATTACAAACCACAGCTAAGGCTAATTTGTGGAAGTTAGTATTGCAGGTCTTCAATAAAAAAAAGTCAGTATTTAAAAAAAATGTTTGTTTAGGAACAGGGGAAGGTAATCCAGATGCACAGACTGAATATGTTAAATAATGCTCTGGATATTCATGGTTGTATTACACATAAAATTTAATTTAGCACACAAATCACCACACGCCTGCCGCCGCAGAGCCTGCCATCATGGCTCCACGGCTTTTGCTAGACAACTGCACACATTGTTGCAGACTTGACTGGATGTATGTGTATTATTAACAAAAGGCTCTTCTATTGAAGGAGCTAAAGTGCAATGAGCCTTTAATGTAGGTAATGTTGTGTCACCGTGTTACTCACTAGAATAGCTGTAGAGAACAAGCCCAATAGACATTAATGTCAGGATTACATTTAAAGGTCATGATAACCAGCAGAGACCCCACCACCAACCCCTGACTTCTATACTGCTTTGTTATACGCTGGAGTTAATTTTCCTTCTGCAGCTCAGAACACTGCTTGTGACTTAAAGTTCTCACCCAAGGAAAAAAATATAAACTTAGCAAACAAAGTAAGGAAATTTGTGTTTGGTCGATGATTTCTTTGTTGAAACAATCCGTCTTGGAAATAAATCTTGTACTGTTGGAAAGACTGTTTGTTTGTAGTTAAATGGTGCCACATTTGTAAGGAGGTATTTGTAGGTTGAGCAGCAGAGTTGAGTATGTGGGTTTTGCGCATGAAAAACATCTCAAATCTTCTCCGCTGGTGTCAAACAGCTTATTCTGCTATTAACTCTTGCTCGGTGTCTTTTATTGGATTGGATGATTGGAGTCTGATGAAACAAAAAATTTTTTAAATTTATTAATTTAACAACGTGGGATGGCATCTCATTCTTCAACCCTCATCTTCAACCAGGACTGTGGGCATGCTATTCCATCCTCTCCACTCCCACATTCTGGAGGTAGTCTCTCTTAAAACCTGCTCTGTGGGGGTGAGTGTTGTCATCTTGGTGCCAGGCTATGGAGACATGGGATGGCCACAGGTTGCAGAATCTCATCTTGTTGTCTCACCGCATTGAGATTGCCTCCAATGATGACAAGCCTTGCTGTGCTAGTGACCGAGATGCTGCCCCACGCCATCACACTACATCCACCAAAAGCTGCTACCATATCAGTGCAGCAATCAGCATAGCATTCTCCTCTTTACTGTGTCTAAGGTAAAGACCGAAGAAAACAATAAGTGACCCGACCCATCAGCAAGCACTTTGGAAAGGTGGGAAGAAAAAAAAAACCTTTTAACAGGAAGAAACCTCTGGCAGAACCGAAAAGTTGGGGGTGAGGAGAAAGAGAAAAGAAGAAAGACGGCATAGGGAGACAGGACAAAGCACAGACTAAAGGCGAGAGAAGACAAAAATGTAATGACATGCTTCAGTGGTATATAAACATGTGGGGAATGAAAAGAGGTGAGTGGAAAAGTGCTCAGTACAGCACGTGTAGTCCTGCAGCCCTAACTATAAGGTTTATCAAAAAGCAACGTTTTGGTTCTAATCTCTCTTATGCCTTCTTTTTATTGATTGATATGTGATGAATATATAACATCTGTTTTAAAACAGCAAAGCACGTAAGGGATTCAGCTGCCACAGCAAGCGACACTTGTGTAACACAAGGGTGTGTTCAACACAGTACAATTTCCATTTAAATAACATTTTGTCAGGGCTGAACATGGCCCTGTTGTCATGATTGTGTGACCATGTAAAGCCTACGCTTGGCTGATACTTCCCTGACTCTCAGCTTAGCTTTTGGTAGAAGTGATGATTTTATCAGTACATGGAAATCAAAAGTAAGCATCTGGCAAAGTGCTCGCTCATCTTCTGATTTATGCGTTTGAAATCAATCCTCATTTTGATATTTATTGGCTGTTTTTCTGCTGTGGATTGTCTAAATTTTAAATGGATAAAATTCACCTGGTACAAATGGGTGTTCATTATTTAAGGAATAGTACGTATATTATGGTGGCGTGATGTCACTGGTTTTCACTGGTTTCCTCTTTGTAGTTGCTACATTGTCTGCATTTCACTTGTTTGTTTGTTTTTTGCTTTGTTTGTTTGTTTAATTTTATTTCTAAATATTTGCATGCTATTTTCTCTTGGACACATTATTGTTCAAACCTACAAGTTTACTTTGAATTTAAGCTTTCAACAATAGTTCAACAAACTAGCAGCCATTTTGCCTTTTTATGGTTAATAAAAGGGAGAGTAAACTGAATATCTTGGGTTTTGGAGTGCTGGTCAAAAAAAAGGATTTTCTTGGATTGATGTAATTGACAACAAATTTTTCTGATGTTAGACAAAAAAGAATAACCCCCAAAATTAAATAAATGTGTGACAGATCATAAAATGGCATTACTTATCCCAGCATTATCCCAGTAATGACTAATAAACAACAGGACAAACAGAAATTGCCGATGTGTTTGTAAAATCAATTTTTGCAGATTGTGCTAAGCTTGGATATCGATTTGATTATTAGCTGTTATTGTAGGCCAGTGTCTGCAATGCATACTAACACCCAGAGACCTACACACACAGTACATTCCACTCTTTTGTGTTAGTATAAGCTGGGAACCTCCAATAGAAAAAAAAAAGATTTGTACTTTATTTCTGGGAGGCAAATAGATTTTACTGCAGGCATATGGAAAACGATTGGTGCTTGTAGTGAACCATACACAACCATAAATGATTAAATATCACTTCAAGAAAAGCCGGGACATTTTCTCCATCCACGTACTGTAGTACAGGCATTACCTTGTGTCCTTAGCATGCGCTGTGTGGTCCTCGGGGTAAAGCACATACAAAATTGTAGTTCTGAACATGACCATATTTCTTCCCTCTCAACACCACCGTGACCCCAAGAAGCACTAAGCTCCTGAATTTCCACAAAGATCACACGGCCTATGTTGTCTGAATGTGTGTGCATCAGGAAATCTGTGGATCTGAAGTATGTGGTTGGTATTTGGTTCAGTAGCTTCACAAATTGCTGTGTATCCGCTGCTTGTGCTGAGAGGCTCTAAGTTAACAGAGGGATTGAAGCATTGCACTAATGTGATCTTAGCTCGTGGTAACAACTGCACTCAAAAAATGGATAGTAAAATTTGATGTTGTTTAATCCACTTGTTTTTGTTTTACTTCTTCATCCAGGTGTTACTACAGTACGCGGTTTTGATCTTTGAGGCCTACTTGGTAATAGAGATAAACTACGAGCTACTTTGTTTGTAGTTTTGACAGGACAAAACACCAAGGTAAAAAAAAAAAGTCTTATACAGATTGCCTTATAAAAATGCAAATGCATTGTCAATGATGATGTGCAATACAAATTAGAAGTAGATTATTTGAAATCGCCTGATACAGTTGCACAGTGCGTCATAATCATTTTTGCCCACACAGCAATTTGTGCTGGAGCGATTAGTCAGCACACCCATTTGGCCTTATTACTTGTTCTGCTCTTGTGAGAAATATCACTGCTTCACTGATAAAATCGAAAATAAAACAACAAGACTGGAATACGGGATAGACGCTGTCTTTCCTATCCAGTGACTGAGATTCACAGATAATGGGAATGTTGTCTTCCATTTATTGGGTCTAGTACAGTAAACAAACCAAAAGCAAAAAAAAAGACATGTCCAAGTTACCACTTGGTGCAGTTTCCTGCACAGTCAAACTGGATGTGTTTCTGTTGCATTTTCCTTTATGTATTTTTTTTCTTGGCTTTAGCACAACCACTAAAGTCTGTCGGCCAAACAGACAAACTTTCAATAGCAGGTAAATGTATTTAATGAAGAAACTTAATTGACCTGCACCTTTGGACTGTGGGGTCAACATCAGCATCTCGAATGTACAGAAACTGAGATGCTGCTATCAAATTATTATAAATGTATCCACTAAGCCACCAGCTATATTTCAAGGAATCATACATATTCAATACCATTTCACCTCCTGCACAAGCAATTAATTATTTAATTCAGAATAATAGTCTCAGGAAAACACACACACACACACACACAGACACACAGCACCCTATAATTTCTAGAAACAAGAAGACCTTGACATAGTGCAATGAGCAAATGTGAACACTTTTCTTAAGCAATAAAAAAAAAAAACTCAAACCTGAATATTAAGTCAACCCTAATGGTAATGCTAATGCATCTTAAGTGCAGGAGTTTTTTCTTTGTTTGTTTATTTTGGAAGAAAAGATAGGCCACTATCTCCAGAAATACACAAAGATCTAAAAGAAAAAACAGAGCAATAGATGTTAGTTTTAAATAAATAAATAAATACACCCTTACTTATAAATCAGTTTATTAAAAAGTCAACATATAGGAATATTCTTTACAAAGCTTAAATAATAATTTGTATGGCATTGAACAAGTTTATGGCTAATATGATGTTAGTGACTAAAATTATAATAATCATAATAATAATTAATATCATCACATTACTAAACTTTTGTTCTGTGCAAAGCACTTGTTCTCTACCTATTATCTTCTTTTTCTTATCGTGTGTTAGTCCTTGTTTCAAATCAACTTTGATGTCCAAACTTCATTTATTTTTAGTTTTTTAAACTTTAGCTGCTTTCAGTTTCTCAGGGGGGAACTCTATTTAAAACATCTGTTATTTCACGCTGAGCTGTGCCTCTTATAATTTATGACTCTTAAAAAATTGTTACTGTCTTGGAAACACTCTGTAAAGGTGCACATTTTCCTTGAACACTATTGTTTCGGTTTCTTCAGTGAGACTTTTTCCCATGGATGTTTCTTTCTTACATCATCCCACTTTCTCAACTTCATCTGAAGGTAAGTGTGCCTGTTGAGTTAGAAAGGCATTCACTAACATGCACGTGGTAGTCAGAACAAAGGTGTCTGGTGTGCAGGTTTTATTTTGCATATGCTCTTCTTATTTGTGTAGGGTAAGAACATTTCTACGCACCTATTAAGTAAATTAAGCCTGTTGAGAGGGAACTGCCTGGACTGTGGTACAAAATGTATATAAATCACAGGAGCTGGATAAACTAACAAACATACTTTTTGCTCATCACCTGAGCCACTGGTAAAAGTGTAGCTCCCTGTCTTTCTAATAAAAAAGTCAAGTTGAAGGGTGACATTCTGACACATTGAAGGAAATCTAGCCCACATCACAGACGTACTGGTTCCGAAAATCCCCAGATGTGCATAAGAATACAATCTTAAACAGAAGGCTGGCTAAAAATAAATATAGACCCATTCCTATTCCCAAGACTTTGTGACAGCTACCTAATGTTCCTATTGAATCCCCATCTATTTTTCCAACCCCCTAAACTGAGATCTCCTGAGAGAAACTATTCTTTGAGTAGATTTAACAAATACTGGAAACACTGGCTTTTTGTATTATCCTCGCAGTGCTGGCAAGCATTAGTTTACTCTTCCATTGTGTGAAAACAACCTATGTTTCAGACACCTGGCCTTGCTAATTTCTGTGTCAGTGGCTGTGCCTTCCCCTCAGCTTCCTCTCATTAGCTTGACCTCTTACCCTACAGTTTTAATAATCCACAATATTACTACCTCTTGTGACCTATGCATATTTATAAAGCCCTCATTATGCCATCACTCAAAGTAATCATTATCCTGGGGCCCATTATTGCAGATTTTTGGCACTATCCGCCATAGGACTGTTTTCCAATAGGCGCAGAGCAAACGAGTGTGTTTGGCAGACATTTACACCTTGGGGGATCACAGGGATCACAGGTGGCACTGAAGAGTGACAGAATAAACCTTGCATATATTGTATTACTCAACATAAACAAGCAACATAATATATTAAAATGATCTGGTCGAAAGAGCACAGGGGATAAAGTAATGTAGCTTGTTGGGATGGCACAAAACAGAAAGGAGAAGCTTGGCTATAAACCTGGGCAATTTCATGTCTTCTATCCTTTAAGGACTCTGAGACAGCGTTTTGTATACTTGTGCTCGCTTTCCAGCTTAATAACTACCGTTTTTATGTTTGTTTTATTTGCTTTTAGCTGGATATTGATTTCTCCTGTTCTTACGTTTGGCTGTAAATCAAAGATTGCCATTCCCCAGTTGTATCCTGGTGTTCTTATTGTTTATATTTGAATCAGTAGTCTTTGTTTTATTGTTGTACTTTGCTTCCTTTGTTTATTGTGTGCTTTAAAAGTTGAATTCTATCTAACACTTTGGGACGTACTTCTTGCTTAACACAACAGTTACATTTGTTCATTAATGTTTATCCCTGGATGACTGCAGCTCTCACTATAACATCATCTTAACCAGTTCTGCTAGTTTTTATAGAAGTTGTGATTTGTGTAATGGTCTCAGTTCTGTTAACGATAGAGTGGAATCTCACACTAATCGTGGGCCTGAAGGTCCACAGGTCTTCCATTCAACATGTCCAAATGTTGCTAAGAAAGAAATTAAATTCCAAACCTTCCTGACGGTTTGGCCACCAACGTTCAGAATGCCAGTGATGTGTGAATGGGTGTATGAATGGAAAATTGTAGAAACTATTTAGCAAAGGTTAATTTTCATATTGAATAATCTCCTTTTTTACAACTACAGTAATATTGAATGACTTTATCTCTAACTCCATCCAAGTTCAGAACAACTAAATTTAGGACTGACAGGACTTTGGGAAAAAGAAAATTTATCTTTAATAAGAGGTTGGATATTTTCGATAATGACATCATTTTTGTAATTTTGCACAGATACAGTAAATCTTAAATAAAACACACAAGATGTGATCTGAAATAGAGACCTTCAGCTTTTATTCAAGGTTTTGAACAAAAGTATTGAATTAACTGTGAATGAATAAGCTTTTGAGATTTTTATTTTATTTTACCTCTTTTTAAGAGGCTCAAAAGTAACTAGACATTTCATTGTTTCATAGCAAAGTCTGTTCCCTCGTGGTTACATGAAATTGTATCGTCTCTCTATATACTGTACTGTATATAGCAGAGATTACAATAAAGTTTACTTTGACTTGGACAAATTAAGGAGCTTGGAAAAAAACGTCTGGACTTCTTTAAGTTGCTTGAAGATGTTTCACCTCTCATCAGAGGAGCTTCTTCAGTTCTAAGAGCAATTGGTGGAGAGTCCCAGATTTTAAGCCCTATGGGAGTGTCCCCAAGAGGGTCATTGGCCTCTAATGATCCTCTACCCAATCACACGTGTGTGAAAACGGGTGTACGTCACAATCAACCAAGGTTTCGGGTGAACCCCTTGTGAGCCTAGCCCCACCCTTTCATGTGATTTCCTGAGGTCAGATGGCCCAGGATGTGAGTGGGTGTTAAGGCGTCTGGGAAGAAATCTCAAAACTGGATTATAGATGGCAGACAGTTGGTGTTGTAAACCACCGCCTCTGTTCAAAGATGGTCATTCACAGTGGACATAGTGGACATCCTTCTCTCCTCTTTCAAGCCGTCTGTCCAAAATTTGAACATTGGCATCCTCGAAAGAGTGGCATTTGTCCTTTAGATACAGATGGACATGTCACGGGTTGCTCTGAGGATCCACTCGCAGGACTCCGGAGTTGAGTTTTAACAGAGATGGTTTATTTACAAGATCTTCACCAAGTGTATTAACAGACAGTGCGAGGATAGTGCTATATACAAGATGTGAGAGGCAGGGTTCCAGGGCTCCAGGGAAAACAAGGGAATCACACACGCGCTCACTCCAACCTCTCTCTCTCCGCTAGTGACCAGTCACTCCTTCCACACTCCACACGGGGAAACATGGGGACAGGTCCGGGGAATCTAGAACACAGAGACACACGTTAACTTTCTGAGACAGAAGCATGCGAAACTTGGGCTTGACGTGTACTGACTAGAGTCTTCACAACAATCCAGCGTTGAACAGCTGATCTCCTCCTTCTAATATACCAGCTGGTCTGATGAGGCCCAGGCGTGCATGATCCAGGAAGGCGTGGACCGAGGGCGTGAACCCGCCATGAGTTCCGCCCCGGCAAAACAGGGGAGAGGGAGAGGAAAAAGAGAAGAGAAGGAGGGCTAGGAGTGAAGAGATGCTGATCAGCGCCTTGCCGATCCTGCAGGTTGTGACAGGACAACCGAGTCTTGTCCCGTCGAGGTGGCTCTTCTATGTATTTTCTGTCCAAGCTCCTTAGACTGCGATGACCTGGATGAGTTCACAGATATGACAAACTAAAGTTCTAGAGCTGATTGCAAGTGTTGAACAACACCTGATCTATCACCTAGCCAAGTCAGTCAGCTGATCTCAACCACAGAGCATGCTTTCAATCATTAAAGACAGAACTAAAGTTCTTGTAGTAAAGCAACTACTGAAGGTGACTCTAGTAAAGGCCCAGCAGAACATTTTCCAATAAGGAAACTCAGCCATTAGGTTAGTGCAGGGGTCGGCAACCTGCAGCTCTTTAGTCCTTATAGTGCGGCTCAGCGTGGTTTGGGAAAATAAATTAGAAGTATTTAGCTGAAGCGTATTTTATTTATGTTAGTTCTTTTTTAACTTGTAGTTCTAAATTGGAAGATTATTGTGAAATTAAAATATAAATATAAAATTATATTCTATTATTTTTTCATCGCTCAAAATAAGCGTCACACTCGCGGAAGCCGATATACCCGCCGAAACACCGTGCATTTATCGAGACTTTCAACCCCAGGTAGGCCAAATATGGATCTTCGGATCCACATTATGTCAGCAGCTGTTCTCCACCGTGAACTATGTTAAAAACAAACACCGCTCACGCCTCACAGACAACAGCTTACAGTCCTGCGTAAAGATGAAAGTGACTTCGTACAGCCCTGATCTGCAGACGCTGTGCGCAGAGGTTCAGGAGCAGAAGTCCCATTGTAAACATATCACGGCAGACCCGACGATGTTTCCATGAACATGCTTTTCAGCATCTCTTTATTGACCACTTTTCACACACGGTTGCTGTACGCATACAGCCGGCTGTAGCTTTGCAGCTCACAGCCTGAAACACACCAACACAACAGCATAGATGGCACAGACGTAAAGGCAGCGAGGCGTGAATGCGGGTCACGCTCAGGTACATCCACGTCCCCTGCAGTGGCGCCGCAGACCACGCCCCGCCACAGACATTAACCAGGCAAAATACATATTTAGGCAGAATTTTGCAAATATCTATTTTTCATCTTTTAGCAGCATAGTGCTTTTTTTCCAATTATTATTATTATTTTTTTTTCTAAATGACATCAGAAACAGCAGTATGCGACATTACGTGATGGCAGAGCTTCAGTTCATCCTTTGTCATTTTTTTTTTTTTTTTTTTTTTTTTAATAAATAGGACAGGGGGAATGAATGAGAGAAAGAGGGGGAGAGAAAGAAAGAAAACCAAAGGGGAGAAGAGACGGTGAGAAGGGGGGGGAAGAGAGAGAAAAAAAAAAAAGAACTCCTGGGTCACCTGTCTGGAAGATGTGTGGATGGTGGGGTGGGTGCAGTTTTCTCTGTGGTGGGGTTGGGTGGACTGTCCAGGGCTCTGTGGAGCCGGAGGGCGCTACTGCACTGGGCCCCGGTCTGATGGGCCTGGGCCCCCCTTCCCTGGCGGGTCGCGAAGGGTGGGAGTGCCTACTGGGGTCAGCGGGGGAGCTGGCCCCAGGGAGGGGTTACCTGCCCCTCCCTTCCTTCCCTCCCCATCTCCAGCTGCCTCCCTCTTCCCGCTCCTCCACAACCACCCACACATGCAGGGCCTTGGAGTGGGGGTATGTCACCAGGGTGCAGAGGAGGCTACCCCCCCCCCCCCCCCCCCCCCAATCCCCTTCGGGCTGCCTCTGCCTCAATTTTATCCCACAACTTAGACATTCACATTATTCACACTCTCATTACACATACATATAGGATCTTGGGGGTGGGCACAATCACGGAGTCCAAATTACCATCAGGGTGTATACCTCACCCCTGACGTCGTTGCCCACCTCTCAATTTTAAATACACTTAGTCATTGAGGGCTAGCAGGAGGGACTATGCGCTTACCTGCTGCTCCTTGGCAGGTAGCTCCATGCCCTCCTGGGTTTTAATTGCACCTTAGAACACATATGCATCAACACTACAATGAGCGGGTGGAGGGAGGTTTGGAGTCTTCTCCCACCCCCATTCTCTGCGGCCTGCTGGAGCGGGAGGGCTAGTAGGAGGAGTTGGCTGTCCGACTGCGGTCTGGGGTGTGGGGCCTCCCTGCTGCTGCGGAGTCGGGGTGGTCTGCCTCTCCCCACCGCAGGGAAAAGGGTAACACCACCTGGGTCTGGGTGCAATTCCCCCCTCCAGGGGCAAGGGTACCTAGACCCGGTTTGTAGAGTACGCTTGGGGAGTGTGATTGTGTGTACAGCGTCTCTTTAAGTCTGTCTCCACGTTGGTTGAGTGTGGAGTGAGTGCATATGAGAGCATGAGGGTGGGAATGGATGTTTGTGTCTGTGTGTGCCTGTATGTCTGTGTCTATATGTCAGGTTGGGTATCAGACGCCACCTCTCTGGGGACACCTCAGGCCCTCCAAGGTTTGGAGGCCTATCTCCACCCACCACCACTTCCCCTGCCGGTGGCGGACTCCCTCAGGTGTCGGTGTGTTGGTGGTTCTTTGTATCTGGGGGTGGGCGTCCGGGTACACACCGGCTCACTCCTTGGCGGCCGCTTGTCGGGGCCTGGGGCCTGGGGCTCGCTCGGGCCCCTTTGGAGGTGGGGTGCCCCCGGCCTCTCGGCCTGGGGCTCGGTCACTCAGGCACAGCTGGGGGCCGGCGGAGTTCACGGGCGCGTCACTGCAACTCCCCCTGACTTCTGCTCCGCGGCTGCTGGGCGAGCCCTCATCTGGGACTCTCCTCAGCTCTTACTGGGACAGTGGCGTGGCTGCCCCTCTGTTGGTCTTCCATGGTCTCTTGTGTTCTGGAGTTTTGATCTCCTCCATACCCACTTCACACCCTGGAGGACGGGGCTGTGGCCCCCCCACACTCCCTAGCAGATCATTACATGGAGAAACCTTTGGAATGCAAGCATGCTGATCCACACAGGTATGCACACATGGGTATTCACAGACGCGGACTAAAGCTTTCTTGGCTGCTGCCTCAAAGCACACTGTGCGCTGTCTATCTTGCGTGCTGCACAATATCGTTTATTATTTAGTAAATATTGATATCTATGACTAGCTAGTTTATTGTGATGGTGCTTTGTTTTCTCTATTATTATGTTGCTCTTTGTTGTTTGCTGTCTCCTCTGTTTGTTTTTTTTGTTTGTTTTTTTTTTTTCTCCATACAGGTGACCAATTATTTTTTTAAAAGTCAGGTCAAGGCTCCAAAATCCCAAAGGCGATATAAGGGTGGCGGCTCACAACAGTTTTTGTTTGCTGGATCATTTTAGTTCAGCTGGGTGTCTTTCCTTTTGTTATATTTCTTTAAGAGTTCAAAATGTGTTAATTACATAAATAAAATGTAATTTTCTCTGTAGCACTTCATGGATTTTTATAAGCAACACACCTTAGTTGGTCACACAAAGCATAAAGGTAAAAAACAATATATACAGTGTTATCTTCATTTTAGATGTCAAAATGTATTTGTGGCTCCCAGTGTTTTCTTTTGTGTGGAACCCGGGTCCAAATGGCTCTTTGGGTGTTAAAGGTTGCTGACCCCTGGGTTAGAGGGTTCTTGACTTCAGGCAGTCATTGATTACGCTTACATTTTGAAAATTGTGTTAGTTTGTTTTTCACTTCACAAATTACTTTGACAAAAACTGCACGAATTCTGAAACAGATAACTGTTCAATAGGCAATCTTGATATTCTATTTATGAAAATACTGTACTTTTTTCTACATTAAAATGTTTGATGCAGGATATGCCTAACTAAACTTATTGATAGTTTTATATAAATAAACGTGAAGACGAAGAAGGGATTTAACATTGTCATGTACAATGCTCTGTAAAATTGGTTTGTATCCCCCAAAACAAATATCTTCAGAGTACAATAGAGTGGATTCAATTTTTCATTAATTTACTCAGAAATATGAAGGTTTTGTCAGGAAAGCTCTTCAGGGTATCACCTGCTTCACAATAGAGGGGCTGATTAAATGAAGTGGCACTGTCACACACAATGGTACATTGTGCATTCGGTGACACAGCAGAGGCATTATGGCTATTTTGGAAACGTAACCTTCAGTCTGTACCAAGGTTGCACTGTTCATCAGTACACAGTGGTTGAATTTTAATTTACTTGGATGAATCGCTGTCAAATATCTGAACTATTTTCATATGTTTGCGGTGCTTTTTTTGCTTTTATTTTGAGGCTCATTTTCTAGCAAGAAAACAGACGACTGAATGCCTCTGTGCTCACAGATAAGATGACTTTAGTGTGCTGTAGCTTTGACAAGGTTGACAAGGTTTTCTTTATTCTATGTCCGTTAACTCAAATGTCTAATTAGCCAATCATATGGCAGCACCTCCCTATTTTTAGATAAGTAGTGATGGTCAGGATGATCAAACTGATCAAACTGAGCATTAGAATGGAACGAGAAATACGTTTGTCTGAACATTTTAGAAACTGCTGATCTAAAGTATTGCAATTTTCTTGCACAATCATCTCTGGGTCTGACAAAGAGAAAATATCAGCCCATCCGAGTATTGTTGCTAACCTTACCCATCCCTTTATGACCACAGTGTACCCATCTTCTGATGGCTGCCTCCAACAGGATAATGCACCATGTCACAAAGCTCAAATGATCTCAAACTGGTTTCTTGGATCACTGTTGTCAAGTAGCCTCTGGGATAAAGTGGATCGTGGATGTGTAGCTGACAAATCTCCAGCAACTGTATGATGCTATCGTGTTGGTATTGACCAAAATCCCGTCATATAAAACACTGAGGAATGTTTCCAGCATCTCGCTGAATTAAAGGAGTTCTGAAATGGCCCGACCCATCATTAGCAAGGTGTGCTTAATGGCCAGTATATGATATGGCACCTCTGCCTTTTCTTCATGCTATATACTGGGTGTTAGCTTGCAACCATGAACTCAAGTACTGAAGCTTCTAGATTATCTGAATCAGGATGGCTCACTTCATTTATATTTATAGTCAATATGATATGATGAGATGTATCTGGGACACATGAACATCTGTTTGTGATGCCATGGATATTGTATATTATTTTTCAGCTGTTGTTCTTGAAGTGTAGCTTACTTATTAATGTTAAAATTCACTTAGCTTCATGCTATCGACTATTATAGATGATTTGGCTGCTTGACCACGTGTCTGTAAACAAAACCCTCATGTAAAGCTATTTTATTAATTATACATATTCACACTATTAGATAGTAAACGTGAAGACTGCTACCATTAATGTTGACACATTTTCAGTCCTGTTATTCACATTAATTCTCAGAGGAACTGTATTTTGGTGGGTGTTTTGAATGATGACAAGCTCATTAAAACTTTTCACTGCATTGTATTTTATGCAGGAAAAAGTAAACCGACTTGTTTCTACCTTTGGTTGCTATGAGAACTAAACTCTGCAGAGCCGCTGTACAAATACCGTCAAGTGTCTTCTGTCCATCTGTTGATTCATTGCCTCAACCAGTCTCACTGCATTGTTTGGTCCCATTGAGATTATTTCTTCAGCAGGAAGTGGCTTCAATAAAAATCACTCTCAGTAAAATATGGAGACATGTAGAGAAAACTGATTTAGAGAGTTGTACTTTAAGTTGTTTTGCATCTCTTTAAACACTTTCACTGTTCGTGCATAGTTTGGCAAATAAGTAAAAACTAGATTTGATGTTAAATTTAGTGAGAAAATATCATATTTATGGTTAATACGTTAAATTAAATTAGAGTTCTGTACCATTCTATAATCTAAGTGCTGACATCAGGGTTGACACTTGGTTAAAGTAGAACACATTAAATGTAACAGGAAGTCTGATGGACCTGGGTTATGATTTACTGGACTGAAAGTATAAGAGAGCTTTTTGAAAAGGGGCTGGTCAGTGTGGCACCAGTGTTCATTCTGTTGCACCAGAGCCAGAGGATGTTAGCCTCTGGGACATTTTTATGTGTATAAGACTTTGTGTGTGCATGTGTATGTGTTTCAAAAGGGATGCACTGAACCGCAGCGTGGAGCCATTCCAGATTATCCTTTTCTGAGCTCCAATAAATTTATGTGTGTTGCACCCATACAAACAGACACACAAATAGATGGACACATACATCCAGCAGTGCAGAACTGCTGGATGTATGTGTCTGAGTGAATGAATGACTTTTGACTGACTTGCCACTGGGTTCATAATAGTCTTTGTGGCCTGCTTTAAATGTGTTAAAATTGTGTAAAATTAAACTAGTGCAGCACACGCTGGTCGCATAAGCCTGAGAATAACCTAAACTGTGATGAGATGGATCCAGTATTGAATACTTGTTACCTAGGTCTGAGTTATTTGTTTGCAATAAGTGAAAGAAAAAACAACAACAACAAAAAAGATAATGTTTAGTTTCCACTGTTGTATATATGGTTATCAGTTAGAGCTCGTGTCTCAATTCATGTATTTTCATAGCATCAGTCTAATTCTCTTTACATCCTGACAACAATCAACAAATGAAGTGATCTCATAACAAAATGACTGGATGTCTACCAACCTGTCTGCTTTCTTCCCTGCCTACCTGTGCTGCACACTGCTTCTGCACTCACTGCGCATCAGACCAAGCCTGACGGAAGGCATGGCAGGCAGATAGCTACCAGCTGGATGCACAAGACTGGAAGACAAAATGAAGCCAGTTTTCACTTTTCAGTTCAACCCCTCCTTGGATCATGTTGACCTGCTAAATTACTTCCACGGCTTAAACATGGAAAAGCAGCTAAAAAGAACGATGTCTTTGGGACACTGAAAGAATTGTTTTGTCTTTCATTTTATATTTTATAAATGTAAACACCAAGCTAGGAAGGCTACAGTTCCTTAGTATCATATATGTTATGATACTAAGATACTGCAGCTTGCCTGATGTTAGCTTATCATTCCTACATTAGTAGGTAGGATCCATTTTTATTTTGGATAAAGACTAAAAGTAGTTCTACAAGGCAGTTTGGTCAGTGTCACTGTTTAATGTAATGCTACTACTCCTATACTACTACTACTAACAACAACAACAACAACAACAACAACAACAACAATTATAATTATAATAATAATTATTATTATTGTTGTTGTTATTATTATATTAATGATAATAATAATTATTGTTGTTGTAAGTTCAAAGCATCTTCTGGCAGGCCTGCTTTCTGTGTGACAACTGTTTTTGTTCTACTTTGACCTCATAGTGCCTTTTTGTGTACACTGCCATGCTCTAGAAGATATAAATTTGCTCCTATACTTTAGTTTATGATCATATAGCAACAACTACTATATTTTCTGAATTTACTGATAGATGCATGGATGGATACACATACATACGTATTGTTCTCATATTCTCATTTGTTTATATCCTGCTCATTTTTTCAGCAGTCTTGTTCATGAAATGTCACAAAAACAGAATCTATTTTTCATGCTCATGGATAATAATTTTCACTTTTTTTCTTTGTTGTTGTTGTTACTGGAAGTGGGTTTTGTGTGTGTGTGTGTGTGTGTGTGTGTGTGTGTGTGTGTGTGTGTGTGTGTGTGTGTGTGTGTGTGTGTCATTGAACATGAAATTGTAAGTAGTGTGTTTCAACAGAAAACATTTCGTGTCGGGAGCACGTATCTTTTGTAGCAAAAGCAAAGAGAAGGAAAACAAACGTACTCCTCCACATTCCTCCAGCGACTGAATGTGGCTTTTTTTCTTGCCTTTTACTTTATATATAGACATAGTTTAATATTTCGGGTAAATAACATTTTTCTGAATTTTTGATTTTAAAATGGAATTATTGCCTTGAGAGACAGGGTACAGTGAGACATTTTGTATCGGCTTGGTTTGGTCAATTTTTGTTAATTAAAAAAAAAAAAAACTACAATCTTTGCTGTTGTACACAGTGAACACTTCAACATTGGGAAATTCCCAATGAATAAAGACAAGGTCACATCAGCTTGCATGTCTTTATTATCCTATTTGTAGGCACTGCTCTGAGCACTCTGCAAATACTGAAACCCTGAAAAGCAGATACAAAATCTTCTTTCTACAAATAAATGTTTTTTCTGCTCTCTTCCTGGCAACAGATCTTTTACAAGCATGTCAATTGTCACTGCTACCACCCTTTAGCGAGACGTAGGATGAAAACACTCTTCATGCAACATCAGTAAAGTTCTCCCAGAACCTCTTTCATGTAAAATGTCGAACCAAGACTTAAAAAATAATTTATCACATTTCAGCTACATAAACACAATGCAGCTCAACTTGACCAAGCCACAAAAAAGTCAAAGCCACACTTCCATGACTATTAAATTTAAGTGAACTTTCCTAACCATTTCTCTTTAGAAAAACAAGGAAAAAAGTTCTATGGTAAATTAGTAAACCATCATTGCAAAAGGTAAAATTACTGAAATCCTTTACATTAAATAAGAGTCAGGTGGGACAACCAGAGCATAGAAACCAGTCAATCACAAGGTTACTATAGAAAGACACACACTCTCTTCCATCCTGTCAGCCACCAGTCACCATTAACCTAAAGACAACCAGAACCCTGGTAAAAAAGACACATCTGCTGCTTCTTAAAAAAATTAATGGCAGCAGAAGAATTTCCTCTATCTATATCAGATCAGGCATTTGCATTCACAGTTATTGTCCAAAATATGCAGTCAGAGTAAAATAAATAAATATCTTTAGCAACAAGAAGAAAAAGGATTATTACAACCGTTGTGGCCTCAACATAGCTTTGATTTTAAAATCTTGGAATTAGCCTTGGATTACATTAGAAAACAGACGCAACTGAGCTGGTCTAAATCCAGAGAAGAACTGACAAGGTGGACCTACCTGCCAAATGCCCTGAAAAACAGCACACTAACATGATTCCAAGGATTAGCGCAGTTTTATAGGCAAATGATGGTGGCATTGAGTCAAAATACTTTTTTGCATTTTTAGTTTTACTCTACATATTCTAACTTGGCTCTGGTTAGTTGGTAAAACTGCTCACAACATTATTTTTAAATAGCAGGATCCCTCATTCCTCAGCTCCACAACTTTTTTTGGTCAACACTGTGTATAATTTTAACACGGGTCCAGAAATGAGGTGTTTTTCTTTTGAAGACAGCACGAAGAAAACTTTCTCAAGTTTACACCTACAGCTGGAGACTCTACACGGCTGTCTGAATGTTGCATTATTCCATATCACTTAATACAGTCCGAAAGACCTGTCACAACTGGGATAAAGTCAGTTTATTCTTAAAGGCACCCATCCCTTTAATGCTTACAGTGATAACGGAAGGTTACTCGCTGAATGGAGCTGCCATGATAATTGACATTTAGTGATGAAATGCCTCACACAATGAATGCTAAAGGGGGAACTAATTACTGCCTATCCAAGTGTCAATAGCATCATCTGCTCTCTTCTAAATGTCAGTTTTACATTGAAATGCTGAAGGCATGGCTGCCAAGCACTAATGGCAAGTCACTGGATGCACTAGCTTTGGAGCACACTCTCAGGTAGTGTGTGATGGACAGTTCACATTCCCGTGCTGCTATTTGTCTTAAAAGTTTCTCTAAATGGATCTAATCTGTAAATGATGTCATTCAGAGGTTTGTTCAGTGTCTCTTAGTGTTTCAGTGACTTTTTCACAAGATGATGATGATAATCTATCTAATATAGCAGTGCTCAGCTGCTACTACTGTAGCTTGTCCTCTATGTCTTTCTGTAGTGTATAGCGAGCCAAGCTTATTGCACACCATCTATTCAACTAGTTAGGGTGTAAGTGTTTAATTTGGTACTGTAGAAAGCTCTCAGTTATATATAGATCGATACATATAGATACAGTGTATTGTGTTGAACCTCAGTGTATATACGTATTGTCACACCTTCGTAAAAAATGACCATTATGGTCATTGTGCACATAATACTAATGATTATTTCCTATGGTGGTTAGACTGTGATGTAAATCATGACAGTTTGTGTAATATTAGCTAGTCAATGCTCAATGGTAAAGCCAAAAGATGCTTACTTGATGTGTACTTTACCTGTGGAAGTACAGAGGACATGCCTACAACAGAGGTGGAATCATGGCCGCTCTGTACTGCTTGTAAGGTTCCCTTGACAAGGTTGGTATTCATTCAGCATATTGAACATGTGTTCTATTTAAAAAAGTCAAACCTGCATCAGTGTACAAAGATGACTAAAACTGGTAGTTGTAAAACCCTGAACCAAGGCTAAGCATGTATTCCAGTCCAAGGACAATATCTACAAACTATGACCAAGTTACTTACAACCATAGCTTTGTCTCAAAACTGTTCAGCAAAAGAATGTTCAGCAAATGAGTTCAAATTGTTCAACAAACGAGTTTCATTGATTTCTCTCTACTACATAGAAGGCATTCAAGAAGTTCCCTGGGACTAATTAAATCGTCTTAAACTCCTTCTGAATGAATCTGCTGTGTACAGAAATACAACTAAAAACATAACTACTAATAAATCATCTACAAGTGCGCCTGATGTTATAATATATTTTACAACAGGCTACAACAGATTACCTTTGCGTCCAGGTGTTGACTCTCGCTGGAAGGCCATTTATCCTGAGCTCGTGTGCCTGACTGTCATAATTGTTGCGCCATTGGATTTGTCTCTAATCTGACCCTTATACCAAATACACGGCCGTCACAGTTGAGATCCTGGTACTCATTACAGGTTGCAACAAAGGGTCACAACCACTCTGATCCTGGAGATCAAAGGTCAGGGCTAATTATGGTGACATAGTAATCATGTCACTTGTGAGAAAATGTTGAATGTCAAAGCTTATTATGCCAGCAATGATATTGGAGGCACGTTAACAGTGAGTGCACCCTTTCCTTGGGCTCTCACAAGTAGTTTGGCTGTGAGTTTGCTCCTTTTCCACATCAATTGCAAAAAATGGAGATGATAAACATAAAAATTAATATTAGATGGAAATCAAAGACAGATATTATAATGTGGAGACAGGGAGTATAAATGTTATTTCTTGTTTTTCCTCAGCACAACTGAATATCTTCTCTTACTGTTAGTTATTTTAAATAAGTGTTTAAGAGCCTTCTGTTTGCCTCTGCATATTCATTGTGGGGTCCTGATTCACATTTCTCATTGCAGTCTATTCTACCATAACACATGCATTTCTGCTCCACTTCATTGTAACTCGTTTTGTAATCAGTGAACTATCTAAATAATCTAAATAATTCCCTTTGGATCCTTACAACTGCAACACTAGTGCACTAGAAAGGCTAGCAGTGTAACACACATATTTCTGTGGATTCCACTGTCAAGTACCCTTGTGTCCCTCAAGGGCTAAGACATCTTAGATCAAGTGGAGAACCATCAAAGGTGGACATATTTAAGCAATAAGCCGACATAATTGTTAGTTCCCTTTTGACTGAATAGTTTTTTTTGCCATCATATTGATTTCCCATGTTATACTGATTGCTAAATGATTACAGCATGTAAAATAGAGAACAAGGTCAAACACAGCACATTCTGGTCATTCATGTCCAAGTCAAGTAATAGTTCTCTTTATTTGTCTGTCTGATAGAGGTGTTTGGTGCTTGCATATATAGCGTCAGTGACATTAGCTCTCATTGTTTCAACCTTACATGTCTGTGTAAGGTGTGTCATTGTGGCAAATTGTGCTCTTGGTCATCAACGCTCTGCTACAGGACCTGCCACTACAGTGATTTTCAATTCTCTGGCATGTGTTTAACTGTAATATTCCCAGCAAGGGGCAGTTTGTTCCCTGTCTACTTGTTTATTATCCTACAGTCAAAAATATAGTGAAAATAACATATGTATTGTAAGTGTAAAGGGAATGTAAAACCCTGTCTGAATGGTTACAATACATTATACTACCTGCTCCTAAAAGTAAACATATGCAATCAAGGAAACATCCTATAACTTCAGTTTATTGTCTTGCATAAAATATTTTTGCTGAATGCAGAGAAGGCAAATAATCTACTATAAACAGTCAAATATATGTTCTTATCATGTATAGTGTGTGAATGAGTGTGTGAATGGGTGGATGATTGTGTATAGTGTAAAGTGCTTTGGGGTCCTTAGGACCAAGTAAAGCGCTATACAAATACAGACCATTTACCATTTATGTATAGATACCTTATGACTAATATAAGGCATTCCACAGTTGTCTTGTTTTTTTTAAAACTCTAATTATATGTGCTGAGTGTTCATGTATACAGCATGTGTATAAAATGAGATTGAGTTTATAAAATCTACCTGCACAAATCACAGTACTTGCCTAACAGGGTTATGATAAGAGTAACATCCAAGAGTGTCCCTAGTACGAGCCAGGACAGAGTGTTCTTGCTAAATTTTATTTCATGTTTTGATAGATGTCTGACAGATTGATGTCTTGGAAGAATTATAGACTGAGACTCAGCAACAGGGTCGTTTATCTATTTCATGCCATGTCAGAGTGTTCTGCGATTTTTATTAATACCACACAACCTCACCTGGAGTCACTGAGTTGATTCTTTTATACAACATGTAATACAAATATTTTCTTTACCACTGTTTCTTTCAGAAGTAGGTAAAACATAGTTCTCTTATATTCAGCTTTTCTTTTCATATATGAATTTACACTAACCGACCTTTTGGATTAACTTATTTATCCAATTTTTCACAAATAAATAGTACCAAGTTTTTTCTCTGTATGTATTATTGTAGGGTCTACCTTACAGTATAAAGCGCCTTGAAGCGACTGTTGTTGTGATTTGGCGCTATATAAATAAAATTGAATTGAATACCAAGTGTTATGTGTCCACTGTTGTTTTTTTGTAAAACAAAAGTTATTGCAGGCCAAAATCACCAAATATTTAAATGCAGTAGTCCTGAACCTTTAAAATAGCTTGGCAATGAAAGATGTCCCATTGAGCACACTGAATCGTTTAAGAAAGGGTACTTGGCAAGGCCAAGTACCCTTTCTTAAACGATTCAGTGTGCTCAATGTTCTTCCATCTTCCCCTAATATCTGTTCTTCCATCTTCTGTAATTAGATACATTTACAAAAAGACAGTTTTTTTTAAAGAAAGACTTGTGACTGAAAGCAGAAGAAACACAGGAAGACCCAAAAAGACCAACAGCAGATTGGACTGCATAATTATCCCCTTGTCCTCAAGGCCTGTGCCCCCCAGCTGTGTGGAGTCTTTCATAAACTGTTTATGCTGAGTCTGAGTCTGCAGAGGGTCCCGGTGATGTGGAAGACATCATGCCTAGTCCCTGTACCAAAGACGCCACGTCCCAGTGGCCCCCAGGATTACAGGCCCGTGGCATTGACCTCCCACATCATGAAGACCCTGGAAAGGCTCATCCTGGACCAGCTGCGACCCATAGTAAGACCACATCTGGATCCCCTTCAGTTCGCTTATCAGCCTCGTCTCGGAACAGAGGACGCCATCATCTACCTGCTCAATCGTGTCTACACCCATCTGGACCAGCCGGCGAGCACTGTGAGGGTCATGTTTTTTGACTTTTCCAGTGCTTTCAACACCATCAGGCCGACCCTCCTGGGTGATAAGTTAGCAGCGATGCAGGTGGATGCTTCTCTGGTGTCCTGGATTGTTGATTACCTGACAGGAAGACCACAATATGTACGTCTCCCACAGTGTGTGTCTGACAAGGTGATTAGCAACACAGGGGCACCACAGGGGACTGTCCTCTCCCCCTTCCTCTTCACCCTCTACACCACAGACTTCAGCCACTGCACAGAGACCTGCCATCTTCAGAAGTTTTCTGATGACTCTGCGGTGGTTGGATGCATCAGCAGGGATGATGAGACAGAGTACCGGGCTGTGGTCGACTCCTTTGTCACGTGGTGTGAGCAGAATCATCTGCAGCTCAACGTGGCAAAGACCAAGGAACTGATCGTGGACTTCAGGAAGACCAGGAAACACTTGACCCCTGTTTCAATCCAGGGGGTCAGTGTTGACATTGTGGAGGACTATAAATACCTTGGAGTACACATTGACAATAAACTGGACTGGGCTAAAAACACCACAGCACTTTACAGGAAGGGCCAGAGTCGTCTCTATTTTTTGAGGCGACTGAGGTCCTTCAACATCTGCCAGAAAATGCTGAGGATTTTCTATGAGTCTGTGGTGGCCAGTGCGATCCTCTATGCTGTTGCATGCTGGGGGAGCAGGCTGAGGGTCGCAGATGCCAACAGACTTAATAAACTGATCCGTAAGGCCAGCAATGTTGTGGGGATGGAGCTGGACTCCCTCAAGGTGGTGTCGGAGAGGCGGATGCTGTCCAAGATAAAGACAATGTTGGATAACACCTCCCACCCACTCCATGACATGTTGGTCAGTCACAGGAGCTCGTTCAGTGAGAGACTGAGATTACCGAAAAGCACCACTGAACGACACAGGAAATCATTCCTGCCTGTGGCCATCTCCCTGTACAACGCATCCACTTAACACACTGTTTGCTGCTACAACTACACATGTTTCTTTTCCAAATATTTATTTATAAGTGACTTATGTATGTATGTATGTATATATATGTATATATTGTACTATTCTTAGTTAGCGTATTGTCTGTCTTGTCTTAATGTTGGTTTAAAATGGAGCACTGTAACAAAAAATAATTTCCCCCAGGGATCAATAAAGTATTCTGATTCTGATTCTGATTATAAATTTAAAAAAAATATATACTCGAGCCAACCGGAGACCTTTCAATCATTCCAAAATGGGATTAACAAGAAAGAGTGATATTTCGGAAAATATAAGCACAAAGAATAAGGCAGCTAGACTTGCAAGAAGAACATATGCAGAAAAAAACAGATTTTGGATATATTTTCAGAAAAGCCCAAATCTAACATTTGATGCTAGAAAGTTTGTGTGGAGGAAGCCAGGAAAAAAAGATTCAAACAGATCACACAAAGAGTATGGCAAAAAAAAAAAAAAAGAAGTGGAAAGTCCAATGGGACTTTGCTTTCTTGTATTTACAGAAAAAATACTATAATTTGAAGTACTAATGAGAATTTTGGATGCAAATGTAATCAGACAAAGAAAGAGAAACCAGATCTCAAACAGTGTTCTGACCTAAATAATGAAAAAATCATGTCTAAACCATTATAAATGTAATCTTTAGCAAATCAATTAGTGAGTGTCCACATGCTTGTTTTAAGTTTACGTTATTATTATTAGTAGTAGTAGTAGTAGTAGTAGTAGTAGTAGTATCTGAAACAAATTTCTCTTTGTGGATTTTTTCTTTTTATATTTAAAGTAAATTTCTGCCATCTTTCTCTGCATTAGGTACAATGACATTAATCTTTGTGAGTAGCTTGTGTGCCCTTTTGGGGCCTGTGCATTTTTGAAAAGCCAGTTTTTATCACCCAGGGCTACATTATAAGCTTAGAAGCTGTTCCTGAGACTCACATATTGAGAGCTATTGATGATTAAGCTTCTGTTTGGTCTAAATGAACACATCAGCTAACATCTGGTCGAGAATGAGTTAGATAATGCCTTTAAATTTAGGCATTGCATACACATTTCAGCATCTGTGCTGTTCACTAATTACTGTCATCATCACTAATCTCACCATAATTTCAAGCTAAGACGGCTGTAAAATTAGTGTTATGCAGCGTCATTGTTATAAACAGTAACAATTACAAGTAGTTAATGTTTTGTGTGTTAGACAAATTATGTCACAAGTATGCAATGTTTGATGAGATGATTTTTCTTTTTTTATGGATAAACTCTTTTTTCTAAAAATTTGCCTATGATTTACTCCAAATGCTGAACCTCAGGCTATCTAAGTGTTGACTTAAATATAGATTATTTTAGCTATACAGTTCAAAGAGATCAAAGTAAATTACAGTATTAAATGTACACACAGTTTACTGTCTTGCATTTGACATAGTAGAAGTATTGCCGACTGCTTTAAGTCCATAAATAACTTTACCTGATGTGGTGATAACTTACTGCAGTACACTAGAGAACACTATGGGGGTCATTTTTAATATGGCAGATGCTGCTTCTAGTTTAATTTGTTTAATAGGCCTGTGCAGCAATGGTCAAAGACACATTGCACTTTCATGAAGTCATAAAATCTTTCCATGAGCTTTATTTTGCTGTTTATTCCCACCTTGGCTATTGTGTTGGTCATAAAGCAAAAGTAAGACCTTTATAGTGGTTATACTGCATCTAATTTCACTGAAGTCTTCACAGTTCATCTGGGCTCTATAGAGGCTGCAAAATGATGCAAACAAAGTATAAAGGAAATATACCAGAGGAAGGTTAACATTCTTTGCTACCTTTCCTTTGGAAGCTAAACAGCAGTGATGAACTTATGTGACATCTCTCTGTCTCCCTAAGGGCGCTGCCACTGGAAAAGACAGACACTGAATTAGCCCGTGCTTTACTTTTGATCAAGTGGCAGATCAGTAGCAGATTGCTCATCACTGTCTTTTCAATATCCAAGGGCTTAATTATTTACAAGTTTGTTTGAGTTACAGCTGACTGATTATGAAAACAAAATCTTTACTTAAACCAATTGGAATCAGAAAATAAATAGAATGGGTCCTAAATATTCACTCGCTGAGCATCAGTGAGATCAACAGCCTTGAACTTTCCGAAAAAAAAAACTAATATCTGCTGGGCATAAATGCAAATTGTCTTTTCTCTACAACAAAGAACTGTCTGAAGGAAACCCTACATGAAACTTAAAAATAGATCTTGTTTACATTAACCTCCACATCTTCTCCACATCTTTCTATTTTATGTTTTTTTTATTGGCACATCTGACCATTTTTGAAGTCACTTCTTTATACAGAAAAAATTATAATGAAATAAATACACAGCAGTAAAAAGTGTGGTTTTTCAGCTCTGCACTGTCCAAAACCTTCTGCTATTTAACCTATTAGAGTCTAATGGAAACTTCATGGCTGGTTAGTAGTGACTAGAGCTCTATGTTGCTGTCCATGCTACATTGAACATGGTCAGCCAGTCTCCCCCTGCCATATGGACCGCTCTCTGACCTCCACATCAGACATCACATAGTCACCGGACCATGCTGCCTATAGTGGTTCATTCATTTCTTTTTCAAAATGATTCCAGCTCAGGCCTTTTAGGGTGTAATTTACCCAAGGACTGTCAATGTAAGGTTGATTGTACAGTCATGAGCAGGACTTGATAACAGAAATCCAAGTCAGTGACTGACTTGATTTCTAATATCTGCTCTATTCTTACAGCTGATTACTGATGAGATAATCATGCTTCAGGTAGTCTTTGTGTTTTCAACAAACTATTAAATTGTTATTGCTATTTCTTTTTTCAGGCAACTAAAGACAGAGGGAAAAAATCCTAAATCCAAATGAAAGAACACACTCTATGCTTAACATTTGCATAACAATGACTGCCCTTTCTCTGGCATTTAATATAGCCTGTGAATTATAATCAGCCCCAATAATGAGATGAGAAATGCCAAGTGTGTCAGTAAAAGGTTTGCCTCAAATGAATCGTAGTGAATTGCAAGTCCCAACCCAGGTAACGGTGTTTTATGTATCCTGCTAAACAGGAAATTTTATGTGCCCCAAAACTGCTCTATCATGAAATGCAAACATGACCTAAAAGGCAGAGTCCATAATTTTCTTATCAAAGTCTTTTCAATACGAGTGTCCAAATGGGACTGGCGACTGCCTGAGAAAATGTTAAGTATTTTAAAAAAAAGAAAGAAAGAAATTAAACCGCTATTCTGTATCAGGATGAAACTGTAATAAGGTAGTGAATAGGTGAGCAGGTGTCAGGTGTAAAAAACCAAAAAACAAAAACAAGTTGGATGAGTTGGGTTCACAGTTCCATGTGGCTCAGTGTAAATGCTGTACATTACTACGCTGTGAGTGTCTCAGTGTAAGTACTGACATTGACATTGAGTGTGTGGTATCCTGCTGGAAGCAGCCAATGAAAGACGGGGAGAGTGCGGTTATAAAGCGACGTGTTTTCAGGTAAAGACTATGACATTTAAAAATGTTCAGTTGGCACTAAGGCTGCCCAGTGTGTGCCAAGAAAATATTTCCCACATCATTATACTGCCACCCTGCTTTTATGTGTTCATGAGAGGTGCTGACTTATGCATCCAGATTTCGCAGCAGAAATTGAGGCTCATCAGACGAGGCAGTGTTTTGTTGACCAGTTCTAGTGAGCCCTTGTGAATTATAGTTTTCTTTTCTTAGCTTACAGGAGGGACACCTGGTGTGGTCTTCTGCTGCTGTAGCTGATAACAAAGCATTTTCACCCACTGAACCAACAATTTTCATGTCAGCATTTCTGCATTCATAAATGCTTTGAGTTGTTGGGAGTACACAATCTGTCGTAAAAATAGGAAAACAAAAATATATTATAGCTGCATAAAAAACCTGTTTAAAAATAAAAATTACTGAATTTTCTGACTTGAAGCCACAATTTTATGGTAAAAATCTTAAATTTGTTAAGCACAGTATTAGTGGTGTTATATCAGGACAAGGAGGGCGTGCTTGCCTAGTGAAATCGACAAATAGAGATGAATTAATATGTACCAAAATGAAAATGACCCCTCTCCTTTCATTTCAAACAATATTCTGTCATAAAGCTTCTTGCCTTCATGCATCCATATGCATCCTGCCATCTTCTGGCCACAGTTTGCTATTTCTGATGGAAACTCTGCTTGCCCTGGATCCCACTGGAAACTGTAGCCTCCATTTCACAGGCTCGTCCATGTTCTGCTAACCATGGCTGGAGCTTGTCAAGCTGAGAAGCCAGTAGTGTTTTTCTAGTTACCCTCGCATGTGCATTGTGAATAAACCCTTTATCTTTCATAGTAAACTACACTCAAAAAAATGAAACGTTGACTTTAATTAAAATTATTTTGTCAACAGGTTCCACGAAATTGAATTATGTTAGTTTAAAGCAAAAATCTTTAGTTCATCTAATTTAAAAAAACTACTTAAGATTAACAAGACATATTTAAGACTACCTAAATCAAGTTCTGTTGTATGAACATAGATGATATATTTTCAGGTTAGATAGTTTAGTTACTTCAACACATTTCTTATTTGTGGCAGTAAAATGTTAAATTTAAGTTAGATTAATTCAAATATTACATTTTCAGCCACCTTGTGCTTTATTAATTAGTTTTACATAAATCTATTTTGTCAACAGGTTCCACACAAATGAATTAAGTACATCCAACTTATTTTTTAAAATTTCTTTTATTGCCAACACATTCAGTGAGCATTTGTGTAAACCCAGTCCAAAATAAAACACAGCAGCTCATTAGGGTTAGTAATTAACAGTATGTAGACAGATGCAACATCAAGACTTTAAATTAAATGTCTGTATCTACCAGAAATAGAAGAGAAAAAAAAAAACGCATTGAAGATCACATAACACATTGATAAGATGACACTTGAGTTATGCACATGTGATGCTAGTAAGGTCTGTGAGTGTTTTTTTTCTTTTAGTGTCTAAAATGGATAGCAAAGTTGCTATTTGCAATGATTGCTTAGGGTCAGTCCAGTAACACAATGCCAATGAAGTGCTTTCCTTTAACAATGCAAAGTGAAGTGTCCACCTCAACAGCCACAATTTAAAAAAAAAAAAATGTAACAACAACAACAATAATAATAATAATAATAATAATAATAATAATAATAATAAATAGTCCACTGATATTAGCAATCAAAGAAAATTATATCACCATCCCAAATAAAACTTTAACAAAACATGCCAACATTATGGTCTAACAATAAAACAGCTTGTCAGCGTTCAGTTTTTTTGCAACAGCACAGCAGTAACCATTTAACACTTGCCACTGTCAACATTTATTTTACTAGTGTTTGGGCAAAAAACTTCAGATGTAAACATTTTAACATGGAAACAATTGTTCGTCTTTAAAAGTCCACAAAATATACATTCATCCTGCATTCCCAACTTGGATGATCTGATATCCTCGTGTTGGTGTTGTTCCCAGACCATCATGAAAATGTTGTCACATTGTTGTGACGTTATTCTTTTGCGCGCCAAGCCATTCGTGCATTTATGAAATTCCAATGTTGCAAGGACAATATCAATTCTGCTTACTGTTTATTAAAGGGTTACGGTTAGGGTCAGGGTCAGGGTCCGTTGATCGGCGGACAGAGGCGGTTTCACGCAGCTTAAGTACAGTTTTTTGTTTTACGCCGGTTTTTCCCGAAGTCGCAAAAGTATGACGTCACAACATTCTGATTGGTCACTTGCAATGTTGATCCTGGAACAACATTTAGTATGATGATCTGGGAACAACACCAACACGAGGATATCAGATCAACCTCCTAACTTACCCTTAATTTTAGTATGTATTGCAATTACCTTTACAATGCACACAATGTAACACAAACTGAATATGAACATATTTCCACCTCATAACAATATGCCTTGAACGCTAATATACACACCACCCTTCAACATTTCTGGTGCAGTATCATCTCTCAATTAAATCCTTTAAATCTCAATACTTTTGATTGTCTCTTAGCTTTCAGTCTTGAGGTTAACTGAGATTCAGTGCATATATCCCACCCATTAAGAGTGCACATGCAGAGGCCAGGTCTTCCAGGTCATGCAGGACACACTAGATGGTTATACCCACTGTAGGGTAATTTCCAATAAACCAAGTTCAAAAAAAGAAGAGTCTATGGCTGACGCGTGTTCCTGGTTTCCAAAAGAAATGCTTCCAGTTGCATTATGATTTGAAGACTGTTTATTTATTACAAACGGAAGATGTAACAATGAACTCCTTCCTAAAAAACATGAAAGTTCCAAAAAATAGCAGTTATCCAGAACTAGCTGTGCACACGGTCAGAAAACCGTGAGACTCCTAACCTCTCTGTCCATGCTCCTCCCCTTCCCTCTCACACAGGGTTTCATGCTACTATTGCACTTACATAATTAAAGTGAGAGGTACCCCCTTTTAGGTTCCAATCCCAAAACAGTGACTTAAAATTACTTTGTGTAAACACATATATTTTCACATTTATTAATCCTGAAAAGATGACTTATGTAATGAATCTATGAATTATAAAACAAACATGAACTCAATCGTAAATAAAAATATAAAGCAGACGTCTGGCGCTTACACCCACATCGGCTGGAGGAGTGCTGGCATCAGCTCTTTCGATGGTAAAGATAGCAAGGGTAATTTGTTCCAGCTCCCTCTGAACAGCTGTAGCTTAGACACAAAAACATAGAAAAATGGCATCCAGTTTTAAAAAAAGAAAGAAAAAGGGCCAAAGCTACCCTTTAATGACGTAAACACAATATTAGGAACATGCACCCCAGTGCGCCACTATTTCAGACTACAGATTCAACGATAAATATAAATAGTTTGGGTATACAAGAAGATTTCCCAAAACATTTAAACAGGTTCCATGCAAATTACAACAACAACAACATGCAACAACATTAGTTATTCAAAATTTGGTTTAATACAGATAAAAAACTAAACTAAAATTACCAACCAATTATTCTTTGAAGAGGATGCTTGGGTCTTCATTCAGGTAAAAAGGTAGTGCCCTGAGGACACACTCCCTCCCCTTTTCAATACTTTCCTTCTGTAGAGAGTGGCAGAGATACAGGAAGAGAAAACAGATATACTTTAGGATGACAGAAACTCACATTATACGCAAAATGAATGACATATCCACTGCACAGATAGACATGTACACAAGACCAACTAATCATCACATGGACATGAATAGTTAACCTGTTGGGCAGGGTTTCCACCACATTATATATGTCCATAATGGAGGTAAAGACAAACTAATACATCATCTTTTTTGCATTCAAAACATAACATAAAAACATTCACTTCTGGTTTAACCTAAATCAAGGGATCAGATTTTACATATGTTTAGGTAATTTTAATTTTCCAACGTTTTGAGTACCAAACTTTGTCTTGCTTAATATAAATGTAAGTGCACTGTGCAGCTACCATACACTAGCTGTTTAAATTTGAAAATGATCTTATTAGCCATAATATTTTGCTACCAACAGAATAACGCACCTGTGTGGCTGGGGCCAAAGTTTGTCTAATTTTCTTCCCTGCAACGCCTCCTTTTTTCTTGAAGACTTTTATGAGCTGGTCAGTGTATTGGTCAAGTTGTGTAAAAAGCCTTGGAACATGTGCAGCAGTAGTAATCCTCACATATTCTGCTTCCACCTGAAAATATGTCAACAAACACAACATACTGTACTGTAAATATACATACTATATGTACACATATACAAACTAAAACTAATGTAGTAAGACCTCATTAAAGCTATAATTTTAACACAAACATTTACACAAAATGCTAATGGAGCCATTACAGCTTTTATTGTTATTTATCAAGTTCCAAAAAATATTGATCACAGCTGATCTGAAAAGAATTTCATGCCTCAGGCCCTTGAACTGCAACCATGGTTCAGATGTGGAGAAGAAATAACAGGGGCATGGGATGGGTCACAAAAGAAAACTTAACTTATAAAACAGTTTTGTTTTTAAAAGTATAACAGTTCACATACCACATACAAGCTCAGCAATACCACATACACCACATCAGTATAGGAGGGAGCAGGTAAAGGCAGGATCTGAGATTTATAAAGAAAAAAAAAATTAATTCCTTAATTTCAAGAAGCAAATTATTGTTTGAATTACAACTAAATAAAATACTACTCAGAAGAAAAGCAAGAGATTGACACTGCCATGTGCTAACTTTCTATAGAAGCAATTATCACCAGGTCTGTCGACCTCCATTGTCTGTCCACTCATATGTCTTGAATAATTTTATTAAAAAAATTAAGTGTGTACTTTCACAAACTGTAATTTATAACTACATTGATATGTATAACTCCGCTAGGAAACATGCTGTATTTACAGACCATTTTTACATAATACAGATTACTGATAGAGCAGAACAATGGTGTCACAGTGGCTTTCGCCCTTGACTTTTTGGATTTTAAATGTCACTTTATGCTATCCTTGCTATCCTATTCGATATTTCCGACTCTCGGATTACAGAAAAGGAATCCCAAGAAAGCAAATGGAAAAATAACCCCTTGAAAGAATAACCCCATGAACCCCTGTAGCTAATCCCTTAATAAAACAAAAAACAATAAAAATGTTTCTTACACAGTCCACAAAATAAGCATGTCCAGGACCCAGTAAAACTAATGTAAAACAAGCACACGCAAACGATATAACATGGCTTGTAAGACAAACGCAAAATATAACCATGCTGGACATATAGATACTACACAACATAGTCAAAGAAAAAAGTGGTCTTACCTCTCAAAGAAACAGCAGCTTGGCGCCAAAACAGACTTTTTCAGTTAAATTTGAAGTCTTGCGCATGAGCAGGCACAAGCCGTGAAACCTTCTTGTTCTGCGCGGTTTCATTACAACTGTTTTTGCATTACTGCCACCTTGTGGATATACAAGGTATATCGATCCTAATTGACTTAACTTAAATGTTATGCGATCAAGTAACACATTAGTATTATGTACGTTGAATAATAGACACAATTACGTAGACTTGATTAGAAAAACATATGTTAACTTAACAAAAACATATGTTTTAAGTAAAATGAAAATAAATAATTAATATACACTGAACAATCCACCTCATTCATTTTTTTGAGTGTAACAGGAGGCAAGAATCTGAGGCAAGCTACCACTTTCATTACTCAAGATCAAGTACAACCAATGGAAACACAGCAAGTGTCAGCAAGTAGATGAGCGTCTATCATTTGTCATTGTAACATGCAGGTTTTCTCTTACCTGACCAACATGTTACATAGAGAAGCTGGAGTGCAGAGTGTCAAGGTGTAAGCAAGGGAAGCTTTAATGAAATTGAGATCTCAAATCAAGTTTAATAAAACAAGATGAACTTTCAGATCTTCTCTTAGAAATCACTAGTGAGTTTAACTAGCTGTTTTGCCAGCACACCAACTTCACCTTTCATTAATATTGTGGCGAGCTCAGACAAGGAGGAGACGGAGATATCATTTGGTCTTGCTTCCCGTGAGCTAGGCAGGGCGCACAGCCGTTTATTAACACAGGCAGACCAGCACACCACCACAACAACAAATAAAGGCGCTCTCTCACCCGGAAACACACAGTCGCAGAGAGAGGGTCACCTGTAACCATGGCAACAGAACAACAAAACATAACTGTCAAAACAAAACCCCGAACAGCCCTGACCCACTACATAGCCCCACCTAAGGGGTCAGTCGTCCCCGACAACCCCATTACCCAACACAAAGTCCTACAAATGTCCAGGTGTCTTCTTCTGGCGCACCGGCCGATCTCTCGAAAAGTCACTCGGTTCAGAGCATGGGGTGCCACCAGCATCCCCTGCTCCAGCGTCTGCTGGAGCAAGCGGTCGGTACGGTGAGAGTCTGTCCCAGTGCAACACCACCATGCGCCCCGGGCCCGGCATGCGGATACGGTACACCACTTCTGTTAGCCGCTCCACGACCTCCGCCAGCCCTTGCCAGTGACTGCAGAGTTTGGGGGACACTCCTCTCTTGCGAACCGGGCAGTACACCCAAACCTTGTCACCAGGCATGAAAACCCCCCCTCGACACTTGGTGTCGTAGGCTCTTTTCTGTCATACTCCAGCGCTGGCCTGGGCCTGGCGGGTGTAGTCATGAACCACCTGCAGCCGCTCCCTCAGCCTCCTGTAGTAGTCCATCTCTGGCCCACCATCGATCTCCGGCTCGGGGGGGACCCGAACACCAGATCCACAGGCGTCCGGAGCTCCTGTCCAAACATCAGAGCGGCAGGTGTGCACTGGCTGGACTCCTGAACCGCAGTCCAATACGACCAAAGGACCAGGGGCAGATGTCGGTCCCAATCCCGCTGGTGGCGGCTGGTGAGAATGGCGAGCTGGGTGCCCAGCGCGCGGTTGAAGCGCTCAACCAAGCCATCGCTTTGCAGGTGGAGCGGTGTGGTTCTCGTCTTCTCCACCCCCAGCCGCCGGCAGATCTCCCCGAAGACCTTCGATTCGAAGTTACGCCCCTGGTCACTGTGGAGCTCAGCCGGGACCCCAAAACGGGTGAACATCTCCTCCACCAGCTTCTCGGCCGTCGTCGTTGCGCTCTGGTCCAGCACCGAGTAGGCCTCTGGCCACTTTGTGAAATAGTCCATAGCCACAAACACATACTGGTTCCCTGATTCTGTGACGGGGAAAGGCCCTAGGACGTCCACTCCCACTCTTTCCATTGGGGCCCCCACCAGGTACTGCTGAAGGGGGGCATTGGAGCGTTGAGTTGGGCCCTTCTGAAGTTCCACATCCCGTCGACAGCCAGGCCAGGAGAACCGTCCCCTGAGACGGCGGAGAGTTTTGGCAATCCCATAGTGGTCGGCCCCCACCGAGCCGTGGACAAGCTCGAACACCTGCAACCACAGCGACCGAGGCACCAACAGCTGCAGGAGATCTCTGCCCTGACCGGGGGCCCGCCATCTCCGGTACAGGAGGCCGTCGTGGGTCTCCAGGTTGTTGTACTGGGAGTAGTAGGCCTGCATTTCGGGCTCCTGTCCCGACACCCCCATCCAGTCTGGGCGTTGCGTCAGGCCCCCACCTGAACCAACGTCGCGTCAGCCTCCTGCTCCCGCTTCAGCTGCTGCGTGGTCAATGGGAGCCATCCCCCTCTGCTGACCGCGGCTTGAGCAGTAGCCATCCCCAGTGCCTCCTCGGCCCGCTCCTCCTGTCGCAGACAGTAGCAGCACTCGACGGCCATGCAGGGCTGCCTGGAGAGGGCATCAGCGTTGCCATACTGTCGACCTGCCCGATGCTGGATCTCAAAGTCGTAGCCCTGAAGGACCTCCAACCTTCTGTGTGTTTGAAGTTCAGGAGCCAAGTCAGAGATGCATGGTCAGTGCGCAGGAGAAACCGGCAGCCGTGCAGGTATGGCTGGAAGTGCCGCACCGCCAGCACTACGGCCAGCAGCTCACGCCGAGTCACGCATTAGTTCCTCTCGGCTCGCCCCAGAGCACGACTGAAGTATGCCACCACCCGTTCTCCAGCCTCGTCCTGCTGGGAAAGGACCGGCCCAACTCCTACATTGCTAGCATCAGTGTCTACAATGAAAGGTTGCCGGGCGTCGGGGTAGGCCAGGACTGGGGCTCTGGTGAGGGCCCCCTTCAGCTGTGCAAAAGCCGCAGCACAGGCATCCCCCCAGTCTTAGGCCTTGCTTCGGGGGCTAGCTCCACCTGCCAGTAACCGCTGCATAGGTCGAGGGAGCTGAACCAGCTGGAGCCGGTAACGTAATCTAGGGCCTCGTCAATCCGCAGAAGCGGGTACGAGTCCTTCTTGGTGACTGCATTGAGACGGTGTTACGCCCCACTTAAAAACGAAGTGTTGACTGGAGTGAGGGGTAACACAAAGGGAAAGAGAACACATGAACTACTGGAGAATAGATGTCATTAAATGTGATTTATTGCCCAAAACTACTACAGTAAAAATAAACACAGGGAAGCTCTTTTCGTCAGGGTCTCCAAGGCCAAAACAACAAACAAAACACCCCCTTTAGCTAGAAATCAAACCAAGAACTCACTAACCAAAACAAAATACAATGGCCGAGCTCCCTGTCTAACCAAAAACAGGAGAAAACAGTTGAAACAAAAATGGCAGAGAACACCTACCTGCCTCCACAACGACGAACTAATTAACACAGTAAGGGCACACCTTTGCTTACGACAAAGGAAAGAAAACCAAAGTTTCACAGAGTTCAAGTACACACACACACACACACACACACACACACACACACACACACACACACACACACACACACACACACACACACACACACACACACACACACAGAGCTCTGGCAAAAATGGGGGAAGTGGTAGGGGTGTGGCAGTTTAGAATGGCAGACTATATGCCGTGGCTGACGAGCTGGAACACACCTCAGCTGCGGCTCATGAGGCAGACCTGCAACACAAGAAAAGGAGAAAAAAAAAAACCTTCTACAGAGAGACAGCCACTACAGGGAGTGCAGAATTATTAGGCAAATGAGTATTTTGTCCACATCATCCTCTTCATGCATGTTGTCTTACTCCAAGCTGTATAGGCTCGAAAGCCTACTACCAATTAAGCATATTAGGTGATGTGCATCTCTGTAATGAGAAGGGGTGTGGTCTAATGACATCAACACCCTATATCAGGTGTGCATAATTATTAGGCAACTTCCTTTCCTTTGGCAAAATGGGTCAAAAGAAGGACTTGACAGGCTCAGAAAAGTCAAAAATAGTGAGATATCTTGCAGAGGGATGCAGCAGTCTCAAAATTGCAAAGCTTCTGAAGCGTGATCATCGAACAATCAAGCGTTTCATTCAAAATAGTCAACAGGGTCACAAGAAGCGTGTGGAAAAACCAAGGCGCAAAATAACTGCCGATGAACTGAGAAAAGTCAAGCGTGCAGCTGCCAAGATGCCACTTGCCACCAGTTTGGCCATATTTCAGAGCTGCAACATCACTGGAGTGCCCAAGAGCACAAGGTGTGCAATACTCAGAGACATGGCCGAGGTAAGAAAGGCTGAAAGACGACCACCACTGAACAAGACACACAAGCTGAAACGTCAAGACTGGGCCAAGAAATATCTCAAGACTGATTTTTCTAAGGTTTTATGGACTGATGAAATGAGAGTGAGTCTTGATGGGCCAGATGGATGGGCCCGTGGCTGGATTGGTAAAGGGCAGAGAGCTCCAGTCCGACTCAGACGCCAGCAAGGTGGAGGTGGAGTACTGGTTTGGGCTGGTATCATCAAAGATGAGCTTGTGGGGCCTTTTCGGATTGAGGATGGAGTCAAGCTCAACTCCCAGTCCTACTGCCAGTTTCTGGAAGACACCTTCTTCAAGCAGTGGTACAGGAAGAAGTCTGCATCCTTAAAGAAAAACATGATTTTCATGCAGGACAATGCTCCATCACACGCGTCCAAGTACTCCACAGCGTGGCTGGCAAGAAAGGGTATAAAAGAAGAAAAACTAATGACATGGCCTCCTTGTTCACCTGATCTGAACCCCATTGAGAACCTGTGGTCCATCATCAAATGTGAGATTTACATGGAGGGAAAACAGTACACCTCTCTGAACAGTGTCTGGGAGGCTGTGGTTGCTGCTGCACGCAATGTTGATGGTGAACAGATCAAAACACTGACAGAATCCATGGATGGCAGGCTTTTGAGTGTCCTTGCAAAGAAAGGTGGCTATATTGGTCGCTGATTTGTTTTTGTTTTGTTTTTGAATGTCAGAAATGTATATTTGTGAATGTGGAGATGTTATATTGGTGTCACTGGTGAAAATAAATAATTGAAATGGGTATATATTTGTTTTTTTGTTAAGTTGCCTAATAATTATGCACAGTAATAGTCACCTGCACACACAGATATCCCCCTAAAATAGTTCAAACTAAAAACAAACTGAAAACTACTTCCAAAAACATTCAGCTTTGATATTAATGAGTTTTTTGGGTTCATTGAGAACATGGTTGTTGTTCAATAATAAAATTATTCCTCAAAAATACAACTTGCCTAATAATTCTGCACTCCCTGTAGAGGTCAGCGACCGTAACAACCCCCCCCCCCCCCCCCCCCCCTCCCACATAAAATATCACATACAGTAAACAGACACTTTTAACAACTGCCACCAAGTCCGTTACTGGGGTTAATACTGGGTCCTGGACAGTGGATCAGCCACCACGTTGTCCATATCTCTCTGATGTCAGATGTCTATGTTGTACTCCTGAGCAAGCAACGCCCATCTCATCAATCTTTGGTTGTGATTGTACATGTGTTTTAGGAATACCAGAGGGTTATGGTCAGTATAAACCATAACAGGTGTGGTGGTTGACCCCACGTACACGTCGAAATGCTGCAGAGCAAGCAACATGGCCAGGGTTTCCTTCTCAATGGTGGAATAGTTGAGTTGATGAGGCTTGAACTTAGCTGAGAAGTAGGAAACCGGGTGACTGATGCCATCAACTCCATCCTGTAACAGTACTGCTCCAGCACCAGTAGCGCTTGCGTCCACTTCCAGCTTGAAGGCCTTGCTGAAGTCCGGAGCAGCCAGTACAGGGGCACTGCAAAGGAGAGACTTGGCACAGTCAAATGCATGTTGGCACTCAGCAGTCCATACAAAGGGTTCCTTTGGACTGCACAGAGCCACTACTGTCGAAATCAGAATCAGAATCAGAATCAGAATACTTTATTGATCCCTGGGGGAAATTATTTTTTGTTACAGTGCTCCATTTTAAACCAACATTAAGACAAGACAGACAATACACTAACTAAGAATAGTACAATATATACATATATATACATACATACATACATAAGTCACTCATAGATAAATAGTTGGAAAAGAAACATGTGTAGTTGTAGCAGCAAACAGTGTGTTAAGTGGATGCGTTGTACAGGGAGATGGCCACAGGCAGGAATGATTTCCTGTGTCGTTCAGTGGTGCTTTTCGGTAATCTCAGTCTCTCACTGAACGAGCTCCTGTGACTGACCAACATGTCATGGAGTGGGTGGGAGGTGTTATCCAACATTGTCTTTATCTTGGACAGCATCCGCCTCTCCGACACCACCTTGAGGGAGTCCAGCTCCATCCCCACAACATTGCTGGCCTTACGGATTAGTTTATTAAGTCTGTTGGCATCTGCGACCCTCAGCCTGCTCCCCCAGCATGCAACAGCATAGAGGATCGCACTGGCCACAACAGACTCATAGAAAATCCTCAGCATTTTCTGGCAGATGTTGAAGGATCTCAGTCGCCTCAAAAAATAGAGACGACTCTGGCCCTTCCTGTAAAGTGCTGTGGTGTTTTTAGCCCAGTCCAGTTTATTGTCAATGTGTACTCCAAGGTATTTATAGTCCTCCACAATGTCAACACTGACCCCCTGAATTGAAACAGGGGTCAAGTGTTTCCTGGTCTTCCTGAAGTCCACGATCAGTTCCTTGGTCTTTGCCACGTTGAGCTGCAGATGATTCTGCTCACACCACGTGACAAAGGAGTCGACCACAGCCCGGTACTCTGTCTCATCATCCCTGCTGATGCATCCAACCACCGCAGAGTCATCAGAAAACTTCTGAAGATGGCATGTCTCTGTGCAGTGGCTGAAGTCTGTGGTGTAGAGGGTGAAGAGGAAGGGGGAGAGGACAGTCCCCTGTGGTGCCCCTGTGTTGCTGATCACCTTGTCAGACACACACTGTGGGAGACGTACATATTGTGGTCTTCCTGTCAGGTAATCAACAATCCAGGACACCAGAGAAGCATCCACCTGCATCGCTGCTAACTTATCACCCAGGAGGGTCGGCCTGATGGTGTTGAAAGCACTGGAAAAGTCAAAAAACATGACCCTCACAGTGCTCGCCGGCTGGTCCAGATGGGTGTAGACACGATTGAGCAGGTAGATGATGGCGTCCTCAGTTCCGAGACGAGGCTGATAAGCGAACTGAAGGGGATCCAGGTGTGGTCTTACTATGGGTCGCAGCTGGTCCAGGATGAGCCTTTCCAGGGTCTTCATGATGTGGGAGGTCAATGCCACGGGCCTGTAATCCTGGGGGCCACTGGGACGTGGCGTCTTTGGTACAGGGACGAGGCATGATGTCTTCCACATCACCGGGACCCTCTGCAGACTCAGACTCAGCATAAACAGTTTATGAAAGACTCCACACAGCTGGGGGGCACAGGTCTTGAGGACAAGGGGACTCACTCCGTCTGGTCCAGCAGACTTGCCTGAGTGAAGTCTCCTCATTTGCATCTCAACCTGGTATTGAGTGAAGGTGATGGGTGGGGGAGGGGTGTCAGGAATCTCACAGGAGGCAACAGCGCCATGTGAAGAGAGAGGCTGGCACAGTGGTGTGGTTCTGGATTCCAGGCTGACTACAGGTGAGGTTGTGGGGGTGGGAGCAGACACTGTGGTGTCGAATCTATTGAAAAACAGATTCAACTCATTGGCTCTATTCTCACCTCCCTCAGTTCCCCTGCTGTTGGTTGGCCTGAATCCAGTGATGGTCTTCATGCCCCTCCACACCTCTCTCATGCTGTTCTGCTGGAGTTTCCACTCCAGCTTCCTCCTGTAATTGTCCTTAGCCTCTCTGATCTTGTCCTTTAGTAACACCTGGATCTTCCTCACCTCCTCTTTGTTGCCCCCTCTGAAAGCCCTCTTCTTGTTGTTGAGGAGGGCTTTGATGTCCTTAGTCACCCACGGCTTGTTATTTGGGTAACAATGAACAGTCTGAGCTGGAACAATGGAGTCGGTGCAGAAAGTTATGTAGTCTGTGATACACTCAGTAAGCCCATTGATGTCCTCGGCGTGAGGCTCACAGAGTGTTTCCCAGTCGGTCACCTCTGACCACCTCCTGACAGTCCTGGTGGTCACAGGTTCCCTCCTCACAATTGGCACATAGCGGGGGGTGAGGTGAATCAGGTTATGATCTGACCTACCAAGTGGGGGGAGGGAGGAGGAGCTGTATGCATCCTTGACGTTAGCATACAGTAAGTCTAAAGTTTTCTCTCCCCTGGTGGGACAGTCCACATATTGTTTGAATGTTGGTAGTTGAAAAGTTCCGGCAGAAAGATCTGTAGTAGCCCACTAGACCCAACAAGCGCCCAGGCTCTCCCCCCTGGCCCAAATCGCCTCTTGAGTGCCATGGTGAGGGCCTGGAGCTCATGCTGCTCTGCCGGGGCTAGGTTAAGGAATCAGAATCAGAATCAGAATCAGAATGGGTTTATTGCCAGATGTTGAGGTTTACAACATTAGGAAATTGCTGCGGTGCTTCAGTGCAGACAATAAGAATTAAAGTGCTATGTAGAAAGAAAGATATGTGCATGAGATATACATGAGATATATACATGAGAATAAGAATTATGAGTGCTACGTAGAAAGATATATACATGAGTGCAGTGGTGATCAGTGCCAAACATATATACATGAGAGTAAGAATTATGAGTGCTACGTAGAAAGATATATACATGAGTGCAGGTGGTGATCAGTGCCAGACATGAAATGATGCAGTGACACAGCGTAGGGTCATGTGTTAGTGGCGGGGACAGTCATGTGGTTATTGTTCATGTGTCCAACAGCAGAGGGGAAGAAACTGTTCTTGTGGCGAGAGGTTCTGGTGCGAATGGACCGGAGCCTCCTGCCTGAGGGGAGCAGGTCAAACAGACTGTGTCCAGGGTGAGAAGGGTCAGCTGAGATCCGGGCTGCACGCCGCAGAGTCCTGGAGGTGTACAGGTCCTGCAGAGATGGGAGTCTGCAGCCAATCACCTTCTCAGCAGAGCGCACAACACGCTGCAGTCTCTGTTTGTCCCTGATAGTGGCTCCAGCGTACCACACGGTGATGGAGGAGGTGAGGATGGACTCGATGATTGCAGTGTAGAATTGCATCATCGTCCGTGTTGGCAGGTTGAATTTCTTCAGCTGCCTCAGGAAGTACATCCTCTGCTGGGCTTTCTTGATGACGGAGGTGATGGTGGGCTCCCACTTCAGGTCTTGGGTGATGGTGGTACCCAGGAAGCGGAATGAGTCCACAGAGGTGATGGGGGTGTCAGTCAGGATGATGGGGGGGAGTGGGGCTGTGTGCTTCCTGAAGTCCACAATAATCTCCACTGTCTTCTGGGCATTCAGCACCAGGTTGTTGTGGCTGCACCAAGACACCAGACGTTCAACCTCCCTCCTGTAGGCAGACTCATCCCCGTCAGAGATGAGCCCAATGACGGTGGTGTCATCTGCGAACTTGATTAGCTTGACAGACTGGTGGGTGGAGGTGCAGCAGTTGGTGTACAGGGAGAAGAGCAGAGGAGAAAGAACACAGCCCTGAGGGGAGCCGGTGCTGATGGTCCGGGAGTCCGAGACATTCTTTCCCAGCCTCACGTGCTGCTTCCTGTCCGTCAGGAAGTCAGTGATCCACCGGCAGATGGGATCAGGCACATTCATCTGGGAAAGCTTGCCTCGGAGATGGTCTGGAAGGATGGTGTTGAAGGCAGAGCTGAAGTCCACAAACAGGATCCTGGCGTAGGTTCCTGGGGAGTTCAGATGCTGCAGGATGAAGTGTAGGGCCATGTTGATGGCGTCGTCTACAGACCTGTTGGCTCTATATGCAAACTGCAGGGGGTCCAGGAGGGGGGCCGTGAGGGTCTTGAGATGGGAGAGAACTAGGCGCTCAAATGACTTCATGACCACAGATGTCAGAGCCACGGGTCTGTAGTCATTTAGTCCAGTGATCCTAGGTTTCTTGGGGACAGGGATTATGGTAGAGGACTTGAAGCAGGCAGGCACATGACATGCCTGCAGTGAGGAGTTGAAGATGCCAGAAAACACTGGGGCCAGCTCGTTTGCACAGTGTCTGAGGGTGGCAGGAGACACACCGTCTGGGCCGGGAGCTTTCCGAGCATTCAGACTCTTAAACTGCTTCCTCACATCTGCTTCATGAATATGAAGAGTTGTGGTCGGAGGAGGTGGTGTGAAATCCTCTTTTGTGTGGGGTGAGGGGGCGGGTGTTGCAGGTAAACAGTTTGAAGGTGGTGATGGCTCTATGGAGGGGGGAGAGGTGGGGGAATGAGTGTCCAAAGTGCCTCTATTGTTGGGGTCGTTGGAGGTGTGAAGGCTGCCTGATGGCTCGTCAAAACGGCAGTAGAAGTCGTTGAGGGTGTTGGCTAAGAGCAAGTCATCAGTGGAGTGGGGGGTTTTAGGCTTGTAGTTTGTAATATTCCTAAAACCTTTCCACACAGAGGCCGAGTCATTCTCTGAGATCTGCTGCTGCATCTTCTCAGAGTGCTGATGTTTTGCAACGTCCACTTCTTTAGTGAACCTGTACTTGGTCTCTCTGTAGCAGTCCCTGTCTCCGCTTCTGAACGCCTTACTCTTTTCCAGCCACAGCTTTTTGAGTTTAGGAGTAAACCAGGGTTTGTCATTGTTATAACTCACCCTGGTGCGTGATGGCACAATGCTGTCCTCACAGAAGTGGATATAGGAGGTGACAGTGTCCGTAAACTCGTCCAAGCTGTTAGAAGCAGCCTTCATTGTGTCCCAGTCTGTGGTCTCCAAACACGTGCGAAGCTCCTCCACAGCCTCGTTGCTCCACAGTTTTTTGGTCCTCACGACAGGTTTGGAGAGCTTCAGCCTCTGTCTGTACGCGGGGATTAGGTGGATCATCACGTGGTCAGAAAGTCCGAGTGAAGCGCGCGGCACCGCGCGATAGGCCCCGCTGATCGTGCTGTAGCAGTGATCCAATGTCCTCTCCTCTCTGGTCGGGCATTTAATATACTGTTTGTATTTCGGAAGCTCATGGCTCAGATTGGCTTTGTTAAAGTCCCCAAGAGCAATGATGAGAGAGTCCGGGTATGTCCGCTCCGTGTGGAGAATCTGCTCCGCGAGTGCGCACTGAGCTGCTTGCTCAGTGCGCAGTATCATCTCCTTCCAATGCTAGTGCTAGGTGTGTGGCAGCCTCTTTGTCGCTCCAGCCACTATGCCTCGCGGCTAGCCGGACTTGTGAGAGGTAGGGCTCTAGCGGGTTAGCCTGTTGTATTTCGCGGTTGGGGGCTCGGCGTGTGGGTCGACAGAGGTAGCCCATGAAGCATTGCCCTAGTGTCTGTTGTGACGGGCCGCCGCCGCGGTGCGCTCGCGCCGTCGGGACCCGTCGGGGGAATTACATGGCCGCCCGCTTCCTCTCTCTTCAATCGCCAGCTTCCCAAGCAGCGAATGCTCTCCTCGACGGCTTGCTCCAGCATCCGAATGTCTCTCTCCATTACGGCGAGGGCGAGCAATCCCACTTTTGACACCAATGTGGCGAGCTCAGACAAGGAGGAGACGGAGGTATCGTTTGGTCTTGCTTCCCGTGAGCTAGCCAGGGAGCACAGCCGTTTATTAACACAGGCAGACCAGCACACCACCACAACAACAAAAAAAGGCGCTCTCTCACCTGGAAACACACAGTCGCAGAGAGAGCATCACCTGTAACCATGGCAACAGAACAACAAAACATAACTGTCAAAACAAAACCCCGAACAGCCCTGACCTGCTACAATATTTTTAATTTCTATATTGATAGTTTAGGAGGAACCGGGAGGAGGCTCTGAGGCAGACCCAGGACACGCTGGAGAGACTATATCTCCCAGCTGGCATGGGAATGCCATGGTGTTCCCCTGGACGAGCTGGAGGAGGTGGCTGGGGAGAGGCAGGTCTGGGCTTCTCTGCTTAGGCTGCTGCCCCCGCGATCCAGCCCTGGATAAGAAGAAGAAGATGGATGGATGGATGGATGGATGGATGGCTGGATGGGATGGATAGATGGCAGGATGGATGGCTGGATGGATGGATGGCAGGATGGATATTGTTAGTTCACCGTATCACATACTGCAAATCTTTTAATTCAATTAATTAATTTTTTAATTAAATATATTTATTTATTTAATCAAGATGTGTACCTATGTTTCGGAGCTCATCAACAGCTGTAGTCCTCAACTATAAACACAGAATTTCACTGAAAATGATCCTGGAAATTAAAGAAAATAAAGCATTTAAAATGAGGTCAAATTTAAACGTATGCAGCAGTAATATTAATCCACACAACACTGATGGGGAATGTTTTGCTGCAGAATTATTACTTTTACTTTTGATAATACACACAAAGCAAATGTGTGTGTGCATGTTTATGTGCTAAGATTCTCTCATATTTTCTTTCTGTTTGTATTGTTGCTGCAGGCTCAGCAATCCATCTCTGTTGGCTGGTTCCACATGCAAACTTAATCAAATCACAAAACAAAAGAAGAAGAAAAGCTCTCGGAGAGCTTTCCTTCTTCCATGAGGTTTTATGTAATAGTATTAGATTCCATTGCACAGAATGATACTTTCATTCACCACTGTATAGAAATAGTGTAGATGCTGTATTCCATTTGCCATTTATAAAAACATTTATATAAATATTTAATAAAAATTGCCATATTTACACTGGATTATTTGTCATAAAAAGCTTAATAAATGTTTGTTTTTGGTGAGGTAGAGTGGAGAATCAGTTAAAAAAGTTATGAGTGATTTGATAGGTAGGCTTGAGTAATATTTCTTTCTACACAATTTAAATATAAAAAAGAAAAATTAGCTGCCTTCTTTTCACAGATCATTAATCACAGAAACATTTACATGCCTAAAGAGACGAGCAGAAGTAGAATATATTATATGTTTATTTTCTCAACATTTTTTCTCCAATACCATACTTGATACAGTGAAATCAGGTGGGTTTCTTTGTCATTGTTTTTATTAGAGCATGATTATTGTATATTTTCTCACCCACGTTCGTCAAAAGGCAAATGACAAAAAGCAATTAACTGCTTCTACTTATCAGCCTCAGAAATTTGTGCAACCAGCAGTTTTGAGCTTTAATGATGGTGTTCTTTCATAAATTATGTATTCATGGCATTCAAAATACCAAAAAGCATGACTAAACAAACAAAAAAATGGTTATCCATGTCTTTTCTAGCATTGCTCAACTTAAAGTGCACTGCGGTTTGAGTCATTTACTGCTGCTGAACATGTCCCTCCAGAGCCGTGAAAACTTATGTATGCATATCGCCCACTCATTGTCAAATCTTGCTCAAGGTTGGTTACAGAGAGAAACAAACCTGCGACCTTCCAGCTAGAGAACTGTCCCTGTCATCATAAGAAATATGAAGCCACATTATGTCAGGGCCCGAAAGGATTTGTACACTTTTTCATAAGAACATTAGACACAAGATTTTTTAGATTAGAACACCAGTATGTTTTTTAGTCATATTTGTGATGCTCTCTCTAAATGGTACTGAAAAATGCATCTAACTATTGCTGTTGTTTAGATGTGATGTATGTTAATATTAGTGTCATCCTATTAATACCAAGGACTAAAATAAACATAAGTTGCAAACGTAGCATCTGTCAATTTTAACTGGCTATGACTAGTGATTTTCCTCTTAGTCTTATGTGTAAAATGAAGATATAACATGTTAAAAACTGAAAAATTATTACTATTTCCTTTTGTTTTACCCAAATTATTTTTGTATCTTGTTTTTCAATATTTGTAATATGTTAAATTAGTTACAGTTTTATCATGCGTATTTCAGAACACAAGGTAGACTATAGCACCTGGTTGCTCTCAGTAGGTAGCTTCATAATCAGCCAGAGGAACAGATTGTTCACTCACATTTTTGTCATGTCATCATTTCAGGCTGCTAAAAGAATTGGCTGATTTTAGCACTGTTGGGAACTAAAGCCCAGTCACTGTAGGCAGACTTTCCTTAGGAAGGTGAGGTTGTGTTAAAAGCAAATTAGAAACATCTTCCTATTATGGAGGTAAAAAACAAAAACAAAAAACCCTTCTGGTAGAGACTTAGTGTATGTCAGGAACAGTTTTGAGGTTTAAAATGTTTCTGTTTTCAGCCCTCTCCCCTTTGTTTGGTCACTCTGGTATCAAAGTGTTTGAATAATTGCTCTGGACTTGTGGGTTATTATTAGCTTTCCCTTTTTTCATTGTCATTCCAGGTCTTGTCCCAACCCTTTTCGCATATAGTTTAAAACCATAGCACCAGAAAGTTTAAATGCATAGATGCAACACTGAAAATGCACCATTCCTGTTAAATTATGTGATATTATGTATAAGTTAATTTTCCAACTATGTTATATTTTAACCTGGGAATTGATGTTCATCTATATACACAAGGATGATAATTACCGGTTATCAAGTTTAGCACTAGCTACTAACTCTTTACAATATCCAAGGGCTTAATCATTTTCTCAAGTCATCATTTGTTTGTGATTACTGCTAAGTTACTAGCAGTGTTAAAAAGGAAAAAAATAATTAAATTTCCCCATATGCTCAATAACCCCATTAGCACTTTATTCTTGGAAGGTACCTTAGCCTTTGTCTACACACAATTCACAAAATCATTAATTATAATCACTTTTAGTGTTTTCTTGGCAGATAAAAAATAATTTAATATGTTTTCATGGTGGCAGCTATGCCAGCTATTACAGTTCTACAAACTTAAAATTAAGCACAAATAAACAACAGTTCCTTCTTTATCTGAAACATAAATACTGGTGTGGTGGTTAATGAGATGTTTAAATCAGCAAGGCTGTGTTGGTGTGTATTGTCTACGGATATGTGTAAACCTGTCACAGAAAAAATTTGGTGAGCTCTGTGAAGCAAAGGAAAACTGACAACTCATGACCAAGATAGATGACTGTGTATTTACCTTGCTTTTCCCAGAATTTACATAGCCCTTAACAATATTTTGGTAATTTGAGAGCAGACAGTGGCCATCTTCACCCTCCACATTCCTCAGCCATGGGATGTGGTAAAAGCACCTCAATCCATAGGAGCTGTAAGGTAGCTTTAGTAGCTTTGGGTCATCGTCTCTGTGAAGCCTATCCTAGCTGTCATTGGCTGAGAGGCTGGCTACTCTCTGTAATGGAACAAATACATAGAGATACAAAGCTATCCACATTCACAGCTTGATTTCTGTACAACCATGGTATAGGCAACCAACCTGCTTAGCTGCTGATGTGACTGTTGTTCTTTTCTAGCTTGCTTTGTCTTGGAGAAAGTGTAAACAGAAGGAGAGAGTGACACAACGGGGACACCAATAAGCGGGAGTCACTCACGCTTAAAAAGGTCATGAACCGCCGCTGACTCCCCACCCACAGACACTGTCAGTTGTGTCTACTAAGCCCAGTCCGGAAACTATGCTGCCTGTAACTAAACTGTGCTAAAAGGGATTCTTCTTTTCCACCAAGCCAATCAGTGTGCTACCCTAAGGGGTATAGCCAAGCCTGAAACAGCACAGAAGTGCACCTGAAGCTGTTTTATGCCTGATCAAATCAAATATTTCATGTGCAAAATATCTCTCATGTGCAAGTTATGGAAACATGAGTGTGCACCAAATGTGCACAGTATCCAGCAGAAAAGTAATCCTGAAATTGGTAAGAGTTAGATGTGATTCTGAAATAATCTGGAGAATACCATTTTTATTAGACCAAACCTTGGTCACCATTTCATAAAAGCCAGCAGCAAATGTCTTGTTGCCATAGTTACTTTATTGAAAGACTGAATGTGAATAATACATGTCACTTGAGTTTATGTTTTTTACTCTACAGTATACAGTAGTGGGATTTCCTCTGTAAATTGTGCTACAATGAAACAACGAGATAGTGACTCAGGTTTAGCTGCGGGGTTATTTGTCCTTGGAAGTCCAGCCTTGTGTGCGCTGCTTAAGAGACAGCCAATTAAAAGTGGAAAACAAGAAAAGCGAAGAAAGAAAGCATCTCCAGGCAGTAACACAATAGATGCAATTCCCTCTAATTACGTTTAAACACAATTAATTACCAAAGTGGAAATAAACATGAAAGCTGAACAGACTTCACACTTTGAATGACAATTTTTTTCATTTACATCTTACTTCTTGCACTATAATGAATTATGTCATTTAACTGGCACTAAGAGAAATGTGCTTGAAAAATCTACACAGAATCATGTATTTATTTAGAGGGCAAGTGCCCTTTAAATAACATGTGTTTTCACATAATCAGATATGTGATCCATATGTTTTTGTGCATTTTGCTGAAAAATAAATTACATTTTCACAACTTTAATAAGCAGCCACTGAATATTTCAGTGCCAAGAAAATGATATCAAAACGTGCTAATCGGTGACATTATTTGAGTCCCATCCTTTTCATCTAAGTAATATAGTACTGATTACTCTTTAGTTTACCTAAATGTGTATTAATAGTTCAGTCAAGGTTGACAATATGATACAGTCGTTAGCACTGTTGTCTCACAGTAAGAACCCACTGGCTCTAGTCTTTCTGTGTGACATGTGCATATTTTCTCACTTGGGTTGCTCTGGCTTTTGGTTCACTCTGGTACTCTGGCTTCAACCCACGGTCCAAAAACAGGCAAATTATGTTAACTGGTAATTTTACATTGGCCATCACTGAGAATATGAGCATAAATGATTGTCTGTCTTGCTGTGTTGGCCTTATGGTAAACTGGTGACCTGTCCAGACTTGGGTTATTCTCCTATGACACCTGGGACAGGCCTCTATCCCTCTGCAGCCTTAAACTGGATAAGTGGTTAAGAAAGAAGAGGGAAGAATAGTTCATTCACCAGTGTCATGTTTACATAAAATCCTGTTTTCAGATTGAGAGAAGGGAATAAGGAAAAATATGAGCTGCATACCGAAGGCCTGTGTGAGAATGGAAACATCTGTAGCTGAAAGCCTGAATAAATGAAGAAAGATGTTTGAGGAATGATTACAGAAACACTCAAATCTGCTGTTTCAGTGGACATATTGATGTGATTTATTTGATGTTCTAAGTATGTTAGTAAATGAATTGAGAACCCCTCCCTCTATGTCATTAAGGCACAATGTACATTTGCACACAGACAGACGGACGCACATATGATTTTGCATAAAAACAGAAAATAGCAATTGTTTCTCAAAGCACTCATGTGCTTGTCTATTAATGGGATAGATTATGCTGTGTAGCCATCTACAAACAAAAAAATCCCCTTGGACAATAGGCTCAATCACGTACAGTATGACGTCCATCAGATAAACTCTAATATGATTTTATGTTCCCCCTTTTTCCCACAATAGCAAGGATGTGAAGCTGAATTTGAATGTTAACTTTGCTAGCCTGTCATATTTGCAGGCAGCTCTATTGCCATCCGTGAGATGAACAAGGATACCTGTCGTATCGCCATGTTCTTGTTTTCCTGCTAACCCCAATAGGAGGTGAAGCCTTGTCCAGTTCTGGTTTTGTTGCATTTGGCTGTTTATGTGTGCAGTTTAGAACTGCTACATGCAAGTTACCTGCCCCTGCAGTTAAACTGTCATCATGGTTGGTGAGATTATTTTGGGGGGGTTTTCTTCCTTTTTTTGGTTTGGTTTGTTTGTTTATGTTTTTTTTTAACTCGTAAAAAAAATAAGGATTTAAAGTTTTATGGTGTGTGTGTCTGTATGTGTGGATTCCCTGGAAAAAGTGCTCTCCAATTTAAGTCTGAGTGAAGTGTGCTGGTAATGCCAGTGCCCACTGCGGCAGCTAGTGCGAGTTCATCATTCAGAACAAAATTAAATTGGACATGGGAAGATGGGAAGTTGTTGGTCCAAAGGAAGGGTACGAAACCAAATGGCCATTGCCTCTGCAGCAGTCTTGTCTGATGCATTTCATTATGTCTAACAAGCACCTAATATAAGTCCAGTTAATTTATACTGACCTGTTAATGCACAATAGCTGTAGGAGTTTGTTGAGGGAAAGGGAGAAAGGAAAACACAGCAGGTGTTGTAGGATTTTATCCTCCATGCTATTGAAAAAGTTTTGTATATTGTTTATTATGATCAAGTTGTTGCTTTATTTTTCCATATGTTTTGTTTTTAAGTAAATGGCACTATTTAGAAAAAAACATCAGATATTAAAATACATTAATAATACAGCTTAAAATTACTAAAACAAAATGTTAAATTAATATGAGAGGCAGTAACAGAATATAAAAAACTGTCCTTGACAGCCAATGATCCAAGTGAGATCTGGAAAAAAAAACTAAAATAAAACTAAAAAAAATTCCTGTGTGCTTTTCAAATCTCACTTCCTGTTTTACTTTGGGGTTTTTTGCTTCATGTGTTGATATACCTCACCGCCTGTCTCATTGTGTTTGATTATTCCCACCTGTGTCTTATTACCACGCTGTGTCCTCTTTCCTTATTACTCTTTCCTTTGTCTAACACATGAATTATACTTCAGATCTATATCATAACTTACACCATAACCAGAACCCCGTTTTAATCCTACACCGCAACTTTTTCCATAATGTGCACATCCCAAAAATGTAACGGCACATCAGATCACTGCAGACCCCAATGACTTGAATGTCATGGTAGGTTGGGGTTTGGGGATCAAAGGACCTTTACTTAACTTACTATGTAAGTTAGGGCATAAATTTCCCACAGAAGTCTAAATCAAGCTTTATTGTGCAGTTCCCATGTGTTTCCTTCCCTGTTGTGGAATATCTTTTATTAATGGACTTTTGTTTTTCTTCCTTTACATCTGCCTGGGAGTGAATCTACATTTAGGTCCCTTTAGCCTACAATTCGTGTTCTTTTCATTGTAAGGTAAATTTCATTGATGAGAAAATTATTTGATTCAATAGGCTTGATTAAACAGGCTTTATTGTCTTCATTTTAATTTGTCTGTTGAAAAAAATAAAACTTCTTTCCTTTCTGATAAATCATATTGGAACAATATTACTGAATACCATGTTTGCTTTTTTTTTGTTTTTTCCTGGGGTGAAGGCTTTCAACCAAGACCTGATGATGCTGATGAGAATACTCTCTTCACATAACAATGATTACATCTTTGTTATTTGTCTGTACATTTCATATGCACACAAAGTAAAGACAATTCACAGATATGTGACCCTCCACATTTTTCACTTGTAACCCATAACCAACAGTGTCGCCTTAGCATTTAGCCTCTGACAGCTCTCACACACCACCAAAGCTCATTTCTAAAGAGAGGCAGTCGTGTATCAGACATGCCTGAGGCTCTGGATTAATGTGTTGTTGTCACTGTTAGTTTTAGGATTTCCAACGTGTTGTTTATTCAGAGTTGTTTTGGCTCCATGTCCATGCAGTGCTATATTAACAAAATGAAATGATTCCTGATAAATTACAGGGGTATGTAACTGTGTTCACGTATGAGAAGGATGAGGCCTATTTAAAGCATGAAGCAAACATACCACTTTTGTTTTTTATGCATGTTTTATATATGGTCTCCTTTCATTTATTACTATCAACAAACCTGAAAATACACTGTAGTTTTCTGTATTCCTTTCTATTACAGTGGAACTTAAAGTAATTGGGTATTTCAACTGCTTATAACTGGTTATTCTCTATGATCTGCATCAAATCAGCTAGTATCACTATTAGTTATGAGGAAGTGCTATCACCTCGAGTGAAAATGATTTCCTGTGAGTTAGGCTGATTATATTCCAGTGATACATTATATCTAAATGATCTGTCCCACTGCGCATCCCCCTGGCCCCGTCCCACTACTCAAATTTGCAGATGAGTGTGGGAGGAAGTGAAGTGCTCTCTGCCTGTCTGCCTATAGGGCCATCCACAGGATCCTGATGCCAGAGAGGCTCGGATGAAGAGATTGAAGTGTGTCTATCGAAAGCCCAATAGAGACAGATGGAGGATGGGGACATTTAGACAAGCCCCTCTCATATTGCTTTGAAAACATGTAAGGCATTTTTCTGCCTGTCACCGCCTGGGGCATAAATTACTGCCTACCCAAAAGAAATACCATGCACAACCTAAGAGAGATAAATGGTTTTCATGCTGCTGGCATGGAACGCTGGCTTCTTACGTACGCCAGTGATATTAGCTGAATCTTACTAGGAATGTGTCCCCCTCAGACATTGGAATTGAAAATGTATCAACGAGACAAGTGCCTGCTTGTGTGTTTAACTATGTTACATTTTCTCATAGATTTTAGAGATCATCTATAAAACTTAGCACCTGAGAATTCCTAAATCAATCCATAATTCACCGGGAATTGCTTGTTGGCATAAATGAGGCTTTTCAAGTGATGTGGCTTAGCAGTCTTTTGCAATGGGGACAAGCCTGATGAGCATTATGTTAATGAATCAGAGCAGGGGTAGTCATCATTTAGAAGACTTTGAAACTGGTAAACTTGATCATGATCAAGCTGTGTCACTGCCTAATATAATGTTTTGACACGCTTGACCTTGTAGTTGCTTCTTAGATAAATCAACAAATCAACAACCTCTGCCCTTTTTGCTTATGCAGTCAATTTTAGAGTGTAACCATGAAGACAGTGAAGTGCCAGTCTCCTAATCTCCTTTACTGCAGAGATTAGTCATGATGGAATGTTATTGCTGGCAGAGCCACATGCATTTTTTTTGCATAGAGCCAAGGAATCATTTTCATCTTAACCTCAAGGAACCCGTTTAGTCAAGGAGCAATGATTCATCAACAACTTAAGGACACGATCATTGGTCTTTAAACAACTAATGTATAAACAATTTATCAGTAGCATGGTCTTTACGATGCAAAGATGAAATGACCATAATTAATCTAGGTAGGAAGCATCTCCTTGTTCTACAGGTTAATGTGGTTTGCGTTTAATTGATTTGGGCTTGATGAAAAACTAGGAAGAAATGTTATGTCACCGAACCATTATAAAGAATTAAGGCTGTTGCAACTAATGTGTTAGTGATTAAAGTGCCTTTTTCCCCCTAGTCTACCTTTTTTAGATTCCTCTCAGGAAGCAGCTTGATCATACAGCCATGTCTTTAACAGCAGCAAGGTAACAGCTATAGTGGTATCAGCATACCGACACGCTCACAGTTTATCTGGTGAAGACAATTGGGGGAAATTTCAAATATCACTTTTCTTTAAACAGTTCAACCTTGCTTTTCATTTATGACACCTCATACATAAGTTGGTTTTGGAGATATTTTACTATATAGATTCACATTATAATTTTCAGTTTAAAAAATCCAGTTTCCATAACAAAAGTTGACATATTGGGTCTGAAGTGAGTCAGAACAATGTGCTTTTTTGATATGATATGAAATTTCTCTGTGGTTAGACTATTAATAAGGAGTTCTGCTTCAGCAGTGAGAAATGTGACATGTGATGTGTGCCATTGTGTTCCAGGACAGAGGTCTGTGAAAAAGTAAGGAAGGTTCAATCAATAGAATCTCATCACACTTTTCTCCCCTTTTCTCCAGATTTGGCTACATGTGTCTCTGTCCTCTTCACCAAAGTGAAATTCAAATTGGATAGTTGGTGATTTGATTTTTTGGATGGAATCCAGTGCACTCTGTAGTAATGCAAGTACGAAGTGCTCAAAAAGGTCCCACAGTGCAGAGAGTGTTACAGATGCACATAAGAAGATAATGCCTTTGAAGGAGGGATCGGCTAAATTTAGATCAGGTATGGTTTTGGAAGTTTACAGATGAAGTAAGTTTTTCCATCTTCGCACAGACTTGTGACAAACATTTCCAGGGTCTGTGTGCACTGAGCAAGGCTCCATCCCTGAGTGACACTTTGTCCTTTGACACACGACCTCTTTAGCAAACGGATGGATGGCTGAATGCCTCTGACATGAACATATTTCTGTTCTTACAAACTGTAAAATCTATGAAGCTGCTCTTTGTGGTCAGCCACCTGTGAATAAATCATTCATAAGTAAACTGTAACAGATTCGAACTGCAGTCATTTGTACTCACATGTCACTTACTGAATTTTTCAGCATTTTATTTTATTCTCTTTCCAAAATGAAACACTTTTTATTGCCTTTTCCTTTTATTATCTTTAAGTAACAAAATAATGTTTAAAGCTGAAGTGAACATTTCACTCTTTCTATTATACATCTGAGCTGCATGTTATGTCATTTCTACATCATTATCTCCAGGATTTCCTGTAGGGACAATGCCCGTTCAACCACTAGGAAAAAAAGTGAGGTTGAAGATTCATTTCTTATGCACTGTTGGACCCTCTTTTTTGGTATCAGCAGTCCCGAAATCCACCTCTGACTAGCCATACTATGCAAGGTCATTAGTGGAGAGGGAGACAGCCTGCGGTCCACAGGGGCATCTAGGTGGGTACTGGACATGATCCAGCAATAAAACACACAGGGAATGACAGAGCACAAGAGAGAAAGTAAAAAAGACAGAGTCGCTAAGAGTGAGAGAGAGGTGGGAGGAGGAGATGAAGCGTAAGAGAGGTAGATAGCAGAGAGTGGGTGGAGAGGAGGGAGTGGATGGTCTGGAAGAGAGTGATAGAAAAAGAAATGAGAGCTAGGAAGAAGAGAAAGCCTGCTATCTAGGGAGAGTGGCAGTTTGGGAACTGCCTTTTCTGCAATGCAGCCATCAAGTTCTAATGACCTAGTGCTCTGCCAGAAAGGGCAGAATGTGTGCGAAAATGCAGGGGAGCAAAGGCATCCACCTGACATGTGAAGTAAACAGAGCAGGGTGACCACAGGTCTCACACAAAAATAGAATGTGCTAAATGATGCATGCCATAGTCATATCATTTTTGTCAAGTGTAACATTAAAATAATGTGATATGTGACACAGGTCCAAGAACTGAATCAAAAATGAGAAGCTCATATATCATTAATTAATATTTTGGCCATATGTTAATTATCAAATGCAATTTTAAACATTACAGTGGATATTATTTAGGATTCAATATTGAAAATATATACCATTTAATTTAGGACAACACTGAACAATCCGAAGAACAAACCAACCTGCAGCACGTGCAAGAACCTAACAAATTCAGAAAGTGCGTGTTTATAAGGATACATGCAAGTTTCCGGAAGCTCAAAGTAATGTCAAGACCAAAGCATTTTTTTAGCCTTTGTGCAACTGAAATGAATAAATACTCAAACTTCCTCTTGAACTTTTTTGACCATTGAAGGCAACAGTGACTGAGTAGGATTTTGAACAAGAATGATGTGGCTGGAAAAGAGGTTTCTCTGATACACATTACCAATATAGTCTGCTAGTTAGTATGGTGTATGTATTTTGATGCCATAACGCAGACAGGTTATAACAAAATGTAATATAGAATTTTTTTAATTTTTTTTTTTAAAGAGCTCATTCAACTTCAGACACATTCTGGGCCATATGGACTCTGACAGTTGGGGTGGAAAGGTGATCTGTATAGCAATCATAAGTTGGAGCTTTAAATCTACTAACAGGGTGTTCTGGGGCTTCTTGCACACCATGTGAGCATTTCAGATTGGCAGCCTATCTCTATTCTCAGGTAATTAAAGGCGTTGACCTGCTCCATCACCCGGCCTTTGAAACTCAGAGACTTTGAAGACTTGGTCAGAGCATTTCATCTTCACTTTTTCCCACAGCAGAGCTCACTGGTCGTGTAGGATCTGAGATACAAGGAAATGCTTTGGATGTCAGGGTGTCCACATACTGTCCAGTTGAAACATAGTTTTGAAGCTCTGTCTAGACTGACTGCACTGCTGTATTAACAAATGCTAGGGGGTTAGAACATGAAATATAAATAAGGAAGTTCAGTTTGGATAATATATCAAGTTTAAAGGCAAAAGGAATGAAGAGAATAAATAAAAGAAATAAAGTAAAAACACAGGCATCAATATCGCTGCCAGCGAGTAGAAAATGATTGCGCCTTTGTCCTGTGATAATATTGGAATATTGATTTCTGTCTTTGTCATGCTCTGCTGAATGTCAGTTGTTGGGCCTTTTATGGCATGTCTAACAACCATGAGTGATTGACTTAACTTTTAATGAATAATTAAACTGACATTGCAAACATGGGCCACAGGGACAGGGGTAATGTTGGAGCCAGAGTATATACCACATATTGGCTATTTCTTTTTTCTTTCTTTTTGATTGACAGACAGCCAACACACTTCAGACTAAACCTCAATAGCTGTAGAAAACCGGCAGATCATTTAAATTGCATGTCGCCCAAAGTTTTGAAAAGTTTTACAAACTTTAGTACGACATTGATGTTATAGTTATCGCTCTCTCCTAACATACCACCTCGTTTGCCTTCGCCACATTTTATCAGTGTATTGCATTTTATGCATATAGTTCAGTTCTATTCCATTTAAAGTGAAGCACTTGCCTGCAAACACCTAGTGCATGCACGGGCACGGCACTGCTCACCTGGTAACACAAGGGAGCCATTGTGGAATATAGAGTAGATTTTAATTATGCTGGTGTTCTAGTTTTCACTTGGACAGAGAGCCATTAATTCAGAGAGACAATCATGCCCTGGCCTTGTAAGCCTCCCAAGAGATAAAGGCACATTGCTTTGACAATGTCAGCTTTGCAATAAAAGATCTCATGCAACATATTCAGTGAGGAGAGATACAGTGGTGCTATTTAGTCTAGCAATGAGCACGTAATATAATCCGCACAATCATTCAAATAAGTATTTTCTGTCTAAATGAACCGGATCACTATTATTGATATAATACATAGGAAAGACAAGCAGCATGATACTGTACTCTTTTGTCACTTCAAACAAACACTTTAGACCATGACAATAGAAGCTGTGATGTTTTCTGTTTTTACAGAGACACAACTAGACAGTTTTTAGCGGTATTTGGTGAATAGTTTGCGCTATCATCAACATCTGAAATACATTATTTGCTCTGTATTGAACAATGTGTGCCAATGGTTATATTTGTATTTTTACTTCCTAGTAAAAGTTAACTGTGTATTTCCAGGATAAATAGCAGAGGTGGGACCAAGTCATTGTTTTGCAAGTCTCAAGTAAGTCTCAAGTCTTTATCCTCAAGTCTCAAGTCAAGTCTCAAGTAATGTCAGGCAAGTCAGAGTCGAGTCTCAAGTCACTGGTGTAAAAGTCCGAGTCAAGTCACAAGTCTGAAACTTTGAATTTCAAGTCCTTTCGAGTCTTTAAAAAAAAAACGAAAAAATAATGTTGCAGTTATGCTAAATGTAAATATTAGACCATGTAATTTTTTAATCTGTGTTTTTCTCAACACATGACAAAATAGTGAACTTAGAAAATATACACAAATTGTGAAATTGCACCTCTTTAAAATGCAGCTCAATTAAACCTAGCTCCAAGAATAATTTTCACCGACAGTTCTGAGATAAGCTGCATGTTATTCTTGGATGCGGTTGTAGGACCGGCTTTAAAATCGCATGATAAAAATATCATACACATTAAAAAAAACTGCATCACCAACGTAGCCTGGACAACATTTGCTAGTTAGATGAAGTCAGCTATCTCATCTTAGCATATTTATATGCATATTTATAATTATACGGTTCTTGGAGTGAGCGCATACACTCATGAAGTTTAGTAACTTCCGGTCACTGCAACAAGCCCAGGTACAGTTTACCGACGGATGGGTGCAGGACCTTGAAATGCACCGTGTAGAACGAAAGACCATCGTACGTATCATAAGTTTACCAGTCTCACAAATCGTCGTCATAAATACACATTCGTTAACCGTTTATTAATAGGACCTTTGAGCTCAACGGTAATTAATTAGTAGTGGAAATAATTTCTGGTACCCATCACAGAAATGTAGCAGTGACAATAATACTGTATGCTGTAATCGTACTGGGCAATTAGTGATACAAAAAACCTGTTTTATCCTGTGAATAAAAGTATATGTTTTTGTCAATGTACCATAATAACAGAAGCGAAACGCAATATTGTGTCAGGACAATTCACTATTTATGCACAATAAACAAAGGAGCATAGCGCGACAATTTCTGTTCAGCGCCAGACTTGCTTGTAACCTATATCACTAATTATGTTATGAAAATGACGTATTAAGTACTAAAAGACACTGACCTTCGTGTAAATGCTTGGAGCAGACTAACCTGTGAGCTGGAGTGTTCTGGGACGTTATATTTGGTCTTTGAATGGCTGCAATCCAGGCCATCCGTCGCGTCTTTGTTACTTCGGAAACATGGCTCGAACAATTTCTCTTCAACGACGTAATCCGATAACAACCGATCTCTTTACCCGTCGGCTTCCCGTGGCTGTCATGCGACCGGCTATTGCAGTTAATAATACAACAGCTTCTTGACATTTTTGTGTTTCTTTTTATCGCTGTGTAACTGATTTCAATTGAAAGCCTGCGTGCGCTAGTACCGCTTGCCACGAGTTCCCAGAATCCTTTGCGGTTCTACCCGTGAATGACGTCACATTTTCAATCTCTATATAATATGCATGTTAAATTTTATATTTGGGGTAAAATATCAAGTCTTTTCAAGTAAACCGGTTCAAGTCCAATTCAAGTCCCAAGTCATTGGTGTAAAAGTCCAAGTCAAGTCACAAGTCTTAGAACATTTTTTCAAGTCAAGTCTAAAGTCATAAAATTAATGACTCGAGTCTGACTCGAGTCCAAGTCATGTGACTCGAGTCCACACCTCTGATAAATAGTATCACTGAATATAAAGAATATGCCAAATTTGCTGGGGCCTTTTACTAGTACTCAGCAAGTAATGGAACTGCATCTAACAAAATAATTCTTCTGAGAAGTTAAGACCCTAAGAGAAAGTACTGCTAACAATCTAAGGTGGCATTTGAAAAGATAAGTCCTGGCAAAATCTGTCTGGAGATGCAGTCTACAGACTGTAGAAGCTTAGATTATATATATAACACCCAGCACGCCCCTGCGGGCGGTTTATCCTTCAAGCTCGGGTCCTCTACCAGAGGCCTGGGAGCTTGAGGGTCCTGCGCAGTATCTTAGCTGTTCCCAGGACTGCGCTCTTCTGGACAGAGATCTCCGATGTTATTCCCGGGATAGCTTGGGAGTCACCGCACCTAGTGCTCCGATTACCACGGGGACCACCGTTACCTTCACCTTCCACATCCTCTTGAGCTCTTCTCTGAGCCCTTGGTATTTCTCCAGCTTCTCGTGTTCCTTCTTCCTGATATTGCTGTCATTCGGAACCGCTACATCGATCACTACGGCCGTCTTCTTCTCTTTGTCTACCACCACTATGTCCGGAATAGGATGAGGAACCTATGGAGATATATAGATATATATATATATATATTTTTTTTTTTTCTTCATTTCAGTTTATTATTTAAAATGTGATTCTTACCCAGCATTTAAGTATTGTTTTAAGAGTACTTAAATGCAGTTTTGAATAAATATAAAGACTCATTGTACATGTAATATGAGATATATTTATTCAACACTGCACAATTAGATTTTAATGACATGTGTTAGACAGCAGATTATATTCTACTGTGTAAGACCTGTCTATAGGTAAAGAGGCCAGAGTCTCCTACCAGGGAGATCACATGAGGCGCACACTGGAATTCTTTAAGCTGAAATGGAAAAAGAAAGAGTTTATGATAATCTATAACATACCACTCCATTTGTGAAAGTGCTGTGTTGGTCACAGCAGAAAAGATAAAAACATTTTTATGGACTGCTTTATGATGTGTCAGTGTATTTTCCCTTACTTTATTGAGGTTACAACAAAGAATGACATTTGCTGCTGCCGTTGCTTTCTAAAAAGAATGCTGTACAGAGCCATGTGATAAACCTCCAGACTGAGGTTTATCCTTACCTTTGCACAACAACATGTGTTATTTTTAATATAATGGTATTTTATGTCTTAGCCTAAAAAGACAAGTACAACCTTTTGTTTACCAGTCAGAACCTAGCCACATAGCTACATCAAATATTAAATTATATTTAATCGAATATTGAATGTATATGAATATCTGCATTGAATTAAGAAAAGCTGTGCAGGCGTTTGCCCTCCTTTTTGTATGTTGACAGATAGAAAAATTGTTTCTTTAAATAACACTTTGTTTTTTGATTTTTTTTTTTCACTTATCCTATAATGCGTGGCAAATTTTATATTTAAATATAAAACAGACAAGAAAAGATTATTTATCTTGTCTTTGCAAGACTATGCTGAAATCTCAAAAGGACAAATACATAAGGTCAAATAATAATTTAAAAACTAAGATTTAGAAAAAGGTATAAAACCCACGTTTCATATTCTCATTCTAATACTAGAAGCAGCAAAAAGTCTATTTCAGATACCCTAAAGATATCCATACTATTTTAGGTTACTCTGTCATTCAGCATGCTCTAGGGAGAAAGTGGTTTGAATCAATTAGACTCCTCCCTGCAGCCTTTTCTACCATGTCCTGCTGTGGGCTCTGGAATGCAGTAACTCACCGCCATATGCTAATCAGACTCCCATATGTTGCCTGTGAGACTATCAAAGAGCCCTGAGGACCCAGAGGACAGAGACTGGGGTGGGTGGTGCTGGATAAGAGGCAAGTTGTTGCCCTGTGCTTGTCTTTGGGTTGCAGCATGAAGAAAGAGACAGGCAGTGACTGGGACAGTCTGGCTTGCAGTGTACTGGCAGATGGAGAGATTGCCTGCAGACATTCGCACTTAGTAGGAGACTAGTGCATATATACTGGTGCCAGAGAGCATCCAAAATAATCTCCCCTTTGCTCAGCGTTCTTTTGACTTTAAAAATAGCTTTAAACATGGCTGGAGCGTTTTATGGATGAGTGAAATTGAACTTACACACTCAATAATTTCAGTGGTTACACAAAATTATTCAGAATTTCTACAGTATACCAAAACATGTACTTCAGAGAGATCATGAGGTAAGCAATGTATTGTGTTGAGAATTCTAGGTTTTAAATTTTCTAGTCATATTATTGTATTGTTTAGTGTGAAAGTGGCGCAATTACCAATGCTCGTTCTGCCTACAGCCATTTTGTTTGCTGAGTGATGGAAGTTATAGGAATAATCTAGCAAATGCTGTTACAGGAGATATTTACAGTGTTTCATTGTGGCATCACTTCGTCAAAACTGAGATTGCTCCACCTCATGCCTGCTCAAGACAAACATATATAATAATATCTTGATTCATGCTCAATCATTCAGGTAGGAAATCTCAAAAAGTTGATTCTGTTCATCTGGACGCAGCGTTTTCAGTGGGAGAAACATTTCGTCACTCATCCAAGTGACTTCTTCAGACTCAGCTGACTGCAGGTTTCCCAACCTTATAAACAGTACATTTGCAAAATTCTGTAACTAGCACCACTGACAAACAATGGGATGTGAGGTCAGTTTCTTGATCATTAATATGCTAATCGTCATGACCATTGATTAACAATCATCAAAGCCCACAGATCAAAGACCATTGATCAGTGATCAATGGTCTTTGAACAACGGTCATGAGTACCATTCACAGAGAGCTGGGGAATGGCTGCAATCAAAACATTGTAAGATGGCGAAAGATGTACCCTTAGGCCCCCTCTTTGTTTCATAGATGGTCTTTCCGTCTTCATGCAAATGGCCTCCTTGACTCCACGCTCAAACCAGCATTCCTCCCTGTCCAGGATGTGTACATCCTCATCATTGAAACAGTGTCCACTGGCCTGTAGGTGTGAATGGACTGCAGAGTCCTGTCCTGATGAGTGAGCTCTTCTGTGTTGTGCCGCTTAGCCAGAGGTTTATTTGGTTAAATCCTGGCAATCCTCCTGGCACTTCACAGCATACACTACATTACTCTGTTGTTGTCGGGGGACTGGATCCTTGGGGTTCACCAATTTTTGGCACAGCATGTTTTGGGGTTTAAAAGCCACAGAGACGCAGTGTTTAGAGAAAATGCTTCTCAACTGCTCAGATACTCCTGACGCATAAGGGAGGCACTAGAAGTTTTCACTGAGGTAGCAGTTATCCTTCTTCTCTCCATGATCACTTGGAGCTTTCTTTAGGTGCCTTACAGTCTTTGGCAAATGTCCAGCTGGGATAACCACATTTACTCAGGGCCTTCTTGATATGATGTTTTTCTGCTTCCCTGGTCGCTGTGTCTGTGGGGACGGTGTTCACTTTGTGTTGTAGCATCCTGGTGAAACCCAGTTTTGTGACAATTTCATATAAATGGTAAAAAAAAAAAAAAAAAGATCTCTCAGTCCATTGTTTCCTCAGTTTGTAAGGTTGGAGAAACCTGCAGTCAGCTCAGGCTGAAGAAGTCACTTGGATGAGTGATGAAACGTTTCTCCTACTGAATAAGCTACGTCCAAATGAACAGAGTCAACTTTTTGGGATGTATGATAATATACATATTACCTTTGGTGACATACCACAAACGGAGAGGACACCGAGGTGAAGAAAAAAGTGGCAAAAAACATGAAACTGTGAGTTGCATTTGGAGCTGGTGAGTGCAGTTGAGCTTTAGAGTACATTAAGACTCTCTAGACAGCCTGGGGGCAGGGCTACAGACCTGACAGCAGAGGAGCACTTGGGTCGCTGAATACTCTGCTGCTTTGGCCATAAGCTGCGCCCCACATGCTGTCAACATCTCAGGACTGAAACGTCCTTGGTTTGAGACACATAACCATGTCTCTCAAAGTGGGCGACTCTGACTAACAGCAAAAATAAAAAAAAATAACAACTTAGCTATAACAAATGGCTGATAATCATGGATGGTGTTGGTTTTCTTTAGTCTACATTATTTTGATATATCAAAAACATCTCTTTTTTAATATTTTGTATCAATTTTTATTATGTAGTGAATTTTAAGATGATCCTTTTGGTGATATGCTCACTATTCATGCAAGCTCTTTTTTCACTTTCGGGTTCCCATGCTGACAAATTCGTCTTACTCAGTATTTCAGTCCAACCTAATAATCTACCTGCTTGCGTTCAGCCCCTATGGCCTTTTCTTTGAATTAATTTTCTCTGTCACTGTCCCTTTCAGACTATCTGTTGTGCTATACCACCACCATCTTATAGATTCTGGAGGTTCTAGCCAGTGTCTCAAATCAAATCAAATCAAATCAAATCACTTTTATTGTCACATCACATGTGCAGGTACATTGGTACAGCACATGTGAGTGAAATTCTTGTGTGCGAGCTTCACAAGCAACAGAGTTGTGCAAAATACAATAATGTAAACAAGCAAAATACAAGAATGGCTACATCTGAAACGAATAAATATATGTACAATATATAATAGTATATGCATTTCTGGATGTGTATACTAAATATTTTTCTACGTGTGTGTGTGTGTGTGTGTGTGTGTGTGTGTGTGTGTGTGTGTGTGTGTGTGTGTGTGTGTGTGTGTGTGTGTGTACACATATTTTACAAATTAAATAGAGTAAACAATGAATAGAATATATAAAATAAATAAAATAAAATAAAATATACAGAGTGAGACATGTGCAAAACAGTGGCATTACTGTACAGTATGGAGTGCATAATGTTAAAGTTCCAGTAGTGAAGCTGAGGTGTCTATGACGTGTTCAGCAGTCTGATGGCCTGATGGAAAAAGCTGTCTCTCAGTCTGCTGGTACGGGACCGGATGCTGCAGAACCTCCTTCCTGATGGAAGTAGTCTGAACAGTTTATGGCTGGGGTGACTGGAGTCCTTGATGATCCTCCCCGCATTCCTCAGGCACCGCTTCCTGTAGATGTCTTGGAGGGAAGGAAGCTCACCTCCAATTATCCGTTCAGAGCACCGCACTACTCGCTGGAGAGCTTTGCAGTTGTAGGCGGTGCTGTTGCCATACCAGGTGGTGATGCATCCAGTGAGGATGCTCTCAATGGCACAGTGATAGAAGGTCCTGAGGATGCGGGGGCTCATGCCAAATCTTTTCAGTCTCCTGAGAAAGAAGAGGCGCTGCTGCGCCTTCTTCACTGTTTTGTTTGTGTGTACTGACCACGTAAGATCCTCAGCCAGGTGTACGCCAAGGAACCGGAAGCTGCTCACTCTCTCCACAGCAGCGCCGTTGATGGTGATGGGGGTGTGTACTTCTCTGCACCTCCGGAAGTCCACTATCAACTCCTTTGTCTTTGCGACGTTGAGGGTGAGATGGTTGTCTTGACACCAGTGGGTCAGGGCGCTGACCTCCTCCCTGTAAGCTGTCTCATCACTGTTGGTGATAAGACCCACCACTGTAGTGTCGTCCGCAAACTTCACAATGATGTTGGAGTGGCTCATGGCTTCATCTTGTATTCAGGTCTATAATGTTGCTCCTTATTGGAATCTGATAAACAAAAATACTTTGTATGGTCACATTTGCTCTTTCCTTTCAAATAATCTCTCCTTATTGAAACAAAACTCAATGGGCATGTCACGTTCCCCTGAAAGGGTCCAGGCGATTAGGGAAAGTAACAAAAAGTGTTAAAAAACATTAAAAGTGTCGGAAAAAGGAGACGGGGAGGCAAAATGGTTAAAGAGTTTTGTTAAAGTTTCTATTAGTAACACAATGAAAAGAGACGGACAAGCCACTATTACCATTTAAAAAAACATAACAAAACTCAAGAGTCGGTCAGTAAACTGAAAAGTAAGTCAGAAAAGAGATTAGTAACCAAACACACTCCTCTCCACCGAGCAGGAGCAAGCAATTACAAAATACAGCTCACTACCTGCCACCACCAAACACACAGCTCACTAGCTCCAACCACTCACATGGCTATCTGGCACCAGAGCTCACCTTTCTATGGGCTTAAATACCTTTAATTGCTGATGGAAGGCAGCTGTACAAAAGAAAAAGGTGGCACCTAAGGCAGGAGAACTGGTAGGACACGCCCACACAAGCAACTTCAGGAGGAGGCCCTGCTAGGGCCATAACAGTGAAAAAATAACGGGTTTCCAAAGGTTTGTTTGGCCTGTGCGTAGGTGTGTAGATGAAGAAGCAATGGCAGGTTCAACCCAACCTAGACTGGAGAGATGAAAACAGAAAAACCCACAAGTAAACAATGAAACAAATATGTAATGGTAGCATCAGTAAACCCTAAACCAAAGACAGAATCCTTCCAGAAGTTGGTTTCTCATCACCAGTTATTCTGAGCCTGTCAAGCTTTTTGGGTTGTTGTCTTTGATTTCTGTTTTGAGTCATTTATCAAAGTATCAGACAACACAGGTGATGACAAATGTGTGTGCCTGGATTGATCTTGGAAGACATCAGAGCAAGGTCAGACTGCCCAAACTTACAGTCCTCTTCCATTGTCAAAATGGGTCATAAGATATATGAGTGGCCATGTTTTTAAATCAGCCAGCAAACAACAAGTGCGTTTGGAAAGCCCTGGCATGTTGAGATTTTCAGAGAATATATTTTAAACAAGTTCAAAGAGATCTGAGATTCACCGCTATTCAACATCAGAACAGGCTGAACTGGTGCTCCTATGATTGATGCCATTGATGGTCCGTATTTTGGATAACCTTGACAAGAAAGTGACCCAGAATTTAGATTGTAGTTCATTAAACTGTATCTCCTGTGCAACAGAAGTGTTCAGAGGGGATTTAACGTCTAGAGACATCAAGTCCTGCTTCAGTGGGCTGGAGAGGCTGTCATGTTAATACATATATTCCATATTTAATTTCAGATCCCTTCTATGAGATCCCTGTGAGACACAATACAGTGTATTATTCTCTGTAATAAATCAAGCATGGGTACCTGAGACTGTGTCATCTTAAGCCAAGAAAATGCCAAACAATATTTTTTAGTCTAATTGGATGAAAGAGTGTCTTCACAGTAGTCTGTTGTGCTTTGAGCACTGAGTCCCTGACTGCCATTAATCAGAACCAAATGATCTTTGCTGAAGCTGCGAAAGACCAACATTTAATGAAATATAAAAGAAAAGTGATACAACTTCAACTGTATGTAGCTTAAAGGAAAGAGAACAATGCTTTATGGGATGTTTATTAAAAATTAATTAGTTTCAGTAATGCCTATATCTTCCAGGATGTCCTGGATACTGCATGTGTATTATCACACTTTCATCTGAATGTCAGAATGCTTAAATCTCATCACCATACAGCTTCCGTTATATTTATAACATCACTCCAGAAATAATTGTGTGTGATTATAAACTGAACTTACAAAAGACAAAAAAAAATGTATAGAATAAATATCTACAGTGTTTCCAATTTAAGTGTTTTTTGGTCCAAGCTAGTGATGTAGTATGACTGTATATACTATAGACTCTGCACTCCAGCTGTTGACATTTGATGCATAATACATTTCACAGAGATTCACTTAAACTCAACACCAGGATGAGGTGACTCAGGGGGAAGTTAAAAATGCTTAGGGGGCAAATCTTTTCATGTAGCAAAACAGCAGTATATCAACCTAGTAGGTCCATTTGCTGCATATGTCTTCCTATGCAGTGGTGCCATGGCATGCAAACAGTTCTCTACTTAATCTACTTGTTTGTGTGTCATATGCATAATGTGTTATTTGGGGCAGATTGCCACCAGATTTTCAAACAAATACATTAAAACCATTTTCTTTCCTTTCATCACAAACTTTCTGTTTCAAAATGTAGTAGTAGTAGTGAAATATGCATACCTGAGTCCTAATGCGGTTTAAGAAATCTAGCTCTTGAAACACAGGCATACAACAAACATAGGTATCCACATCAAATGAATGTTCACTAGATATTTAACTCCAATTAATCTGAATTGAAAATACTGATTATGATTTACATTTTAACACATCAAAGTGGCATGCACCCAAAATGTTTTTTTCCACGTACTGTTTTTGTGTCTGATCATATTTATCAACCACTTTCAGCCAAAATTACAGATACATATTAATTATATATTTTAATTGTTTTCTCTTCTTCAGCAAAAAACCCTCAATTTTTAGAGTTGCACAACACAGCATGGGCTATCATTTGTTGAGTGGGTAATTGTACATTTGGCTATTTGTACTTATAACATCACTGTCATACCAGTAATTACAGTAATACCCTTACACTGATTACTGCTATAGTAACCAGTGATTTGTCTCCCACGTTGCCCTGCTCACTGGCACACTCCCACAGCTCTCCCAATAGAGAACTGATGAGCTATGCATTAAAAGTATTTGAACTGTTTGGGAATCTTTGAAGCTGCTTTGGAGTTTCATTTCTAACAAAACATCTGATTAAAACACACACACACGCAAAGTTATATATGTTATATATGTGTTATATACAAAGTTATTATGAATTATTATGAATGGGAGCTTAATTCTTGACCAGACTCACAGTTTGCAGCCTTTTGGTTTCTTTTTTAAATGTATTTCTGAATTTTACTGTAATCTCATCAACATCAACAAGGCTAGACATGACCAGTTCTGTGGCCGCACTTCTAGTCCAGAGTTAACAAACATTTCTTGTACTTACTGTTGTGTGATTTTATTAGGAATCGAAAGAAAAATGTGAAATCCCTAAAGAAAAAAAAATCTGCTTCCCCTTCACAAAAACACAAACACACACATTTGTTTTCCCTTTCCGTAGCTTAAACAATAAACTGATGTCTAGGCATTTTGCATACGCCTCTAACCCTGAGAAATTTCACAGCTATATGATTCAGCAACAACTAAAATGTGCTGCCTCTGGATGCTCCAGACTGTCAGTCTCACACCGGGTAACATCTGTCCTCTGGTGCCACACAAAATGCCTTTCCTCACATTTACTCTAGCAAAGCATGCATGTGAAAGATTGATTATGGACAGATGAAAAAGGAGGGAATATGGAATCTTTAGAGCAATATGCCACATGCTACAGTATGCAAAAGAAGAAAAATCCACTAGCATAATTCTTTAAAGTGCACAACTTGGAGTGCTCAAGGCGTCCAAATTTTCTTAAGTTAGCTAAATCATATTTTGGTGAAGTAAATAACACTATTTTTAAAAACATAATGATTTCATAGTGCTCTTAGTGGTATGTTTAAAACTGAATGATGTGTATTATTCAAAATAAAAAAGTAAGTACCTTTTTACCAAAACTGATGTTTTAGTAACCTTAACTGGATGCTGCGAGCAGATTTTGAACTGCTGATAGGGAAAACATCATCTCATATCTTAACCACTGTGTGGTATACAAACATGAACTTTTAAAAGATAGCAAAGAACAATAATAGTAATAATAATAATAATAATAATAATAATAATAATAATAATAATAGTTGTTTAACTAACTGATGGACTGAAGATGTTAGTGGGATTACAATTCATGTTTGCAGTGGTGAAGGACAGGTGAAGAGATCAGGTCAGGTGGGTGTCTCAGTGGAATATGTATAACATCTGTGATCTGTAGTGAGAGAAGGGAGCAGGTGGACAACTCTGCAGAGATGGAGGTATGCTCTGGAGAAAAGAGGAATCGAAGTCAGTAGAACAACACAGAATGCATATGTGAGAATGAGAAGGAGGTGGGGAAATGGTGAAAATGCAGAGATCAGAACTACTGAAGAATTGATTTTAAATACCTTGGCTGAACCATCCTAAGCAGTGAGAAGTGAAGTTGCAGACAGGGTGCAGGGGGTGACGAGTGCCAGAGGTGAATTGTGACAGAAGGAGAGCAGCAAGAGTGAAAGCATGTATTGAGACCTGCTATGATGTATGGTTTGGAGACAGTGGCAATGACAAAAAGAAGAAAAGGAAACAGGAAACAGAGCTGAGGCTGGCAGATTGGCAACATTTTTACTTGGAATGACCAAAAGAGGCAGGATTAGAAATGGATACATCAGAGGGACACCTACAGTTGAACGGTTTGGAGACAAAGTCAGAGAAGCAAAGCTGAAGGGGTGTGGACATGTGCAGGGGAGGGATAGTGGATATATTGGACATAGGATGAATGTGGAGCTACCAGGTAGAAGAAAAAGATGAAGATCACAAACAACATTTGTGAAGCAGGACATGCAAAGGGTTAGTCTGACAGAAGAGGATATAAGTGATAGGGTGAGATGGAGGCACTGTGGTGAATGACCCAAAAAGGAGCTCAAAGAAAAAGAAGAAGAATTAAAATAAAAAAAGCCAAGGTAACTCTCTAGCAACATTATTTATTTCTGAGGGCAAATTAGCTGAAAAACATTAGATGATATTAACTGCATAACATATAAGGGAATTCATCTGAAATATGAAATCATATTTTAGATACATAATGTATGACATCATTCTATTAATCTAATAAACCCTTCCGGCCTGCAAGAGGCTTCTAGCATGGCAAATTAAACCAAAGCTCATACAGCTGTGCATTCTGCATACCTCTATAGCAGTTTTGACACAGATACAGCAGTAGTTGTGAAAATCATTAGCATGTGTGGTCTGTGCTGCTTCTGGCAAGGTTGTATTGATTTTCCCCCCCTCCTGTTTCTGAAGCCCTTTAAGCCTTGTAAGGATAGAACTCTGATGGTGCTGATTATCTTGGGGGAGACTCTGAATCAGCAGGATGCCGTTCCAACCCAAACCCAGAAATTAACGAGCCTTCACCTTGACTGACCTCGCCTTCACTTCTATAACCGCTAGCTTTCATTAATAAGTGCATCAGGGCTATATTACATACTATTCCAGTGGGCCCAATGTAGTATTATTATTATTTTTTTAATTTCCAGCCTCCATAATTAATTGGCCATGATGAGTGTAGAGATGGACACTAATTGGTCCGTTAGGGATCTCTTTCACTTCATGATTAACATGGGGTTGACACACATTTTCAGTGACTCAGCTAAAATACTATCATTCAAGTGTCTTTACAGTGACTCTGTGGTAATACTAAACTCCATCCTGTAATAACAGCAATAATGACATAGAGTTAATTTCTTGAAGAAGTTAAGTTGATAATTTTCGTCTATCTATCTAAGATTTTCCAAAATACATGTTTAAGATGAAGTTTTAGATTTGATTTTAAATTTTACAATTGATTTTGATTTTTTGTTACAGTTAAACTTACATATTACAATTTTATTTATATAGCACATTTAAAAAACCACAGGTATGCCAAAGTGCTTCACAGAACGAGTTAGAGCAATAATAAATACAAATACAAAACACAATGCATCATAAATGCATCATACTGTTAAAATGATTCACTCACATATCCATGTCATTAAATTCAGGTGTTCCCTTCCATAGTAACAGGTGTATAAAATCAAGCAGGTAGACCTGCAGACTGCTTCTACAAACATTTGTGAAAGAATGGGTCACTCTCAGGAGCTCTGTGAATTCAGGGTGGTACCATGATAGGATGCCACCAGCAGAGGTGGGACCAAGTCATTGTTTTGCAAGTCTCAAGTAAGTCTCAAGTCTTTATCCTCAAGTCAAGTCTCAAGTAATGTCAGGCAAGTCAGAGTCGAGTCTCAAGTCACTGGTGTAAAAGTCCGAGTCAAGTCACAAGTCTGAAACTTTGAATTTCAAGTCCTTTCGAGTCTTTAAAAACAAACAAACGAAAAAAGAATGTTGCAGTTATGCTAAATGTAAATATTAGACCATGTAATTTTAAAATCTGTGTTTTTCTCAACACATGACAAAATAGTGAACTTAGAAAATATACACAAATTGTGAAATTGCACCTCTTTAAAATGCAGCTCAATTAAACCTAGCTCCAAGAATAATTTTCACCGACAGTTCTGAGATAAGCTGCATGTTATTCTTGGATGCGCTTGTAGGACCAGCTTTAAAATCGCATGACAAAAATATCATACACATTAAAAAAAAACTGTATCACCAACGTAGCCTGGACAACATTTGCTAGTTAGATGAAGTCAGCTATCTCATCGTAGCATATTTATATGCATATTTATAATCATACGGTTCTTGGAGTGAGTGCATACACTCATGAAGTTTAGTAACTTCAGGTCACTGCAACAAGCCCAGGTACAGTTTACCGCCGGATGGGTGCAGGACCTTGAAATGCACCGTGTAGAACGAAAGACCATCGTACATATCATAAGTTTACCAGTCTCACAAACTGTCGTCATAAATACACATTCCTTAACCGTTTATTAATAGGACCTTTGAGCTCAACGGTAATTAATTAGTAGTGGAAATAATTTCTGGTACGCGTTACAGAAATGTAGCAGTGACAATAATACTGTATGCTGTAATCGTACTGGACAATTAGTGATACAAAAAACCTGTTTTATCCTGTGAATAAAAGTATATGTTTTTGTCAATGTGCCATAATAACAGAGGCGAAACGCAATATTGTGTCAGGACAATTCACTATTTATGCACAATAAACAAAGGAGCATAGCGCGACAATTTCTGTTCAGCGCCAGACTTGCTTGTAACCTATATCACCAATTATGTTAAGAAAAATGACGTATTAACTACTAAAAAACACTGACCTTCGTGTAAATGCTTGGAGCAGACTAACCTGTGAGCTGGAGTGTTCTGGGACGTTATATTTGATCTTTGAATGGCTGCAATCCAGGCCACCCATCGCGTCTTTGTTACTTCGGAAACATGGCTTGAACAATTTCTCTTCAACGACGTAATCCGATCTCTTTACCCGTCGGCTTCCCGTGGCTGTCATGCGACCGGCTATTGCAGTTAATAACACAACAGCTTCTTGACATTTTTGTGTTTCTTTTTATCGCTGTGTGACTGATTTTAATTGAAAGCCTGCATGCGCTAGTACCGCTTGCCACGAGTTCCCAGAATCCTTTGCGGTTCTACCCGTGAATGACGTCACATTTTCAATCTCTATATAATATGCATGTTAAATTTTATATTTGGGGTAAAATATCAAGTGTTTTCAAGTAAACCGGTTCAAGTCCAATTCAAGTCCCAAGTCATTGGTGTAAAAGTCCAAGTCAAGTCACAAGTCTTAGAATATTTTTTCAAGTCAAGTCTAAAGTCATAAAATTAATGACTCAAGTCTGACTCGAGTCCAAGTCATGTGACTCGAGTCCACACCTCTGGCCACCAGTGCAACAAGTCTACTTGTAAAATTCCCTCACTTCGAAGTATTCCACAGTCAAGTGTTAGTGGTATTATAACAAAGTAGAGGTGATTGGGAATGACAGCCACGAAGTTGTAGACCATGTAAAAACAAAGAGCGTCATAACCGGAGGTTCAGGCGCAGAGTGCGCAGGGGTCAACCAGGTTCTGCAGAATCAACAGCTACAGACCTCCAAACTTGAGCTACAGAGCAGTGTTCTCTGGAGTGACAAATCGTTTTTCTCCACCTGGCAATTTCATGGCATGTCTTGATTTGGCGGCTGGCTGCCTTCCTGGGGCGGTCCTCATGTAAGCTATTTTCATCGTAGCGCTTGATGGTTTTTGCGACTGTACTTGGGGAAACATTTAAAGTTTTAGCAATTTTCCAGACTGACTGACCTTCAGTTCTTAAAGTTGCTTCTTAAAGTTGGTTCTTGTCATAGTGTGAATTCTAACCATTGTCAAATAGACCTGTCAGCTGTGTACCAACCTGACTTCTTCACAATACAACTGATGGTCCCAACCTCATTAAGAAGCCAAGAAATTCCACAAATGAACCCTGTCAAGGCTCACCTGTGAAGTGAAAACCGTTTCAAGTAACTACATCATGAAGCTCTTTCAAAGATGGCCAAGGGTTTGCAGCGATGTCAACAAACCAAAGGCTGGCTACTTTGAGGAATCAAAAATATAATACATATTCAGAGTTATTTATATATCTTTTTCTTTTGCATACATCTTCAATTACATAATTCCATATATTTTGCCTCATGTATTTGATGTCTTCAGTATGTATCTACTGTGTAGAAAGCAGTAAAAAAATAACGAAAAAAACATTAAATGAGAAGGTGTGTCCAAAATTTGTGTATATTACATTAAATATTTTGGATGTAATATTACCAATAATGTAGTTATGCAGTTATACTATATAAAGTTTAAAACATTAAGTCTTAATTTAGTTTTTTATTATTGTTCTTTGTTTTGTTTTGTTTTTCCTTTGGTCCTCCAGGTCTAGAGATGACTTTTACTAATATGTTTTGACATGTCTGGTGAGCTATAATAGAAACACTAAATTTTCCAATACAGTTAACAAAAACTTGGTTTTTAAATTGTTTGCTTATTTAAGTACCCAAATAATTGCCACAGACTGCTTGTACTGCCTCTGCTATGGTTGGGCAGTCAGCTAAACTCCTTCCCCACATCAAGACTCTGATGACACGATTCCCGGTTCACAGGTTTATTGACACAGGGGAAGGTGAAACTGTAACAAACAGTACAAGGCATGATCACTGTACTTATTCACCATGTACATATATAACGATGAAAATATATTAACCCAGTTTTTTTTAATATGTCAACATGCAATGTTCATATGAATTACTTCCCTTTTTAACTCAAATACAAACATCAAATTATGATTTTAACAAGTAATGAATGCCTCCAATTCGTTTGTTGTTCTCCTTTAACTAGCTCCATAAGCGATTGCTAGCATAAACTGCATAAGATTGGTTTTATCATTAAACTTACAGAAAAATGAACTTACTTGAAAGAAAGTGGTCTATACATGCACATAAAATATAAAACAAGTCTATACATACCCACAATACTACCAAAGGCATAGGATGTATATGGATGCCACTGGATTTATCTGGCTAAGGCCACCATGCTGCACATGCCTTCTGTCGCTACCCGATCCGTACCGGAAACCCGATCGGTACCCCGCATGTGCAAATCTTACGTCACTTCCTTTCTTTGCCAACATTGCGACATTCAATATATTTGAATGATACGGTTAGCACCCAGTTAGCTCCTTGCATTTCTCAACAGCTCTGCCTCCTTTTCGACTACCGGGACATTTAAACAATGGATAATCCGTATACAAACAAATCCATGCTTTTCTCCTCAACAGAGAGCGTTCCCCAATTGAACAACAGCGCCGTAAAATAAGAAGAATGGTGCCTAATGACAGAGTTAATAATACAGACTTTGTAATATGTCATGTGAAGATTCATCAGCCAGATGAAGTGTTTACTGACAATTGACAGTGATAGCGCACATCATCATCACTATTCCAATCAATCCTCTCCACACAGACAAGCATAAACACACTTGACTATCACTAAATCAAATTTAACACACGTTTGTAATGACGCTAATTCAGTTTACAATAGGGTTCATTCGCTTGGTTAGCAGGTGGCAGTATCCTCGTACACTGGGGAGTAAACTGCCATTAAACGAACAGAAGAAGAAAACCCCTGCACATGCGCGGTACGGAAACGGGTAGACCCGACATTATATTGAAATGTTTCATTATTGGAGACATTTTAAGAGATACTTATTATTCTTAACATCTTAACAGATACTCTGACCCGTAACTATCGTAAAACGCTTCAACCGGAAGTAGACACCTTTCGCGCATGCGGGGTACGGATCGGGTTTCCGGTACGGATCGGGTAGTGACACCTTCTCCTTAATTCACAGACTTGCTTCCTGTTTACCGACGACATCATGTCCTATTACCGACTACAGGTTTTAAGGTGGCACCAGAGAGTTACAATTGCATATTTAAACATTTACCAAATCCAAGATAACAGTTTACCTTAAAAACTTTTGATATCAGAACACTGCTTTTAGCAGTAATCTGTAAACCCAGTACCGCTACAAAATGTGTTAAATTACATCTGTAATCTTCTTTTTTTATTCAATTTGAAACGTGTAATTATTTTTCTACATTCTTTGTAAATGGCAACACCATTGTGAAACACTGTTTCCTTATACAAGCTCAAACAGGCTGATTCAAGGTTTGTAGACACTCTTCCTCTCTATAAATTCAAATTCAGTAACTGCTGACTGACCCACAGACTGTCTCTTTAATAAACCCTCAGATGCGGCTCTGGTGCAAGGCTCGGCAATCTCCCTTTCTTTTTGTCTTCCTCTAATTAGTCACATATTAGAAATGCAGTGAGAAACAATCTAATTAAGAGGTGCCTGACTCAATTTGCTTGTAGAAAGTTCAGGAATAAGAGGTGGTGAGAGAGAGAGGGTGAAACACAAGGGAGAGTTGAAGTGGTGTGAGGGAACCTAATCTCAGCCATCTATCTCTTCTTCTCTAAACCAATTAATGAATCTCACCACAAAGACATGCAAACGATGGGCATACGTGAGAAGCGCCAGCCTGTCATGTCTGTTTATTGCATACAGCTCCATGTATGTTCGTACTTGCAGAGAAGTGAAACCTACTGTGACTTACCTTGTTGTGATGAAAGCAGCGATTAAAAAGTACACATATGTATTGAAGTAATGTAGTAATGTATTAAGATTAAGTCAATTTTCTTAATCTTATTTATCTGGGTGATTTGACTTGATATCTCTAACTGATGTTAGTTCAACAAAAGTTTAAGATTTGGCACACTGATCGGGAACAGCAACCTAAAACTCTACTAATAACACCAGTACTGTGCATTTATGCACACAACCTTTGAACCATATGTCCCACTCACAGAAATTAACCACACCACTGGATTTCTTGGCCTGAGCAACGTTCAAAACAACTCATTATGTCATGGATTTTAATTTTTTTAACGTGTTCATCAATTTAAATCAGGAGCGAAGCTGTCTAATAGAGAATTGGGGTCATATCTCAAACCTGAACTGGCCATCACATTTTAAAAAAAACACAAAAAAGCTTTTGTACCTTTTCACTTATTAAAAAAAGAATAAGAAGAAAATGTTTCTTCCAAACAATTATTTCTGTTTGCCTTAAATATTTTTTAAGGAGCAGGAACTGGTTTGTTGAAGTTGATATGTTGCCTACACTCACTCCAGACGTGAGCCAACGTAGCTAGGATTGCACAGTTGAATTGGAAGTGGTAAGAAAGCAGAATTCATTTAACTGCAATCTAGTCTATTACAGTCTACTTACATCCAGCGGTGCAAATATATACAGTGCAACTTTAAAGCACATCAATTCTTGTCTGTAGCAATGCCGCTAAAACATGTCAAGTTCAGACATAAGCAGTCAAGCCCTAATTCTGGATGTTAATTGCAAGGTTAAATCTTTCATGAGCACTCATTTAACTTAAAGACAACAATATAATTTGGAGTTTATTTATCTACAGGAACTCAGATGAAAATATTTGTACATTTTTGAAATGGTTGGTCATGTACGGAATTTATTATTTTCAGAATTCATGAAATCCTAATATGAGGATGTATTTAAATAACAATTAAGCTCATGACTATAATGTGTCATTATTTGGTTGGTTTTGTTTTTTGTTTCTTTTCTTGTTCATTCCAAGTATGATCTGAACTGGCAAGCTTGGTTCATTTTTGCCCATAATTTCTTCCATTCCCATAGATAGTCCAACAAAGGAAAGGGTAATGAATGGACTTTCTGAAGGTCACTGCACTGCCCACTAATGGGTAAAGCACTCCCTATGGTACCACTGAATAAGACCCTGTTCTAGAACGGTGATTTCCTACAATAAAGCAAAAATTAGAAGGAATCCTGCAGGAGCCCAGAATAAAGTCAAGTCAAGTCAAGTTTATTTATAAAGCACATTTAAAAACAACCAAGGCTGACCAAAGTGCTGTACAATAAAATACAAATATAAAATACAATAAAACGCAAGTACATAAAACACCTCACTGATAAAACAATAAATTAAAACAATAAGTTAAACCTTGCTAAAGGCCAATGAGAAGAGGTGAGTTTTAAGAGCAGTTTTAAAAGTTCCTAGGCTTGTGGAGAATCTGATGTGAGGAGGTAAACTGTTCCACAGTCTGGGTGCAGCCACAGCAAAAGCCCTCTCTCCTCTAGTCTTTAATCTGTACCTGGGAACATTTAAAAGCATCAGGTCTGCTGACCTCAAAGATCTCCTGGAGCGGTAAATGCTAAGAAGCTCTGCCAGGTAAGGAGGTGCAGTACCGTTAAGAACCTTAAAAACCAGCAGTAAAATTTTAAAATCAATCCTAAAAGCAACTGGGAGCCAGTGGAGAGAGCAGAGGACCGGAGTGATGTGGTCTCTCTTTTTTGAACCGGTCAGCATGCGAGCAGCAGCGTTCTGCACCAGTTGGAGGCAATGCAGACAGGAACGATCTAAACCAGCATAAAGGGAGTTACAGTAGTCCAGCCGTGATGTAATAAAAGCATGGACCACCCTTTCTAGATCGTTCCTGCACTGGTAGGACTTGACTTTAGCTAAAATCCGTAGATGATAAAAAGATCCCTTGACTTCGGAGCTGATTTGTTTATCAAATTTAAAAGCACTGTCAAAAGTAACACTGAGGCTCTTAATGGAGGAAGTACATTTGAAAGTTAGGGGTCCCATAAAATCAAAGGAAAGGTTGGGGTCTTTAGGAAGCCCAAACACAATGACTTCAGTTTTACTTTCATTTAGATGTAGGAAGTTAAGAGCCATCCAAGTCTTAATGTCAGACAGACAGGAGAATAACGGCTGCAGAGAGTCCTTACAGTCTAACCTCAGAGGGAGGTAGATCTGAATGTCATCAGCAAAGGTGTGGAAGGACACATTATGTTTGCGCAGCACATCGCCCAGAGGGAGCAAATACAGAGTAAACAGCAGGGGGCCTAGAATGGACCCCTGAGGTACACCACAAGTTAAAGGAGCTCTGGGAGATGACAGTTCACCGAGGTGAACAGAAAAACTCCTGTTATCCAGGTAGGACTGGAAAAACTTTAAGACAGTACCTTTCAAACTGACACAGTGTTCTAGGCGGGATAACAGTATGTTGTGATCAACAGTGTCGAAGGCTGCTGTCAGGTCTAAGGTTACTAGGACAGCAGAACAACCAGAGTCTACAGTTAAAAGCAAATCATTAAAAACTCTCAGTAAGGCGGTTTCAGTGCTGTGACGAGCTCTAAAACCAGACTGAAACTTCTCATAGAGATTGTTGTTGTCTAAAAATGACTGGAGCTGCCTGAGGACAACTCGTTCCAGTACTTTGGACAGAAAGGGCAGATTGGAGATGGGCCTATAATTAGAGAGTATAGATGGATCCAGGTTAGGCTTTTTGAGGAGAGGTTGAACAACAGCATGCTTAAAAAGTGTTGGGAAACAACCAGAGCTGAGACAGGCATTGATCAGGACCAGAAGGACAGGTCCAACTGAGTCCAGGACCTGCTTCAGAAGATGAGAGGGGATAGCGTCAGTGGAACAGTTGGTAGACTTGATCTTGCAGACTGTTTCATGCAGCTGAGAAAGAGAGATTAGCTCAAACTGGTTAAAGGCAGATTGGCACGAGGGAGAAATACAGGGATTGAAAGGTGGAGGTGAAATGACAGATTGCAGGGAGGAAATCTTATTAACAAAGAAATATAAAAAGTAATTGCAGAGGGTGGCAGAAGGTGTGAGGCAGGTGGACGTATGAGGATCAACAATGGAGTTTAAAACACGAAACAGAGTCTGAGGTTTATGGACATTACTGCTGACCAGGTTAGATATGTAGGAGGACTTAGCCTCTTTAGCAGTTTTCTGATAAGTTAAAAGAGAGTCTCTCAGGATATTGAAGGAGATTTGCAGCTATAAAGGAAGCTATAGGTAGAATATCTGCAGCATCATTATATTTTGGTAACAGGCTGTTAAACTAAGTTCTACTTCTGGAGCAGTGCATGTCATATAATTATGTACAATCATAGTAACTCTTTAAATTTCCTGATCCTACAATTCTCCAATAACAAAATCTGCATTGGGAGGTAAAAAGTGTTTCCAGTGATTTCAATGATCTTCAAGGTTAAAGTCAGTCAAAATCTGAATGGAACACACATTGTAATCCATAACACCTTGTAGATCGCCAATCCAAAATAATTTGCCATCTGCGTAAACAGCCAAAGGCATATGGCACACAGTACCAAAACACTATGTCCAGAATAAAGCCAAATAATTACAAAATGCCACATTAAGCCAAATAAAGACAGAATGAGAAAAAAGAATGGAATCTTTATCGTAATAAATGTACTGAGTATGTCAGTTGTGTTTTCTTTCATTTTAAATTATCATATTTTCCTGGCAAACCATATCCAGTTTATCTTGTACACCCAGATACAAGTGTTTGAATATTCATGTGTTAAATTCATGGAGGCTATCTTAAGTTTTATTTCTTTATTTTCATTCATGAAACCTTTTAATTAAACTTTTTGATTGAGGCAGCACACAGAATTTGCCACAAATAACAGATAATTCAGAAATAAAATAAATAACCCTTTTAGAATGGGATCATACTAACAGAAGATAGCAGACATTAGAACAGGTAATGTAATTATTTAATTTCATTAACTGCAATTCTTTACTTATTCCTGAGTAATCAGATTATTTTGACACATTACAGAGTAATGGAAGCCGGGGGAACTCCTCTGACCTTCACCCAGTCCACAAAGCACCAGACCCTATGGTCCTCCATGTGGGTGATGGACCCAAAGGAGGACGGACCTATGTAATTTCGTCAGTCTGAGAACAGCCAGGCCCTATAGGTTTAGGTCGCCCTCAAGCCTCTACCCCAGATCAAGCCCCAGTGTAGGACGTAACCCTGTTCCAGACAGGGAACACAGTACCCTTGATTTCCTTCCAAGGGTTGGGCAGCTGGATGCAACCATTTAAGAGTAGACTTGCTACTCCTCTACATCGACAGGAGCCAGCTGAGGTCATCTAACTAGACGCCTCTTAGGCGAGGCATTCCAGGCATCTCCTACTCTGAGAAGGGGACAGACCCACGACTCGCTGGACACTACATAACTCTCATCTGGCTTGGGAACAAGTCGGTTTCCACTCGGATGAGCTGATGATTTGAAAATCCCTGGAGTGAACAACAGATCCATGCTAGACTGCCCTTAAGAATATTCCCACATGTACAGGCTATTTTTGTAGCATGTGCAAAATTTCATCTCCATCTCAAAAATCCTCACATTCGAGTTTGAGGCTTCAGGTACAGTATCATTTGTGAAAGTCTACTTTTAAATGTCTCTACTGCATTTTAGCATAAACACTCCATTTCCATGGTTTTAAATGGCAGTCCCAAATGGTAATCATTTTTGCCGCACTTACATTTTTGCATTCATTATTTGTGAGTAGAGGCATTGTGAATATCTTGGAGTATATTTTGCAAGTTGCCATTACATTTCACAGGCACGACAGGCTGAGTTGAGGGCAGAGATAACAAAAAATAACCCGAGTACAGTTGTATAACCCACAGACACTGACAAAAGGTGAGGAATTCATATCAAGCATCTTTCAACTACAGTTGTGACAAAAATCTCCATCTGTTGCTGAAGTTTTAAAAATGTATTTTTTTTGCATCTCATCTCCATTTACTTACTTCTAAATGCATTTATTTTGAGTTTTACTAGAAATAATTACAATTATAATCGTTTCATTAAATTTTACTGCAAATGAATAGATGATAATATCTCTTTGCAGATATTTCTCTGGTATTGACTTTTAAACTACAAAATAATTTAGCTTGCAGATTTGGTTTGAGTTTTGAGTCTGAGGCAGCCATGTTACATCTGAGCAAACTATGCCACTCAAGAAAAGGTTGAAGGCAGCTCTGGCAAGAGAAAACTGGGTGGGAACAGCTTGTGTTTTGGAGACAGCAAGCAGGAGGGTTAGCATAGGAGGAGAGCTCCGGGGTTTGATAAATGAGGCTGCATGGCGGCTGCGGTACTAAACTGCTTCCCTGCTCAGCTGCGGTGACAATGTGATTAATATTTGCACGGCATTAAGCTAATTTATCATGGCCATGTGCAAGCCAATGGGAGAACAGACTGTCACATGGATGCCGGGTCTAAGAGAGGAGAAAAGGTTTGGAAATGTGCAGCAATTACTTCCAGCCAAAATAAACAAATAAATACAGGAAATTTATATTAGGGCAAGGTGAGTCTGCCAAGCAGGCAGTTTAAGAAAAGCAGAGAGCAAGAGTGAATTTTGCTGAATGTCAGCACTGACTTTGTTTGATAAACATGTGCTATGTATCTGCTGTAACTGCAGTTATCGACTACTTACAGGGAAAATGTATCCTACATGACTGCACATGACTGTGTTTTCTGATGACATTATCCCAGACCTGCCTCTGCATTTGTCAGAGGAAGTCGGTGAGATTTTTATGATTCAATTTTTGTTTGCGGAACATTGGCAAAAAGTAAATGCAATAATTCAGTAAAGCAAGCTTTACAGTTTTTGCTCTTTCATTCGGCTTTCTGGTCCTGTGATATAAATTACCATTTAGATTATTTCTCCCTATCCTTTTATATCCATAAGGTGGTGGTGTGTGGTGACTTTTGCTTAAACTTAGTGCGCTTGGTCAAAAAAGTGTAAGTACTCATAGATGCTAATCTGAAAATGACTGCCGAGCCAGCACATGTTGGCTGTTTGACATCCTCTCTCCATCATTAAAGCTTTCCTGATTAACATCCTAATAAGATGATTAAGTTTCTTATGTTGGCCAACATGTAACAGAAAACTTGCATGTTGAGATGATGAATTATAGAGCATTAGCATTAGCTAGCATTATCATTACTTGCTAATACTAGCTTTTCTTTCTACACAATGTGCAGATTGTGACTTCTCAGAACACAACTCAGCAGAGCCAGTTGCAGCTTCTCTAACACACTAATCTGCCATCAGCTTCCCATCAAAGACCAAGAGTTCAAAAATGTGCAAACAGCAAGAAAAAACTGCCAGTCTCTCAGCTTGATAAACAAACCTTTATTAAGGGGATGAGTCAAATAGGGTTAAGTCTACTTCTAGAGACAGTAATTAATTACTGTTGCCAAAAGATGACATTAATTTAGACGATGGTGCAAACAGTTAATTTAAAGCTTTTGGGATAGAACACTGTTTGAGATGCAAGGAGAAAGATCACTTTCACTTTGATTTTAATTGGTGTGTATTTTTAGATTTCACTGGGCAAATACTGCCTTCCTTGCTCACCTTGATATAACCTCAATGCCATGAGGACATACTAGCTGTATGATGTGCTACAAATAAGCAGTAGACAATATGCAACCTCTTCATGATAGGCAAATACTATATTATATGTTAAATTACAAAAAGTGGGCTGTGTTCAAACAAAGACTTTAAAAATTTTCTTTTTCAAGTACTCAATACATAGTAAAGATTATGGAAAGGTCATTGTTAGAAAACAATGTTGACTATAACATTGTTTTAAATCTTCCCGGCACAATGGGTTTCCTTGTTGATATCTGTCTTGGTTTGACTAATCCATTTACCCCAACTTCCTCCAATTTTAAACTTTGTAGAGCTATAAAAATGTCACCTTACTTCTTATTTTGCTCATATCATAACTTTAACTTAAGGACTGATCAGTGTCACTTAAACTTAAATATACTCCATGTTATTTTGATTCTATTGTCAGGTCATAATTAGCTGCACAACACACATGACAGCAGATTTGTTCCATAATTCAGCATTGCTACTCTCATTAAGCCACAGACAGCATACGTATAAAGCTAGCAACTAGTTTGTGAAGAAAATGCATTGCCATAAAACCTTCAGAAGCCAAAGAGTAAGATATTTCTTAGATGCAAGAGAAAATCAAAGCAGGGCTGAAAGCAGTTGTGCCTATTAGAAAGTCACAGACAAAGATCCATCAAGTCGATAATGTTGTTTTGTTGTCTGCTGGCAACACTGTCTTTGAGATCATATTTATTTGTTAGTAATTTCGAATGGCAAGCATATTTTGAAAGAAATGATAGCATTAAATATCACTTAATAGAAAGACAATGCGTTATGTCAGTTTTCTTTGAAGCACTGATGTTTCCTTGTAGCTTCTCAATCTTTAAAACTCGGGTTTCCGAATCTTTTGCCACAATCCCATAACACTCTGCTTCAAACTACATCAAAGGTGCAAAGAGCCTGTGCTGTTTTCTATACTATAAAACTCATATAAATGTTTAGTGTTTTTCCTTCTTTTAAGTGAATTTAAATTTTCTCATATTCAAGGTTTTTATTGTTGTTGTTGTTGTTGTTATGGGTAATGTTAGTAGTATTTTAGAAGTTATAATAACACAATTTTCTATTATCTTTGTTCACTATGTGCCAAAAACAAATGCATTAATCAGTACAAATCAAATACTGTGCTTTCTGCACATCCCTATTTTTTTTTTTTCCTATTCTAGGTCTAGCTTCTCTGACGCAGTAGGACAGACTAGCCAGGCTGCTGCCACTTGGCAGGGAATCTGTTGCCATGGTCTGTAGCCAGTATTAAGATGCTACTGCTGTCAAGGGTCCCTGGAAGAGAAACCAATAGCCAGAGCATAACTCACCCTCTAAGACCGTTGCCTTGTTTAGGAAAGTAATCTACCCCCAAGCTGCTGCCTCGTTCTACACACGATACATCATTGACAAACACTGGCACAGCAGTATTCACAGCAGTCACACTCAGCCTCCCTGCAGCTTAGCATCACTCTACGTGGCCTTGCAGTTTGGAATATTGTACTCTGCCTTTAGATAGACCAAGGGGAGAAGTCAAAAAGAGAGGTGTTGCACATACATAGGTTTACCCCACTGGTTTAAACCTGTATTATGATAAAAGTTTATTCCATCCACATCTCATTTCCACTTTATAGTCACTGGAGTACGTCTGATTGATACTGAGCTCTTCTGCAACTGTTTTCTCCCATCAATGAATCCACTTAACACCTCAGGTTCAAATTGTGGTTATTTCAGAAAGAAGAAAAGCGAGCACATGACTGTGTTTTAGATTGTTTAAAAAAGAAACCTGCAGTTATCTGCAGCAATATCAACTACAATTAATCTATGATTTAAATGCCATCTTGTTTTGGTTTACTAATATGACAGAGATGATATCGTATAAAAGCTATGCTATGTTGATAGCATATCAACAGAAATTACAAGTGTAATATGTGCTGCTGATGAAGTTGCTCTTAACCTTCAAAGAAAGCACTATGGTTTATGGTGTATTGAAGCATTTTTCTTTTCTGTCTTCTTCTTCTAGTGGATGTAATTTGTGCTCCGTGTCCAGTATGTCATGGTAACAATGATAGACTCTATGCCTTAGACCGGTACCGAAAAAAAGAAAATTTATTCATAACACATGTGAAAAGACCAAGGAAAACCGAGTAAACGATAAAAACGATAACAAAATAACGCTGAAAACCGATAAAAACCCAGAAAAACCATACATTTCACACCTGAGCCTCAACTCTCGCGGCCCGGTACCAAACGACTTACGGACCGGTACCGGTCCAAGGCCCGGGGGTTGGGGACCGCTGCCTTAGACAAATATTTTTATGGGAATTTTTGAATCAGTGAAGCAAATTTGTGAAAAGTTCTCTTTAGCTATCTATAATTGGGATAAATGCAGCAGAATTTTTATGTAACATTTTTCATTACCTAATGTGCACACTGGCCATATCTGCCATTTATTTAAACACATAACATGCACCAGGGGCTACAACTGAGGGGGACAACAGAGAATGTGGAAGGAAGAGTTTGAATCTACTGGACTTTCACTTTTCTTTTACTTATCTTCTTTTTTCTATTAAAAATAAATAAATAAAATTAAAAAAAAACCTGCAATCCCTTTGAAAGTAAAACCCTTACTTTCCAAACTCACTGAGAATAACTGAGCACAAAAAAGGGAAGTCTTCCAGCACTCATTTTTAGTCAGCTTGTGGCTTTGAAGCACTTTAATGTGCACACTGTTTGTCTTCTAGCTTGTGCACTGTTGAATAATGAGCAGCGCTATTACAAAATTGGCCAAACACCAAGAACTGAAAAGGTGTGGTGTAGAACTGCTCATGAAAATGAACATTTTATTGGTTTGACCATTTAGCAGCAGCTAACTGAGTCAACAAGCTGATGTACAAGTCACTGCACTACATGTGTGCATGGAAAGAAAGTGTTTTTTTGCAATTTACAGTTGATACAGATATCCTTTTTTTACATCAAGCATGTGAAAAACTTTTTTTAACAGAAATCTTTGATGTCAGACAGCCAGCTTATTTATATCATGCTGTGTGACCAGGAAGACAGAATATATGAAAGTTAACACAGCAGAATAAGGCGGATATGCCCTGCATTTGTGTAGAACAGGGTTATTGAATAACTTTTTTTTTTCTGTTTTCCACCTCTATCTATTTCAGCTAGACACAAATGAGTTATATTTATGTTACCCTATATTCATCATAAAGTTAATCAGTTAAAGATGAGTCAACAGTCTATCCAGTTTTGTTTTTGGTTTTTTGTTTCGTTTTTGTTCTTTGTTTCTGTTTTAATTTGAAGATAAGTAATAGACTGGCATTCCTATTTATCCACTGGTCTTGATATTTATCCACTGGTATTTCTATTTATCTATATTATATATTCTGTATTTATATATGTGTATATGTATATATGGCATATTTATGCTTATATCCTTACTCTCATTCCCCTTTATTGTATCTGTAACATGCAACTTCTGTTGGTGCTGTGCTACTGGAAACTGAATTTCCCGGAGGAACCTGCCCAAGGGATTAATAAAGTTTAATCTAATCTAATCTAGACAATTAAAAAATGCATGTATGACAATAACATTAGAAAATTTAGTGTTACAGTTATTAATCTATTTATTGCTTGTATACTTATCTTTATGATAGTAACAAAAGGTTATCTTCTTATATTTGTGTTATCATTAAGATAATAACCATAAACAAAATTCTACTCAACTCTATTCAAAATCTTCAAATCTGTATACAGGAGGTTACCTAGCTAATTGTTTCTTTACTACAGTCGGGCAAACATACAGCAAGATGCACATCAACAACTACAGTAACAGTCTCCTGAGAACAGGGCCCACGGGGCAGGGACAGCTTTGTCTCTGTTGTAGTAACGATACGTTGACAAAGATGCAGGCGCTGTCAGGGGTTTTAGCACATGTATCACTTGTGACCTTTGGCAAGAAAAGAAGAAGGGAAAAAAAGAAAAAAAATGTATATATGATATGTTGTTAGAATCAAGAAATATGACATGCTATGTCACATCCAATGGGGTTAAGAGGTGGCTGACAAACTGCAACAGACGGACATCTGGCTGGCGTCTGAATAGCTGCAATTCAAGATCTAAAATCAGCACCAAAAAACTGAGTTGTTGACAACTGTGACCACAGACCTCATTTGTCTGTCTGCAGTCTGGAACAGTTTCATTGCCGCAGTAGTCAAAGAAACAGCATTGAGGCCATTCACCCTCACATTCATTGGCTTCTAATCAAGTGTGCTACGTCCTGGCAGACACATTTCAACACAATGCCAGTTGATAATAAGACGAGGAGAACCTAAAGGCTGGTTTTTGAAGCCAATATCGCCTCGACATCAGGAATCAACAGTACTGTATTTTGCATCTAATTTGCATTAGCACTGCAGCAGACACTGCAGCCCATGCATTGTAATGTCAACCTGTGTCAGCAAGTAGTTTCACCAAACTCCGTCAGTTAGATTAATAATGGATGCAAAAGGGAGACATTATTCTTCTTTGAGTGGAAAAGTGATGCAAAAGCAATGTGCCAAGATGTCTGCAGCTAAACACTTGAGCAGAATACACTGTAAATTCTGTCTAAACCTGCACTCAGCATAATCTGCAAAGGCCTATTTGTATAAAAGTGTGTACTCAACATGTGCTTCCCTTATGTTTTCACACCAGAGCCATTAATTTGTTTTCATCCCGGCTTTTGGAACATCAAGGTGTTTCAGTTCTTTTGGAGGAAAATTCTATTTGCAAACAATTATGTTCTGTATTATGTAGTTCAAAACATAATCACTGCCACTTTATGCTCTACATTCCCTCTGAGTTTGCACTTGTAACAAAACATATGTTATTTGCTAGGTGCTTTTATCTGAAGTGCCTTAAAGCAGCATGGATGCTTTCATTGTCTGTACAGGTGCCATTAACCTTGGAATTGTTAGTGACATGCACGACAAATCTGAAGCATACTGTGTGTGCGAAACAGTCTAACATCGCACTGACGCTCTGATTGTGCTATGATGTCGTGATTACGAGCGCTACTGTAATACTGTGACAGTGGCTACAAAACACTTATATATCAGTAGTTTTACAAATATGGCCACAAGAATTTGACTCGATTCTTCTGCTGTTTTCTTGTAGTGAGGATTTCTCTGTAAAATTAAATGAGGATCTAACTCATATTTCAGCCCTTGACATTCTTCCTACCTCATTTTTATCAGTGGGATAAAAGTGTAATGTGCCTTGTGCAAAGTAGTGCTAAGTAAATAAAATGAAATGCAGCTCAACTGAATGAGCATATGCATGTATTTATATATTATATTTTGGTTTCCTTTTTTCCTAGAAGGGTAAAATTGGCCCTTGACAAACTCCTACAAGGGTCATGAAATATAAGTAACCATTTTAACTCTCACATTTTCCATGGATTTTCTTCTATGAGAGAAGTGTTATGCTCTTCCAGGCTCTGACAGTGCTGACTACAAATGCTGTTTATTGGAAGTAATCCTGGGGATGGTGCAGGAGCTGGGTTCATGCTGTGGACTGTGTGAGGCTGATATGGACTGAGAGGGAACATCACAAGTCCCTGAGCTGGACTTCTCTGTCACCCGGCGATCCCTGCGGCTCGCCCTAGGGCCCGTTGGCAAAGAAAGTTCCCAGAGCTTTCCACCTGCAATGTCACGTTGATTACACAGCGGGATAAGCAAAAAGGAGGTTACTGATCACGTTTACTTCCTGGCTGGCTGTCTTGCCATCTCTGATTCCCTTACTTTTTTATCTTTATTTTTTGTGAGCCTCTAAAAATCCAAACTTCACAACAGAAAACAGGTGGGAAGGGGTCAGTTCTCTCGATTCCAATTGCCCACAAGGCTTAACACATCTGTCAGAACCTGCCAGGGACAGCTGAAATACAAAAAAAAGGTTTCCATGACAACAGCTCTGCCACTTTGCCATCTGCATGTGTCCTATGGGAGAGAAGGAGGCAGCGCCTTTCTCACCACCATCTGGGTCTTTTCTCACCTCTTTGTTCAGGAGAAATTGTCCCACTAGAGCACACTAATGGATTGAGGTCATTTCACTAAATTTGCTTGATGCTAGCAGGAAAACAAATAGAAGATGTTAAATCCTGAGGAGGGATTTTTTATTTATTTATTTATTTACTGTGTTTATGGAACCCTTTGGTTACTCGTAGCACTGTTAATGGCCTGTTTCTAAAGTTGTCCTTTTTTTTGACCTCCTCAAAAGATCTGTTGTGCCAATTTTGACCTCCTGGAAAGATTTGCTGTGCCAATTTGAAGTGAACAGAAGCAGCCTCTGTCATTATGGATCCTTGTTATCCAAGTTCAACAGTAAAAGAAACAACAGTCTTCTCAACAAGCTGCAAGTAGACAGTGGTCTTTTCTCTTCAAGCTGACACACCGGTAAGCTTCTGGATGAGAGCTAAGAAACAATGCCTGGCACTACTGTGCTTGGGTGATCTAAGAGCAGTCTCTTGTGCTGTATATTTCTTCCTCTAATTGGTTCAACCCCATGCTTAGGCTCACAGTGTCTTTACTTCTCCTGTTGGGGGGACCAGAGGCTGGGCAGGACAGTTGTTGATGGAGGGAGGGGTTGGACAGCTGGGGGATTGTGGGGGTGGATTCAGGAACATCCAGAGGGCATAATTACCAGCAAATCTGTGCATGCACGCTATCACAGTATTGATGGGTTTTGTGGACTGCTATTTGTTATTGGGTGGGAAGGGCTGGCGCACCCTCATTAACACTTCTCACCTCTGGAACAGAAAGCAGCGGAAGTAAACAAGTAAAAAGAAGAAAGAGTTTATTATTTTCTCACAGACAAACACACAAAGAACAGAGTGCCTGTATGCACACAGCAGTACACAAATGTACAGCTAGACACATTAAAGGTTTTACAGTTTTCAATTATTATGGATTTTAAAATGAAATGAAATGAAAAAGAGATTTGGACCTGATGTTTTGGTTTTTTTTTGCCCTCCCTTCATTACACCTTTTATATTTCAACATTTATTTGGGTTCTACTGATATACTTTTGTATATTTTACTTCATGTTCAACTTAAATTTATTGGTGGATGTTCTTAAAGCAGCCACTCAGTGATAAATGAACTCCATACGTAGCGCTCTTCTGTCAACATGATGAAGGCAAAGTTCTGATGAACAATATAAAAGCCTTGCTGTGTAATGCGTTTTTATGCTAAGATACATTGAATTGAAACTTTCCACAGAGTTATATGTTCTGAAAGCATGTGCAGAGTCTTGCTTATTCTTATTTTCTCCACTTTAGATGACAGCAGCTCTTTTTCTTGCATCTGAGTCAAACATCCTTCTCCCTGTGGTCAGTGATAGCGTGCTTAAGCTTTCTCTCATGTGTCTTCCTCCTGCTGCCTCAGCATGTTTATTGTTTTTGTGAATACAGAAATAACAACAATGGAAACAGACAGCAGACCATTGTTCATTTTTATTAATACTTCCATTTTTTCTCTTCTACTTGTTATTTTACCCAATTGTATTTTCTTTGTCTACGGCTCGGGGGTGGGGAGCAAGTTACGATTTTTATGCCCACTGTCAACTGTTTGTGTTGAAAACTAAGACCAGTCTTTTGGGCTGCTACTTATTCAGTACGTGACCTGGATTTAAAAAAAACCAATCTGACCTTACTGTGGAGCTGCAGGATCACTGCACTTTACGTAAGCATTTAATAAAACAACAGAGTTGCTTAAAAACGTGTATTTGCTTCATGTTTTTGGCCAGAATGTGGACTTTCTTGCAAGTCTAGTTTTTCTTTGTTGTTTTGTTTTGCAGTTTATGCATCCTTAAGTAGGATTAAATAATGAGATTTGATATTTACCCATTTCTTTTCTTATAGTCACTGATTGTAAACTAACAATAGAAACTGTGGTGGGAAGCACAGTATTAGCTGCTACAACATACTACATCACAATCTTAAGAGGGTGAAGCAACCAAACGAATTGAGCTCTAAATCTTTGGTGATAGTCCAAAAAGTCATTTTTAGAACCCCACTGCCTTTATATCATATATATGTGTCTTCTTCCTGTATCTAATCTCCAAAGTTTAAATTGCTTTATTTTTTTATGTTCCTGGAAGATTGTTTTGGAGGAAAAACACAACTTTTCAGTCTTTCCTTGAATATTACATTGTTTCACATGCCTCTACACACAATTTAATATAGCACATATAACTGTGCTTTTGATCCTTGATTTGCCTGTTCACTTTATACTTTATATATGTGACTTGCAGTAACAGAAAAATGCACCGTTTCTGTATCTGCTGTTGTCTGAGAATTTTAAGTTCTTTGTGACATGTATAAAGATTGGGTTATGCACTTTCTGTGCCTTTATGTTGCAAAATACTCATTTGTCCAGTGATGTTAGTAATGAACCTCTGTCGTTCTTTGCTGTTTCCTCATGACGTCACAAGCTTGAAATATCTGGCAGCGAGTGAAATACTGGGGTGGCTGAAGATGTGAGTGATTTAAGGAAGTGTGTCGTTCAAGCAATTAGTTTTGCACTGTACTCCAGAGGGACTGCATACATGGAACCGTCAGGCTCAGAGGCTGCAATTAACATCTTGTGACTTGATGTTCTCTTATCTATTTTTAATAAACCCGCTACAAAAATGAGTATTGTGCTTCCTTAAGTAACGCCTAGTGCAGTGACATAGCTGTTATTATACGTCTCAGTGGACCAAAAGAGTTCACCTAAGATTTGTTGTTTAATTGTGCGTCTTTTGGATCCCTTTCAAAGCCAAAGAATGTTTGGGCTGTTTTTGAAACAACCTACATTTATCTTCTCAAAGCTTGTTTGGCATGAGATTAGATGAGACCATATCTAATTATCTATCTGGAGTTTCACAAAACATTCATAATGCTGACTGAATTCGCTCGAATACAAGAGCAAAACAATGTAGAATACATTTGCAAACAATTAGGTGGAATATGACAGTAGCTGCCCACATTAGTGGATATTGAACAGCTAGCTCTCGCTCACTAATGAAATCACCATCTGCAGCTTTCACTGTGGTACCATGCGACTGATACAAATGGCAGCATGGGGACATCCCTGACCCCCATCTGATTCTATCAAACTGTTATCAGCCCCACTGGTGTATTTCTCGATGAAGGACACAGTAAGAGGCTGAACACTGTCATTGATTAGGTGCTTCTGACTGAAAATGCAATTAGTGGATGGATACAACTTCGTTGGTGGTTATCACAAGGCACATTTCAGCACATTCGGATGTCTAAATCTCAATACACGCGTTAATGATTATTTCTAACTCACGCAAATCCAAATCCAGGGATTTATGATTACACAACTGATAAAAATTACCTTCGAGCCTTTAATTAATTTGCTAATTAAGTGACAGATGAAACTGCAGTGTCTTGAAAAAGTGTTTGCCCCCTTCCTGATATCTGATATCTGATTTTTATTTATGTATTTTTTTGCGTGTTTGTCACACTTAAATGTTTCTGATCATCAAACAAATTTTTCTGTTAGACCTTGACAGGACAAGACTCAGCTGTACATCTGGAGTTAAAGGTCAAAGGTCACTCTTCATATTGTGGACATCACATCTTGCGTCAGTTGATATCAAGAAGTCACATGATAGGGTGAGGCAAGGTCTCAAAATGGTTTCACCTGAAAGCTCTGCTGATAATGATTCACACCTTTTTTCCACACCTTGGCTCATGTGATGAGGCACATGATCAATACTGGGGCAACGAGCCTCATAAGGAAAAGCTCAAAACCTGGGACTTTCCACCATTTGGTCTGAAGTGTTGAGAAGTGAAACGTCTTCCAGAAACTTTTAAAAGTCCATTCGCTTTCTTTCCAAGCTCCTTAGGCAGTTCATGCTTGAAAAGTCCTTAAATGAATGCCAAATGGCTGAATTACAGCAATTCTGCAAAGAACAATGGGCCAAATTTCTCCACAGTGATGTGAAACACTCATTGCCAGTTATCGCAAATGCTTGGCTACAGTTGTTGCCGCCACGGGTGGCACATCCAGTTATTAGGTTTAGGGGGCAAATACTTTTCAACGTCCAGGTAGGTGTGGATTGCATTTTTTTTTTCTATTAATAAATGGCTATTTATTGTATGGGATCACTTAGAAACTGCATTTGCATTTACTCTTCTCTAATATTACCATTTGCTTGATTATTAGAAACATTTAAATGTGACAAATATGCAAAAAAAACCCAAAACAAAACACAGTAGATATACATACAACATCATTTAAAATTTCATATTTCATTTGAAGCAAATTAATAAATGACCTGAAGGTATTTTTTTATCATTTGTGTAATCACAACATCTCTAGAATGTTGTGATTACACAAATGATCTATTAATCAATTAAGATAAGATAAGATAACCTTTATTAGTCCCACACGTGGGAAATTTGTTTTGTCACAGCAGGAAGTGGACAGTGCAAAAGTTATGACGCAAAAATTAGAATACAATAAGAATAAATACAGTACACAGCTGTACAGAATAGAATAAAATAATATACTATATACAGTAGAATAAAATAGAATAAAAATATACAATAAGATAAAAATAGAATACGAATGCTATATACAACTGAGTAAAAATACAACGATGCCAGAAAAGATTATTGCACTTAGTGTTATTGCACATGTGTGGATGTGTGTGTTTGTTCAGTTAAAGTCTTTTTGTGGAGTCTGACAGCAGTAGGGAGGAAAGACCTGCGAAATCTCTCCGTCCCACACCGTGGGTGCCGCAGTCTCCCACTGAAGGAGCTGCTCAGTGCTGTCACAGTCTGCTGCATGGGGTGGGAGACGTTGTCCAACAGGGATGACAGCTTAGCCGCCATTCTCCTGTCACTCACCACCTCCACTGGGTCCAGAGGGCATCCTAGAACAGAGCTGGCCCTTCGGATCACCCTGTTACTTCTTCCCGTTACCTAAGTTAACATGTGCACAGGCACTGCACCTGACAAGTTAACGTCCTTGTTTGTTTTAGGAGAACTTCAGTTTACTGAATATATGCTGACATGACTCTGACTATAGTTCACACATACAGTATTCATGCGCCAATGATCAGAGAGCAACTTGGGGTTCAGTATATTGCCCAAGGACTTTGTGTAGTTTGGCCCACAGGTTCCCACAGCCAGGGATCAACTTTCATTCAATCAACACAGCTTTTTCAGGTAAAATACCCTGTGGCTTCAGCTGCTCTTCAACCACTCCTTAGAGCCTTGCACATACATTTAAGTATTTGTCTGTTTCTTCTTTCTGTTCTGAAGATGCCTGAGACTTGTTTGATTCTTGAGGTACTACTGGCCTTTAACGTTCTTCACTTTCATTAGTAAATTCTTTGCAAGGCACAGATATTCCTCACTTTAGATGAAGTCACGTAAAAGACTTAACAAACAAGTAGTAAGGGCTTGAACTAAGTATTTCTAAAACTGTTACCTCTTCAGCCTCATTATATGTATAATTATGCATTTAAATATTTATATAACCATTTACTAAGATTTTTAAATGCGTCTATTGACAAATAATAGTTCCTAAATAATTTGTTTGTGCTTGATGTGATACTATACATTATTTATGAAGAACATCAATTCTGCCAATAATCACATTCTGTATGACCTTCTTATTCATGACTAAACCATTTAAATCAGTGCTTAGAATTTGTAAGAAGTAGTAATGCTTTGAATTAAGAATTAAGCATTTAACTTATTCATTCTTAATGGTGAGTAGTTATTATAAAGTGTTAAATTCAGTAAAATTGGTCAAAAAACGGTCACAAAAACTCTGGTATTATTCAAATTTTCCTGATAATTTCCTTAATTATGCATTGGTTTAAGAATTGGTAAAACCAAGATGCAGATAGATTTTCATTTACGCATGAAAAATTGGTGGTAAATGTGCTCTTTAAATTACAGTTGAGCTACTCTTAGATAGATTTGCTCTGAACTACCTCGACATTTGGGGTCACTCCACGGAGGCACCTGGCTTTTGGTTATCTTTGACAGTCGCAGCCATAGCAGGCATCACCCCCCAGTAGCTGTTCACCTGGCTCCTCTCCTTTGAACTACCTCCAAACTGACAGACCACTGCGACTCCAGGGGCATTGGAGGTTTGTGCAGATCTTTATTTTAGGCAAAAACTGGATTTCACAAATTCAAATCAATCATATAATCCTATGGTTCTGATGTATTTTGATAATTACTGCAAAAAGGGTGTCATAAAGAGTGAGCTACATTAGAGTATTTAATATTCCGTTGATGTCAAAGCTATTTATGACTGTAAGATTCTGAGTGGACCATGTTGTCATATGCGGCAGTGGGAATCTGAGGCAGAAACAAATTGTATGGTGCTAAGGCTGTAAAATGTTTACAGAAATGTCCTTTCATTCACTCCTAAAGGTTTAGCCCTGAGTGCAACTTGAAACTTCCAAGCAAGTAAGTTCAAGTCCATCAACACAATACAAAGCAGGCTCTTTCCTGCACAGCATCATCTGTGCATAATGCCAAGAGAGTCCTCATTTCACAAAGCTGTTTGCTCTAAGAGCCTTTTATATGCTGACTATGTTGAAGCAATAAACAGGTTCCATTTTAGGCTTTGTTAATTAATAATAAAGCTGCATGCAATTCTTATTTACTGCATGTATTGTTGTTCAATTCCATTTTCATATTGTTGAGCAGTAATTTAGCTTTAATACTTTATGCTATTTTTCCCTCCTGAGTAACCTTTCACTTTGGAAACTTAGTCATTTATGTACAACTGAGGCCAGGTCAGCAAAATGTCAGTCAAGCCCAGATTGTGATTAGACAAAGTCTGTCTAGTTTATGGTAAACTTTTCAGTGCATAAAACAAAACAAGACAAAACAAAAAACCCTCTTTAATATTTTGGTGATCATTTGTTTTGACAGTAACTCACAAATATATTTGCCTGTGTTTTTGCCTTAAATAGACAGTTTAAAGAAAAATCATGACACTGGATAAGGGCCTGTTGTGGAAGTTTTCCATTTAAATAAAGCCTGCAGACGAGCGGTGAGCGGTAGCTAACATTCTTTAATCAAAACACACAAAGAACAGACAACCAAGCTTGTGGAGAGCCCACATGACCGTAGGGCAGACGGTCAGCAGGCTCTCAGTTAAATACCTTCTCCAGGAACAAAAGGCAGTACACAGCTGTTTCACACCTTAAGGTTCACACTCCCTTGCTACCTCCTAGAGTCCTCAAAGAGACAAAAGACTCTTCCTGTGGAGTTGTCTGCTTCCCCCAACTTCCTTACTAGACCCCCACCATTTGTCTTAATGTATGAGTGTGAGACTTGTTAAAATCCAGTGGCACCAAGGCATCATACAATTTGACCTTAGAACTGAAGAAGCTTCTCGGATGAGAGGTGAAACGTCTTCAAGTAACTTAAAGAAGTCCAGACGCTTTTCTTTGCAAGCTCCTTTGACAATGTGATTAATACATAAGTAAAAGAAATTCCTATGCAATCCCATAGCAGAATATGCCAAAAATCAAAAGAAATTCCAGAAGAGGTCAACTATACCAGTCTGGGAAGGGTCAACTAGACTATTTTTGGAAAGACCGTTAGTATAATGTATAATGCTAGTATAATGGTCAAACAAAATTCCATTGTGAATACATATTTTGGTGACTGATAAGTTAGTCGATCATTATGATATAATGTAATGCACAAGTCAAAAAAACATCTTCAAAAAATTAAGATGACAAAAATGATCAATTTAATTTAAAAATGTTTAATTATCCATAGATTTCATCTCTTTTCAAGTAATGCAGTAACAGATGAAACCTTCAGAATTGTATATGAAGAACTGCACAGGAGCACCAGATGTGGTGTAGTTCATTAGCTTGTAGTGAGGTGAGTTTCTCCTTTTAGGCAGCCTCTGTGCTAACAAATACGTTTCCTCTTTTAGTACCTGAAATTTCCCTCATACAACAAAGTGCCTTCTGATGTTTAACAGCAACAATTTAAATCACTACATCCACAGTAAACCATTTCTATTTTATAAAATTCATAAAACAAAATATTTTAATAAATCCAAAATTTATAGAAGTCTTTTGTATCACAAAATAGAAATAGCAGTAAATGAGTAATTTTTTTTTTTCTTTCTACCCACCCAGTCTTATAGTTTAATTTATGTGGTCTGTAATTTAAAAGGTAGTCTTGATCTTTTTACAAATGAAGCAAGTGTTCCCTTTCTACATAAGACACACACAACTTCGAGGCAAGAGCCATAAGTGGAATCGGGAGCACTTTGATATATGTATCTTTTGTATGCCAAAAATCACTGGGTATTGCATGTTAAATGTATTTTGCTGTTAGTTTTTATCTAAGACTGAGCTGTAAACCTCATCCCAAACTAAAATATAGGACATCAGCACTGGAACCAAATCAAGAGACATAAAATTCAAAATGAATAGACGGGGGTATTAAAAATGTCTGATTTTCCATACCAAACAAAATATGTAATGTTTCCATATTGTCAATATGGTGTTAATTATTGTCTGATTTCTGGCTGAGCAGACCCCTGCAACTGTCAGTGCTGAGCTGAGACTGACTATATAACTACGGCTCATTAGCCACAGTCTAAAACCGACAAATGAGAAGCACAGAAACATTGTTTTCACCTGGTGACAATGGAGACAGCAGATTCTCACCAAAGGTAAAGTCGATATGCCAAATAATTAGCTATATCCTACTTCCTCAACAGAATTTTCCTGATTGTCTCCTCAGACATTTGGAATAGATGTCTCTGTTTTCACAGAGGTTTTTGACCTTCATGACACAACCATCCATCTATCCGTCCTTTTCTGGTTATCAACCAGCATGATGCTCCTTTGAAGACACACAGAGTGGTTTATTTATGACTGGTACAAAACCTGAGTCTGAGGAACACACAAATATGTCAGCTCTACATAGGACTGATCCAAGTCCTCAGCATCGTTCTTGAGGTACCACCATTAGTTTCTAGACTCAGTAGGGGTATATTACTCAGAAGCTTATGTCATAAATACCCCGTTAAAACAGAGATTTCATGTTTAGATTATATGGTCAAAAATCTGCTCTCATAGTTGGGACTTATGTAAAGTCTAAATAAAAACAGAATGCAATGGTTTGAAAATCTCCCAAACTTCTATTTCAATTCACAATAGAAAAAGAGAAAATGGATCAAAAAGTTGGGAAAAGAGCAACAAAATGCTGGTAGAGTAAGTGGAACAACTGGGAGAAGATTTTGCAACTAAATAGGTTAACTGGCAACAGGTAAGTAACATGATTGGGTATAAAAAGAAAATCTTAGTTAAGCGGAGGTTCTGAGAAGTAAAGAGACAGAGGCTAATCTCTCAATCTGGAAAACAAAAACTGTGTCAACAAATTCAATTGTGAAAAATGTTCAGAGTACAATTCCCCAATATTAAATTGCTAAAACTTCCAGTAGCTCTTTATGTACAGTGCATAAAATCAACAAAACATTCTGAGAATGATAAGAAGTTTCCAAGCACAAGGAGGAAGGCTAAAAATCAATTGATAGCCTGGTCTTTGAGCCCTCAGGTAACATTGCATTAAAAACATTTACGATACAATCCTGGAAATCACTGCATAGGTTCTGGAACCCATACGGGAACTCTGAGCCAGAGCTCGGTACGGTTTTTTCTTGAACTGTTGTACAGCAGTGTACTGTTTTTTTAACTGACTCTCCTGATTCTGTTCAGGTACTGGTGCTAGGCAGTAAGGCCTCCCATATGGAAAAGAAATAGTAAAAACTTATATGTGATTACTCATGAAAGTGGCCACTTTTTTTTTTTCTCTCTCTCTTCCCCCCCCTTCTCACCGTCTCTTCTCCCCTTTGGTTTTCTTTCTTTCTCTCCCCCTCTCTCTCTCATTCATTCCCCCTGTCCTATTTATTAAAAAAAAAAAAAAAAAATGACAAAGGATGAACTGAAGCTCTGCCATCACGTAATGTCGCATACTGCTGTTTCTGATGTCATTTAGAAAAAAAAAAAGAAAAAAAAAAAAGAAAGTGGCCACTTTCATGAGTAAATCATATAAGGCTTACATGATTTACTCATGAAAGTGGCCACTTTCGCATTACTTTCATGCATTGTTTTAGTAAGTATCCAAAACATACAAGTTTCATTATATAATTTTTCAAGGGATCTTATATCTGTTTTCACACTTATATGCTTTTCATACAAGTTTCACACAAGACAGATACAAACTTTATAAGATTTATATATATCTTTTCCATATGGGCTTGCTCACACTCGTTGTTCCCATCCATCCCAGGGATGGTGAATGCAGTTGAGTGGATGGCTGTAGGCAGGCCAATCAAATTATTTTCCATCAAAGCAGGAAACTATTCCTTTGTGCACTTGTGGTTTAGTGCACTTGGATATGTCAAGCTGAAGGCTAACACGCACACCCATAAATTTAATAGTACTCAGTATATTAAATACTATTAAAACTTTTGCTGTTCAGGCTGGTTTGTTACTGTAACTTTAACTGTAGTATCACACTGATGCTGACTTTTTACATTTTTTAGAATGATAGAGGTTTTTTTCAAATAAACATGTGTCCCTTCTAACAGAAACAGCTATTCTTTAGATTACAATTTAATTTACTTACCATATTTCTATTAACTAAGTCAAAATATGATGAAACAAAGTTTCCTTTATGAGAGTGCCCCACAAAAAGAAATTTTCTTTGAAAGTGACACATCAAGAGCTTGTTCAAATTTGTTGGAAAATCAAAAGACTTCTTCACTTAGTGAGTGTGCTGCTAGAGCACTCAGACACTGGAAGGCGCAATGGCTTGCTTCTGCTCTCCCTCTGGCCATTCAAGTAATACATTCAGTTTGTACATTAGTCAAAGCTAAGATGTGGATTTATGCATCACTTTGATGTTTTTTTGTTTGTGCTCAACTGACCCTTTTTGTGGTGTTGGGGCTCAGGATGGTTTAAATACGGTAAGAAGATCGAAGACCCATATGTAGAAGCGTGGCACCAAATTGAAGAAACAAAAGTGAGCCTTTTTTTTTTTTTTGGATGATAAAAAATTTGTCATAGACAAAGAGTCACATACAAAAGGCAGAACTGAGACATAGCAGGGAACAAACTAGGAGGAGAAAAGATGCTGTGGCCCAGGATATGCAAGAATATATTGTAAAGATATTATGCTTTTTATGAAGGAAATATTTTCAAATGAAGGAAAAATTGAAAGGTATTAATTTAAACTAACTGCAGCACACAGTTCCCGCTGTTAAAACACACCGTTTCGAGTTTCAGGCTAGTTTTATTACTTTCTTCAAAACAAAAAAAAATACATTTTGCATTTCACTGAGCTCATGCTTGGAAAACACGCTTCGTGCACGGAATTTTTAAAATGAGGTTTTCGTTCAACATTTACAGTGCAACTAGAGCAAATAAACCAACTACAAATTAGATTTTAATTTGTAATATTTCATCTCATAAGCAAAACTCTTGCTTAGCCGTCCCTGTTTATCACTACATTAATCAATTTAAAAGTGAAAAACATCTAAAGTGTGTCTCCATCTTGTTTATACCATGTAACTCTTTTTGAATGTCCCAAAACTGTTACCTCTCATCCGAGAAGCTTCTTCAGTTCTAAGGTCAAATGGTGGAGAGTCCCAGATATAAACCTAGTGGGAGTATCCCCCCACAGAGGGACAAAAGGACCCCCTGATGATCCTCTAATCGTCTGAGCCAAGGTGTGTAACTGGGTGTGGGTCCCAATCAGCCAGAGTTTCGGGCAGATGGCCCAGGATGTGAGTGGGCGTTAAGGCGTCTGGGAAGGGATCTCATCTATAATCCAGTTTTAAGATCCCTTCCCAGACCGCCTTAACGCCCACTCACATCCTGGGCCATCTGCCCTCAGGAATTCGCATGATAAGGTGGGGCCAGGTTTCACAATGAACACACCTGAAACTCTGGCTGATTGGGACCCACACCCAGTTTCACACCTTGGCTCAGACAATTAGAGGATCATCAGGGGGTCCTTTTGTCCCTCTGTGGGGGGTTTCTCCCACTAGGTTTATATCTGGGACTCTCCACCATTTGACCTTAGAACTGAAGAAGCTTCTCGGATGAGAGGTGAAACGTCTTCAAGCAACTTAAAGAAGTCCAGACGCTTTTCTTTGCAAGCTCCTTTGACCTCAACTCCAATAATAACAACCCAATCATCCTTAGTGGAAGTCCTCTGGAGGAAGTACACTCTTTTACTACCTAGGCAGCATCATCAACCAGCAAGGTGGACCCGATGCAGACGTCAAGGCAAGAGTCCCCTTCATCCAGCTCAAGAACATCTGGGCATCCAGAGAGCTGACCCTGACTACCAAGATTCGACTGTTCAACGTGAAGTCAGTACTGCTGTAAGGAGCTGAAGCCTGGAAGACAAATAAAACCTTAAAAAGAAAAATCCAGATATTCCTCAACAGCTGTCTCAGAAGGATTCTCCACATTCGCTGGCCAGACACAATCAGCAACATCAAACTATGGGGTTAAATGTATCATAGCAAGTTGCATCTTAAACAGATGCTTTTGGTAGCTATTTACTAGTTTTTGGCATCATTCTGACTGGATTTTTGACCACTTATTCAAACTGACTGATTTCCTGACACTGACTTGGATTACACATTTTGGGTAGAGTTGAGGTTGGGGTTATCAGAAGGCCATTCCTGAAGATTAATGTTAGTCTGGTTTCCAAAATCTGTTTTTTATGTGTACTTGGGGTGATTGCTAAAATTGACTGTTCCAACAGGACAACTAAAAGTTTTAACCATCTAGCTGTTGATTTGAGGTGAGGTGAGATGTCTGTGAAGGTTCTCAGTCATCCAGGTCATCGTAGTCAAAGGAGCTTGCAAAGAAAAGCGTCTGGACTTCTTTAAGTTGCTTGAAGACGTTTCACCTCTCATCCGAGAAGCTTCTTCAGTTCTAAGGTCAAATGGTGGAGAGTCCCAGATATAAACCTAGTGGGAGTGACCCCCCCTGTCAGATGCTCTTTGTTGCTCAGGCACAGGTTCTCCACTCTGAACCAATTGCTGCAGCACAAGGACATTTTAATGAATATTTATATAAATATATGCAACATTTCTAAAAATTTGAAATGAATGCAGTTGCAGTCGATACAGTTTTCATGTTTGTGGTCCTAATAGAATTTCAGCCCTGTTTTTTCAAACTTTATATTATAGGAATTGTCGGGCTCATTAACTGCTTATTTTGTGCAGTAATAATTTAAAGAAGTCCAGACGCTTTTCTTTGCAAGCTCCTTTGACGAGGTGAGGTTTAAGAATTTGGAAGTAGAAGCAAACCGCCAGATGACCAGGAGAAGGAAGCAGCCTCCTGTCGGCTTCTTCCTCTGGCCTCCGTCGTACACATAGTCTTATAGTAGCAATGAGATTCAGCTGACCTCAGTTGAGGGCATAATCAGGTGGTGGGAGAAATACTTCAAGGACCTCAATTGTACTGACATGCTTTTGTAGTGGATATAAAGTTCGGGGACAAGAAAAATAATACTGCATTTCTGGTGATAAGTCAAATGTGATCTCAGTGACTGTTGAACTCCACCAGTGTTACCTTTGTCACCAGTTCTGTTCATAACTTTTATGGTTAGAATTTCTGTGCACACCCAAGGGGCAGATGGCGTCTGAAGAGGGAGGTAAGACTCTCTTTAGACTGAAGCCCCAATAACCTGGACCCGGATAAAAAACAGAAAATTGATAAATTATTCTCATTCTTATTCTTAAGTTTGTGCAGAAGGTCAGACAATTTGGTAGTTTCTCAGCTGAATGATACAGAATTTGTTCTTTTCAAAATGCAGTTTGACCTACTTCATCAGCATTACAAGACATTTAGTCTAGCACTTCAGATTTGATTAATGTGGACATAATATGATAAAAACAAGACCTTTTCATATCTTGTTATATCTTTCAGAGCTACAATTTTAGCCTTAATTAAACGAATTTAACAAAATATCAAAGTAGTCACTGAAAGCTCAGTTTTGTCATTACTTGGAAAGCTTTCAGAGAATGCTTCAAACACACGGAAGAAGAGAAATCAAGGAGCACAAGTTGCAGAGAACAAACTCGCATATCCTGCAGTCTATAATAAGGCTTTGCTTTCTGTACTCCAAACCAGATTTTAAAAGTAATACATTTACTGGGCTCATTTGTTCTTCTTTGGAAAACACTGAGTGTGTCATAATATGGCACCTTATTCCACACATGCTGACAGACGCAGCAAACTATCAGTTACTGCATCTTCAGGGAGTAATGCACTGCCTTTTGCATTAGGAAATTTCAGTCACCCCTAGTTAATTAATTACAAAAACTTCATGACCCTATAAGGTTTTAACATAAATGAAGATCTGGTCATCAGTTTGTATAATACTGTTACCGATTTCATGCTTCCAGGTTGAATGACATTCTTATTCCTGCTTTTATTAGTGCTTGACTCAAGCTAAAATCATACATATCACATAATACCTCAGTATTAGTAAGTTACATTATCAGTATACATTAATAAAATTAATGTGGTATAAAGACTTCCAGATTCTAGTCAGAAAAAAAAGCTACCAATCTCTGGAAATGTACTCTGGAAGTTTGTGAGGCCCCTTCTTTCAGTTTCTAGACTCAACAGGCATACATGTCACTGTGGAGCACCAGTGTCACAATTGCCTTTTAAAGCAATGGTGTCATGATTGTGTCATATGGTAAATAAATACATTTGGAGAAGGGCAACCAAAGGCTAGTAAAGTCCAGCTTGTTGCTAAAATGAAATTGCTGGAGGAACATTTTGCAACTAACTAGATTAATATGCAAAAGGTCAGTAAGAGCAAAGAGCCACCAATCTGCAAAACAAAAATTGTATCTGCAAATTGAATAATTTAAGTAATTTCGGAACACTTTCTCAATATAAAATTGACTTTGAATATCTGTTTGTCTACAGGACATAATATTATTAAAAGACGTCAGTGAAGGTTCTCAGTCATCCAGGTCATCATCATCATTAAAAGACATTTCTGTGCCCAAGGGATGATTGCAAAAATTAATATTGGATGCCCATGATTTTTGGGCTCTCAGGCAGCACTGGAGAACTTACAGAAATGACTGTCTGTGCAATCCACAAATGCAGGTTTAAGCTCTATCATGCAAAGAAGAAGCCAAAGGTGAGCATGATCCAGAAAGGCTGGATCACGCCCGATCAACACCGCCATCTTTTCAAGGCCAATGATCATTTAAAATGGATCCAGGCAAAGCAAAAATTGTTCTGTGGTCAGACAAGTCATGGATGTTGAAGCCTCCAGACTAAAGACAAGGGGGACCGTGCATCCTTGTTATTAGCGATGGGATTTCAGGCTCGGCTCACTAAAAGGAGCCGGCTCTTTTGGCTCCGAACGGGCTCTTCAGGTTGTTTTGTTGCTTTAATTAATTTATTATTAACAATAATATAAAATTATGCACAAAAGGGATTACTATTGTAAACAAAAAAGTGGTTTTATTTATATATGTTTATATATATATAAATATATGCTGTGGCCCCTAGAGACAAAGCACGTACAAACTCCAAAACACATTTCTAGCATTAACTGAACTTCCAAAACAGAGCTACCTAGATCACTTAAATTACACAATTGAAAGCATATGTGTATTGTTTGTGTATTTATACACAAACACTCACATATATTCAAATAATTAAAAAAAATGTTCATTTACCTGTTACTACCACACACCAAATCCGGTCGTTGGTACTTGCTGGCTTGTGTAGCCACTAGGTAACAAAAGCTCAACACTGCCCTTAGCATTCTGGAGCACTTCTGTTGTCTTTTGTACGTGCTTCAGAGTTTGTACATGCTTGTACTCAAAAGAGCTTGCAAAGAAAAGCGTCTGGACTTCTTTAAGTTGCTTGAAGACATTTCACCTCTCATCCGAGAAGCTTCTTCAGTTCTAAGGTCAAATGGTGGGGAGTCCCAGATTTAAACCTAGTGGGAGTATCCCCCCAAAGAGGGACAAAAGGACTCCCTGATGATCCTCTAATCACATGAGCCAAGGTGTGAAACTGGGTGTGGGTCCCAATCAGCCAGGATTTCGGGTGAGCTCATTGTGAAACCTGACCCCACCTTATCATGCGATTTCCTGAGGTCAGATGACCCAGGATGTGAGTGGGCGTTAAGGTGTCTGGTAAAGGATCTCAAAACGGGATTATAGATGGCAGAGAGTTGGTGTCGTAAAGCTTCTTAACAAGATCAGACACCAGGAGGAAAAGAAAGACAGACTCAACAACATTGTCATCCCCTATGTGATTAGAGGATCATCAGGGCAGTGGGTCCTTTTGTCCCTCTTTGGGGGGATATTCCCACTGGGTTTAAATCTGGGACTCTCCACCATTTGACCTTAGAACTGAAGAAGCTTCTCGGATGAGAGGTGAAATGTCTTCAAGCAACTTAAAGAAGTCCAGACGCTTTTCTTTGCAAGCTGTTTTGAAACAACACAAAACACTGCAAACCATAACACAATTAAATATAAATTAAAATATGAGAACAAAAAGAAGATGCATATTCTCTGTCATTCAGGCCTGCATGAATAAACTTTCTGAATCCTTTATCATCTGCAACTGAAAATAGTTGTGGATGATTACTATACCTTTCTAATGTGACTTGTTGTCCCTGGCTCTCTTTCCCTCCGGCTCTGTTCCTTTGCTACTGCGAGTGTAACTACCGTCCCTCCCCTCTCTTCCCAGCGCAAAGCACAAGGCTCGCGTGCAGAGTGACGCGGAAAAAAAGTGCGAGAGAGAGGGTTAGAGAAAGAAAAAGCAAATCCCCACGGCTTGCGTCGTTCACGTCAAAGATCCGGCTCTAAGAGCCATTTCGTTCGCGACCAAAACATCACTATTGCATACATGGAAAAGGATTATCAATGGTGAAAGGGATGTGCAAGTTTTAGAGCAGCACACGCCATCATCCCGATGATATCTTTTTCAGGGAAGGCCTTGCATGTTCCAGCAAGAAAATGCTAAACTAAATACTGCAGCAATGGTGTCGAAGAGAAGTGCATCATAAAATGAAAAATACAGCAAAGAATAACCAGAAATGCTGAGCAAATAAAATCCAGTATCATACAGGTAATAGGGCAGAATTCCTCTCCTACAAGTCCAGCAGTTGGTTTCCTTGGTTTACAGATGTCATTAAAAAAAAGCAGGTATGCTACATAGCTGTAAACATGGTTCTATCCTTTATTGAGAGGTACTGCCACCATCATATTCAATGAGCCAATATTTTTCTCAAAATGGCACGTCAACATCTGTGGTCTCTTGTGAGCAGAAATATGGTTGTTTGAGATTTGAAAATTGTTGCCTTCTATTCAAGGGTTTTTTTTGTTTTTTTTTTATTAAAGTTTCCTTCTGGTTTAAGTACGGAGCCCCGCAAGGGACATGGGAGAAAAAAAAATTAAGACGGACTTTTGCGAGATCTCGCAAAACAAGCTCGGGATCTTGCAAAACATTTGCAAGATCTCGCGAAACTTTTAGCCGCATTCTACGGAGGCCGCCAGCTCGAAGCCAACCGGGAGGTCGAGGCACGATGTGCCGGGAGAGCGGTGTTCCTCCCGGCTGTAGTAGGTCTTGACCTCCCGTTAGCTTCGAGATGGTGGGTGTCAGATCTCCGAAAATGTCGCAGCACTTTTGCAAATATGTGATGTCTTGTAAACCGAGCAGATATTTGACGTTTACACCACTACATTCACACCTCAAAATATCTTAAAAGTTTATTTTGTGACCCAGAAAGAGTAATATTACAACTAAGTAGCTGCCGCCATTGTTGGAATTCAACTTTTGCGAGATCTCGCAAAAGTTTTCGCGAGATCCCGAGTTAGTTTTGCGAGATCTCACAAAAGTTCATCGTAATTCTTTTTCTCCCATGTCCCTTGCGGGGCTCTGTATTTAAGAAATACTAATGGAGCTAAACTTCTTCTCTAATATAAAACGAAGCTTGATTGCCTGCTCAACATATCACAGTGTGTTTATTGCTGCATTAGGGGATTCTGCTGAAAAGCAAAGCAATATTAATTTTGCTGATGAATGTTTTAGTTACAGTGAGATTGAGTGAAAGGTGCTGCATTGTGCATAAAAGATTAAGAGTTAATTGCATTTATGTAACTTCACCCCATACATATATTTGAAACTGGTATGCAGACAGACTTCATGAAGGGAGAAAGGAAGGCAGTGGACTGAATTATTTTTGTTGCTGTTAGTTGTTGTTTTTAATTCCCATACTCTTATTCCTGTCTACTACAGCTTTAGGGAAGCAGAGGGAAAGGATGTGGTAAGGTCTGTTGTCTTATAGCACTTTGTACACCAGAAAGTAAACAGTCAAGTAATTGGTTTCATTTGAAGTTGAACATGGGGGAATGTGGTATCAAGTCTCTTTCTGGCTGTTAACACAACAGATGTCAGGTTGCATGTGGCTAAATATACTCTTTGGGGCCTTGTTATTTCCTCAGATATTGATTCCTCCCCATGTGCCCTGTGACTGAAGAGCTTCTTTTTATTTTCACTTTGAAGGCCTCATTGCAAGTGTTGTATCATCTGGTGCAGCGGAATTGATTTAATTTGTACTTTGATCACCATTAATGACTTTTTATGTTGTTGTCAAAAAAATCAAGCTGTTATCTCGATATTTTTCTTGAATTTTATAGACTTCACATGTGGAATATCTTAACTTCTGTCTCAACTTAACTCACATGTTTCAACAATTTGAGTCATCCTAATCCCAACGTAATCACTGTTTATGGTTGTGCAGGCAGCAACAAGAATAAGCTGGCGCCAGCTGCTTCCTGAGACACCTGTCAGATCTGTTTCTACCTCTGATCTGTATTCATTTGAAGGCCTTAATACTGGCTGAGACAGATCTCAAGGAGCTTGTGCTGCATCCACTGTGTCTCATTACCACTGAGGTTTCACATTTATCATTGTTATAAAACCACATTCATTTTTCCAACATTCCTACAGATCCTGAAACAAAAGCGGGTGTACTTTTGTTTATGGTTTGTTAATAAGAAAAGATAAATAAACTAATTAAAAAAAATATTTACCTATGAAAAAAGAGGTAACACTGTAGCAGGTTAATGGAGAGCTTGTTTTCCCTTTCTAATTTTGACCGTACTGTAGTCTCTACATTCAGATAAAGCTACTTGGTTTCCTCGCCTTGTGTGGCATTGGATGACACCCTCTGAGGTGTGTACTTGACATGGAGGCGCTGGAGGGAGTTATTTGCCTCGAAGGAGAGCATAATTTATTCAACAACAGAAGGCCTTAGAGGTTATTATCTTGGTTATACTACAGGCCCTTTACAAAACTGAAAAATAAATACAGTGGCTTGCAAAAGTATTCGGCCCCCTTGAACTTTTCCACATTTTGTCACATTACAGCCACAAACATGAATCAATTTTATGGGAATTCCACGTGAAAGACCAATACAAAGTGGTGTACACGTGAGAAGTGGAACGAAAATCATACATGATTCCAAACATTTTTTACAAATAAATAACTGAAAAGTGGGGTGTGCGTAGTTATTCAGCCCCCTGAGCAGGCCTGCACGATTAATCGTTAGAAAATCGCGATCTCGAGTCATACTTATGTGCGATCTCATTTCCAAATGACAACGATTTTAAAAAAAAAGACGACGACGACGACGATTGTACCGCATTTTGATCCGGGACGTAATCTGCATGAAAACAAGCGCTCACTCTTCCTGCTCAACAAATGACAAGGGCGGAGCCTTATATCACGTGATACAGAAGCTGTGCCGTGTGATGCTAAAATTAGCAGGGAAAAAACAACGGAGAGCACGTCAGGGATGATGAGAAAGTGACAGGAGAAAATCCGTCCCGGTCAACCACCCAAACATCAATAACGGGAACCTTATACAGCACTTCCCTATACCCGTCGAACTCCCGCAGGCACAAAGAAATTACGGAGGCTATCACTTATCACCTGACCAAAGATATGGCTCCCATCAACACTGTGCAAACGAGGGATTTAGGAAAATGATCAACACCCTAGACAAACGCTACACAGTGCCGTCCCGCAACTATTTTTCTGTTGTTGCACTACCTGCTCTATACACACAGTGTCGAGCAACGGTGGAGACGGAATTTCAAGCAGTACAACAACAAAACATGAGACATTTGTTGTTTTTATGTTTATTTATTGTTTTTATGTTCAGTCTCAACTGTTACGAAGTTGATGTGCAGTTAATAAGTGCAATAAATATTTATACTGGAAAAGAGAATCGTGAGAGAATCGTGATCTCAATTCTAAGCCAAAAAATCGTGATTCTCATTTTATGCAAAATCGTGCAGCCCTACCCCTGAGTCAATACTTTGTAGAACCACCTTCAGTCTTTTAGGGCATGTCTCTACCAGCTTTGCACATCTAGAGACTGAAATTCTTGCCCATTCTTCTTTCCAAAACAGCTCCAGCTCAGTCAGATTAGATGGACAGCGTTTGTGAACAGCAGTTTTCAGATCTTGCCACAGATTCTCGATTGGATTTAGATCTGGACTTTGACTGGGCCATTCTAACACATGGATATGTTTTGTTTTAAACCATTCCCTCGTTGCCCTGGCTTTATGTTTAGGGTCGTTGTCCTGCTGGAAGGTGAACCTCCGTATGGGCAGAAATCTGTGCCATCAGAAACTGAATTTGAATAAGCTAAATTCGAATTTGAATTGCTCGGATTGAATGTGAATTGTAACTTGAATAAATGCTTTTAAAAACTGAATATGAATTAGCCTAATTTTAAATTCAATTTATTGGTTTGAAAATGATCATCACTAAACTGAAATTGAATTTTATAGTTTGAAAATGAATTCATTTGCTTTGAAACTGTATTTTATCCTTTAAAAAGTTAGCTCGAATAATTTCAGATTCACTTCTCACCATTCAGTTTCAGTTCTACTATTGAATTTCAGTTTCAAAATTCAGTTTTTTGGGACTTACACCCGGTTCCGGTTCAAAAGTAATTGAGCGCAGATTAATAGAACTACGTTTTACTAGCGGACCGAAAGTGTTACTGACGGGAATCTACAGCATCTTGAGCTGTAATAAGACTTCAGAAGTCATTTGTCATGTCGAATGACCAGCGGATAAACTCTCAGGTTGGTAATAAATGTATAAGAACAAGCGTCATGTTAACAAATGATAGCCGTACAGTAACTTTTATGCTTATTGTAGCTGTTAGCTAAAAACGCTAATTTAGCGTAGTTTGCCCTGGATTCAGCTTTGATAAACAAATATGATCGACTGTTTCTAGTAGAATTCCAAAGTTGTCATCTTGTACCCTCTCAGAGCCCTGTATGCTTGCAGAGACCCCTACAGTAGGGAAACATGCAAAACGGTGTCCAAACCTTTGTATTATGGGTGGCTGTAGCTGGTACATAATCGAGTTCATCGTATACGCCAGTCCACATCCCCTGAACAGTGGCATTATGTTACATCACAGCAAAATCCAGCAACCAGGTCGGTACCTGCATCGCAGCTCATGGACACTATGTGGTTTAGGGGACCAGACTTCCTTTACAAACTACATGAACCAGAGACACATGAATCGTTTGAGCTGATTGAACCTGAAGTGGATGCTGAAATCCGACAAGTTGGTACTTTCATTACTCAGATTCAGAAGAATGGACTCACACCAGAACGTTTCCAACGCTTTTCAAGCTGGACCTCACTGGTACGTGCCATTGCCTTCTTAATTCACCAAGCTCATTCTCACTCATCAAGCAACTCATCAAATCACTCATGTCGGGGCTGGCATAAATGCAGAGAACCACGCACTTCAGAGGAGATGGATGCCGCCAGTAACCTCATTCTCCAGTCTGTTCAAACGGACGCTTTTCCTGATGAGTATGCTGCTTTACAAGCCAATCAAACCATCCACACCTCTAGCCCCATTGTAGCCCTCGACCCCTTCATGGGTGAAGGCCTCATCAAAGTTGGAGGTCGCCTCAAACATGCTTCATTGGACCCAACGTTAAAGAATCTAAAAATTCTGCCAAGCAAACATCACGTGTCAAAGTTGCTTGTCCTGCACTATCATGCTAAGGTTGTGCATCAAGGAAGACAGTTCACAGAGAGTGCAGTTAGGCAAGCTGGACTGTGGATTGTAGGCTGCAAAAGACTGGTCTCATCCATTATCCACCGCTGCGTAACATGCAAGAAACTCAGGGGGAAACTAGAGATTCAAAAATGGCAGATCTCCTGCCTGAAAGACTCGAAACATGCCCTCCATTTTCGTACGTCGGGTTGGACGTGTTTGGCCCATGGTCAGTGGTCACTCGACGCACACTAGGTGGCGCAGCACAAAGTAAGACGTGGGCGATACTTTTTAAGTGTATGACTACAAGAGGTGTACACATCGAAGTCATTGAATCTATGGACACTTGCAGCTGCATAAATGCAATATGCAGATTCTTTGCAATAAGAGGCACAGCCAAACAAATGCGGTCAGACAGGGGCACCAATTTCATCGCAGCAAGCGTGGAGCTTGGCATGGCACAACCATGCTGTGGGGGGTTGAACAGTCTGGGAAAGGATGATTGGGGTAACTCGCCGAATATTGGATTCTATGCTCTTGCAGAACAAACACACCTGTCTCACACATGAGGTGCTTTGTACCCTAATGGCTGAGGTATCGTCTATAATCAATGCAAGGCCCTTGGTCCCTATTTCAACTGACCCTTCCTCACCATTCATACTCTGTCCTGCAATGATACTGACCCAAAAGCAGGGCGTTGCTTCTCCACCAGGAGACTTTTGTGGAAAAGACTTGCTCAAGAACCAATGGAAACAAGTGCAAGCACTCGCCAATGGTTTCTGGAGTCGCTGGAGAAACGAATATCTCAACACCCTCCAATCAAGGCGCAAGTGGCATGGAACACACTGCAATCTTCAGTCAGGCGACATTGTGTTGTTGAAACAAAATCAAGCACCCAGAAATGAATGGACGATGGCTATCATCACAGCCACCTTTCCAAGCAGTGATGGGAAGGTCAGAAAGGTCGAAGTGAGGACATCTTCCCAGGGAGTCTCAAAGACTTACCTGCGTCCCATTTCGGATGTTGTTGTGCTCTTAGAAAACGAAGTGACTGATAGAAAGTAGTAGTGGCATCAGTAATGCCAGGCGGGGAGTGTTCTGTCCCAAGTAAAAGATTAAAAATGGTTCATAATAATTTAGTGATAAAAATGTCATATTTCATCTGTGGTAATTTATGTTAAAAAAGAGAGTCATTTAGTTAAAAATATGTTCTATACAGTCAGCATTAGTTTTTCTGTATCTTATTTTGAAGGAGTAATCTGTGCTCGCAATGCATTGTGGGAAGCAGAAGCTGCAGTCAGTTGGGAAAAAGCATTGTACAGAAAACCTGCCTATCCTGTGGCCTGAATCTTTATATACACCATCGAAAGTAATGGCTGTAAGTTTATTACATGTTCTGGTTTGTTTTATATGTTTATAACAGCTGATTTAGAGATCGTTTTGTGAATGTGTTTGTACCAGGAATTAGCCTTATCCCAGAAGCGGATTTTGCTTAGAGCATGGTCTATTACCATAGCAATGATGCTAGCGATCTAATTTGCATATCAGAGGATTGATAAAACTACTGTTTATCGTTACTTAGCAGCTAAGACTAACTTTGATACATGTTTTCTATCACTAACTATTTCTTTTGTGCATTTATTTCACAATGTCAAAGAGCTAAAGGATATTTCATTTTCTGGTTTATTTTTTAGTTTCACTCAGCACTTTCATCGAGCTATTCAAGCCACAATTGTAAAAGATTATTACGGTCTTCTCGATGGCTTACAAAGGAGCAAGATGCTCAGTTTCCTGGCTCATGAAAATTGAGTTTGGCTTGCTGTTGACCTGCGTTAACATACACAGTGTATCCAACATGTAGTGATAACAGTATAATATGTGACTATCACTGTGTTTAACTATCATAATAATTCTTAGGGTACTGAGTGCATGCTTAATTAGTTGTTGTTTTTTTTTAACATACTGCTCCATTGCTATGTTTGACAGGCTGAAGTTGTCGGGTCACCTCCTAAATCAACCATCTTTTACAGGTGTTTTGTGCCAGAAATGGAGTGTCCACTGAAGACTGAAGATACTGAATCTCTACACCTTGCCATTGATCCCTCTTGTGCCTTCATCTAGACAAGACATTCACTTAACCACTCTCACATGCTCTGTACCTACATCACCTTCCCTGACAGTCGTAGCTTGGCTCATCTGAGGGTGAAATTATAAGAATGTGTTATTTTGCAATGTGCTCTCTAGGGTTCCTAAATAAAATATGGCATTGAGGTCATTTCTTTTGAATTAATCCCTTCTTCTGAAATATAAGAACCTCTCCTGGTTTTAATGGTACTTTGGATTTCCTTGCTTTCTGTTCCACTCCCAACCCCAAATAGATGCTGACAAGCTGACACAGTAACATGGAAGAGGGAAAGAAGTTAGAAAGGACTAATACAAATAAACCTAATTCTTAACAATCAAAAGTGTAAAATAAGAACAATAATAATAATAAAGATAAAAGATGAAGTAACAAGTTTTTACTTTTTAGTTTATTCAAAATGATCATCCAGATGTCTGTGACATGTGATGACAAACACTATAATGGAAGGCCTTTGTCATCACATGCTTAAACTCATCATATATTTTTTGCATATGCTGAACAGGCAGTCAGACATGCTGTAACTGTGGGGTAGAAAACTGCATGAACACCATACGGCAGGGGTCTCAAACTCCAGTCCTTGAGGGCCGCTGTCCTGCAGCTTTTCCATGTGTCCCTGTTGCAACACACCTAGTAGGTCATTAGCAAGACTACAGAACTTGACTGCATGCTGAGTTGGCAATTCAGCCATTTGATTCATGTTACAGCAGCTCATGAGTGAATGAACATGGTGCAATAAAAGTATTTTTAGAAGTATATGTTTCCAAATACATACATTTACTTAAATTTACTTGAGTAGGGTTAGGGGTTGCCACCTCAGCATGCAGTCGAGTTCTATTCTCTTGCTCATGACCTACTAATTGTATTCAGGTGTGTTGCACCAGGGACACATGGAAAAGTTGCATGACACCGGCCCTTGAGGACTGGAGTTTGAGGCCCCTGTCACACAAACGCAAAGCAGGAGATGAAGCATAGCTGAATATGTTTCCAAACCAACTTCATTCTAAGCCAAAGACTAGAAAATATGGTGAAGCATGTCTTCCCCTTGGCTTCACCTGCACAAGTGCAAAGGTAGGTCTCCCCTGCAGAATTGGTTTTCCCTGCGTCGAGAGCAGGCGCTGGGCTCTTCAAATCATTCTTGATTTTTAGTTCACAAACACTTGTTGTAATAAATAACTACTCCTGACATTTTGGAGATGTTAGCTCTTTATACAGTAAAGTTACAGTGGGATACGAATAATATCAGGCTGATCCTGCCAGGATTTGTTCCCTCGGTTCAAACCATGGACAAACAGTATCCCACAGTTGTTCATGTTTTTAAACCCATTTTGCACAGAGAGGCATTTTTTGAAAAATGTATTGATAGCAATGTTGAATATTATTACACAAGAAAAATTACTCTGTGACGCCTCTGCCTTTCTAAATGGAGGGACAGTAACTGCGTGTGTAAATGTAAGCATGCAAAACCTGAAGATAGAGGCAAAATACTGTTAATCTGACTATCTGCCATTCTGCAATTCATCATCTGTAAACAATAACGTGGCGCACATACCTTTAACGTTGCGTGACGAACTCTGTATTCTTCGTCCACACATAAACCCAAAAAAGGATTTTTTTTAAAATCTCTGTTTTCGGTTATTTTTTAAAACTCGTAACACGTTCCGCTTACGTGTTACGTGTTTACTGTGTTTTCAAAATCACCCGTGTAGGTGCGGACGCAGCGTAAAAGAGTTAGTAGTTTATTTTCTTACTACCTGCAGATTATTTGTATTTGCTTAATTGTTTACTAAATGTTTGAGGTGTGAAATAAACCGCAATGGAGCAAAATATGGGGGGGGGGATATTTTTCTTGTAAAACTAAGGGGGGCCCAGCAAAAAAAGTTTGGGAACCACTGAATTAGAATAACTATTCACTTTAGCTAAAGTCATTAAGTTAGCTAAAGAGTTGGGATGCTGTGTAAGACATTACCGTATTTTCACGACCATAAGGCGCACTTAAAAGTCTTAGATTTTCTTCAAAAAGTGCGGCGCGCCCTATAGCGCGGTGCGCCCTATGTGTTGTAAGGAGGACGTAGTAGAGAACACCATGAGAACGTTAAAGGGTGAAGTGTGGGCGTTGATCGTATATACCGGGACAATCGCACATACCTGTATAAAAGAACAGGTATGTGCATTATGCAGGACATCGTTGTTTTAACAACCCTGAAAATGGCAAAGAGACACGCTTACGAAGCACAGTTTAAACTGAAGGCCATCAGCTACGCGGAGGAACATGGAAATCGAGCAGCGGCGAGAGAATTTAAGATTAACGAATCGATGGTTCGCAAATGGAGGAAGCTGGAAAACAAGCTCCGGCAGGTCAAGAAAACGCAGCTGAGTTTCCGCGGACATAAGGCGAGGTGGCCCGAGTTGGAGGAAAGACTCGAGCGGTGGATCATCGAGCAAAGAGCGAGCGGGAGAAGCGTTTCGACGGTCACCATTCGGCTAAAAGCAGTTTCACTAGCTGAAGAGATGAACATTGAACATTTCCAAGGAGGTCCGTCTTGGTGCTTTCGTTTTATGAAACGGTGCCATTTTTCCATCCGGACCAGGACTACGGTAGCGCAGCAACTTCCAGCGGATTATAAGGAAAAGCTGGCCATCTTCCGCTCCTACTGCAGCAAACACATCGGCGACAAAAACATCCAGCCCAGCCACATCACAAACATGGACGAGGTCCCGCTCACTTTTGACATCCCGGTGAGTCACACTGTGGAGAAGAAGGGGACCAGCACGGTAGCGATACGCACAACGGGGTATGAAAAGTCTTCTTTTACTGTTGTGCTTGGCTGCCATGCTAATGGACAGAAACTGCCGCCTATGGTGATTTTTAAGCGAAAGACTTTGCCTAAAGAGAAGTTTCCAGCAGAAATCATCATTAAGGCAAATGAAAAGGGCTGGATGGATGAGGAAATGATGAAAGACTGGCTGAGGGAGGTGTATGTAAGGAGACCAGGTGGTTTTTTCCACGCATCACCATCGCTGTTGATCTGTGACTCTATGCGTGCCCATCTCACAGCCGATGTGAAAAAACTTGTGAAGCAAATGAACTGTGAGCTTGCTGTCATTCCGGGAGGCCTGACAAAGGAACTCCAACCGCTGGAAATCGGTGTGAACCGCCCGTTCAAAGTAAGGCTGCGAGCGGCCTGGGAGCGATGGATGACCGGTGGAGACCACAGTTTCACTAAGAGTGGAAGGCAGCGCCGGGCGAGTTACGCCACAATTTGCCAATGGATTGTAGATGCTTGGGCTAACATGTCTGCTGGCACTGTTGTTCGAGCTTTCGCAAAAGCCGGCATCGTTTCCGAGGAGCCGCACGGCACGGAAAGTGACTCTGACGGTGAAGACAGTGAACCTGGCATGTTTGATGGAGATTTAGCGCAGCTGTTCAATTCAGACACAGAGGATGAGGACTTCGATGGGTTTGATTGATGATAAAAATGTGAGTACCAAACTTTGTTTTGCTCCTGCTTTATTTTTAAATACGCACACTTGTATGCTTGTGTGTTGTTGATGATGACGATTATTGGTAATAAAAATGTGAGTAAGGTACCGAATTCAGGTTTGCTCCCGCTTTATTTTTAAATACGCATATGGTACTTGTATGCGCCCTATGGTCCAGTGCGCCTTATGTGTGTGTTAAATACAGTAAGGGCACACATAACTGAGACCGCCTTTTAGCACAGTGCGCCTTATGGTCGTGAAAATACGGTAATAAAGCTAAAATACAAAGGTTTGGACACCGTTTTGCATGCTTCCCTGCTGTAGGGGTCTCTGCAAGCATACAGGGCTCTGAGAGGGTACAAGATGACAACTTTGGAATTCTACTAGAAACAGTCGATCATATTTGTTTGTCAAAGCTGAATCCAGGGCAAACTACGCTAAATTAGCGTTTTTAGATAACAGCTACAATAAGCATAAAAGTTACTGTACGGCTATCATTTGTTAACATGACGCTTGTTCTTATACATGTAATACATTTATTACCAACCTGAGAGTTTATCCGCTGGTCATTCGACATGACAAATGACTTCTGAAGTCTTAATTCAGCTCAAGACGCTGTAGATTCCCGTCAGTAACACTTTCGGTCCGCTAGTAAAACGTAGTAATATTAATCTGCGCTCGATTACTCTTGAACCGGAACCGGATGTAAGTCCCAAAAAACTGAATTTTGGAACTGAAATTGAATAGTAGAACTGAAACTGAATGGTGAGAAGTGAATCTGAAATTATTCGAGAGCTAACTTTTTAAGTTCCAAAAAGTTCCAAAAAGTTCCATTTTGGTCTCGTCTGACCAGAGCACCTTCTTTCACATGTTTGCTGTGTCCCCCACATGGCTTGTGGCAAACTGCAAACGGGACTTCTTATGGTTTTCTGTTAACAATGGCTTTCTTCTTGCCACTCTTCCATAAAGGCCAACTTTGTGCAGTGCATGACTAATAGTTGTCCTATGGACAGATTCCCCCACCTGAGCTGTAGATCTCTGCACCTTGTCCAGAGTCACCATGGGCCTCTTGGCTGCATTTCTGATCAGCGCTCTCTTGTTCGGCCTGTGAGTTTAGGTGGACGGCCTTGTCTTGGTAGGTTTACAGTTGTGCCATACTCCTTCCATTTCTGAATGATCGCTTGAACAGTGCTCCGTGGGATGTTCAAGGCTTGGGAAATCTTTTTGTAGCCTAAGCCTGCTTTAAATTTCTCAATAACTTTATCCCTGACCTGTCTGGTGTGTTCTTTGGACTTCATGGTGTTGTTGCTCCCAATATTCTCTTAGACAACCTCTGAGGCCGTCACAGAGCAGCTGTATTTGTACTGACATTAGATTACACACTGGTGCACTCTATTTAGTCACTGGCACTCATCAGGCAATGTCTATGGGCAAGTGACTGCACTCAGACCAGAGGGGGCTGAATAATTACGCACACCCCACTTTTCAGTTATTTATTTGTAAAAAATGTTTGGAATCGTGTATGATTTTCGTTCCACTTCTCACGTGTACACCACTTTGTGTTGGTCTTTCACGTGGAATTCCAATAAAATTGATTCATGTTTGTGGCTGTAATGTGACAAAATGTGGGAAAGTTCAAGGGGGCCGAATACTTTTGCAAGCCACTGTAAATAAATACTCATCTATCTGGCAAAATATATCACCTTCACCAACAATGGTGTCTTCATTATGGGAAAAAATGTTTTGCCGGCACGCACAATGAACCGGGTCTCTGAAGGGTTTCAAGCTCTCAGGTTTACCTCACTCTCTGAGGACTAGTATGTGTCAGTTCCTCAAACTTGCCTTTGAGTATATTAGCTGTTGTTGGGGCTGCACTATTCTGGATAGAACTCTCTGATGTTGTGCCTTGAATCTGGTGGAGCCACTCTTTCAGTTTTGGATTCCACTTTTGACTTTACATTCCACATCTGCTGCAATTGTTCCTTCATCCCCTACTATTTCTGTATTTTCTTGGACTCCTACTTCCTGATGTTGCTGTCCACTGGTTGCCACATTTATTACAACCTTCTTCTGCTTCTTGTCAATCACCAATATGTCTGGTCAGTTGGGCTGCTTTTCTGTTTGGAACTCAAAGTCTCACAGGATCTTAGTCCTGTGGTTCTCAACTACCTTTGATTTTGTCTCCCATCAGGACTTAGTGACGTCTTGTCCACATGTGGCACAGATGCACCTGCACACTACCCCAGCCAATTTGCTTTTTCTCTCATTGTACACTGTCACAACTTGCATCTGCATCACGCTATGTGTAGGAAAGTCTCTGGGGCACCTTTTCACCCTCTCCAACTTGGGTCCTGTCAGCTGCGGTAGACTCATGCCTCTATGATTGGCGACTAGAGCCAGTTCTTGCACTGCCATAACAAGAGCCTATGTGCTATGCTTTAGGCCACACTTTTCTAGCCTCTGGCAGGAATTCGTGATGTCAGCCACTTCCTGACATCAAAAAATTGGGGGGAGGGCAATATTTACACACAATCCAATTAGTCAATTCTCAGCATCCCTCTTTCTGCTACTCATAGAACCTCAGGTACTGGACAGCTGTTTTGAAAAAGTATTCACTTATCTGCTTTCACACGCATATGAACTTGAGTGACATCCCATTCTTAATCCATAAGGTTTAATATGATGTTGGCCCATACTTTGCAGCTATAACAGCTTCATCATTTCTGGGAAGGAACTCCACAAGGTTTAGTAGTGTATTTATGGGAATTTCTGTGAGGTCAGACACGGGCGATCGTGGCTCAAGAGTTAGGAGTTCGCCTTGTAATCAGAAGGTTACCGGTTCGAGCCCCGGCTCGGACAGTCTCGGTCGTTGTGTCCTTGGGCAAGACACTTCACCTGTTGCCTACTGGTGGTGGTCAGAGGGCCCAGTGGCGCCAGTGTCCGGCAGCCTCGCCTCTGTCAGTGCGCCCCAGGGTGGCTGTGGCTACAATGTAGCTTGCCATCACCAGTGTGTGAATGTGTGTGTGAATGGGTGGATGACTGGATATGTAAAGCGCTTTGGGGTCCTTAGGGACTAGTAAAGCGCTATATAAATACAGGCCATTTACCATTTACCAGGCCATTTACACTGATGTTGGACGTGAAGGCCAGGGACACAGTGTCCACTCTAATTCATCTCAAACAATATGAGAGTGAGGTCAGGAGTCTGTGCAGGCTAGTCAAGTTCTTCCACACTAAGCTTGCTCTGTCTTTATGGACCTTGCTTTGTGCACTGGTGAGTAGTCATGTTGGAAGAGGAAGGTCCCATCCCCATAGACAGGAAGCATGAAATTGGTCAAAATCTCTTGGTATGCTGAAGCCTTAAGTGTTCCTTTCACTGGTACTAAGGTGTCCACACCATAATCCCCCATATTCCAATGACACTCTTGACACAGTGTAGTCAGACAAGTACCGGTTTTCTGACAACTGCCACATCTAGACTCGTCCATCAGATTTCCAGACAGAAAAGCTGGAATCTTCACTCCAGACAATCTCCATTGCTTTGGAGTCCAGTGAAACGTGCTTTACACCACTGCATTTGATGCAGATGATCAGCCATGAAAACCCATTCCATGAAGCTCTCTAACTGTTCTTGAGTCAATCTCAAGGCCACAGGGTGTCTCATTGTGTTGGCCTTGAGGTGAAGCCCTCCGTGCTACTCTTTTGGCCAGCTTATTATCTCAGAAGGGTATCTCATGAGTGACAGTGTGTGTGTGCGTGTGAGAAAATGACGTGCGCGTTGTCTATTCTTCCCAGCACATTCTCTGATGTGACTTTGTTGAAATGTTCTGGGAACATTAACACATTCTCACCCTAGTGCATGGTGCAGTACATGGTGGCCATAGATGCATAGCCACAGATGTCCAAGAAACGCCATGTCTTTCCCTGGAGACCAGCAACAGCCCATTGGTACACATTTCACAAACATAAACTATGACCTATGCGGAAGTGTGCTACCAGAATGAGGAAATGCTGCTGGATAGAGGGAAAATCAGACCCCTTCAGCTATTTGTGCTGCTTTCACCAGTGCCTGCTCGCACAGTGGGTTCCCTCCTGTGTCCCTTTTGACTGATGTGCTGAGAATTAGATTCTGTCACTTAAAGGCTCACTGGGGCGACACCCCACAGACTTTTAACCGGGTAAAAAGGGGGGTGCCCTGGTGGTATATAGAGAAACAAGAATGAGGTCACTTTCAGTTTCTGCCTGATATGTGTGACTGCTGCTACAATGGATGCTGAAAAATGTTGAAGACTATGGAGTATATAAATAGTGCAGCTTTGCCACAGCATTGAATATAATAAAATGTTGACAATGAATAATACAATTGGGTAAGACTTATGATAAATCATGAATTGTAATAATTTATTAGAATCGTTTTAATCTTTACAAAAAGAAAAAGAAATGAAATGAAAATATGATTAACAATGTTTGTTAATCATTAGATATCTTGTAATTGGTTACTTTGTCATTAGTTTGCATATAAAAAACATAATTAGTTGTTGATCAGTAAAAACAGCAGCTATGTTCTGATGACATTAGTATGCATAAGATTTCATAAACTATATTATGTATTAGCTAATGTTAATGAAATGTTATTGCAATCTGGTAATAACAGTGCCACTCTGTAAAAGTCAGTGCTTATTGAGCTTACTGAGTGAGTCCTCCTCTACACTTGGGCAGCACTCTTTGGTTTCATATACTAACACAATTAATACAGTCCTGAAGAAAAGTTTAACACCACTTTAAAAATGGCAAAAAATCATATATTGCATGGTTGGATCTTAACAAGGTTCCAAGTAGAGCTTCAACATGCAACAAGAAGAAATGGAAGAAAGACATAACATTTTCTCAACGTGCAATTTATTGAAAACAATCCTTAAACTAAAACAGGCTGTTTTACAGCTAATCAAAAGTTTAGCACCACATGCCTTTAAAAGGTCAGATCTGTGCAAAACTGTGGATTCATTGTCATTTTCTGTCAGGTAGTTCCACTGTCATGACGTTCTGATGGCAAAGGCAAAAAAAATCTTCCCTTTTACAATGTGGTCAGATTGTTGAACTGCATAAGCAGGGTCTCTCACTGTTTTTGCTGCTGAGGTGGGACGCAATAAGAAAGTCATTTGGAATAAATGATCCTGAGGGTTATGGAACAAAAAGTCAAGTGGAACACCCAAAAGAATTTCACCAGCACTGAGCCAGAGGATCCAATTGGCTGTCCGTCAAGACACTGGACAATCCTCAGCCCAAGTTAAGGCCGTTATTGGTGCCGACTGCAGGTACCATTGTATAATCAGACCTGATCTTATCTCACAGACCTCACAGTACCATAACACCCTAAGAGAACACTTCGGTCTCAGACTGTTGTTTTACTTGTGGTTCCTGAGTATTTAATGGGAGGCAGAGCCTTAAACTTTCAGGCTCCTCCTATTTCGAACCAGCTCCCAGAAGATTTTATGGTTTTACCATAATCCCTACCAATGCAATCCAATTTGCTAATTTTTTTATTAACATGAATTCCAGGCTCTTAAGTAACCAAGTTACTTAACCTAGATCAAACCCTAATAGCTAGGACATGATAAGACAACTGTAATATGAAACCATTTGAAAGGCGATGATAGTTTTTAGCTTTCAGATTGATTCAAAAACATATAAAAGGAACTCAGGGAGCTCAGATTCTACGGTAAACAGTTTACTGTAGTACCGGTCAGATCACTGTGAAAATCTGCATTTGCTACTTTAACATAATCCAATAAATTACATCAAATGGTCATATTGGCAGCAGAGATTTAATGTCATAAAACAAAAAAAACAAAAAAGTACTAATCAAAGCATATATGACGCATGTAACTGTATATAAATATGGCATGACTAAATCATTTCAATTAAGATTGTTTATTAAATAATTTGAACTTGAAACTGACTGACTCCCTAAAATAGTGTGAGGTACTTAATGCACAAGTTCCACATTTTAATGTGATTCAACTTAAACACCTGAAGCTATTAATTCTTAATCACTCTCTACACTTCTTGTCTTCAACCCCATTAATTCTTCAACCAATGTCACTGTCCTGAATAATTAAAACTGCGAATGAAATTTCTTCCAATATGACAAGGATATGACACATGCAAGAGTGTATACAATCAAAGTTAATGTATTTGTGAATGAATGGTATCTGTATTCTTTTGTGCTGCACATCACTATAGGTTTATGGAAATTCTAACACAGGCTTTACATGTATTAACACATGTCAGTACTTCCGACCACTGAGGACAAGACAATGATCCTTGATGCAGAATTACACAATAAAATCCTCTTGTGTGCAGAGGAAAAGAGCAGGGTTATATCTTCTCTGTATGCTACACAGGCCTTAGGAGATCACAGCACATGGTGCACATTAATATTCCTATTTCTGTTTCAGTGCTCAAACTCTCAGTACAGCTTACTGTAACTGCTACAGCTATAATGTCATCAAAGTGCGGTATGTTGAGAAGCCAACATTTTGAAATGCATGACAGTGCAGCAATAATTACTTTTTATGGTTCATTTTTCAATTTGTGGAAATTAATCAAATCATTTTATGTCTTTTTTTCCATAAAAAAAGCATTTTCAAAGGAATAAATTTGCAAAATTTGGGTCTTACCATAGATTCACACTGATCAGATATTTAAGGCAGAAAAACCTCCAAAAGTTGATTCTGTTCATCTAGACGTAGCGTTTTGTGGGAGAAACGTTTCGTCACTCATCCGAGTGACTTCTTCAGTCTCAGCTGACTGCAGGTTTCATCTTATAAACAGCACATTTGCATAATGACTGAAACCAGCCCACTGAAGGAACAATGGGCTGGGAGGTCAGTTCCTTAATATTAATTATGCAAACTCTCATGACCATTGATCAACAACTACTGATCAATGGCCATGAGTACCATTCACAGAGAGTTGGGGAATGGCTGCAATCCCCAATGCTGTCATTGTAAAATGGCGAAAGATGTACCCTTTGGTCCCCTCCTCGATTCAGAGATGGTCTTTCCCTTTTCACATAAATGGCCTCTTTGACTCCGCGCTCAAACCAGTGTTCCTCCCTGTCCAGGATGTGCACATCCTCATCCTTGAAAGAGTGTCCACTGGACTGTAGGTGTACAGTGGGGCAAAAAAGTATTTAGTCAGCCACCGATTGTGCAAGTTCCCCCACTTAAAATGATGACAGAGGTCAGTAATTTGCACCAGAGGTACACTTCAACTGTGAGAGACAGAATGTGAAAAAAAAATCCATGAATTCACATGGTAGGATTTGTAAAGAATTTATTCGTAAATTAGGGTGGAAAATAAGTATTTCGTCACCTCAAACATGGAAAATCTCTGGCTCTCACAGACCTGTAACGTCTTCTGTAAGAAGCTTTTCTGTCCCCCACTCGTTACCTGTATGAATGGCACCTGTTTGAACTCATCATCTGTATAAAAGACACCTGTCCACGCCTCAAACAGTCAGACTCCAAACTCCGCCATGGCCAAGACCAAAGAGCTTTCGAAGGACACCAGGAAAAGTATTGTAGACCTGCACCAGACTGGGAAGAGTGAATCTACAATAGGCAAGCAGCTTGGTGTGAAAAAATCAACTGTGGGAGCAATCATCAGAAAATGGAAGACATACAAGACCACTGATAATCTCCCTCGATCTGGGGCTCCACGCAAGATCTCATCCCGTGGGGTCAAAATGATCATGAGAACGGTGAGCAAAGATCCCAGAACCACACGGGGGGACCTGGTGAATGACCTGCAGAGAGCTGGGACCAAAGTAACAAAGGTCACCATCAGTAACACACTACAACGGCAGGGAATCAAATCCCGCAGTGCCAGACGTGTTCCGCTGCTGAAGCCAGTGCATGTCCAGGCCCGTCTGAAGTTTGCCAGAGAGCACATGGATGATACAGCAGAGGATTGGGAGAATGTCATGTGGTCAGATGAAACCAAAGTAGAACTTTTTGGTATAAACTCAACTCGTCGTGTTTGGAGGACGCAGAATACTGAGTTGCATCCCAAGAACACCATACCTACTGTGAAGCATGGGGGTGGAAACATCATGCTATGGGGCTGTTTTTCTGCCAAGGGGACAGGACGACTGATCCGTGTTAAGGACAGAATGAATGGGGCCATGTATCGTGAGATTTTGAGCCAAAACCTCCTTCCATCAGTGAGAACTTTGAAGATGAAACGAGGCTGGGTCTCCCAACATGACAATGATCCAAAACACACCGCCCGGGCAACAAAGGAGTGGCTCCGTAAGAAGCATTTGAAAGTCCTGGAGTGGCCTAGCCAGTCTCCAGACCTCAACCCCATAGAAAATCTGTGGCGGGAGTTGAAAGTCCGTGTTGCTCGGCGACAGCCCCAAAACATCACTGCTCTCGAGAAGATCTGCATGGAGGAATGGGCCAAAATACCAGCTACTGTGTGTGCAAACCTGGTAAAGACCTATAGTAAACGTTTGACCTCTGTTATTGCCAACAAAGGTTATGTTACAAAGTATTGAGTTGTATTTTTGTTATTGACTAAATACTTATTTTCCACCCTGATTTACGAATAAATTATTTACAAATCCTACCATGTGGATTCATGGATTTTTTTTTCACATTCTGTCTCTCACAGTTGAAGTGTACCTCTGGTGCAAATTACTGACCTCTGTCATCATTTTAGGTGGGGGAACTTGCACAATCGGTGGCTGACTAAATACTTTTTTGCCCCACTGTACATAGACTGCAGAGTCCTGGCCTAACAAGGTAGCTCTTCTGTGTTGTGCCATCCGCTTTGCCCGAGGTTGTTTGGTTTCCCCGATGTATAATTCCTGGCAATCCTCCTGGCATTTAACAGCGTAAACTATGTTACTCTGTTTGTGTTGGGGGACCCAATCCTTGGGGTGGACCAATTTTTAGCACAGCGTGTTTTGGGGTTTAATGTACTGTTTATAAGATTGGGGAAACCTGCAGTCAGCTGAGACTGAAGAAGTCACTTGGATGAGTGACGAAACGTTTCTCCCACAAAACGCTACGTCCAGGTGAACAGAATCAACTTTTGGAGATTTACTTACCTGGATGATTGAGCATGCATCAAGGCAGAAAAAAAATAGGAGAATGATATTAGCTTCATTGCAGTATGGATAAACAATTACATAGAGAAAATCATTTAAAATAGATACATATCAAGGGATTTTAGCTAGTTAAGGTTGATTCTTTTGTGGAAACATTAGGCTTTGCATTGATGGGACAGTGGATGGAATGGGGTCAGGGATCTGTATGAGAGGAGAGGGATGAATAGCTATTGTGACCCATCTTCCCAAAGGGTCAGAGAGCTTAAAGAATGCAGAAATGACATTTGTGCCCTTTTGTATTTCTGGCTGAACTCAAGGTTGTAGTGGCTTTAAGTTCTTTCTTGCCCAAAGTAATGAGACTGTGGCCAGTGGTGGTTGAGATGTTAAACATCTAAAAGGTTCAAATTTGCACACATTTTCCCACTTCTGTCAAAATTCACTGACTTTGTAAGAGGAATTGATTGCTGGCACAATTCAGTACTCCTGCAACCTACGTGACCAAAAAGATACAATACTTTAGAGTACTGTATAAACACACAGAGGATTGTTTAAATGTACTAGTGCTGTAATTAATGAAATAAGTGTGCAAACATCCTAGATAGTCTCCATCCTATACACTTTGACTATAAAAGTATCAATTTGTTTCATGACATCTTGTGATAATCCAACAATTAGAGTCTTTTAACTTAAAAAAAATTAAAGATGAAATAAATAAAGTTCTGAGAGTGATCTAATTAATACTGTACTTGTAGCAAGGAGCCATGACAGCTTTCTAGCCCCAAAATGGGATCTGGAAACTGCAACAAATCCCTCTGATTTTTGTTTTTTCCACAGGTGTGTGTTGCGAGTAGACTAGGTGACTTGAGGGATGTTCATATAATTCAATTTAGACTTAGAATGGGGCACCGGTTTAGCTCAGTTCGTTGAGCAGGCGACCACATGCCATACGGCTGAGAGCGGCCGGCCCAGTTTCAAGCCCCACCCGCAGCCCTTTGCCGCATGTCTTCCCCCTTCTCTCTCTGCCCCTGTTTTCCTGTCCTTTCTTTATTGTGTCTATCAAATAAAGCTGAAAAAGGCCAAAAATATTTTTAAAGAAAGTAGACTTAGTATAAAATCAAACAGCCACATATATTCGGATAAATATTCAAAGTGTGCGCAGATGTGTGCCTTAAAATCGTGATTTTCAACAGAATCTACAGTAGAGCTTAAGAAACTTTGAGGAGTCTTTCATCCACTGAATGAACACAACATGTATAATCTACCTAATTCTTTGGGGCGCAAGCAAAGCTGGGGATGCATGTGAAAAACAAATACTTACAAATAAAATGCAATTAAGTTGGTAACAAAATCAAGATTAGTTTTGGGCCTCTGATTCTGAGCCATTTCCAACCAGGTGACATGATCTCGACACAGTTCAGCGACCATAAATCTAAAACAAAAATGAAAATATCAGCTTGGCTTCTCTAGGAAATTACAACCTCCTGGCCATCAAGGAACCACGGAGCTCAGTATTCACTTTTCAGACCTTTCTCATATTCTTCTGGCTCCCTCCAAGCTAATGAAAACTCAGAGGAAGCGAGGAGAAGCCCCCTGAGCGTAAACACATTGCATAATAGGCACTTCTTCAAAATGCTAACAGCCCCAGAAAAGGTCTTACCATTTCAGAGATTTAACACATAGAAACAGAGGTGAAAATCTTAAAAAAAAAAGGAAAAAAAAGGGCATTTTCTCTACATACTGGTAGAGCACACTTAGCTGACATATTATATATGACAAGTCATATATCCTTTATTGTATCATTTGATGCCATCATGGACTTTTGCGGGAAGTTCTGAAGGTATGCTGCACCAGCTTGTATGTGTGTATATATATTCTGTACACATACATAGCTATTTATGATACAAGACATTCTTATTAAACTTTAGCATTTGGAGGACATGTTATCACAAGAACAGCACTTCCCAACAGATTCATCTTTCTGCAACATATTAAGCTACTAATACTACTGTAGTGCAATTTATTTTTAGCGCGTAATACCCATAAATCGCCAACGACACTTCAATTTTTCCATCTTTGATCTTTTTACCATCGCAAATTCACATATCTAAAAACAGTGTCTTAAAGGATTAAGTTATAATTAATGGTGAGCTGCACCCCTTTTAATTTATCCATTTAATATGACGGGCAAGGGTGATGAAACTACTTCAGACTTTAGGTGCAACGTCTTTGCAACATATAATTTTCATTTACATTAACAAGCAAGGACGTTTATTTCATACCAAATTCATGGTTAATAGCAGGAAGTTCCAATTGCTCTGGTGTTATGCCTCCTGTTCTCGGGAAAAGCCCTGGGTCTCGGGTGAATGGTGGCAACTCACTACTATCTTTGACTACCAGGCATGCACTGTGTGCCCTGGCTCTTTGTCAAATCCAAACAGAGAGGCTCTTAGTTTAAGTAATGAGAGGGGTGATTGAATATTTAAGCACTTAATTAAATTCTCTTTTTGCAGTGGGGGGTACACAGCAACTTGGTGGCACTCGTGTTTGAGTAATGTTATATATTTCAGTGCTTGAGGTATGGAAAATTGACGTTTTTGCTTTCCAGAGTGAACATGCCATTCAGGATTATGAGGAGCTACAATTACAGGGACTGGGAGGATATACCGTGATTGTTATGAGCAAAGTAAGGAAAAATAATAACTAGTTGTTTGATTCTGAAAGCTACAGTGTGCCCACAGTCTTTTAAATACATATGTAGTGCAAATGAGCACTACCGATCAATACTGTTATAAAAACTAACAAAAGACATACAAATGCCAAAGACAGGAAAGGTCTGTGACACACTCGGGAACAAGAATATTGCCGCTAAAATTATTGATCAGAAAAATAGTCTTTAAAGGATTCAACTTGATGTCTGAGTGCATGAATCAGTATCCTCAGAGTATTCCAAAGGGAAAGGTGTGGTATCGTCATTAGGCCTTCAGTGCCCGCTCGAGTGTCCTTTCCTTTTTCACTCTGTCTCTCTCACTAAGACTGAACAATACACAGCAATAGCTACTCAATATTTCTACCCAGTGCTCGGCTGGCACATATTTACTTATGCGCCTTCTAATCAAACAAGTAAAGTATTTAAAGTCAGACCCTCACATCCAGTCTCTGCCAGATTGCCTCATCAATAAATTATGCCTAAATCTAGTTGCAAAGCGTAACAGGTTTAGCTGTCTTTAACAGTCTATTGATGAATTTCCATTTAGTCGAAAGCAAATCTATTACAGTTTTTCTCAAATGCTAAAACACATGTCACAAACGTTACCACCAGGTCCCCCAATGTCCAAACACAACACCCTTCTCTAAAGCTACATAAACACAACCACACCTTCCCACTGCAAAACTCAAACTCCCACACCAAGAGAGCAGCTCGAAGCTGTCAAAACTGTAAACACTATACACAGCATTACACACTACAGCAAAACAATTGAAAACACAATGCTCAATTTGTGAGAAGGTTCTTTGTTTCATAACTGCCAATGCATATTTTAGAAACTATACAGTAACGGATCGTCGTAGATCTCTGCAGAGGATTAGGCATTTAGATTTGTGAGTTTCATATGAGTAGTATAAATCTATAGAAAATCCTGCATGTACGTACACTACTGTAACACAACAGAATCTATTGCACACAACAGTAATCTTGAAAACATGAACAGGGTGTGAAGTTTTTTTATTTACGTTATTCACACCACACACACACCACAATCACTGTGCGGCATCATGTCGCTGAGCTGTTGCTCGCATCTCGTCCGTAATGATGGTGCGAGGTTGTCTTGCTCTCCCTCCTGGACCTTCTCCTCTCCCATGTTGGCCTGCTCCTCTTCTTCCAGGGCCAGCTCTTCTCCCTCCTCTGCATCAAATTCCTCTTCCCCTGACTCTGCCTTCATCCATTGTGTTTGTTTGGAACCTTCAGCATACTGTGCACTCTGAACTTGCTTTTACATGTGGGTACAGCATTAGCAACAAGTGTCTTCAATTTTGAGTCATTGTGTGTAGTGAATGACGCCAGGTGTGTTCCCTGTGTTCAAAGATTGGTGACTGTGGCAAGCATTTTGCATCACATGGGCTTTCATTTGAGAATATGAGCAGAGTTGTTTTGCAACATGTGTTTTAGCAAGGAAAAATGTGTTTAGATTTATGAGTACAGAGGGTTGTGTTTTGTGAATTGTGTCTTCATGTGACATGTGTTTATGGTACTGGAATATGGTGGCTACATTTAGTAAATGTGTTTAGACTACTGGTCATTTGGGTTACAGGATTGGCTTTTGTGTTTTAACATTTGAGAAAAACTGTAAGAACAAGTGCAGCATATCGTCTGCAGCAACCCAAAACTCATGTGACTCAGTGCAAGCCCAAAGCACTTGCCCGTAAACAACCATGGTAATTGAAATTTAAAAGTTGTTGTATTTTTGAGAAGCACTCAGCTTCTACAAATTAATTCATGCATCTACATGATAATATTTCAATAAAAATAACCTCAGTTTGAGTCACCCATCTGAAATGCACCAAATGCCCCAAACCTTTTTTTCTTCTGTCGTGAAAGCTGTTTGATGTTTATGTGTTGGTCTAAAGTATGATACTAACCTTCATTTACACCTCATGCCGTCTCTTGTGGATTTTCTGTCTCCTAGCACACTAATATGATTGTTGGGGTAAGCACTCTCCTGCAGGATGTGCTCCTGGGATGAAGATTTCTGCTTATAAAGACATACTGAACAAAATACAGGTACAAAATACTTATTCTAACCTCGACTTAAACTCCAGGCATTATGGATATTTTTAAATACACTATACACACTGTATCCATAATATGACTAACGCCTGCTGACATTTACTGGCTGGAAAAAGAAGGAAAAATGTCTGAGTCTGTAATTTTACACCAACGTAAATGCACTGAGACTGAATAGAAGGCAAGACTTTCAGTATTTTTGGCCATTTGTCTTAACATTGATAATTCAATAATTTGTTTCTTGTCTTTACTTATATTAGTCCATTTTTAGCAATTACTGCTCATACATAAAAGTAGTTTGAGAAAACCCCTAAAGGCATGAATTCAACTATCCAGCTATTTCATTCAATAATAACTGCATACTGAATATATTCACTTAACTACCGAAGATGGTATCACACTCTGCTAGCGCTAAATTTAAAATGTAACCTTTGGACCCTGTTTGGCTTTGCAAGAATGTTACACCATCTGTGTTGCTATACATTAAGTGGACTTTATATAGCATGTGAGGAGTAATCTTTAAATGCCCTCCAGCACAATAAATGTGACACAGTTTGGAGGTTTTCAAAGTAGTGTGTGAAGCCTGTGATAAGACCTAGAGATTTGCTGAAAGACCGGCGATGAAAGTGAGACAGCTGGATGTTCATGTAAATTTATTCATGTTTTTTAAAATATATTTCTATTGTATTACATTGCAATGTTTATTCAGATGTGTATTTTCAGCTGTGAATGTATAGGTCTTCCACTTTCACGGTTATAAGCACTGGTGCCTCACAGCAAGAAGGTACTGAGTTTGATCCCATCACCTAGCCAGGGCCTTTAGGTGTGGTTCTCTCCGCCATGTAGTTAGTGGGGTTAGGTTAATTGCTAAATTGCTCATAGTTGTGCTAGCACTGTGTCAGACTAGTGACTTGTGCAGGGTGTACCCCGCATCTCGCCATGTGGTAGCTGGAATAGGTTCCAGCTCCCTCCTGCGACCCTGACAAGGATAAGTGGAAGGGAATGGATGGTCTTCCACTCAATGGTATACTCCTCGTTTTAATTTTGAAATACCACTTAGCAATAATTTTTAATTTTAAATAAACTTTCTTGTTCAAATTTAGAATTGCTATAACAACCATATACAATCATGTTGCAAACACAGACTGTAAATAAAAGTTGGACATAGCCTCCGAGTCTAAAAAAAATGAGGCAATTGCAAAGTGTCGCAAACTTGTGTTCTTCCTATTTACTAACAGGGAAGACTCCTCATAATTTTATAAAGGTATATGAGAAAATAACCCTACTTCTTCCATTATTTAATACCAAAGTAAATTGAATTATAGACTTTATTGTTAGATTCATGCCTTTTTTAAATACAGGATGTTGTTCAGCTTACATATCATTGGCCCACCTGGAGTAGAAGACCTATTATTGGCATTGCTGCTTTGCGATGACAAGTTTCTATCTTGCAAGCATGCAGTGTTCACTAGTTTTTCACTCAGATTCCCTCTTTGTGCATGATACATGGTTTCCAAAAACCAAGATGGTGATAATGAGGTCATCACTGTAGCTACACCCATCTTTTATATACAGAGTGTTTTTAGCAAAGTGTCTCTCTCAACTATGAAGCTGGTGTTAAAAATATAACAACAGCAACCTTATATTTTGACTTATTTTCTCATTTTACCATAAAGGTATATTACATATGCTGCAGCCTTCCAAAAAATGGTAAAAGGTGTATTACCCAAATGCTCATCAAACACAGTGAGAATTTTTGTCCTCAAAGGCAGATTATAATGAGGAGAACCCTGAATGGATGGGTCTTTTTCTCCAAACATCCCAGAGGGTTATCACTCTTCAAAATAAAGCAAAGTACCTTTCATAGAGCTAGAGCGAAGACATGTAAACATCCAAAGAGCAAGGACAGTATGATTGAACTGTGTGTTAGAATGATCCCAGTTTCCATTAACCAGAAGTGTGCTACAGTATATTTGCCGACAAATGAAACTGCTACAGTGAAAATCGTTTTTAAAAAATGAATGTTTGTGAAAACAGAAACCACAAAATCTGAACATGTAAGCACATCAGTTGTACTCTTGTAATATAGTTGCTTGAAATGAAGTTTATAAAAACCAAACACTGTGACAACCTTCTTTGGCTCAAAAGTGTGACACTTAGGAATGTGTCATTCATCTCTTTGGGTTGAATGTGTCACATAGTTAGACTTATGTCACACCCAATACTGTAGTTTAGTGTTGTACTGATTACTGTGTTCAGACAGCATTCAATGCAAGTCAACACAGGAAGCTTCCTTTAAATTTTAGTGAAAACTTGTGTTCACCCTAGTGGCTACCAATGCTCATATTTTAACAATACTATTGTGTTGTATTTTACAATAGGACAGTTCATTTCTGTCAAATTGTCTGTTGGAGCCATATTATTTTATATCTACCAAAATAAAAGCCAAACATATCTACACCTTTATTCCCACTGACCGAACCAAAATCTTCCCACATCATTATCAGAATCTCATTATTGTGAATTAAATTATTTCAGACTCATCTAACATTCAGCACGTAAAACATTTGGAAAATGAGGCAGCCATTTGTTCTGTTGTCAAAAAATCCTGAATGAGTAGCAGTTAAAGATTACAACTTAAATAATTGTCAGTACATCTCACTGTTCAGTTCATTCATTTAATTCTTAGTTGCCAGTATTTCTAAACATTTTTATGGACACAAATCATGATGATTTGTATCAATCCTGTAAGACAGGAAGTCTTCAGCTACAATTGTAAAAAAGAAAAAAAAAAGAAATAGTAAATGGCCTGTATTTGTATAGCACTTTACTTAGTCCCTATGGACCCCAAAGCGCTTTACACTACATTCAGTCATCCACCCATTCACACACTAGTGATGGCAAGCTACATTGTAGCCACAGCTGCCCTTGGGCGCACTGACAGAGGCGAGGCTGCCGGACACTGACGCCCTCTGACCACCACCAGGAGGCAACGGGTGGAGTGTCTTGCCCAAGGACACAATGACCAAGACTGTCGGAGCCGAGGCTTGAACCAGCAACCTTCCGATTACAAGACAAACTGCCAACTCTTGAGCCACGATCGTCCCTAACAGCTACTATTGTCTTTATATTTATTGGTTATGTACGGTGTACATTTTAGGACATCGTCAGGTCTAAAAAAAAAAGTAGTCAGGTATCAGACAAAAAATTGTCAGGTCTCAGTTCTCAAGAAAACAGTTGTCAGGTATCAGACAAAAAATTGTCAGGTCTCAGTTGTCAGGAAAAAAGTTGTCAGGTATCAGACAAAAAATTGTCAGGTCTCAGTTGTCAGGTATCAGAACACAAGGTACCAGACAGAGAGAAAATCTTCCTGCAGGTGGCGGTGTTGTCATGTCCCACCCAATGACTGTATAAAAGATGGACGACGCGACACCGCCTCCTACCATTGTGCAAAAATGAAGCCAAAATATCCCGCTTGTGGAGGCTGCCATCTTGCAAATTTGGAGCCAGAGTCTGCGCAGTAGTGACTTGAGGTGGAGCGACTGTGTAACACTCCCACCCACATACCTGCTGGACGTGACCGCAAACACGCCCCTCTACACTTTTTACGTAGCCCGGCAGCTCGAGTTTTTTGCTGGTTTACCGCAACTGACTACTCGTTAAATTAAGGTAAAAACAACCATGTCACTGTTATAAAAAAAGACACACAGCTTATCATCTTATTCTAAAATCGCTCTGTTGTTAATTCGTTAGTTAGATTAGCCGCTAGCATACGCACTGTGTTGGAGGCTTGTTGCTAGCTAGTTAGCGATGCTACACACCTGTTACTCTAATAGTCTGGGTTATTGAAGGATTCAGCACATCTTATGGTTTTTTTTATCCATTTTTAGACAGCAATGAGATCAGCTACACACTCCACAGAAGCCCAGAGTTACTGTTAATATCAAAAATATAATGCTGTCCTTTGAGATTTTAACATTTAAGACTGTGAGTGTAATGGATCTAAAACGGTTTAAATCTCTACAGCCTGGTAACATGGAAACTTTAAAAACAGCAGCAGAAGGTTTCAGTAGTGTAGTCTAATTTGTTCTTTTCATTTAATAATAATCCATATTGTGTATAACAGCTACATTCACCCTGGAGAGAAACTAGTGAGGGAGACCATCAGGACCAAGCTGGGTTTCCTGGGTCCAGAGATACGCAAGTTTCTCCGTGACTGCAGCTGCCAGTCAAAGCTGTTATGATGACGTTTCACCCCAATTTAACATCACCGCGGTAGGAATTAGAATCAAACTCATGAGAGAGGAGACCCCTTGAACATCAATCAGCGTGATGAGAACTATTGATAACAAAAGAAAGAATCTTTGGAAAAAAATTATCTGAGGAGAATAAATTTATTTTAGTCTGACCCCAGTCCCATCCGCTAACATGGAGGAGGTGGGGTTTATGACCTATACTGCAGCCAGACACCAGGGGGCGATAGAGACGTTTTGGCTTCATTTTTGGGGAGCTGTCGCATTGTCCATCTTTTATACAGTCATTGGGTGGGACATGACAACACCGCCACCTGCACGAAGATATTTTCTCTCTGTCTGGTACCTTGTGTTCTGATACCTGACAACTTTTTTTCCTGACAACTGAGACCTGACAATTTTTTTGTCTGATACCTGACAACTTTTTTCCTGACAACTGACACCTGACAATTTTTTTGTCTGATACCTGACAACTTTTTTCTTGAGACCTGACGATGTCCTAAAATGTACACCGTAGTTATGTTTATTATTTTGAGATAGATCTGTATAGCTTATGGGTCATGTGCTTTGTGATGATGTCCCAGTCCATTTACTGACTGACTGGGTTGTTTTTGAAGTCCGTGGCATTGTTGAGATACGATAAACAAAGTGACATTTGCAGGTACATTTATATGATGTTTAATGTGCCGCAAGTGACCATGCCTGCCACTTGGCATTAGCCATCACGAGTGCAAATCAATATTTAATAAATAACATAGTGTAATCAGCAATCAATTGGGACCAAAATGAAGCATTTATGAGCCAAGAGGTGTCCGACAATGTCACATTACAGAGCATGTTCGCCAACGTTCTGCTGACTCAGCATTCAGAATTTCAAAACTCCCTCTGTCATTAACATCAGCACAAAAACTGTGCACCAGGATCTTCATGTGTGGGTTTCCATGGCTGAACAACTCCTGTAGGTGTAATCTGTCGGCTGTGTTGGGAAGGTTACTTTTAAAATATATTCCACTACAGATTACCGAATACATGTCTCAAAATGTATTTTGTAACGTATTCCGTTACGTTACTCAATGAGAGTAACGTATTCTGAATACTTTGGATAATTTAATGTATTGTCATGCTTTTTACAACTACATGAATGTGCTATTGCTGTGTGATTTATTACTATTACTGAAGGTTATTCGCCATAGCAATACCAACTAGATTTTTAAATCTTAATATAAAATGAGTAACAGTAGGGTGGACATTGGGTAAGGCTGCACTTTTTGCAGCGATCTCGTATAGAAAACTATTCCACGCGTATATAAAGCAGGTCCGCGTCTCTAAACCGTAGTAAAGGGACCTCTGACTAATATGTCGGGTTCCGTGTCGGGCTCGTAGCCGAAAACTAGCTTTACTTTGTTGTTTGGGTCAACTTTGCTAGTGAGAGACAGAGAGAACTGAACTTATTGTTTTGGAGGAAAACACGAACACAGTTTACAGTCGAGTCCTAATAGCTGACTTACAACTGGGCTCATCAGGCACTCTTTTTGGCTGCAGTGGTTATTATGATATTTACATGCTTCCACCTCCCGTTTTTGGTCGGTGACAACTCGTACTTTTCAACTCTCCTTTTTTGTGTGCATATTACGGTAGAGCTGGGCGATAGAACGATAACGATATGTATCGCGATATAACTTTTTCTCGATAGAAAAATTAAACTATCGCGATAGACCTCGCCGCTCTTGTCCTCTTAAAAAAAAAAGAAAGAACAGCCAATCCAAATTAAATAGCGCAGAGCCGAACCAATCACAGCCGCAGCGTCACGTCACGTGACTTGTGCCAAGCCGCACATGTGTATTTGTTTGGGAAGCAGCCAGCCACCGTGCCGCCCGGGTAATGGAGGAAATGAGTGTGAGAAATATCAACCGAGTGTGACCGAAGGTTACCGAAGAGAAAACAGATGATGGCTCCAATGCCAGAGAGATTGTTGAACGGAAGAGCCATAGAAGTTCCGTAGTGTGAAGGTATTTCGGCTATTTCAAGTCTGACAAAAAACAGAGTAGCGTGCACTGTAAATTGTGCCGAAAGCAAGTCTGGAAATACAATAAACTGGTGCATGCGCTACGTCCACACGTACCCGGGTATTTCTGAAAACGCAGATTTTTCTATGCGTTTGCACCTTTCGTCCACACGTAAACGGCGTTTTTGGTCACTGAAAACGAAGATTTTTTAAAACTCCGTTTTTGCATTTACATGTGGACTAGAAAAACGGAGAAAACACAGCGTCAAAGGTGTGCGCATTTTTTGACGTCACACTGTGCGCCACGTTATTGTTTCGGTGAAATGAATTTCTACAATACTGTTAATTCTACTCTCTGCAGTGTTTAAATGCTTACATATACACACAGTTACTGTCCCTCCACACATACGACTCGGTTCTGCTTCTATGCCCCAGCTTTGTTTACTTTTTCCCCACTGAGGCTTCTAGACTTCTGATTGGCCAACATTTCTGCACGGTTAGGAATCTAGCGCCACCTGCTGCTTTGGCATGTTCATAGCAGCGTTTTCCTTCATTTCTCCCTTTATGTGTGGACGGGATTATTTTTTAAAACGAAAACGGAAAATCTCCGTTTTCAAAAATACCCGTGTACGTGTGGACGTAGCCTCAGTCTCTGACTGGAAGCGCTAATTCGTCATTCGGCTTTTGTCAGACTAAAGTAACTGTTAAAACTGTTTGAAAAGCTAAGCTATACAACAAGGAGAGATTGAGAATTTCCTTTTAGTTCTCAGTTTATTTGATATTGACAAAAGTTAGTCAGTTTTGCCTGTTCTTCTGTAAAACAAACTAAGATTTATTTTTAGAATTAATATTTTGTTTCTAAGTGGAATTGACAATTTAGGAGTCTGATTCGTTTGTTCTATTTTGAAACTTAAACGCTTTAGCGGCTGCCTTTTGTGTAGTTTGCAATATTTGCCTTTATTTATCTGAAAAAGTCTCATGTTCCTTAAGTACATCTACCCTGTTGAACTTATTATGGGAAATAAATATTTAAATAAAAACAAGCTGATTATTTCACATTTTACTTGTGAGCAACGGCACATTTAAATCTTACAAATATAGTTATTTGGCTTATATCGTGATATATATCGTTATCGCCTGAAATGAAAAAAACATATTGTGATATGAAAAAATCTTATATTGCACAGCTCTACATTACGGGTATAGGGCAATGCCTGTAGCACTCTGCTCATATTGCCTTCATATTAAAAAATCTTTTTGAATAATACTTTTAAACAATATTTCTTCACGTCATTATGTGGGCTGCAAGTAGAGGTGACATGGGCCGTGAGATTGAGACACAGGAATTAGAGCCTCTTAATGCGTATTTTGTTTGGGTTTCCACCAGCGTGGAATTACCAAAAATAGCGGGCATAGCCTAACATATAAAACAGGAAAAGCCGTGTAATCCATTTATTTCAACAAAGTAACTGTATTCTGAATACCACATTTTTAAACAGTAACTGTAGCGGAATACAGTTACTCACATTTTGTATTTTAATTACGTTACTCCCCAACACTGTCTGTCGGTGGCCCACTTCTTTGTCCATATAGTGACATACTTAATAATCTACTTCATAAATATAAGGCTTTGTCTCAAATCGATCGACTCAATTCCCAGAAATTGTGAGGTGTGGCCCCAATTATCATATTAGCTACCATATTCATGTGATTAAAATGTTATTAAGTTCTCATAAGGTAAAGATGACAATGTAACCAACATAAATACCAAACAAAACCACAGCACATCCAACATCAATATATATAATTACTTGCTAGTTATCACTGCCATTACCGTCCACAGTGATATTGTATTCTCCTACTACTGGCTGAAAATTGTTTGTTAGCCCCTCCCTTTCTGCCACAGAATGAAAATGGCAAATACTGAGGATATATACAATATGTGATTTCACACTCCACTTTTTCAGTACACCATCCAAGCACTTTTCATGCACTTCATGTAAAGAGTGTGAAGGTTGAAAGACACTCAACACTGAAAGGCCAGCTTCAAACCAGGAAGCGTCTTGCTGTGAGGCAAGAAGTGCTACTCATTCCACCAACACGCCCCATCGTACTTTATAATGTTTCTATTACTTCTAACCAAGAACAATATAAATGAAACTCAATAGTGTCTGATACATCTCTCTGCAAAATATGCTTACATTCACATACAGTGCTAAGCAAATTTATTAGGCCACCACCCAAGGAAAGTTTTATTTGATAGCTCCTCTAAATGACCAGTACTGGAAATTGTCAGAATCATTTTTTTATGTTCCTGTAATGAGTAATTAATGGTTAATTTGCTTTAGTGGTTGGATGCTGTGCTTGATTAATTTCTGATTTCTCAGAGAAGTTCAGTGTACCAGCTCAAATTTGGGTGTAAAAGAGTGAAAGCAGTTTTTATTTGCCTTACAAATAGCAATATATCTGTTTTTTTTAAACTAAATTTACATTTTAAAAAAGTGTTTATATATGAAGTCACAGTCTTTTTTGGGGAGGTGGGGAGGGGTTGAAAGCACATTGGATGCTTGTTGATGTAATGGTGTTAGTGGTCATGGGAAAAATGGTGGGATAAATGCCAGTCAGGGGAAATAAGCCACTTATTATCTCCCATGGCTCTGCATAGCAGGTTATTAATCAGTTAACATACACTGCTCTCACATCAGACAAGCATAAAGCTGGGGGTTTTTTCTATCAGCGTGATGGTTAGGGCTTGATGCTGCTGATAGAAATGTGCTGGCATGGTGAGTATCAGATGTGACACTGGGAGGCCTGTGAACAGCAGCTCCAGTCTCTCTTCAGAGAAAACAAAAACTGGACTGTTCAATTGTGATTTACAGAGTGGTTCTATCACATAGAAGGAAGAGAGGCTCCATGTTTCTTTGGACTAAGATGTTCATCAATCAACGTGTGCTTTTACCTACATTTTCATTATCATTAAACTGCCTGAACTATTTTTTAATCCTGTATTAAAATTCAGGTCATTTTAACAAGAAAGAGCCGCATACTTTATGTGGCCCTTTCTTTTATTTTATGTTTATATAACACATTGGAATTCAAAATGTATTTTTTATTTATTTTTTATTTTTTTTGGGGGGGGGGGGGGGGGGTCAAGTTTTGAAAAGTATTCATTTCTTGGTTTACATGACCCCTTTTGGAATCCCACTGGAGGAGAGAACTTGTCCTGCACTTTTCTAGCACGGTCAGCTAGTTCAGAGACACGCACAACATAAGAGAGAGCTGAGAAGTAAGCTTGCTAGATAGCAAATAGTTGTTGACTAACCATGAAGAAACAACCGATCTAAGATCTGACTAAATACTCTCCAGCCAGGGGAAGCAGGCAGTAATGACGTCCTGACTAACCTCTGCCCAGTTGCCAGATTATATAACCACTGAGTGGGACAGAATTGAATGAAATCAATAAAAGTATTGAGCTTAAAGAGAATGTTATCACTTTGTTGTATTAAGTCTGCTGATATCCTCACCTCACCTTATGGTGGAAAGCACAATTGCATTATAACATGTAGTTAATATGCAACCTTTTAAATTGGTGGCCCTGTATTGTCGAATAGAATGAGCATTTAAACTCAGTCACCTATTTCCTTGTAATCACACACATTTTAGCACCTACCTCTCAAGCCTACACTTTTGTCCACCATACTATAACTTGTTCAGACTAATAGTTGCATCTGAGTGCATTGCATTTACATCTGAAAAACTGTTTATGGAATAAAAATGATCAAAAACCCTGGAACATTTAGAAATATTAGATAATGGAGCAAGGGTCCCTTATATTTCAATTTAATGTTATACCTTAATTTCTTTCCTAATAAGCTATATCGTGTTTTTGTTAGGATGCCTGGGTCGTTGACCCAGGGTTTTTGAGTTTATGATATTATTTATATTTTCTAGTTTTTTGGTTTCTTTGAGTTCTGTCTTATGGTTTATGTCTCTGTCTTCTTTAGTTGCTCTGTCTCCCCTATCACCTGCATCCCCTTGTCTAGTTCGCGTCTATGTGTATCCTTAGTTCCTATATCCCCGTGTCCACTCAGTGTTTGTGTCTGCCCTGGTCCCACGTCTCTGTTCCCTCTGTAGTGCCTACATGTGAGGCTGTGTCTTTGTTCAGTCTGTGTTATGTGTTTCCTGTTTTACTTTGAAGGTCTCTGTCTTTTCTCAGTGTGTTCAGTTTACGCTTCTTTGGTCTCGTCAGTTCTGATTTGTCCCAGCTGTGTTTCCCTCCTGTTACTCATTCCCTGATTGCTCCCTCTGTGTATTTAAGCCCTGTGTTTCTCTGTGTCCGTGTCGCGATCTACCGTTTTCCTAGCTGTGTGTTCTGTCATTCCTCCCGGTGTAAGTTTATTTTGATTTTTCCAGTTATGTTATATTTGAGTTTAACATTAAAGTTGTTTTGAGTTCACATCTGTCTCCGGAGTCTGCACCTTGGGTCCTATTCCTGTCTGCACACAGCCACACCTAACAGAAGATCGCGACCAGAACATGGACCCTGCAGACTCTTTTTCCTTTGAGTTCAACGGCGAGATGGAGCGGCTGGTGCGCCTGCTCGACAGCATCGCCCAGTCCCCGGATTTAAGGACCATGGCAGTGGGGCTGAGCGCGGTGGAGGCCATCATTCGGCATAATCCCCGGCATAATCCCCGGCTTCGCTCCTAAAGACACTGAGTTGGGGAACACCATTACTGCCTGGAGAGAGCAAGTCAGGGCTAGTGAGCTTGCTCTCTCCCTCACTACATCTTCCCCACCGCTGCCGCAGGACAACGCACACTCTGCTTCATCGCCACTGCAGGCTTCCTCCCCTTCCTCACGCCAGCTGGGACCTTGTTCGCCTGTCCGTTCGCCTGCCTTTTTCCTGGCAGCTGTGTGGTCGGAGGATGAGGAGGAGGTCTCCGTTTCTCCACCGGTTCCTGTTCCCTCATCTAAAAGGAAGCGATGCCACCGTCGCTCCTCTCCTCGGTCATCCGTTCAGCTTCCTGTATCCGGTGGAGGGCCCGAGGGGCCCGTTCAGCTTCCTGTCTCCGCTGGAGGGTCCGAGGAACCGCTTCAGCCACCTGTCTCCGCTGGAGGGTCCGAGGAACCGCTTCAGCCACCTGTCTCCGCTGGACGGTCCGAGGAACCGCTTCAGCCACCCGTCTCTGCTGGAGGGTCCGAGGAACCGCTTCAGCCACCCGTCTCCGCTGGAGGGTCCGAGGAACCGCTTCAGCCACCCGTCTCCGCTGGAGGGTCCGAGGAACCGCTTCAGCCACCTGTCTCCGCTGGAGGGTCCGAGGAACCGCTTCAGCCACCCGTCTCCGCTGGAGGGTCCGAGGAACCGCTTCAGCCACCCGTCTCCGCTGGAGGGTCCGAGGAACCGCTTCAGCCACCCGTCTCCGCTGGAGGGTCCGAGGAACCGCTTCAGCCACCCGTCTCCGCTGGAGGGTCCGAGGAATCGCTTCAGCCGTCTCTTCCTGCTGGAGGGCCCGAGGAGCCCGTTCAGCCTCACGCCTCGTCAGCTGGAGGGCCCGAGGAGCCCGTTCAGCCTCACGCCTCGTCAGCGGGAGGGCCCGAGGAGCCTGTTCAGCCTTCTGCCACGTCAGCTGGAGGGCCCGAGGAGCCTGTTCAGCCGCCATTAGCCTCTGCCTCTGCTACGCCTGGTCCAGCCTCTGCCTCTGCTACGCCTGGTCCTGCTTCTGCTACGCCTGGTCCGGCTTCGGCCTCAGCTTCTGCAGTTCCGCCTGGTCCGGCTTCGGCCTCAGCTTCTGCAGTTCCGCCTGGTCCGGCCTCCGAGTCTGCAGCTCCGCCTGGTCCGGCCCCAGCCTCTGCAGCTCCGCCTGGTCCGGCCCCAGCCTCTGCAGCTCCGCCTGGTCCAGCTTCGGCCTCAGCCTGGGCTTCGCCTGGTCCGGCCTCGGCCTCAGCCTGGGCTTCGCCTGGTCCGGCCTCAGCCTCTGCAGCTCCGCCTGGTCCAGTCTCCGAGTGTTCAGCTTCGTCTGCTCCTGAGGTCTCCATGCTGTCTGTTCCTGCACGTCCTGCCCGGCCTGCTCGTCCTGCCCGGCCTGCTCGTCCTGTCCGGCCTGCACGTCCTGTCCGGCCTGCACATCCTGTCCGGCCTGCTCGTCCTGCACGTTCTGTCCGGCCGATGACTGGACGTCGTTGCCGTCATGGACAGCCCCCTGAACTACGCCGCCGTCGGTTCCTCCTGCCCGGCCGGCCTCCTGACCTGCTCCGCCGCCGTCGGTTCCTCCTGCCCGGCCGGCCTCCTGACCTGCTCCGCCGCCGTCGGTTCCTCCCGCCCGGCCAGCCTCCTGATCTGCTCCGTCGCCACCGGTGCCTTCCGCCTGGCCGGCCTCCTGAACTGTTTTCTGGGCTCTTGGACCATCAGCCTCCGGGCCGCCCCCCTGAACTGCCCGGGTTTGGACTGTTGTGCTGTCAGCCTCCGGGTCGGCCCCCTGAACTTTTTGTGAACTGTTTTTCCTGGCCATCTGCGCCTGTCGTGAGCCTGTTTTTTGTTCTGTTGCTTTCCGGGCTCCGTTGTTTGTTCTTTTTTTTGTTTCTGGCTCCTTGTTTGGTTTTGTTTCGAGCCCTCCATCCTGTTTCCCCCGCCGCCCACCCTGGTTCGGTTGTTTTGTTTTTTTTTGTTTTGATGTTTTGGTTTGGGCTGTCTGGAAGCCAGCCCTTAAGGGGGGGGTACTGTTAGGATGCCTGGGTCGTTGACCCAGGGTTTTTGAGTTTATGATATTATTTATATTTTCTAGTTTTTTGGTTTCTTTGAGTTCTGTCTTATGGTTTATGTCTCTGTCTTCTTTAGTTGCTCTGTCTCCCCTATCACCTGCATTCCCTTGTCTAGTTCGCGTCTATGTGTATCCTTAGTTCCTATATCCCCGTGTCCACTCAGTGTTTGTGTCTGCCCTGGTCCCACGTCTCTGTTCCCTCTGTAGTGCCTACATGTGAGGCTGTGTCTTTGTTCAGTCTGTGCTATGTGTTTCCTGTTTTACTTTGAAGGTCTCTGTCTTTTCTCAGTGTGTTCAGTTTACGCTTCTTTGGTCTCGTCAGTTCTGATTTGTCCCAGCTGTGTTTCCCTCCTGTTACTCATTCCCTGATTGCTCCCTCTGTGTATTTAAGCCCTGTGTTTCTCTGTGTCCGTGTCGCGATCTACCGTTTTCCTAGCTGTGTTTTCTGTCATTCCTCCCGGTGTAAGTTTATTTTGATTTTTCCAGTTATGTTATATTTGAGTTTAACATTAAAGTTGTTTTGAGTTCACATCTGTCTCTGGAGTCTGCACCTTGGGTCCTATTCCTGTCTGCACACAGCCACACCTAACAGTTTTAAGTAAAGAGTGAGTCTTTTAAAAGGGGAGCTAATGCAAACTTTAAAAAAAAAACTAAGATTATGTTTATGAGTATGCTCCTTGTGCTATAATTCTTATTACTTATAATTCTTCCTTTCTTTGTCTTCAGCACACCTGCCAACTCCAAGAAATCTAATGCTTCATTTTATTATAACGGTTTTAAGTTTATGTCAAGGTGTATGCTGTGGCAGGCAGAATAGGCCCAAAATGCTCGGAGACAGGGTGATTAACTAAAAGTGGCAGCTTTATTGCTGGAGAAAACTTGAACACAAAATACAAGTAAGCTAACTAAACAATACCAGAAGCACCTAGGAAAACCATAGCACAGGACTGGTACAACACAACAACAGACAGAGAAAAACACAGGGCTTAAATACACAAGCAGGACAAAGAGAGGACGGGGAACAGGTGGTAACACAGCTGGACAAATCAGACATAACGAGACAAAGGAAGCAAAGCAGAATACACTGACATAGGACCAGTGTTGGGAAGGTTACTTTTAAAATGTATTACAGAATACATGCCCCAAAATGTATTTTGTAACGTATTCCGTTACGTTACTCAATGAGAGTAACGTATTCTGAATACTTTGGATTATTATCATGCTCTTTACAACTACATGAATGTACTATTGCTGTGTGATTTATTATTATTACTGAAGGCCCGCGGCTCCGAACCATAGTAAAGGGACCTCTGGCTAATACGTCAGGTTCCGTGTCGGGCTCATAGCCGAAAAATAGAGACAGAGAGAGGCGTTGAAAGGCTGCTCCAACTGAACTTATTCTTTCGGAGGAAAACATGAACACAGCGTACAGTCGAGTCTTAATAGCTTACTTACAACTGGGCTCGTCAGGCACTCTTCTTGGCTGCAGTGGTTATTATTATATTTACATGCTTCCAGCTCCCGCTTTTGCTCGATGACAGCTCATACTTTTCCACTCACATTTTTCTCCCTCTTCGCGCTCACAGACACATAACGGGTCTGGCAGTCCATTCTCCCTGCAGCACGGACTACACTGCCCATAAGGCTACATTCTTTAGGCCTATTAGCTTAGCACAACAACAACAACATCAAAAAAGCGCTCTCTCACCCAGGAAACACACAGCCGCAGAGAGAGCCCGTCACCATGGCAACCGTAACGCCTGGAACAACAGAACGTAGCTGTCAAACAAAACCCAAACAGGCCTGACCCGCCACAATATGAAACAGGAAAATACCGCCGTGTAATCCATTTATTTCAACAAAGTAACTGTATTCCAAATACCACCTTTTTAAACGGTAACTGTAACAGAATACAGTTACTCATATTTTGTATTTTAAATACATGACGGCGTTACATGTATTCCGTTACTCCCCAACACTGCATAGGACAAGGACTGTCAAAGTAAAACAGGAAGCACGACACATGCGCAAAGATACAGACTCGGAGACACGAGCTTCACACCTAGACATGACTGACTCAGGAACAGAGGGATCATAGAGACAAGGGTGACATTAAACACAAGTTAAGAAAAATACCAAGGAAGGAAACCAGGAAACGAAAGATAACCAAAACCAGGAATAACAATCATCAAAGAATATTAAATCAAGATCTGAAACAGAAATACTAGATTTGAACATGAACTCAATCATTATCTTTTACTGGAGTAAATCTGTGGTAGCAGATAGCATCAACTGTGACAAAAAAAAATATTCAAAATCAATTCAATTTCAAATGGAATAAAAGATGTTTCTTTACACATTATTATCCATTATTCTTTCCGGTTAGGAAGCTGGAGTGAATTCTTGGAAACCGTTAAGTGGTGATGTCTTTATATCTTTCAAGATTTTTTTTGTCATGTGGGGAAGCTTGGAGTTTGCCCTGGAGCATGCTGGAATAGCGGAGTGGGAAGATGCTTTCACCACAGCTTCTCATTCGTGCCCTGTAGAACTCAACTTGTGGGGAAAGGGATTAAGTGTTTCAAGATGCACTCCAAAACAAATAACAGATTCCACTTAAGCACAAAATAAGAGACTTCTCAGATTTTCTTTGAGGTACAGTAGAGTAGACTGGTCAATACCCATGATGGCAACTATCAAATGGGATGCCTCTCTGCTTATGAATGTATTCACATTCTGTCAGGAACACAGTGAAGTAATTGCACTGACTGATTCCACTCGAGGTTAATCTGAGCTGACATCATGCTGCAAATATAAAAGATGTACTGCAAGATTTAACAGAACAGAAATGGCGTGGTGCAGACTGGACAGACAAGTCTGTGTCTGTGAGGACAAAGGCACAAAGTTGTTTACTAGATGTGTGTCCTGCAGGTCATTCACACAGACAGGATTTTTCATAGCATTTAGCGAGAGATCAGTTGATACCACATCTTCCCTATATCACAGTCTGTTGATCGCATCGAATCCAATTCACTCTCTGCAGGGACTAAGTTTACTGTGTGTACTCTTATCCGGATTTCAGAAAGCCTTTTTAAGCCGTTTTGCAATTAAGTTTTAAAAAATGTAAATAAACATTATTATTATTGATTATTATTAGTTATTCATTTTGAATTTGTAGGCAATTAGCTTGGCCTTCAAGAAAATTAATGGCATCAGAAAAGGTTTTTACAAACATGTGTTACATCCATGATAAAACACACAGAAACACATATAAAGTCTGAATGTGTGAAGACAAATTGTATTAGACCCAAATCCCAGATAGCCATCCTCACGTGGACTGAGGCATCTGCAAGCGGCAAGATAAAAGACAGAGCTGAATGTGGCATCCAAAATTCTCCACAGAAGGATGAGCTCTTACTCCCGCTCTCAACAGCGGACAGCTTGACACTGATGAGCCTTTCTTACGACTGAAATTTGAGCCCAGCTCCATAATCCCCTCCATCCAAAGTTCAGACCATCGCCCCTTGGTTACAATACTGCGTAGTCATGCAGAGTTTGTACATGTCAACACAGCACTGCTGTGCTGATGCCTTTTTCATAAAAGAGATCGCAGAGCCGAAGCAGAATACATAACAATACCTCAGGATTTTCATATTTTAACTCAGAAAATAAATTTGGTTGAGAAGAATACTCTATAAAATTTAATATTTTTGTTAAAAACTTATTTCATATGTCGTTGACTTATTAAAAAAATAGTTTCAGATTGATTTTTTGTTATTCAGTTGACAAGTAATGGGTATCTCTCCAGACACTGTAGCAAGGTTTTCAGCTAAGCTCTGAAAATCTTGCTACAATGTAAACCGACAAGATCAGAACATATATTGAGAATTCTGTCTGATATTTTCACCAAGCTTGCTAATCTCTCAAGACCTCATCTCTTAAATGTGGGCCAGTAAAGGTGTGATTTATATGAAGAAAGAACCTCCTCAAGCTTTGACATGACTGAAATACCCCTTTCATTAGAAATATTGATCCCCACTGTTAGATAAACAAGTCAGAGTAACTGAGCTATTGAAAGGGAGGCAAGAACACATTTACCATGTGTGCTGTGCCAGGCTAATAGAATCTGTTTGGTTCCTAAATGTATTATCAACATTTTAAAATGCTGACACTTCTTCCCACGAATTGACTGAAAACAAAACTTCAATATAAGCTCTAAATAGTTTGGAAAATTTGGATGATAGATACATTATTGAGCTGTCATAAATACATGTAATGATTTTTCCCAGACACGATATGAAAAAATAATTGTACAGTTACAAACAAGCAGCCAGTAAGTGACTTTCTCAGGACATAATTCAAGTGAGATCTGTGAAATTCTATTATGAGCTTTGCCACCATCTTCCGCATAGCCATTCACTTTTCTGTGGGCCAGGGTGACAACCATTATAGATGGGGGAGCCAATTACTTCTTCTACACTATGCAATATTTATGAAACACTTAGCCAACAGTCTGGAGGTTAATATTTCATTCACAGATAAGACTGAAACTTACACCAAGCACAGAACTTCAAAGAGAATTGCTTTAAGTACCTCACACTGTGACTACCATATCCTGGGTTGTTTCAGTGTATCCCCACTCCAGCCCACTCTTGCATTAATGGGATTGATTAATGAAGACCCTTTTCAGCATGTTTTCAGTGGAGGGCTTTGCATACTGTATGTGTGGTTCAGAGACTCAAGCTAGTGATGGGACATTGATCAAGTCCCACTAATTTCTGTGGCCTCAGGCAAGAAGCAGCAGCACAGATTAGTTGCTCAATAAACAGTCTGACAGTGCCTGGGTCATTTTCAACTGCAATTAGACTTTGTTAGCCTAGAACTGAAAAATTGCTTTTGCACAGCAGACAGACGTCAGGCATTTTCACTGTACAGTATTTCTAATCCTTTCCACTTTGAAGTTATGAGGTATTCTCGGACTCTTTTTCATTTTATGTTTAGAGCCAATATAATAATAATAATAATAATAATACTTTACTTTATTCACCTTTTTGGTTTCTGTGCCGTTGTTTTTTTAATATTATGTATGTATTGTGTTTTTTATATTTTTTCAGCCAATGCCATGTTACATTGGTTACAAATGGGATCGACTGTAGTAGTAGTAGTGGAAGTGGTAATAGTACCTACTATATTAGTATACTATACTACATTATGCCTATTAATAAAGTATTTATTGTAGCATGTTCATTAACTAACATAGTAAAATTAGCTAACTGAAGTCATCTTAAGCATGAGAGCTTGCGACATATTTTTTTTCCCACAGAGTATCGTATACATCCTCTGATAATGACATTTACATCACTCACACCCTCATATACCCAAAGATGTTGTAAGTGTATTTGAGCATCCATGCTTGATTACCAAATACCAAGCAGAATTTATAATTTACTGTATGCAAGTAATTCTACAGTATGTCTTGAACATTTCTTTTTCCATAATTGTTCCCTAAATTATCTATTCTGCTCCATCTAAAAAATTCCCCCCATAAAAGCAAAACACCATCATTGTGATCTCAAATTTTAAGCAGCTCGCACGTCTCTGTTTTGGTTTTCAGTTAATTTTTTTACGAAGGGTGGTTACAAGGTGATGCCAAATAGAGATGATGCTTTTCATAAAAAACAGCATTTTCCACATCAAACATTGTTCCTAGTTTCAGCTTCACCACTTGAACATTGTAATGAAATCATCTTAATGAGTCACCCAGCCAAACAACTGAACAGCCAGTCACCCAGTTAGTTATCATAACCACACCTCTTTATTTCTTCTTTTCTGATTTTTTTCCCCTCTTGATTATATTTATTTTAAATACAGCCTGAAACATGAAGCTCCTCTGTGCTTAACACCCTGTGACATGATTATTCTAGTTTGTAGTGGTCAGCAGTCACTGCCACGGTTTAAACATTGCGCTATGTCAAAAGAGTGCCTCCTGCTGCAATCTGACGGTTAACAGGAGGCTTTAATTGATTGTATGAATATTTGCTATAATTGCAACTCTGGCTGGATGGTGGATAAAAATATCATACAGCAGAAAACATTTTGATCTGCTTTTTCCAAGAGGGAATTACGTGCTAGTGTAGTGCTGCAATTTGGGTGAGGAGAAGTTCTCAGTCAGACAGGATGAGTCACCACAGGATGGGGGGTAGGAGATTGCAATGATTAAACCACACAGACACAAAGTCATGTCAGGAGCACCGATGGAAGCCACAGATGTTTCACTCTGTCAAGTCACACGCTGCAGAGCAGTGACACACAAACTGAGATTACACTCACTGAAGATCAAATTCATAGAAACTCTGCAATGCATTTCTCTTCAAAATGTTCAAAGTTAGAAGGCATCCTTATTAAATCAATTATAGATGGTTTACTTGAGACTTGTAATCTGTCAATAAGGCACAAAATGAATCTAACATTTCTTATTTGCAAAAGACGCACATTTACAGATGGGTTTCCAACATGAATATGTGTGACAATACAATTTCCCATTAAGACTGCATCCTCACCCGACATGTTTTCTTGTATATGTTTAATTGTTAAAACATCTGAATTTCTGAGAGAAAATACAAAGTTTAAATGATCATGAACACATGCGTGTGTCTCAGGTAGTGTGTTTGCATTGTTTAAATGCTGCTTAAATACATTAATACACTGAAGTTATGAAAAAGTCTACATGACAGATGGACCCAAGTACGAGGTGACTCTTGCTGCAAATAGGCACTAGACACATATTCAACGGAAGGTGAGTATGTGACAACAAAGCAAACGAGTAAAATGAGGGGTCGCTCTTAGAGAAAGCAAAAAACCATAAAATTAACAGTTTAGCTCAGTGTGCTGACATTGCAAAACTTTACATTTGTGTCAGAGAAAGTAGAGAAAGGAGAAAGTGTATGGAGCAACAGAGGTAATATTGAATAATATTTAGACAATTTGTCTGCTTCAAGAAGATAAAAAAAAGGAAACGTAAAGAAGAAGGAAAGAAAACTGGTATTTCCCATAGCTGCTGTCATGGCTGTGCGTTTGTTTACCTGGTTGACTGTCATCTCCATCTGTACACAATGGAAAATCAATGGTCTGCCATTTAAAGCTCGCCAAGCTGCTGTATGAGAAGTTCTGTTGGTAGAGGTAACAAAGGCATCAGTAATTTTTATATCATCATTATTGATAGTGCAGAACAAAATGCTAGATGAAGTTCAATAACAGTAATATTTCACTGTTATCTTCTTGGCTTCTGTTATATGCAATGCTATCCACCCCATCTGTTTCGCAGTAGTCGGACTCTTTCATTGTTCTGGAATAGAGCCTATTAGGAAGGGAGTGCAACAAACACAAGAGGTCACTCTTATTTGGGGCAAATTAACAGTAATTACACCCCATCATAAAAAGCACTGCGTTAAGAAGCATCCCAGTTAGCACATACAACGGGTGGGTTACAGTGGGAAAACAAACTGCCCAGTGGTTCTATAAGCCCATTAAAATGTGAAATCCATTTTGACCACCAGGCCCACTTAACAAGCTAACAAAGGCCTGTGTAATCCAGCCTGCATATAGGATGAGTGATTCACTGGATAATTTGCATCATCCTGAGGAAAAATAAAACACAATTAAAGGCATATTTACAAAGTAATTTTTCCACGAGGCTTTCCACTTCGACTACTATGTGCAAACATTATGTCGACCAGAATAAGTAAGTCATGCAATGTTCCTTTTTTGATACTTTCAACAGGTAATAGCAGCACTAGTCAGTCTAGACTTTTGAAAAGTCTGAAATAAACAGTTTTTAGACACCCAGTCAGAAAGAGTTTATAGTCTTAAAGTTTCCCCTCAAGAGATTCATGCTCCTACCCTTCTTCACAGATGGGGAACTTTTCAGCCAATTTATTATTCATTGCATCTTGGGCCAAGGGAAAATTAATTCCTAACATGAAGATATTTGCAAAGGCATGAAAGCAATCTAATTTTCCTTAATCTCAATAGTAGGGGCAGAAAGAAAGCCTGCCTTAGATCAAAGGACCATGTTTGTGTGCTTGGCCACTTTCAGTCACTTTGATTAGGTCCATATCAACACCTCATGTGATCAGTGTTTTATTTCGTGTGATCCTGACATTTCTTTGCTTCACTGAAAGATCGCGTTTGCAGTCTACATATCCATTCTGCTACAAACAACATCTGCATCTGCTTGAACTGTCTATAGTTTCATATTGTATTCTGTGACCTCTACACGGTGGATAGTTCTCCGCTCATGTTAGATAATATTGTTGTTTAACTCTGTTTTCAAATATGGATGATGTTCTTCATTATTATGGAATGCCTTGAATTTATGTGGCCAGTTAAAAAAAACTCTTAAGTGGAATTCGTGGTACAACATTTGTGTGGGTATTTGGCTACACGGAGTGAAGAATTTTGGGTATGCAACCCACGTAGACATGCTTGTGTGATAGACAGTAATTATGCTATGAGTAGGTAGGTTGATTGAAAAGTTGGCTTTGGGAGGTGACAGCAGGGTTCATGAATAGGAAGAAGTGTAGGAAATAAATATATCACAAGAAAAGCACGATGTGAAACACAGACTGTCTGCAGAGGACAGTTTTTATATCTTATTACTCAGTTTTTGGCAATGTATGAAGGCACACAGCTGCAATAAGCAGTGTGGATAGCAGTCCAAGAAGACCAACAAAAAGATGAAATTCTGTTCTAAGGCACAGAGGAGTGACAAGGTATTCTGAAGTGAAGTAAAAGCAAGTTTAAGGTCTATTTATGAGGGCTAATTATTATTACCGGAAAACACGATTGGATGTAGGATAGCAGTAGGGAAAAGGCCATGCTGGCAGCTCTCTGACATCTTATTGCTGCTGAGGGTTTCTATTGTCATCAGTCTGAACAGTGTGATTTTTAGCAGCCTGCCGTGATCGTGGTGTGTTGCCAGCACTGTTAGTTTTTGAGATGTTTTCTCTTTTTGATCCAGTTATCGTGAACAAGTCAAAATTTGACATGCCGGTTTGATCTGGTGCAACCTGCAGAAATGTTACTTTACATATCTACAGCAGCACTGCTACGGTGAATCGCTGCTCCAGAGTCGTTCTGTATCCCTTACAACAGCAGAAGAATGCGTAGTCTAATGTCATACCATTAGATTAGTACTTATTTTTAGTGACACAGGGATTTACAGTACTAAAATATTTCATTTTTTAAATGATTGCTAGATTATGAATTTTATAAATACATTTGAAGAAATGTTTTGTCATCATACAAATGTCATGATTTACCATTAACTAAGAGAGACATTATGAGCACATCTTTCTACCTTTAGCAAACATTTTCCCAATGTCCTTGTTATCAGGTCCCTACTTATAAACTGAGCCCTCCAGAAACACCCATGCAACATTTTCACAGAACGTATTAAATAAAATATCATAATCCATAAGCTACAAATCTAATTTGAGGTCAAAGCACAGATGCATATCTTGAATAAGCATTCACATTCCAAAAAATGAAGGTGGTGCTATTTTGAGCCACAGCAGGGAGCATCTAAAACTGTAAATCATAGTAAAAATGTTTGCTTAATATGACTATTGATTTATATATCACGCAGTAGATTTTCCACCAGATAGTTTCTGAAATTGCATTTTGGGATTTAACATGAATTTCAATCATCATTTTCCCATCTATTCACTAAAGCATATTCATCACTGATAGCGTAATGATGTTCCCTACACAGTTTGAATGGTGACAGAATAAGTCTCCTCAAATATTTATTATACTACATTATTAAATTATGTTCAGCAGTAATGGCTTTGTTTTCTTTTCCTTTTTTACTCTCACTGCAATCTGAGATACCCAGTGGTACAAAATACCATTAACTTTGGTCCCAGTGCTGACTGTCTATTTGTTTGATTCCATATATTTAACTCCTCTGTTTAAGCCAAGTCACCCCCCTGTCTCTCATTCGCTCTGTCACATGCACACAGACTCTACCCCTCTTTTATGCACATAGGCACAGGGCTCCCTCATCCCATCTTTTAGAGAGAATGGGTAATTATATAAACAGCTTTCAGCGAGGCAGGGATTAGGTCCCAGAGAAAGTGATGCTGTCTAATGTTGCCATATTTCTATCACATACTGAAAAACAGGATCATGAGTATGCCTCAAAAAGAGCAGGAAGAACCAGGAAGAACGCAGTGAAGTGAGTGTGTGTGTGTGTGTGTTGGGGGTGGTATGTATCATTTGTAATATAGTTTAATGCAAAATATCAATGTTGCCACTTAGACCTAAGGATATCACCGTGAGATGTGGCACTGACATTGCATTTAACTACCGCAGAAACGAGGATGTCCTGGAGCGTAATGTGAGCGCAATTAAGTGTGAAATGTAACTTGTATTATTGCTTCAACTGTTTTGTGTAGAATATTTGGTAGTAATTACTACATATCTAGGGTAAGAAGTGGAATGAAATTACGTTAAACTCATATTCCCTTTGCTGTGAGAGTAGCTGCTTACTGATGTTGTGCTACCTTCATGTTCCCCACTGAAATACATTTCAGACGTCAAGAAATCCGTGCACGGCCTTCACAAGTCAGAATCTACAGGTAATTGAAGTTCTTTGCCAGCAATGATTGAAAAGTTCCTACAACCTTCTTGAAGAAAGAAAGAAAGAAAGAAAGAAAGAAAGAAAGAAAGAAAGAAAGAAAGAAAGAAAGAAATGAAAAGAAAAATCTTCATGGAGGACCTGGGTGCCTGCAGAGACAGTTTTCCAGTCAACGTGTTTTCTGGAAGGGGGGGATTGTATAAGGAAAATAAAATGTCAAGCTCTGTCCCATTGCAACCTAAGCACAATATCTGGTGTCAAATGGAATCTTCCCTAGACAACGATGAGCATGCCGTCTGTAAATTGCATTCAGGGGAACAGTGGATATTGGAATAAAATGAGCTAAGGAAAACATGTGTATGCCTGCTAGCTTTTTGTTTGTGGCTTTATGTGATTCACTGACCAAAGCAGGGCTTTCATTCAAGAGTTAATTTTGCACTATAATGCATTACAAGCACTTTTATTCCTGCAGTTTTACATAAAAATAATAATACTTTCAAATTTAGAGTTGACACATGTTTTTCTTGTAAACTGAAAACTGAATCAGTTAATGCACCCCTACTGACTGCATGTATTTTTATGCAGTAAATCACATAATGTTAAGAAATACTAATGTATTACCCAGAGGTACCTACTATATATGAATAATGCTATTGACTGCTACAGACAGAACTGGTATAAAGATGCTTTTTAGAGAATTTCCCACAGTAGTGAAAGCTGAAATGTTTCAAGAGTTTTAAAAGTGGTCACAACAACATGTGAGTGAAAATGTCTGAATGAAATTAAAAAGAATAAATCGCATTAATCAAAGTTGATATTCAAATCTAAACACATCAGAGTAACTCAGAATAGCTAAAACAAAAGGGTTTTACACTTTTTATAGATAAAAATGACTTGGCCAGGTTGTGTTAAAAACAGCTGAGCCTACAGTCTGAAACATTTTCTGTCCCTACTGCAATAAAAGAACTGCCGCATACTTATTTTTATTATATTCTTTTACTTTAAAGTTGTTAAGATATGAGAGCTGTTAGCATCGATGTGCATTGATTTTGACTGAACTGCTTTCGGTACTTCGGTAAAGTGTTTGGATTCCTGAGTTCAGGAATGGTATCATGAATAACTTTTGTTAGTGTAGTAAAAAATAAATAACGATTGTTAAGACAGCTGATTGTTTGGCCATTTATTTCTACTAGCTTGCGAGTAAAACCCACTGAAGTGAACTGACCATCTTTAAGATGATTCTTGTTGTTGCAACACTGGTTAGATACGCTTCATGTCTAGTCCACAGCTAGGAAACTGCATTTGCTAACTATGGTTGGAACAGATATTTGCATGATATGAACAGCAGACAATACAGTTTTCATTTTTTCTAAGATCACTCAAATGACTACCCTAAGCTGCAAGTGAATATTAAAAAGACAATATATCAAATCTGCAAGCTGACTGAAGCTTCAGGTCACATTACACCTGCCAACAATGACTACATTTGGTCATTTCACTACAAGGTTTCCTTGCAGTGAACATGTGGATTTTCAAAAATGTCAAATTATTCCTTTCAGCGAGGTATTAAAACTTAATGCTGCCCAGCAGTGAAGGAACAATGTTGAATATAATGTGACCATATCCTCTTCTTCATGAGATTTGTCCTTGATTTCGTTGAGCGCAGAATGACTTTGCCTTCAGTCATTTTTTGTCTAATTTTTGCAGATGTTTTTCTTCCATCTTGAATAAATAATGGTCTGCAGAAGCCCTTGCTGTCAGCTACTGCCTCTCCTAAATTACAGGCTATTGCACTGCAGAAGGTGGACTGTAAAATGGGTGCTGAATGCTGTTGACAAAAAAAAAAAAATCTCAGCCATAACAACTGTAACGTAGTTGTTTGGACAGCACGCTGGTATATCTGCACATGCTTGATATGAAAGCATTTAAATCAGTCTTTGTTTAATTTACATAAAATTTTTAAATCTGTAGTGTTAGGATTACTGTAAAATGAGACTGCTCAGATGAAGTCTATGAAACATGCACCTTTGATGCACCTTGCCCATCAAAATAGAAAATCACAAGCAGTAATAAGATATTTATGACAGCTTAATGGCCACCTCTTAAAGTTAGCGTTAAGTCAGAGTAAGTCACGGCAGAAGCAGATAGAATCTTTCATTAAATACAATGTCAGTCCCCTCTTGGCTGTTCATGAAAGGCCATGTCAATGGTTAATCCACTATTACAGACATCATTTGACGCCTGATAACTTGTCACTACCAATTCCCCGCTTGCGTGTAGGTGGGACTCTAAAAGGACAATCTGATAGTCATCCAATCAGAGGTCCATAAAACACAAAGGTTGTCTGGGGGTGTGCATGCGACATTTAGTGGAAAAACAAAGCACAAAAGCAGGCAAATCTAATTCATATTCTCTTCCCTTAGCAATTCTTCAATTAAATTGTCAACTATCATCTCAGCTGCACAGGAAGAAGACCGGAGTGAGAGAGGAAGAGAATTAAGGATAGATTTATAGCTGTGGATCTCAGCCATCCACTGTTATTTTACTCCAGAGCCAACCTTGGTGATATTAAAGAAAAGCGTGATGAAATGTCTCCAAATGACACACAATGAATCAAACCAGAGATAAGTGTTAATGGAATTACTCAGGGAAACATTCCCAATAACTGATGGTTCTGCTACAAGCAGTTTATAGTACCCTTTGTGTTTCTCTCTTTTTTTTCTTTAACTATGAAATTTTAGAGTAATATATTTGATTTTGTTCAAATGCAGCTAAGTGACTTTGCAAAATTAGGAGAATCAATACGGGAATGATTTCGTGTCACCACTCACTATCTCATATGAACAGTGTGGGGTGTTGGTAAAAACAGCAAACGTTCATTGCTAAGCTTGACTTTGGGCTTTAAATGTTATACGTTATCAAATCAACGTATTCAGATTCTATGTAATGGCACAACAACAACTTCTATTGACATAACATGATGGCATTACTCTTTTTTTTCCCAAAAGGGGTCTACTTTAATAATTTTGACGAGCAAACTATTTCTCCAGTCCCGGATTTTTTTTAATGTTTGTTTGCATATTTGTCTCACTTAAGTTTTTTTTTATTTGTTTCAGTCTAAAACATTACACAAAGATATTCATTATTTCATTTATTAAGGTGAAAAAAATTAACAATCCAAACCTAACTGGCCCTTAATTTCCACAAGCCACATTACTGCCAGAACTGCTGAATCAAGAACTTATAACCTAAAGAAACTCAAGAACACATAATGTCGTGATCCTGGGTCGTTGACCCAGCGTTTTGTGTTTCTTTTTGGGTTCATCTTGTGTTTGGTGTTTATTCTGATTCTGTATTAATTCTTTGGGTTGGTTGTCGTGTTTATTATCCCTACCTGTGTCTCCCCTCTGTGCTCCGTTCAGGTCCCTGTGTTTTTGTTGCAAAACAGTCTGGGTGTTTCCGGTTTTACTTTGTAGGTCTGCCTCTCATCATGTCCATTAGTGTCAGCTGTGTCCACCCCTGCATGTCATCTCCTCATTACCTAGTGTGTATTTATAGTGTGTGTTGGCTTCTGTTCATCGTCGGATCGTCTGTGTTTCTCGGTGTAACTACGTCTCTCTGCATTCTCCGCTCCCCGTTTCATGCTTAGGTTTGTTATTTAGTTTTCCCAGTCTAGGTTTTTTCAGTCATTCGTCTTGTCTCACTACCTGTTCAGTCGCTCCACTTCTGCAAATAAAACTTCATTCTCATCACCAGTCAACTGCCTGCATTTTGGGTCCTTTTCCTCCTACACCACACGGCTCACGCCGGCAGCCGTGACACATAAGAAATAAGGTCATTGACATCTATCACTCTAGAAAGGATTATATAGCCATTTCTAAGAAATTGGGAACTCCAGTGAACCACGGTGAAAGACATTATCCACAAATGGCAAAAACTTGGAACAGTGGTGACCGTTTCCAGGAGTGGCCAGCCTATCAAAATTGCTCCAAGAGTGCACGGACAACTCATCCAGGAGGTCACAAAAGACCCCACAACAACATCAAATGAGCTGCAGGCCTCACTACTTCAGCTGACGTCAAAGTTAATGATTCAATAAGAAAGAGACTTGGCAAAAATGGCACACATGGAAAAGGTTCATGCAACAAACGACTGCTGACCAAAAACATCACAGAAGCTGGTCTAACATTTGCCAAAAAAAGCCAACCATGTCCTGAAAAAAAAATCTTGATGTTTCTCAAGATTTTTGGGAAAATGTTCTGTGTTCTGTGTAGTGATGTGAAAGACTTGTTGCCAGTTGCAAACATTTACATACAGTTTCTGCTGCTACTGGTGGCACAACCAAAGAGATTTAAGAACAATTACTTTTTCATACAGTTCCAGATAGGTTTGGATAATTTTTAAAAATATATACATCTAATATTCAACCTATTTAATGTCTGAAATGGGAGGAAAATGACGGGAACAAATACCTTTTTACGGCACTGTACCTTAAACCAGGTGCAGTGAAACGTTTATTCTTTAGAGCCATTAAAGATGAGGGTAGGGGTTTTACAAAGTAACAAATGGAAAATAACTGAAATAACCTGATGACATAGAAAACAGCAGCACAAGGCTTTCAGACAACTTTGCAATTAAATTACTACTCACTGCTATCAACCTGTCATGACTGTCACTAAATATCTATTTATAATACTGAATGCTATTTATTTAACACACTATGCATGGTATTTTGCATAGAATCAAGACTAGCACCCAGTTTGCTTTTCACAAAACAAGTCACTTCTGACATAGACAGTGCCAGTCATTTTATACTGAAGGGGGGAAGTGAAACTATTGAGCAAAATTCCCCAGGATCCTGTAGCTACAGTCCTCTGCTCTACTGAAGTGTCCATGAGCAAAATTCAGAATCCCAACAAGCTCCAGAGAAGCAGATCTGTAGTCATATGCAACCTCTGTCCTACTTGTGGGAGGACAGAACGGAAAGCAGAATTTTGGAGGGGTTAATTTGAGTTCCAAAAACAGCCTGAGGGAATGCTCTGAACCGTGAGAATACCAAACATCTCAAGGACTGATAAGCAGTCCAGATAGCCTTTGCAGTCTGCTACAGTTGTTGCTATCAGTTTGGGAATTATGGATGAGATGGGACAGGTGAAACGCGATTGACTCTCCTACTCAAGACTAGCTGATTGTGCAGGTGTTCTCTTTATTTATGGCAAATCACAACATTCTTCTTTTATTTCAGCTGAGGCCCCCTCCCCAAACACACAGGATAGAGACAAAGCCAACATTTTACCATATTACGACATGAGTATGTTGGCCTGTAGGCCTCTAGCCACAGCTCAATCTGCGCATTGCTTTAACTTACACATGACCTAAATGGAGAATTAATGAAAACCTTAATTAAGTCTACAAATGGGGTATTATGTACAGGCTCTTTGGAATACTACAGCTTTGGATGGTTGGGCCCAGAAGTAGAGCATCAGCATTTGTGCAGCCCCACAAAAACAAAACAAATGACGTGTCACAAGGAATGAAACAGGCTTTCGTTTAAAAGGGCTGTGCAAATAATCCAGCTGACTTAGCATTTGTAACTAAAAAAAGAGAGAAACAAAGATGGGAGAGGAAAAGGGAAATGAAAGAGAGAAAGAAGGAGGTACAGAGACAAACACAATATAAGAATGGCGCAGACGAAACACTAGAATATTCATGTGTGCCGCCATCGTCTCCTTCTGAGTCACACAAGAGTCATAAGGATGAAAAGGACCGTTGAGAGAATTTTCTTCCAGGGAATTATGAGTGAAAGCCGTTTTTTTAAATGGTATTAATCTGTCCTGACAGCAACAGAACATTTGGTGCTGTTGGTCATGACTTCTGGCTTCAGTACCCAAACTGTCAAACTACTTTTGCTATACAGTGCATTGTTCAGGAAACAGATGCAAATTTGTTACTTTATGTTTTAAAATGCCTTCATGGCCCATACAGATAGCTACTGTCACAGCTGATTTGCATAGAGGCAAATGTGACTGCAGAAATGTGAATGCTAAGAAAACTTGTATAAACTATATAAAACTATATAAACTATATAAAATGTGGGCATAACAACTGTGATGTACCCATGTGTGTGAAGTGTTGTTAAAGTTTTCACCACAGCTACTGCATGTTGTCTTTTGAACCAGAAGTGACCATGTAAGGGGTAAAAGGTTCAAACGCTAAGTTGTCAGCTAACCTAACCAAGCTTGGAGAACAGATGCACAGTCTATGAATGTGCCTTACTACAGTTAGTGGGTGCACCTTGCTCACCATGCAGTTTATGGATCAACCACACATACAACCTGTAGATGCAGCCATAGACTTTATCAGAACAACTATGTGTACACATAGAAAGAACTGGACTCATTAAATGAACTCATGAACTCATTAAAAACACTGGATGTTGTTACTTTCAGTTCTTGGCACTGATGCTGGAAAATCATGTCCTCTCACTCTTATTTCTTTTGGTTCTTTCTTTTGGATTTTTGTTTATCTTTCACATGCTCCTTTTTCTCCTCCTGTCTTCTACTTTTTGGTTAATCTTTTTTCGCATTATCTTTGATGTCCAAACTTGTCTTTTCCTTGACAATGGCGTGTCCAGCGGGGTGGCCTGGGGGGGCACAGGCCACCCCCCAAACCAGACTGGCCACCCCAGGTGCCACCCCAAAGGCAAAACAATAAAATTCAATCAAATATCAAATGTCCGATTATGTTTTCACGGTGACGCTCAGATATCCGAGTGTAAGTGAATGCAGCATCGCTTCTGCGCTATGCGCATCACGTTAGCAAAGGTAGGAGAGCCAAGCGCGAAGGCACTGCAGGAAACAATTTTTCGGTGAAAGAAAATGAGGACAGAATAAATGTCCCGGTAAGTAATATTAAGTTTGTTGAGTTTAGTAAACTTCGTTGAAATTAGAATACCAAGGAAAAAAATAACACTTAAAGAATTATTGCAGCTGTGGAATATTTCAGACAGTATGCTACTGAGGGCAGCTAACATAAGAGTTATGAGTTATAAGATATAATCTAAGTGGTAACATTGCTGTATGGAGCTGCAAATTTGGTTGCAGGTTAACATAGCTGGACTGGCCATCGGGCATATCCCCAGTGACTTATTTTTTATTTTTTTTGTAATGGCATGAACAATGAGAGGTGGTGGATTGGCCAGATGCAGGTCGATGTGTAGAAATAACTCCGTTGTTTGGTGGTGGCTATGACGGGGCTTCTACAGAGGCAACAGGTGGATGAGGGAAGGGGAGGCAGGAGGAGAGACCCGAAGCAGCCACCAGTCCGAGTGTCAGGTGAACTGAACTTCAGGTAAGAAGTTATGACCTGCAGTCTATCTGGGTCAGATATAAACCAAGTTTAGGTGGAGTTTATTTTCATGTTGCTGACTTTTTACTGTCAGTTGCAATAACTCATACTGCGTGCTAGCCAGTTTGACGGAGTTTTTATACAGCTGGGTGGGTGCTATGATGTTACTGATAGTGAACTTTATTTTATTCATAAGGTTAGTAGAGTTGCCAACGGCTCCTTAAAAAAATGGAATGGTCCCTCATTCAGAGAAAATATTACGCGTTTCGTATTGAGCTGAGAAGAGACGCAGTTTGTCCCGGACTTTAGCTAGAATGGAAAAAAGACACAAAGCTGGATTTATTCTGTCTTTATGCTGCACAGCTGCCTCTTCTCTCATTCTCTCCCCCTCCCTCTCCTGTTGCTACTTCAATCATGAAACTGATCAATGATCAGCTGATCGGCTTTTCTCTCTTGTTTGTTTATCGCCCACTTTGCGCCAGAAAGAGGAAACCAGCAGATATTGCGCTAAACAACAGCAGCACGTTTAAGCTTGATCAGCTGTTGTTAGAATGTATTTAATATTAATTTCTAGTATCAGCTGATGTTTGCTGGAGCCACAGCTGTAAAGCTGCTGGTCATGATGTCGGTTTAGATATGTGGTGAGAGGGAAACATGAAGATGAAACCAGGAGATGTCCTTACTGAACCATCAGAGCTGAACAGGTGATGGAGAAACAGGTTTACCTTTTAGGTGACATGAATGAGTTGAAGTTATGAACTGTTTCTGAGAGATAAATAACACCAGGATCCTTTTTTATGTAGCTGACAGCTGGTAACTGTGCAGGGGCGGGTCTAGCAAAGTTTTGCCAGGGGGCCAGGTAGGGCATTAACAGGGAAAGGTGGGCACAAAGAAATACTTTTCTTTCTTATTCTCATTTAAAATACCTAGTTTTTATTAAATAATTATCTAAATCTTACAACCAAAGTTTTTATCTGATGTAAAATGTATAGAAATCATACATATACCAACAAGACTGTACATCACTGTCACAACAGGGTTTGTTTTCAGTCAAAGTCTTTATGGCTTTACTACCTGGTGGGCCGGTCTGTAGTAAAAATGCCCAATTTTTTTGTCCCAGTCCAGCCCTGCAGGTTAATACTGGCAGTGTCACCATGCCAGCTGACTGTATTTTATCATCAGCCAGTGTTGTTCTTTATCAATATTACCAAAGTTTACGATAAGGCAGCATAGAAAGTATTTACTTGCTTTCAGGTTTTATTCAAATGTTAGTCTTTTCATTTGTTTCTCCACTTTTTTCCTGTTTCAAAATCAAACACCAGTTTGTGAGAAGATTATCTTCTTTTTTTAACAGGCAGATAAAGTTTTACATTGGCATTGGCTAATTTGTCAATTGTTTGTTACAAATGTTCGTATTTTAATTTTCAAAAATGTTTTTGCCCAAAACATATGTGCACTACATGTCAGTAAAAATACTATGCAAATATTGCTGTCCTTGAATGCTGAGTAAACACTGACAAAGCACTGATTGTATCTCTTGTACTTTATCAACGCAGTATCTAAAAACTTTGCACCGTAGTGGTTAAAATCTCATTCTAATAAGAGTTAAAAGTGCATTTGGTTATTAGGTTTATAGGATTATTGAATTATGGTTAAGGGTTAAATCTGCCACCCTTCTCCAAATCTGTGCCCCTACCTGGCCCCCCCAACAAAAATTTTCTAGACACGCCACTGTTCCTTGACACAGTCAGGCGAAACCATTCTGCTTTCCTGCCTTAGCGGTGCAGGCTTCTCTCTTACAACATTGTTACTACATTCTGTGCTTCACCTGTAGATAACCATATTTTCTTATACAGAGAAGGAGGTGTGGTGGTTTGCAGATGGTATCCTAGTTGTCTGCAGATTGCACAAGTATGTTGGTTCAGATAGATACAAGAAACACCACTGATTCTTCAAACTATGAATAAATTGTTTGACTCCTATGTTTTTTTCATTCATTCATTAAAAGGCTCTCTTTCCTCTTATTACCCTGAAGCAAATTAGCTCTAATTTAAGCATAATTAGCTCTAATTGGACAATGCTGACCCACCGTTGATATTGTACTGTCGGGTTTTTTTTGTTACAACATACATCTGATATTTTAATGCTACTTTAACCAGGTGAAAGACAAATGATAGACACATAGATAAATAATTCCCAAAGGTTTTTGGTTTTCTTTCTTTTTTCTTCCCCCCTCCCAGCCTCTTCATCAGGACAGCATGCGACCAGCAGGAGCCGCTAAACACTGGCCAACACTTGCCCTTGCAGAGCCCTACAAGCTTTGATCCAAATCCAAAGTGACATCTCATAAACAGGTTGTCAAAAGGCTTTACCTTGATTTTGTCTGTCATTTTGTCCATCTCTCAGTCTCTCTAGACTTTGGTCAATAAATTAATTACAACCATGCATAGTTGGTTAGCTGGATGATTGCTGTCTTGCTCGCGGGCGCTTTCAATGCTATGTCCACTTCGCCAGACATCTGCTTTTGTAAATCTGAACATACTGTGTTTTACTTTAAATTAGCAAGAAAAGAGATGTGATCTAATATTTAAGATAATTACAAAAAGTCAAATGCATTTCTTGCAACCTCATATAATTGAATAGACTCCAATCTCAGAGAGGAATGAAGTCAATAACGACAAATGGCTGTACACATATCACTTGCATCCTCAGCTGAATGAAGCTTTTCTTTGTTATATTTGTTGATTTAGTATTGGGGGTTGAATGGATAATAGCTATTTTCCTTCAGCTCTTTGCTTAACTAAGTACATTTCAATTGCCTATTAAAATGCAAATTGTTTCATTAATTGAGCACAGGGGTGTGCTAACTGCTGAACACAGCCCTTGTGTTTGCATAGGTAAATAAAGAAACACCAGTTAGTGATCATAGCACACATTACCATGCCTAAATCGCCATGTTACAGTGTGAAGTGAAGTGAAGTTTGTCTTTCAGTTTTGAATGACCTCACAAATAAACTATGTGGCAGAATTGAGCATTCGCATTGGCCTGTTAAATGATTAAATGAGCATTAATGCCAAGAAAGAGTTTGGAAGGTTTCAGTTTGTCAACCACAGTCAGCGATGAGACAGTTAGCTCATGCTAATATGAATGATACAATTTGCTATATGACATTCATAAAGTTTTCCTCCTCTTTCAAAGATTCTAGTCTTACAAAACAATGTGCAGAGATTAAACACATAGTGGTTGAATGCCCAGGTGTGTATACGTGAGACAATATAAAATGGGGATTTGTTATTATTTCAATTTTTCTTGATCAAGCTATCTATTTATAAAACAGGTAAGTCATGATAAGTCATGAATAAAAATGTGAAATGAGTAGTGTGTCCAGAATCCAATAATGAAGTTACAATGTATTGCACACACTTTGAAAGGCATTTCCCATTCCTGGGGAAAAAAGGACCCACAATACTCTTCATCATTATGAGAGAAATGACATGCATGACGGTAACAGAGTGGTGAGGTGTGCAGAGGGAGCGGCAGATGGATTCAAGGTTAGAGTGGGATTACATTAAAGATCTGCTTTGACACCCTTCTTGTTTGCAGTCATGATGCCCAGACTAACTGATGAGCTCAGGCAGGAGTCTTCATGGATTATGATATTCACACATAACATTGTGACTTGCAGTGAGAGTAAGGAGCAGTTGGAAGAGAGCCTGGCGAGGTGGAGGTATGCTCTGGAGTGAAGAGGAATAAAAGATGGTAGAAGAACGATAGAATACGTGTGTGAATGAGACAGGAGGAGGAGACAGATGAAATGGTGAACATTCAAGGAGCTTAAATACCTGGAGCCAAAAATCTAAAGCAATGGACAGCGGACAAGAGAGGTGAAAAACTGAGTGTAGGAGGAGTGGAGTAGGTGGAAATGACAAGGATAGTAGCGAGAGTAAAAGGGAAAATTGACAAGGTGGCAGTGATATCTGCTGTGATGTATGGTTTGGAGACAGTGGGATTAACAAAAAGACAGAAGCTGAAGATGTTAAGATTTTCACTGGGAGTGACGAGGATGGAGAAGATTAGAAAGGAGTATATCAGAGAGCTCAGCTCAACCGGTTTGGAGACAAACTTAGAGATGAAAACCTGAGATGGTGGAAAAGTAATGGAAAAGTAATAGTAAAAACTAAAAAGACTTGCATAAGATGTGGCCTACTTCATATAGTGAATCATATAAGGCTTATATGATTTACTCATGAAAGTGGCCACTTTCATATATTGTTTTAGTAAGTATCCAAAACATATAAGTTTCATTTATATAATTTTTCAAGGGATCTTATATCTGTTTTCACTCTTGTATGCTTTTCATACAAGTTTCACACAAGACAGATATAAATTTTATAGGATTTATATATATCTTTTCCATATGGGTGGAGCTGCCATGCAGGAGGAAAAGAGAAACATCACAGAGAAGATGCATGGATGTAGTCAAAGAGGACATGCAGAGGATCAGTGTGGCTGAAGAGGGTGCTAATAAAAGGGTGAGATGGAGGGTGGAGCAGCTGAAAGAAGAAGAAGAAGATTATGATAGAAATCATTTCACGCTATCAAAGCACTAAAACCGCACCAAAGGCAATACTAAGATCAACTACTTTCAACTTTGAGTGGCTAAAAGCAATGACAATTTATGACAACTTTCCAAACATCTCACTATATATTCTATTATATAGCTATAAAGGACACAAGGAACACTTAGAATATTACGTTTGCAAAACACGTTAAATTAATCCCCAGCAAATAACAAAAGAGCTTTACTGTCAATGACAGCATTGAATTAAGAGGAGGTTACTTCTAGATATGAAATATATTTCATGGCATAAATTCCCTGATGCATATACAGGCATTTTTCCGGAGAGGATATGTTAACTTGTCAAGCACAGGTGTAACTAATAAGATTAATAAACAGTCATTCTGGTTTTCCAGTGTCAGGTGTTGCATTGTGCACATTGACTCACTGGTAGTGCTTCCTGGCATACCTTAAATGAGACTGAGCCATCATTAATATTATTAGTCACACCTGTGCTATTCCTGCAAACGGAAATGAAAATACTTGTTGCAAATAAGACTTATTTGATTTACTTTAAAGCTAAATGCATTAACAATGGATGATGAGATTAAAAAAGAAAAAAATACTGGATATTTGTAGACTTGTAGACTGTATGCCTGTGTTGACTGGCAAGTATGCCAGGAACTGTAATGCTGAAGGACTGACTGGCGGCAAAATTGTTAGTCAATTTAACATGAAAAATGACTAATAAAGTTGTGTGAAAGTAGGGAAAAGAAGCTGCTAAATTTTAGAACAATTTAATTTAAAATTTTAAGTGAATTAGGAGCCATTTGAAACTAATAATAATAATAATAATAATAATGGATTGGATTTATATAACGCTTTTCAAGGCACCCAAAGCGCTTTACAATACCACTATTCATTCACTCTCGCATTCACACACTGGTGGAGGCAGCTACGGTTGTAGCCACAGCTGCCCTGGGGCAGACTGACAGAAGCGAGGAAACATTTGAAACTAAGAGCTAAAAACATTCTTCAGTCAGTAATCACTAATCACATCCACATGCTTTTGATGTGTGGCAATTTACATTGTGCTCAGAATTACAAATACATCATATTGATTTGGTTTTAGCTGGTTAGCGGGTGCTTGTTCTAAGTATGTTTCTGATGTACTGCCAAGTGTCATTTTATTCTACACAGCTCATAACCACACTCTCCGGTCTCCTGATCAAAATGCTGCCATAACCACACAATTATCTTACCTATACAAGTGAGTGTTAGCAATGTTTGGCAACACTTTATTCTATACAATCCAAGGACTTTATCTACCTCTCATCCATGACCAATCTGGAATCACCAATCACCTCTCTAGATCTTTCGGCCATCTGTCTTTGAGCCACTCTGTCACTATACTGCCCACTGCCTGTGTCCAGAAACCCTCTGTCATGTGTTCTATATGTATGGATATGATCACTCCTCTGCTGTTTAATTATTCAACTCTTACACTCTGTATATTTTGGCATTCCCCCATGATCCTTTAAAGAGCAGCAGGTGGCTGTCTCTGCAGGAACCTGCAGAAACCTGGTTAGTTCTCATTAACAGATCAACATGCACCGCAAACTCTGTAACCACTATTACATCAAAATTACACAGAGGCATGGCATGAACAATTTCAAGATTCCCCAAAAGAATCATTTTGCTTGATTTGACCCACACTGGTGGATCTAAAATCAGTTACAATAGTTGCAAAAATCTGACCCAGAATAGTCTCAATGTCCAAAAAAAATGTAGCACTTGTACAACAATATAACGTTTTAAAACATTTTCATTTTATGCATCTTAGGACAGCTTAGGGAAGGTCATCAAATTTAAGGATAAAAGAATAACATTTAGGGGTTTTTTTGTTTTGTTTTTTACTGCTGTCAAATATTAAAACAGGTCCAGTTTGACCTGAACTGTACATAAGGATTAATTCATTGCACATGGACCTAGAGAGGACACCAGAGTATAGACTGTGTCTCACACAGAAGGAGGTTTAATTTGTAGTCACATATACAAGTTCACAGTAAGTCATAAAAAAGACTCTTGACGCTCTTAGTCCCAAAAGCACAACTTAAAGTGGGCCGGAACGCTCTTGAATGGCATTCCAGCACCTTCACTTAATGAGCAGTTAACTCAAGTAGGCAGGTTAATGCATAATACTGCCAAATTAGGCCTTTCTTTTTTGTGTCAACCTCTAACTGATGGCATAGAGATACTTGCTCAGTAATAAGAAAATAATGACTTCTCACAATCCACTTACACTGCCAAAACATCCCTTTTTCCTTCCCATCGCTGTGATGTGTTTATAGTGCAGATGACAGTTGTGAATAATACTTTAGATTGTAGCTATCAGCTGTCTGTGAAAGGTATTCTCTGAGGTAATCGTGTAACCAACGCCAAGGTCCGGAATCTACTAGCAACTTTCTGTAATGTTAAAGTTCAAGCTGCCCAGATATTTTTAAACTGCAGACATAGAAATCGTTTTTCTGATAACTAAGCACTTCTGATGGGATGTGAGTATAATTTGTTTTTACAAACTGCCAGCAGGAGGCTGCTATGCCTACACACAGTTGTACAAAAACTTAAATGGTAAGAAAGATGAAGCAAGTGATATAGAAAACTCTGATAATCCACTACCATCAATATCATAACGACTGAACAATGATACCTAGAAGTTGCTGCTTCTTCAGGATATCTTCTGTTTTCTGATATTGGAGATGTATGTCATTTGGATAACTCAGTCCACATACAGTTCATGTATGGTTTTGTTTACTGTATTTTTTATGGTCGCCATAAACATAAAGCAAGCCAAAGGACTGAGCAATCTTGTACTCCAAAGGCAACGGCACAGAGCTGCACACATTCAGAAGAATTCAGTCTGCACACATATTTACATGGAAGTTACAGCCACTGCTCACTGTCTGAAAGACTTTGGATGTGGATGCCATTGAGGTCATGTTTACACCACACTTTTATGGATACCAGCACTGAGAAGTCCACAGATTACTCTAAAAGGATTTTTGATGCTTTTCCTAGCCACTATCTGCCTGGTTGCCTGTAAAATAACCTTCTTCATCCAAGCATGCTGAACAGTCAACCTAGTTTCTGTGCCACAGCTGAGCAACTAATGGGTCTTTACTGGGTCTGAAAAGTTGTGGGTCGGATAACCCCCACGTTTTAAGAGTGTGTTTTGAATTGCACCTTTGGGATACCTGTGTAAAAAGCTGGCATCTGTCTTGGAAGGGGATGCTAAAATATTGAACCGTGGCTTTGGATTCTCTTGTGTAGAATTCTCTTGTTAGCATTAGAAATGGGCTGTTGGCAGCAACCAAAGGAGCTCTTGCCTAGAAGTAGGAGTAGTAGTAGTCTGAAGGAGATGATTTCAAGGAATGTCAAGCAGGGAAGTTTATTTTCTCCCATTATTTCTATTGTTGTGATATTGATGCTTTGAAGACAACTGTCAAGCTGAGATCTTCCTTCCTTCATCAAGGTAATCACATCCTAAAGATAACAGAGACTGAAATATGGGTGAAAGTCAAGCCTAGCAACAGATGATCATAAGCACTCATTTTCCACCAAGTCCGCTTTACTGGACGAGGCTCAGTCACGTATGTACTGCTTTACCTGTTTATAAGTGTGACATGTAAACTCACTTTGTTAAACAAAGCTACTCAAATGTAAGAGACTAAATTTTTTGTATGTGTGTGGCTTCCATTTATGTGCTGTGCTTAATGCAATTTGCATCTCAATGTAGCTTGCCATCACCAGTGTGTGAATGTGTGTGTGAATGGGTGGATGACTGGATGTGTAAAGCGCTTTGGGGTCCTTAAGGACTAGTAAAGCGCTATATAAATACACGCCATTTACCACCTCAGTATGTTAGCACTTTAATTAAATCAACATGTGATAATTAAAAGCAGCAACAGCTTCCTTGACTTCATGCCCCAGGATAAATAATAAGGTCTGGCATGTCTGTTGTAAGCATTAGAACTCAAGCATTTGCTTTCATGCTGAAAGGGTTGGGTGGGAGTTTAGCAAATTCCCTGGGATGCTGATGTTTGGACAACAGCATGCTATAAATGTCACATACAGAATTAGTTTGCTTTGACTTCTTGTGAATAAATTATCTGAGAGGATCCGTTTTTTTACACGTGTGCTGCACTGGCTGTTGATTTCACATTCTTTGCCTTGTCATGTAAACAATGTGGATCTGCTAACAGTCAAATAAATTATCCTTTATTCATCCAAATCATTAAAGTTTTACTCTGTGATTGTTCTAATACCTGCCAGTATTGGATGTTGTAAGCTGCCACTTTGCAGAGTTGTGCAACTACCTCCAGCTCTAAGCTTTGGCAATAGAATTAACCACTACAGGGAACCAATGAGCTGACAGACATGCAACAATTCTCAGATGATCGCAATGGATTACAATTTCATAGTTTGAAATATCAGTATTTTTGATTGAAAACTCACTAGGTTCTGTTGATTTTTGGCAGAAAACAAGTCTATCCCGTACGAAAGGCAGGGTGGACCTTGGACAGGTCACCAGCCTGCCGCAGGACAGGAGAAAGAGAACCATTCACACCTATGGGCAATTTAGAATGACCAAATGACTTAAGCCCACTAACTGCATGTCTTTCTTACACGTCAGACTGTGTGAAGAAGTCAGAGTACCTGCAGAGAACCCACGCAAACACGGCAAGAAAGGCCCTGACCATTTTGCATTAATACCAAATGACAAATACCAAAGGTAATAGGTTTTTATCTGAGAAGTTTAGCTATTTAAATAGAAACACTGCACCACAACAACATGCGTAGGACAGAGTCTAAATCACCTGCAAAGTTTATGAAAAAATGACAGGAAAGACAGGCCCTGCCATGACCTGTGAGTCATGCTTCATCTCCCTATCCTGATTTCAGCACCACCCCCACTGCACCACCCACACCCCCGTGAACAATTCAACAACAACAACAAAATACAATAAAAACAGAAGGAGAAAATGCATAGAGAAGTTTTACATTACGAGTTGAAGAATGAACAGTAGATCACCCAGCCCCCAGTCCCCATACAAATCTTTATAGACCAACCTGCAGCAGTAGAGAAGCTATCCCCTGTATCTTATTGACGTGAATTACAACAGCAAAGGCAGATCAACCACCCACCATGGACAATAATAAGTGCTGATTTGATGAAACGCACATTCGCATGCACACAAAAATACCCATACTGATTAGCAGCCCATATCTTTGGTAGGATTAAGTGAGCAAGCTGTGGCATCACCTATGTAGGCGTGGGAAGGATTTACTCAGATCTTTCTGTGGGGAGGGAGTGGTTAATGTCTGTGTTAGCACCCATGTAACGATGAGTACATTCCCATGCGTGGGAAAGTTAATGATTTTTTTTCTCTTCAGCCAATAACCGACTGTTAATTAAGTTAAAACCGTGTATGTAGCAGTAGAACCACTAATGAAAAATAGTTATTAAAAAGCATTTGCATCTGTAGAAAAAGAAAATGCACAAAGTATAGCACAGATGACCACAGACGATTAACAGTCAGGCTCATTTGATAAGCTTAAGTTGGTTCCTTTTAAAATCACCCAGATTTTGGTTTGTTTGTTCGTTTTGTTAAGGATTCAACTGAAGTCTCTCTTGTGACATGTTACGTTTTATGACCATTTAAGGAAAAAATAAGGTAATTTTAAATTTGATGGTACCAACGTGTTTAAAAAAAAGTTGGGTCAGGTTTATGTTTACCACTCTGTAGCATTCTCTCTTCTAGGAATGCACAATTCATCAAACTTTGATCCTAATCAGGATTTTGGCTTCCCACTATTAAATGAATATGATTGAGTGATACAGAAAATGCATCGCCTGCCAGTAGAAGCAAAAGCAGATCAAATGTTTCCTAAATAGGCATCTGACCACATGTCTGCATGAGACAATCACAGGGGTTCTCTGCATCATGCAGTCTGAAGTTTCTAATCTAGACTAGTCTGGATGAGTAGCAATATCGTAAAAGACAGACATGCAACACAATTCAAGTATCTGGCCCTGCAGATGATGAAGCGCTTGTCCTTTGGACCATCATCCGTTGGTTGGAAATACTTTTTAGGGTCAAGTGATGGTAACCTAGACGAAATAATATGCGCAGAGTTTTGTTCGTATCGCAAAACAACACAACTAACTTATTCGACTGGCTGAAAACACACCCCAAATTGCAGTATAATTAATGCATGAAGGCCAAGAATACCAACTCAGACATCGATAAAAGTGACACATCAGCATCACCATCAAGCTAAAAAAAAAAGACTTACTGAAATCACCAACGCAATCGAATTCCATTAGATAAACAAGGTGAGTAAAAAAGACATAACAGTAAAAGATATGATATTGCCTCATGCAATTATTTTTCTTTACTCTGTCAATTTAATTTGTGTTAAGCTTTGGTAAAAAAATTTTTTAATTAATGTTACCTTTCTTTATTTTTCTTCTAAGAGATGCACTGATTGTAGGTGAATAAGGTGGACTGTGTTCATTATTGATCAAACTTATCATAATAATCATTTTGCCCATAACTATGCAGCCATATACTGTTCTATGAACAACAGTCTGTAAATATCTGGGAAGTGAGGATAGAGTTGTTGGCTTTTAGGAGAAGAACTTCGTCCCATTCTTATACGATATAAGATTCTTGTTCCTCAACAGTTCTGGGACTTTTGTTTCCTGATGCCCCAAATGTTTTCAGTTATTGAAAATCTGGTCTACGGAGAAGTCAGACTCGATATACTGTTGTTATAAATGGAGTGTGCAGTTTAGCATTGTCTTGAGTGAAATATGCATGGCTCTTCCTGACAAGACATTGTTGCAATGAGAGTGTAGGTTTGTCTAAAAGTTGTATATACCTCTGAGCATTGATGGCTCCTTTCAAGGTGTGCAAGCTCCCATTTCTTTAGCTACTACCCATATAATAATAATAATAATAATAATAATAATAATAATAATAATAAATTTTATTTATGAGCACCTTTCAAGTCACCCAAGGACACTTTACAATAGGATAAAACACTTAGTAAAACAATGGCAGAATAAGAACAATAAATAAAAGCACAAGATAAAATGAACAAACAGTGGATTCACAGTGAATATGCAGATTTGAACAGATGAGTTTTGAGTTGGGATTTAAACTGGGGGAGAGAACCAATATTTCTTATTTCAGGGGGCAGAGAGTTCCACAGCCTGGGAGCAGAGCAGCTGAAAGCTCTGCTTCCCATGGTGGTGAGGCGGAAGGAAGATACAGTAAGCTGGATAGAAGAAGAAGAACGAAGTGAACGGGCAGAACAAGTGGTGGTTAACAGGTCAGAAAGGTAAGAAGGAGCGAGGTTATGAATGGCCTTGCGATCGATCGTTTGCCTTTGCTGCACCTGAGTTATGGAACAGCCTCCCGATTGGCATTCGGGAGTCTGATTCTATTTTTTCTTTTAAAGCACGCCTTAAAACTTATCTTTTTGAACTTGCCTTTTCTACCCGTTAAATGCTGACTGTTAACTGCGACCTATTGCATTAACTTTTTACTATTCCTTCATTCTTGGTGTTCTCTATCATGCGGCACTGGGTCTGCTATAATCTATGTGCTGCAGTCCATTTTATTAGTGGCTTTCTACTGTGAACATTGTCTGCTGTTCTTATTATATTTGATATTAATGCTCTTAACTGTATTATTTTATTGTTTTTTTGTAAAGCACTTTGGTATGCCTAGGCTTTTAATGTGCTCTATAAATAAAGGTTGTTGTTGTTGTTGAAGGTGAGCAGAAGAAGTTTGAAAATTATCCGGAATTTCACAGGGAGCCAGTGAAGTTCCTGAAGAACAGGGGTGATGTGCTGGTAGGAGGGGGTTCTGGTGATAATGCGAGCAGCAGAGTTCTGAACCAGTTGAAGCTTATGGAGGGATTTTTGGGGGAGACCATGCAGAAGAGAATTGCAGTAGTCAATACGGGAGGTAACAAGACTATGTACAAGAATGGACGTAGACTGGGTGGAAAGAGAAGGAAGCAATCTGTTAATGTTACGTAGATGGAAGTAGGCAGAACGTGTGAGATTATTGATGTGAGATTTATAGGAAAGTGAACTGTCTAGGATGACACCAAGGCTCTTAACCTGAGGAGAAGGGAAAACTGTGGAGTTATCGATGGTGAGTGAGAAATGGTTTGCCTTCAAAAGGTTGGATTTGGTGCCAATAAGGAGGATCTCAGTTTTATCCTCATTGAGCTTTAGAAAATTAGAGGTATACCATCAGAGATGCAGGCTGATAACAAGCCAGATGGTCCCTCTCCTCTAGAGGGAATGGCATCCATGCTTTCAAAAAAGAATTTCAAACTTCAGTTTGTCTGACCACAGTTTTCCACTTTGCCTCAGACCTCTGGTCGAGAGAACACAGCTGCATTTCTAGGTCACGTTCACATATAGCTATTTTTTTTCTTTTGGCCATATGGCTTTAACCTGTATTTTGAGGATGGTGCAGTGACCTGCATTCACGCACAATGATTTCTGCAAGTGTGAAGTTTGCTTCTGAAGTGTGTTGCTGCAGTCAAAATTAAAGTAAGATAATATTTTTCATGAAATTGGAAAATGCCTCAGTTTAAACATTTGATATGCTTTCTATGCTCTGTTGTTTTACACAGTGTCCCAACTTTTGTGGGATTGGATACAAGCAGAGAAGAAAAGATACAACATGGGAGGTAAACAGATATTTCACCAGAGAAATGTGTCTTTAAAAACCTGGAACTTGTAATCCAGTGAGGTCAGATGAGTTAATTTGTCAATCACAGACAAATAGAAGAAGAAGCAAAAAATGTCCAAAGTGATGTCTTGTTTAGTGATGATTAGTGTAGAAAAATACACCAGCAAAGCTTTATAGATTTTTGTCTAGTCTTTTCTGTTTTTTCAGATGTAAAACCACTAAGAGGTCTCCAGGCAATCCAATTATTGGAATAAGATTATCTGGGCGTGGCTGATCTGCTTTCATTTTATTGGTCAAACCCCAATCTCTCCAATCCATCCCTCGTTTAAGAGACCTCTCAGCGGACCTTTTACCTCTGATAATAGTCAAATCCATCAGCAGGGGCCAGCAAGGTCGTAAGGGCAAGACATATTGTACAGCACGATCATCTCCTGCTGCTTTTTTCCTCATTTTTGTTGGAAACCAGCAGCTATCTGTCTCCTCACAGTTGCTGGCTGACAAACCAGTAGACAGCTGCCGTGTGTGTGTGTGTGTGTGTGTGTGTGTGTGTGTGTGTGTGTGTGTGTGTGTGTGTGTGTGTGTGTGTGAGAAAAAAAATAGATTCATCCTAAGACTTCTTAAAGGTCAAACCTCTACAAACCTCTGCAGTTCTTATGGATGACTTTCCATTTAAACCCTCCTCTATGCCTTTTAATGTCTAGTGTAATCGAGTTCTTGTTGCATTTCAAAACTGCTTATATTAAATTACTTGAACTGTTGCTTAGCATAATTTCAAATGAGTCTGCTTCTGAATACCTTGACATGCCCTTTCACAGCACCAGAGTACAATCAAATACCTATGTATTGTATGTAAGTAACAGTTTGGGACATGGTTATGATGATAAAGCATAGATAAAGCAAAAGCCATCTTTCAGAGCACTTTGTTAACTCGATCACTGACACATATACATAGGATGAACAGTATGGACAATGTCAGCTCTGTCTCATGATGCTCTTATCCAATTAAAACAGATTGCTTTCATTATTATTTGATGATTCATGGAAATGATTTTGAGAAAACACCAGTATGTTTAGCCCAAAATGTGGCTGTAGCAGGTTATAATAACAATAATAAAAATAATTATAATAACAACTACAGTGGCACATATTATAAAGTTTCAGCTTTTAGTTTTTGTTAAAGATTTCTTTTGGTTTAACATGCTGTATCAGTTACAACCCGCACGACATTGATTTAAAAATTGACTACAATATTTACACCGTTAAAGGAGAAGCTGGCCTCATTAGCGTGCTTCTTTGGATCTGTTTGCAGGATAGCACAGTGAATGTCATTTCTGCACTGTATGGGCCTCCAGCAGCCAGTAGGGAAGAATGAACATTAGCTACAGATTTGTGGGTGTTTCTTATCAAACTGTTTTGGAGTTTTTTTCTTTTCACAGTTGTTTGGCCATTTGTCAGTTTCTTTTTTGTTTTTGCCAACAAAAAGTCTATCCAACAGTGCTGACACCAAACTGAAAAAACATACTGGATGCTAATTAATTGCTTTAAGAACAATGCTTTCTGTTTCTTTTTCTCTGGCACACTTTTTTGACTAGAAACTTGCTATTTGCTTAGACAGAGTCATCTATTAGACCTCAGAATCAAATGAGAGCTGGTTATAACACAGCTACAGAGCACTGGAATTTAGTGCTACAATGTGTATTTCTAATAATTCGATTATAAAAAAAATTCGCGACGCAAATGCTTCGCTTCCCTCCCATTGTCACCATGGAAACGCATATTCGCGACTAAAAACAGACCTGCAATACGAACGTATTTAGGAGCAGCGTGTGAATGAAAAGTTTGACAACATTAAGCTCGCAGCCTCCAGTTTTAAACAGAAACACTGATAACACAACGGCAGCAGTGATGATGACGCTGGCACAGTTTAATGTGGAGTCTGTTTACACACCGCGAACAGCAAAGAGGCTGTGATCACCATTGAAACACTTACTGGGAAAAAACGAGCGGAAGTCCTTTATCAACATGAAGAAAAGCAAACCTTGTAGCTGCTCCAGCTGTTTTACACAGCGAAAAATCCGCAGTAAAGCTCCAGAATTTGTATTAAAAGCAGATGAACTGTTAACTTAGTCTGATACTGTGTTTAAATTATACAGCTTAATGAAGGCAGGCTCTTAGTTTACATGAAATGGAACAGTGGTGAGTCTAAATTATTTTTAATATTAATTAACTTTGCTTCAACGCACAGGGCAAACTTCAGAATGCTGATATGTTCACTCTTCCTCGCAGCAGCCACCACATTCTGCTTTAAAGGCTTAACGACACAAACACACTCATTCACTTGCACACTTAAACACGCAGAAACACATGTATAAAAGCCTTTAAAGATTACAGAGTAAAGGTTTTTATTGCCTTCATTTAGATTGTATATTAATCTTACTTTATTAGACTCTGACTCTAGTTAGAGTGTTTATATATTTTTGCAATTAAAAAAATAAAATTGAATATGATTTTTTTTTTTGACAAACAAAAACATTGCAATTTCTAAAATGGAAACCAGTGAGCAGTTCATTTTGAAAGACCTGTGTTTTTTCTCTTTTGAATATTTATTATTCATTAATAATAACAAAAATATTTCTTTTCCAATTACTCGATTAATTGATTACTAAAATAATCTATAGCCGCAACCCTACTGGATTTACCCTCTATGTTCTGTTCTTATCCAATTTCTTATGAAGTACAACTTGAAACATGACTGGTTTGTTCTGATATTCATTAAAACAAAAAGAAATTGAATTAAAAGGCATTTATTTGGCAAAATGCTCTTGAAGTCATTTTTTTAATGCATTTAATTGCGCAGCTATAAAAAATGGACACTAAATAAAAGAATGTCAGACTATTGTTCAGACACATTATCTTGTCTTCCCTAATAATTTAAGTTATCTATCACAAATATTTTGACATTTCTGCAGCCTCTAAATACTTCATCTGTCGAACGTTGACGATCTCTGCCTGTGCTCACAATCAGCTCTCATTTTCCAAGCCAAAGACATCACAGCTTTTTCTTGAGGCGATGACAGCGACCTCCAACACAGACCTCATCTTGCAGTCCTGTCTGTGACATTTAAACCGGCCTCCAGGGATTGAGCAAGTAAACAAATAAGACAAGATGGGAAGAGTTATAAGAACTAGACCTTCATTTTAGAAAAGGTTCAAAAGTTCTGCAGAGACCAGGCTATGCGGTCAGTTCCTTTTAAACTTCATTCACCATAGGTGCCTCGCATCGTGTCATACAGGTTGCCTCACCCACATATAATATATAACCATGTAAACACTGGGATCCACTTAATAGCTAAGTGACATAAAGAAAGATTTAATTTTCTTGACTAAAATAACTTTGCATTCAGTGATCATCTGAAGCCAAACTCGCATGCCATTCAAGTGCTGACCATAAAGTGTGTTACATAAGTTGGTTTCCTTGAAGGGGTAAAGCGAAGGCTTTTATATATTTTTTATATATCTTTGCAGTTTTTCTTCACATTGAAGCTTAATGTGCTATCAACTATAAAGTGCTTTTCCGAAGGGCCTTCCTGGAAAATGAAAAAAAGAGTCAAATATTTTAACCCAATAACAGAATCTATGACTTGTTTATAAGCCATAACAGAGGAGTTTAAAATCAGATATGATGAAGTCGACCCTTCTCCTGTCTTCTCTTCGACTAATTCTCAAAACAAGCTTTGCTTGAAATCTTATTTCTTTAACATGCACACTAAAAATTACAAAAAAATCCCAAATTAAAAAGTGAAAATGAAAGAATATAACAAGTATGTGTACATTAATAACCCACTCTGCTTAACTTTCTGTAATTAACTGCAGATCCTAATCTCACGATATTTATATGCCAAAAATATGGCCTAAATTATATGCTATGGTGATATCGTCATAATTATAAAAAGCCCTCAAGGTTCTCTTGGGAGCATAAATATGATGATTAATTAATCTTAAGCTATTAATGGCAGTATCATCATGAAATGCCCGTGAAATGTATAGAGATTATAATAGGGACAGTTTTCTCGAGGTTACCTCAGTCTCTAGAGAGGAGGTCACTCAAAAACTGCTTCAGGGATTCTTTAATTAGATGGCCATGTACCTCGGATACCTTGAAATTAATACAAATAGGAAAAGTCCTTGTGATTTTGTGTTATTATAGTTTGTATTCTTTCATCAAAACTATGTGGCCAACAATCTACTACCTTTGACCGGTTATGCCTATGTTTAAAAAAGTCTTCTTTAATGGCTTTAGAGGCTTTTAAAAAAAATTCATTTAAGTAAAGAAATAAAAAATAGTGTAAACCATGTATGTTTAAAAAAATTGGTTCCATTTTAAAACTTTAGAAAGTATCTTAACCCAAGTCATAGTAGTAGAAGCAGTTCTGCTGCTCTGCTCAACAATAGTAGTTAATATGGAAAAGGGACAGCTGTAACACATTCACCATCTGCAAGTTGACAGGCATGACGTTCCATTAGGATTTTGTAATCGAGCCAAACACCTTATCAATTTCAGTGAGCAGGTCATGAATTCTGAATTTGGCTTTTTGTTCAGCTCTATGACAAGTTGTACCTTTCACAAGCTGCCACAATCTGGAGATGTTGACATATCCTGAATTACAAAGCAGTTATGGCTACCACCTTTTCTTTTTTACCTTTATGTGTGTACAGGCACAAGGTGAACATGCAAACTCCCCATGAAAAGGCTCCAGCTGACCAGGACCATCTTGTTGTGAGACATTAGTGCTAACTACTGCATTACACACGCTTTAACTTTCAAAATTTTCAAGAGCTCAGTTATTGTAGAAACATTTTTCATGGGTACGACATTGCTAGTCATTCTTGACCAAACCATTCGCTTTTTTTAAGTTACTACAGTTACGACATTCCCCTGAATCAAAAGCTGGAAAAACATTTACTTTATTGAAAATCAGGTTTTGACTTTTGGATCATTTTAAATGGGGTGTTAGACAGACCAGACCAATAATCTTGCATCAACAGTGTCTTAAGCGTCTAGACAGGACCTCCCCACATCCATCTTAAAATACTCTGAACAATCTGAAATACATCTGTCTATATTCTGTGTGAGCCAAGTCTGCTGTGTTCATTGCAACATCCATCTTTTAAGTTCTTCAAAGTCCTCTATGACAGTTGATGCCTGAGGGACAACTCACTGCAGGCTGGATGACCCAAATATTCTGCGCTGCCATCTTTTTTCACTTTGGTCTTATGCACTTTCTCATTCCATTTACTAGGACCTATCTGCTCATTTACAGGCTGCTATCTCATGGGCCATCCATCATTCTGTTTTGTACCATACAGTGGCTTGGTATTACTTGTTTTTCCACAGATCTAAACTGTGATCCCTTACTAGTGTAGGCTGTCTTACAATACTTGGAATTCGCATAACAGGAAAAACCCCTGGTTCCTGAAAACTCATTAAAAATAATATTATGTTTTCATGTTTTTGCAAAGAAGTGTAAAATAATGATTGAAAAATTGTGTTTTCAAAGCAGCACCTGGCACATGCAATGCAATATCTGCTTTTAGCAACTAAAACATGCTAAAACTGTTCTGTGGTTGCGCTATGACACCCACACCCTACACACTCCCATCATCTCTTGAGAAGCACTCATCATGCATGAAGAAAATACACTCTCTATGGAATATCTTAAACATATTCCAACAAGACTTGCATTTCCTCTGAAAAATCCTCTTATTAGAATTTCTACGTGTGTGAGGACAGTGAGACAGTGGTGAGGTGTGTGGTAGGAGTGACATATGGGTTCAAGGTGGGGTGGGAGATTTCATCACAGATCGGCTCTGAGCCCCTTCTTTTTTGCAGTGGTGATGGACAGGCTGACAGATGAGGTCAGGCAGGAGTCTCTGTGGACTATGATGTTTCCAGACAATATTGTTATCTGTAGTGAGAGTAAGGAGCAGGTGGGGGAGAGAGGTACGTACTGGAAAGAAGAGGAATGAAAGTCAGTAGAAGAAAGACAAAATACATGGCTGGTGGAAAGATGAACATGCAAGGAGCCGAGGAAGTGAAGGTGGAGTAGTTTAAATATCTAGTGTTAACCATTTAAAGCAACTGCAGTGTATAAGAGAACAGCTCAAGCAGTTTAAGAGACAAAGAGAGGCAAAGCTGAGATATTTTGGAGTGCAGAGGAGGGATAGTGGATATACTGGAAAAAGGATATAGTAGATGTTGAAGCTGGAGTTTCCAGGCAGGAGAAAAAGAGGAAGACCTCAGAAGAGGGTCATGGATGTAGTGACAGAATACATGCAGAGGGTTGGTGTGATGATAAAGGAGGATGCTGGGGTGAGATGGAGACAGATGACCCCTAAAAGGACCAGCTGAAAGAAGAGTGAGATCACAGCAGTTTATACATATTCATTTCCAGACTCCCAGTTTCACTGTGGTGAGTTTGTATGCTTGTCCATATTTCGACAAAGCTAAGTCAATATCCAGAAATTGGGTGTTTAAAACCAGAACATTCTGAACACTTATAGTCAGTACAAAAAGTAAATGCAGTCAATACCATTTAATTCAGTGCCGTGAATCTTAGCTGTTCAATAAGTAATTTCACTCTTTGACACATACCAGTTTTAAGAGCTGAGAGCAGTGTCTGAGAGTCAGAGGTAATAAAAGAGGGAAGGAAACTTATGTTTGAGGTTAGCTTAACATGAACTTCTGCGTGTGCACTATGTAAAATATGAAATATAAAATGGAAAATGAAATACGACTTTAAAGTCCTCTGGACTTTGTTATTTATGGTGCAAATTCTACTGGCATATTGCATAGTCTTGTAAGGACTGTCATCAGGTCATTTAAGTGCACTCACATAACCACACAGGCCATGTCCAGTTGTCTTTAATAAAAGACTGCTTGGCACTGCAACCTGTCTTTGTGCGTACAGCCAGTCTGAACACTGCTCTGTCTGTATGAGATGAGGCATCTGTCACTTCAAAATACTCTAAATAAATCCAAGTGAACCATGGCAGCAACCCCTCTGCATCTGTACAGCCCGTCGCTCTCTCTTCCTGACTCTCATCCTCATGACTTTGCACTTTTTTTGAAGAGAGAAACAGGATAGTATGCTTAAAGCCTTTGGCATAGATACAATCTCAAATGGCACACAATGAATTAGACTCACCTCAGCTGTCCTAAAGAGGCAGTTTCAAAGCTGACCGGTGTGACAATCTGTAGGAACACTAGCAACCAACAGGAAAAGAGATTGGCTACAAGGTAAATCAGAAAGAGAACAGTGACAAGCAACTTCAAATCGCTAACAGGCTTAAAATGGCTTAAAATAACATGAGTCTAGAAGATAAAATCGTCACATATAACAAAACATGGACCAACATTTACACCAAAATGATCTATCAGTTATCCATGACAAAATTAGCTTTTTCAGTTAACCTGCCTTTAGGTCATGTAAGTCAAGTTGTTTGTTTGTTTTTGTTGTTTAAATTTAAATTGTATCAGTCTGAAGGATTTCAAAGTTTCCACATGTGATTCCTGTATGAAATTTGTTTGTGGAGAAAAGTTCTGCTGCTGTACTGAAAATGTTCAATTTGCACATGATGCAGCCAGCAATGTCCTTTGAAACATAAATTGACTCTTTTTTCTTGAACTACTCGATTTAAAATAAATAAATAAAAATTGGGACATGTATCTGTATCACATCTGTCGCTGTAGTTTCCCAAAGCTTTACAGCATTTAGCAAATTTGGAACATTTGCATACTAGTAAGTAATAAAAATAATAATAATGATGGCTTCATTATGAAAAAAATCATGACTTAATTCAGATTTAATAATCAATTAAATCAATTTATTTATGGCCTTTAACTTGCCCATATGTAAAAACTCTAGATCATATCAAACACTCAGAAAACTACGAAAACAACACAAATATGACAATTCAATTCAGCTTTATTAATGTAGCACCACAACACAAGAACAAAGCGCTTTATATTGTAAGGCAAAGACCCTACAATACCCTACCATAGCATAAGCATAGACGTATCAATATGGATATGTGGATGCTTACTAAACTAGAAATTGCAAAGACTTTACATCATTAAAGACTTTTCTGATCCCTGTCAAAACTTTCCAATAGCTTATTTCAGGTAAAATTATACTAGCATGCATGTTGAAGGCTTATTTAAATGTGCAGCTTACAAGCTATAATTATGTGTTCATAGCACCGGAATGTCCCAACCATCAGTCTGCAGTTAAAGCTACAAGCATTGGAATATGGATCGTGGAGACAGGGCTGAAACGTGACAGCTCAGCCAAACGTACACCATCTGTGTTTTGGGACTTGGGTAATCTTTAATGACCTGTCATTGAACACTCTTTTACTTTTCTCTGCAATTATTACTTAATGTCTGTAACTGTTGCATATGACTTGCAAAGTATGTGCTGTATAATATAATAACACAGTACAAAACTGAGAAAATATCCTGTCTTTGCCACACACTTGCAGTTGCCAAGACAAACACTGAATGCATGCCATGCCTTTGATCTCCGGTAAATCAGCTAAGGATGGAGTGACAGAGCCAAGGTGGATGATGTGCTGTGACGTCAGTGTTTATCTCGCACCCAACCGCAATATTTAATTTATTGGTATGAAGGTCAAAAGAACTGACTTAGCTGAAGAGAATGATTTTTCTCAGTGTTTCTATAAGATGAATACATTTGAGAGGGAAGTGCACAGTTACTATGCACAGTAAAACTCCTTCCATTACCAAAGCAATTCTTGCTGATGTGGAAATTTGATTCAAAAAACATTACATTCATTTACTCTTGTGTGATGACATGACTTGGTTTGCTGACCCTGCTCCAAAAAAAAAAACTCCATACATGTCCCACTTTTGTTTACATGAATGTGTAAATAAAAACACTGTGACAATAGTAAAATTAGACCAAACAGAATATTTTGTTATTTTCTTATGCTGTTCAGGATGGACAGCTTCTATTAAAGCAGCCCGCCAGAGCGAAAGATATTAAGTTCCATGTCTTTCATGCACTCTGGCTGTGCTGTGCGGAGCAGTCGTGCAGGACTTGCTCAGTGAGGCCATTTGGACCTTGTCTCCTGGGAGTGTGTCTCGGACCGTGTAATGCATGCGAGTCACTCGCCTTTCAGATAGTCTCCTTCTTAGGCTTCATGTGTTGTGTGTGATACCAGCAAGAAAAGCTGTTTCACTCTACTGACATCAATTGATGTCCGCATCAAAAAGCGCCAAATAGCTTTATCCGCATTAAAGAAAGTGTGTGTGTTTTGCATACGGTGCCGTATGTTCTCTTTTTTTCTTGAAAACAATACTTCACTAAATATTTTTTTGTGGTTTGACAAACCAATTTAACTTTGGTAAAATTGGCAGTTTACTTGGACACTACAATAAAAACAAATCACCTCTATTATTTATGTGATTTTCAGTACCTTTTTCTACATTTTGGTACTTCTAGTAAAGAACTGTACATCAACAGCAAAACAACATCTATGTCAAGCTTATCTTCTTGCTGTCTTCTTTTTCCTGGTACCGCTCGGCAATTTATTGAAACACGGAACAAGATCCTGCCATTCCACTGTGAGTGGCCATCTTAAGAAATCACAGGACATTTGAATCAATAAGAAGTGTGCCGGAGACACTGATTGCAGGCCAGGACAGGAAAGGGGAAGCACAGATTGCTACCTGCATGTGCAGATGGTGTCGTGTCACTGGCTCAACTTGCTTCTTGCTCAGTGTGATACATGTTCTCGACAGGCACCGGTGGCAGACACACAGAATGTAAGGAGCAGGCAGAGCTAAATCAGATTAAGCTTGGCCAGAGAGCCAAATGGCACCTGCGGAAGCGGCGGAAGTTCCTGTTGTGCTGCTGTATTTCAGCAAATTTCCTTGAAGGGGGCTTTTTCTCCTTCTGCCCTGAAGGCCTGAGATTAGTCTGTATTCAGTTATAAGTTATATTATAAGGAAACACAGTATTTTGTTTTATTCTTCTTTCATAGCAGAAACTGCAAAACAAGCAAAAAGTCAGCATTTTAGTGACCTTACAAGACCAAAAAAAACGAAACCTCTCCCTGTCACCAGTGTCAGACTAAATAGGAAGCCAACACAGATGAGCAGTTCTGCATGACAATGACAATGAAGTTATCTGCACTGACAGTGCAAGAACAAGTCAGCGCTGCTACCATAAATGAAAAGGCCAGTGTGTGCAGTCTGCCCCATGCCCCCATGCCACTGAGACCATTACTACTGCCTTCAATCTTATGGAGTTCTTAAAGACAGCAGGGCTAATTCTTAATCCATTTAAGACAAAATGGCAAGATTAGAGTCCATACACTGTTATCATGAATTCAATGGCATCAAGAAAAGAGGATCCTGGCAACATGGCCAAAGAAAGGCGCAGCCAAGAGCAGTAGACATATCCAATCTGTAAGTGGATGCCCTGCTTTAAATGTCACGCCCTGATTTGGGCCAAGAGTAAACTCTTGAGAAGGCATGTCAGGTTCTGCAAAGCCAAATGCAGATGATTCACTAACAGCTGATAGTGACACACTCAGTACAGCAGGCCAAATGTGAGAAATAATGTAGTGTTAAATCACAGTACATATAAGAAACTCTCTTACCTTTGACATTTTACAAACCAGAACAGAAGACGTCTAATATATTGTCTATTATTTCCCTGTAGTGGCTACCGAGGGTGCTTTGTGGTTTCATTTCCTAATCAATATGACCTTGAATGTGATCCATACGCACTCACATGCCGTCCTCAGTCCATTCACAGTCAAAGCCACATCAGTTGACAAAGCTTGCCTTGTGACGCTATCACAATCATCATCCCAGCTCAGTTGTTTGTTTGTTTTTTCATGTGGCAAGTTGAGCAGTGACTCACTGTTTTTTAGATTCAGTGTTTGCTTTGCATACTAAAAAACAGGTTGTAATCATTTAAGAAAAGACAAGTGAGGTTTTTTTTTTCTTTGCCTACTCAGGAGAAAAATATTGCCTTTAGAATGATTCTGGCACTGCATATTAACCAATTATTTATGCCCTTGGCTTCGACTTGATTATGAGTGACTTGTACAAAAATAGGTGCAAATTGGGAAACAACATTACCATGAAACAATGATAAATTGGATAAGAAATTGTTTGTATCTGGCTCCGTCTAATTTAAAGCATCTAGTACATTAACACAAAAAAACACGATTTCACTGGAATACAAAGTAGATTTCATATGTGCCGCACTGCCTCAATGTTAAAATGTACACATGCCTCAAGCTGAAATTGTTATATCACCCACCAGAGTGGTGCCCCTCTTAGTGCTGGTTAGATAAAGCATCGGTCAATTTTGGCTAGACAGAGCAACCACTCTTAATTACTCCTGTCTGTTCTGTCACAGGAGTACAGCTTAAAAATATCTGCTACGAATCCTGAATGGAAAAAAAATCCAGAGAGCAAGTTTAGCTTAAAGTGTTGATAAGATGGATAAGTCATTTGTTCTGTTGTCCCGGGCGTACAAAGTTATGGCTGGCATTGATCCTCGTGCATGTCCAGGGCTGCAGCTTAGCCCAGCTATCAAAGCAAATTAAGGGCAAGCGAAGTCAATGTCAATCAGCAAAGTAGTCTGCAGAGGGAACAAAAAGTGAATCACGGAGAAGAAGAAAAAAGGCTAAACATTAAAGAAGTAACTACAAAAAACACAGCAAAATACAGAAAATAATAACCAAAAAAAATGCTTTCTGTGTAGTTACAGTCAACACATTTCAGTTGACAAATGCCATTAAAAATAGTTTTTAATTATATAAATGAGGAGAGACAAAAATTTATATGTGTGAACATATAAATTAGAAGAACAGATAAAAGAAGTGGCTAATATTGAGACATCCTACCAGTGGCCGGATAAAGATTGACTGAATGGCACGGCATAAACGGAACAACATAGTATACAGGAACATCTGTGCCAACTGTGGCTTGGAATTCCAGAAGTCAAATTGGGATACACCCCCTAGCGTGGTCGAGAATGACTGGGCTAAGATGCTGTCGGACTTCCAAATACAGACAGACAACCTGTTAATGGCTAAACAACTGGAGATAGTACTGATGGACAAGCAGAGGAATATGGCTATAGTGATAGATGTAGTTGTGTCGAATGATAGCAACATCAGCAGGATTTTGAGTGGGCTAATGGAGGAGCACTTTACTTATGTTTGGTGTTGTATTATGTGGCTGTGGAACAACACTACTGTCCCATGCACTCCCAAGCTATCACACTGCCTCTGCCGTGTTTAGCAGCTGGTGTGGTTTGCTTTGGCTCATTAGCATTTTTATGCCCTTCTCCATACTTTTTTCTTACCATCATTCTCATAGAGATAAATCTTGGTTTCATCTGTCCAAGTTCTAGAATGTTTTTCTAGAACTGTGCTGGCATTTCTATTCTTGGGGCTTAGGAGTGGCTTGTATCTTGCAGTGAACCCTCTGTATTTACTTTCTTGCAGTCTTCTGTTTATGGTAGACTTGGATATTGATGCGCCTGCGTTCTAGAGAGTGTTGTTCACTTGGTTGGCTGTTGTGAGCAGGTTTCTTATCACCATGGAAATTCCGCGATCATCCACCACTGTTGTCTTTCGTGGATGTCCAGGTAATTTTCCTTTACTAGTTCACTATTTCTTTCTCAGGATGTACCAAACTGTAGATTTTGCCACTCCTAATATGTTTTTTTTTTTTTCGGTTTTCTCAGCTTAAGTGTGTCTTGTTTCACCTGCATGGAGAGCTCCTTTGATCACATGTTGTCTGTTTACAGCAAAATCTTCCAAATGCAAGCACCACACCTCAAATCAACTCCAGGCCTTTTATCTGTTTAATTAATCATGACATAATGAAGGAACTGCTCACACCTGCCCATAGAATAGCCTGTAAGTGAGTGAGTGCGTCCAATTACTTTCAGTCTCTTTAAAAAGAGGGTAGTGCATGTTAAGGAGCTGAAACTCCTAAACCCTTCATCCAATCTGAATGAGAGCCATGGGTCTAGACATTGTGTCAGTAAAAGTGGAATATATTTCAGTAAACGGGTAAAAAAACAAAACTTATGTGAGTGTACAAATGTATATGGGTCTAACTGCATGTGTTATACAGAGACGCGTACACACAGAGAAAGAAATGGAACGGAAATTCTTCCAAATTGGTGGTCTTTTGTCATTAGCGTCCTTCATGCTTTGTTAGGTTTTCTACCAAAATGTACTGTTCTACTTATAAATGAAGCTGACAGGCGACATACTAAACATAGAATTGGATTTAAATCCCATAAAACAGCCAGATGTCACAGATTCAAATCCATCCACCTTTGAGTGAGTATCACACCAGTATCTAATATAAGTACCACTTTGCAAACTATTGCTATACACAAATTGCTCCAGTCTAAAGGGGGGAAAATGTCAGTACAATAGGTTATGCTAAGAAAGTTGACTCCTTCGGCTCTCCTCATGGTTAGGTTTCATAGTAGAGATTTACTGATGTTGTAGGTTACACAAAAACAATACAGCTGATATTGACTTCATCTTACTTTTAGATCATGTTTTAGGTGAAATATTACACATCTGTCATTGTTTACTTGTTTTTCTGTAACTGCCAGTTAATGGCAGATGAACTAATAGCACCAAAGGGGTTGTGACATTATATTTCTTTGCTGAATACACAGTTTCGTTTTGGAAGATTGCGGTTAATAGCTCTGGCTAAGTAGTTTGCACTGTGCTCGTTTGTACATTTCTCAATTCATACCAGTGGTTTCAATGTTTAAAATACTTTGCATGATGCAAATCTGATGCAACTTTTTTGCCTCTAAATGTTTTAAATTTGGTGTTTCAAATTGTAACAGTCTCATGTTAGGAATTTAAGTGTGTGCGTTATATATTTTGGGCTCAATTAACCCTCAGCACTGTGCTGCAGGAGCAGGCAGCCTGCTTTCCACTCTACAGCATCTCTGAAGCAACCATTAAATGGTAGCATTAGCTGTCAGTATTCAATTTACATTTCAGCAGTGCAGCGAGAGTGTCAGTCTGTATGCTTTCACTCTGATCGCTGTGTATTTTCCTGGCCAGTGAGAGTTCCACTCTCACTTTACTTAATGCAAACCAAAACAGCTCTAGCTGCTTTTGCCACAACAACATACATCCATAGTGATACAACCCCCCCCCCCACACACACACACACACACACACACAAACCCTCAGTCTAATTTGAATGCCACTCACGAGCAGTCAGTTTACTGCAGTGAAACATCGCCTGTTACAAAGATGCCCCCGCTTGTCACCGTGTAACAGATCAGTATAAACAACTCGCTGCTCTCTGCTCCTTAAAACCTTGAATAAGAGCACCAAGCTGCGTGTCATCTCTCTTGTCAATAGACTCGTCAATCAAGACTGAAAATGGGCCACACTCGGTGACAGGCAGGTTGCTGTCAGGCCACAAGCTTTTCTTCAGAAATCAATATGGTAAAAATGCAGTATTACTTTGAAAATAACAGTGAGGTGGACACAAATATATAGGTGCGCAATAGTCTAATCAGCTTCCTGTTAAGAGCATATTTCTAGCCATATTACTTTTTCATAATATAATGACAATTCTAACATAGCATTATAATGTACACACACACATGCACACACACACAAGAGAGCAAGAGGGCCAACTTTACCAGGATTCCTACAATCTACATGTTGTTGCAATAATAATCACTAATGTAAAAAGTAACAGTGTACAACTTTTTTATTTATATATTTATTTTCCTTTATTTTGCTCCATTTATCTATTTTAACATACATTAAGAGCGTTCTCAATATGTTTTTAGAGTTACAATTTATACTCTAGACATACCAATAACATGGAAACTGGACTAAATTTATTCAACAATTGCATATTTGCATTCTTTTGCATTTCTGAATATTAATAATTTATTTTAAATAAATTATTTCAGCTAAACACGTAAAATAAAGTCCATTAATATTTAATGTAAAAGTCTTGCACAAAGTTTGAACATGCCTCTAATATCCAGCATGAAGTCAACTAATTTTCCAGTCAAAACTTTTTGTCATTTTAGTTTTGATAAAGTAGTTATTAACCTAAGAGAGTTTCAAACTTACAATTAGGTCATGTTGTTACATATTAATTTGATTCTTGTTTCACACAGAGTGCCAATTCATGGATTACACTCTTTATGTGCAGCAACAGCAAGCACACCGCCCTGCACAGACGGGCATGCTGTGTGAGTGGACACGCCCCCTAGATGCGCACCTCACTTCATGTTTTGCAGATACGCAGCAGAAAAATACAAGAAACTGTACAAAATTAGAAAGAATAATTATATATTCCACTGTAAAATAATAAGATAGTGAGATTTGGGTTAAAAAGAATGTAATTATATCACACAATGGATAAAGACTACACAAGACAGTTATGTATCTCGGGAGTTATTCTAAAAATGTCCACAAAGGTGCAATTCGATCCACAGTGGTGTTAATGTTTGGCCCCTGTGGGACAGCCAACTGCTGTTGATTTATTAGAAACTTAAACATAATGTTTGTCTAGTCAAAGTAAGCATCTGTCATGGCACCCATATCGGATTTCTGCTGCACTACAATCTTGTTTAAAAAGAAGAAAGAAAGGAAAATTTTAGGTTCTTATTTAATAGTTTTGGAGATATTCATGTTCAGATTTCAGAGTGTGAAAAACTAGACAAAGTGGGTTGACAGAAAATATATCTTGAACGAACCAAACTGAAAATTTCACAGTAATCATTATATATATGTTCAAATTATGGACTATAAAATTTGGGGGGCAAACTGGAATTGGAATCCTATCTCAGCTAACGTGGTCCTGACAGTTTCAGTTTTGAGCAGTGATTTTAAAAAGCACTCTTAGTTAGCAATGCTTGCAAGTACTTACAGTATCCACAGCATTCAATACAATGATGGTGGGAGTGTGCTTCAGTGCTTTTGCTCATGCTTGCTTTATTTCTCTCCATACGCTACTTTTAGTAGCGTCAGCCAATTTATTCACAAAGCTGAATTGTAATCTCGTTGGATTCCTCTGTTTGGATTTTTGAATGAGATGAAATGATGAAGAGTTTTTGCAACAACGTGCTGTCCTGCACCAAACTGATATTTTAGTGGTTTTCAAGTATCACTTTAATTCAGCATTTTCAAATAAAAATCCTGTTTATCCCTGTCCAACGGACACTTATCAGCGATCCCCACAGTGGTGATCAACATAAATCCACATGAGCATAGGCAATGGCAGACAGGAATAAAAGTGTTCAGTTTTAAAGAGCAATGCCAAAAACATGAAATGTTAGTATTAAGAACATCAAAGCCAAACAAAATCAAAACAGTTTCACAGTGAGAATCGCACAAGGGAAAAGCACATATGGAGTCAGCATTTTGAATTACATGCAACACAAATAAAGCTGTGCACAAAAGATGAAAATACAGACTCGAGTCTCCTGCAAGCCCAATACAGACTAAACTGTTGTTGGTTTGAACTAAGCAATAGAAAGAGATTTAGACCATGTTGACAATACCAGTATTCCTCCTGCTCCTGTTGGTAGGTTTTTATTTCTGATGTCACTTTGCATAAAGTGACATGACGGAGTCACGCTGTTCCACCACGGAAAAAGACAAAGAGACACAAGAACCAAAAGTGACAGCACAATCACATCTGTGACACTAACAAGCATTAACTGGACATGTGATTCAGACATGTCCCTGTTTAACACATGCTTTTATTTACGCGACATCTCAAGGAAGCTATGAGAAAGACGAGTACTGTAGGTGTTGTGCAGAACATCAGATAGGCGCTCGGAAAGAGAAAACACTGTGTAGCATGAATACATTATACTGAGACGAGAAGTGACATAATGAGGCTACAGTGCATTTTAGGGTCCCTCACTAACCGAGGCTCAGGTTAGTTGTAGTGAGAAGCAAAGAGACAGGCATGGCTGCTCCCTTCGTGTCTCCAAAATGTGGAAACACGATTAAGGTTTCACTCTAATATAAAGATGTTTCTCTGTGTGCTTCAAACACACCAACGTCTCACAACAAGCAAACACACCTGGGATGTGAGTCATTCCCTTTATGAATCATATTGTCTGCTCTTCTCTTAACTTGTGTGGGGTTTGGTTTAAAAAAGAAAGAAAGGAAGAAAGAAAAAAAGAATAAAACATTTTCAAATTATTGCACATTCTAGCATGGAGGTGTGAACTTGTTAGAAGACTAAGAAAAAAAAATCCTTCACCTTTTTGACAAACAAAATCATCGTGTTTTGTCATTTATTTTATGCTGTATTTTCGTTTTTGCCATGTGATGTTTTCCTTGACTAAATGAGCAAAAAACCCGTTTGATTCTAGCATTTCGAGTGCATGTTCTTGACATGGTGTTCAGATATGTCCCTGGATCCCACATCAGGGACATCTGCAAGTCAAATATGTTGAACACATTTTCATCTCCCAAAACATTTCCAGAGTCATTTTGAAGAAAAAGAAACTGACGGGAAATGCTTCAGTCTGAGCTTGCTAGCTTAACTGTCTCCTTCTTTATTGAGTTTCAGAATGCATCACTGCATTAGCTGGCCTCATAATTTATCATCAGAAACAGCCATAACACACTTTTGACAGCAGATGCCTTGACTTGCCACCATTGTCTGAAATTACATTTTTTGACTCAACACCCTAAAGTAATAGTGGTTGACACTCATCTCTTTTAGATGAATCGTTTGTTTGGTTGGTTGTTTTTCATTCCAGACCCCAAAAAATAATTACATCCTTGTGTCACATAGGTGTGTTCATTATTATTATTATTATTATTATTATTATTATTATTATTATCATCATCATTATTATTATTATTATTATTATTATTAATGAAAGTTTAATTAAAGAAAAAACAACTTAAGGGCCAGAATTTAATATTATTTAATATTATGAAAGGATTTCATGTGTATTTGTGCTACGCTCCATCACAAACAATGGAGGACAGACACAGACTGAAATACATAAGGGCTACTGATTACAGTGCAGACAGTCAGCATAGGCTTTTATTACGGGGCTATTTTGGTAAATCAGGTAACTCTCAGATGGTTTTCTGAGATTTAGGCGCTAAATGGAAAATCATTTAGTGCTTGGTGGGTGTTAATTTTGTATCCTGCTTGTCACAGCAGGGAAAGCACAAGTGCATTTATGATGGCTGCATTTCGCTTAGAGGCAATCCCGCTGCTGTGCATGGTTCACTGTGCATTCTTACAACGACCATGAAAAAACTTTATAGTTAAAGATTTAAACAGAGTTTATTTAATTAACACATCACAATATCATGGCTAATGATGACTAATTAAACTGTATTTACTACCATGCACTTATTTTTGAATGTTTTCAGTGATTTTGCAGAGTGCAAGCTATTTATAACTAATATGGTCTTTAAACTAAGCGCGCTACAGTCTCTGCAGTAATCTATTACTTTTATTCTCATGGCAGTTTGCTTTGCAATGATGTACTGTAGGATTAAACAGAACACAGTAGCTAGGTGTATATGAAGGCAAAACATTAAAAAACACAAGTGTCTCCTCATTTGAATTCAGACTTTATGTGAATTCATTGTCTGACAAACAACAAAAAAGACAAACAGAAGCATATTTAGTTTCAGCCAGAGAAATGTCACAGGAAAACGTGTAGTCTTGGGATGATGAGAAATTTCACTTGCTTTATTTGTAAGGCAAGATATGTACTTGAGAAACTCCAACCTCAGCCAAGATTTCAATGGGCTCTATTCATCTTGAAGTCAGGTCTCAATTTTACACATTTCCTTGCCTTTTCTAACTTAGAACTAATAAAGCACAATGACTCAAGAGTCTTTACAAATGTGCCTCTATTTCACTCTTCCTGTTCGTTTATGAGGTGGAGTGTGGTTCAGTGACTACAAAAGCTGTTTTCTTTTCAAGAGAACACAGAGCACAGCGCTCTAGCTTATAGGAGAAATAGGAGAACCCTTCCTGGAAATAATCAAAGTTTGATTCATTTGTTCTTTTTTTTTCTTCAAACTCTCACCCTTTCTTTCATCCTTTGTTCTGTCTTTTTTTATTCAAACATTATGATAGATAGCAGTGCTTCATTTAAGAACAAAACTGATACAGTATATTTAATTGGGACTATAATCCTGGTTTTGAGTTTTGTTTTTGCAGAGGAAAGTTGTTTCACAGTCAAAATACCATCTATGGTTATACATTTGGTTCACTTGTGTGTTTGATTTAATCTTTCCTCTAATTTTAGCATAATTTCCCAGGAAACCTCCTGGAAAGGACTGTGCTGTTTCATACTAATTATATGGGAAGAGGAGACAGTGTTCTGTGACTACTGTCACAGTACCAATTTACTTGACTTTGTAAGAAAGAGCCAAGGAATGCTTCATCAGATATAGCACAATTGGGAGAATATTTCATAAAAACTGCAGCAATCTTAGAGATTAAAAAAAACTGGCACAGGGATGTTTAAATTCAAGTTAAAGCCATTCTGAGAATTGTGTACTTAGCAACTTGGCAAGACAAACACTTCCCACTTGAATTTGATCTGAGGAAACAAAAAAACCCAATACATTATGAGCAGAACAGGATCATTTAAAAGTTGTTATTAACACAAAAAATGAAAAAGAAATATGATGGAGATCAGGATTTAGAGATCAAGATCGAGATATTATTCCCGAGGGAGCAGTTTGTTTGCAGCTCGCAGCAAGATAACCTACAAAACACATACACCAAAGAACACAGAATCACATAATAGAATTCAAGAAGGTAGTAGCGGCAGGGACGAATGAGAATTTAAATCTATTTGTTCTTCAACAAGCCAAACAATGCCTCCTTCCCGAGGGCAGCAGCTGGTACTCTGAACACAGAGGGTGTGTGCTATCCCTTCAAATCCTCTCTGCCTTCTGGGTATCCCTAACTCTATACAGGAGGCCAAGATCAATGACCTTTATACCTGCTCCTTTGCTACACAGTTTCATAATATATCCGCTGGACACTGAACACTTTCATATTTGGAAAAATTGTAAATCTATCCTCTTTCTTTAACCTGTAAGTTGTACCAAATTAAACAGTCATCTCAATGAATGTTCTTGTACTTTCTCATCAAGGGCTTTCAGATACAGGCCCAGATAATTAGTCACATGGAAGAGCCCATTTATGGTTTTACATCCTTCTCAGTTCTCTGGGGTTTACATTCAGTCAGGTCTTGAAGAGATCTTGGGCCAGTAATATTACACACCTTTGGTCATTCTAAAAATTCACTAAAGACTTTGCATGTAAGCACCCAGAGGCTGGCTGATTTTTGATGAAGGTGCCAAACGTTTCTGGCACCAATGATCAAATTTGTCAGCATGCTGGGTAGGGATGGGTATTGATAAGATTTTAACGATTCCGATTCCATTTTCGATTCTGTTTAACGATTCGATTCCTTATCGATTCTCTTATCGATTCTTTTTTTTTAAAAAGGAGAACACTAAAGTCGATTAGCTTAGAACTGTGTTTTATATCTTCTCTTTGAACAAGATAGAAATTTAGGAGTAACATGGCCTTACAAACCCAACAGTGAGATCTTAAGAGATCCAGCCTACGGCTCTTCAATGGGGTGTCACAGGGTCCCCAGGAAAAAAATGTATATGTAAAATAATAAAATAAATATTCTCCTGTAGCAATAACAAAGTTTAACATAAATTATTCTGTAGCAATTACACAAGAATATCCAGTAATGTCCCTGCCTACAATTAAACACATTCACTTACCAAAGTGAAATCGGGGGCATCTGCTGTGGCAAATGGGTGCAAGCCTTTGACCACAAACTTAGACACTGCTCGGTGACATTCGTCTATCCTGGCCTGAAAGGAGACGCTACCGGTAGACTGCAGCGAGAACTGCCAGCATCTGAGCCAGCCAGACTCTGTCTCTCTCATCATGGTTATCTAAATGCAACGCACAGTAATAGCAGGTTTTGTAATAAGGTAAATCGCGCTAACATAATATGCAATGCTAATTGATTAGTTACCTGCAGTATTAACGGGAGAGGACGTGGAAACGCTACCGCTGCTGCTGGGTTGAGCTTCGCTAGTCCGGAGCGGATCAAAAACACGACATTCGTTGAAAGCAATCGCGTGTTTTTTGAGCAAATGCTTTTGCATATTCGTAGTGTTTCCTCCCTTTGATGAAATCTCTACTTTGCAAGTATTGCACGTTGCCCTGTTGTCATCCTTTCTCATAAAGTGTAACCAAACTTTTGAGCGTTTGTGCCGCTCAGGCGCCGTGTTTCCTACTGGGTAAAAGACGCTACTCAACGTGATGACGTCATTCGGGGCGACTGGAATCGATAAGGGAATCGTTTTTAAAAGTGGCAAACGATTCCAAGGAATTGAAACAGTGGGAACCGGTTCTCAACAAGAACCGGTTTTCGATACCCATCCCTAATGCTGGGTGACCCAGCATTTTGAATTTATTTTGTATTTTTGATTTCTTAGGTTATATTTGAATATGTTAGGTTCTCGTGTTATTTTTAATTGGGTTTAGTATAGTCTATCTTATGATCAAGGTCCCTTTAGTTTTGAGTCTTTGTCTGTTCTCTGTGTAGTCTGTCTTGTCTAACTTTCTATGTTGGAACACACCTAACTTTTGGTTAGGTGTGTTCCATGTTGTCAAGCTCATGTATTCATGTCTACGTCCCATTATGTTTCCTGTTTTATTTTGAAGAGTCTTGTGTTCCATGTCCTTGTGTGTTTAGTTTTGCTTCCCCTGTGGCGTCATGTTCATTTGTGTCAGCTGTGTTCTCCCAGGTGTTTCCACTTCTCTCATGACCCTTCTGTGTATTTAAGACCTCTTTGTCCTTCTGTTCATTGTCAGGTCATCTGTTTAGCTCAGCTCATGTTCCTGAAATTCATGTCATTTCAGGTCTCGGTCTTCTTAGATTCATAACGTTTGTATGTAGAGTTTTCCATCTCTAGCTTTAGTTTTCCCAGCTTAGGTTATAATTTAGTTTTCACCATTACCATTTTTTTTTCTATGTTTTTCTTACAGCCAGAATAAAAGGGTCACTTTTTGTTTAACTTCAGTTCTCTCCCTCGTGTTTCCTGCTTTTGGGTCCGCTCCTCAAACACACCGGCCACCGGTGACAACACTACAGGGTGGGCCATTTATATGGATACACTGTAATAACATGGGAATGGTTGGTGATATTAAAGTCCTGTTTGTGGCACATTAGTATATGTGAGGGGGCAAACTCCTCAAGATGGGTGGTGACCATGGTGGCCATTTAGAAGTCGGCCATCTTGGATACATCTTTTGTTTTTTCAATAGGAAGAGGGCCATGTGACACATCAAACTTATTGGTAATGTCACAAGAAAAACAATGGTGTGCTTGGTTTCAATGTAACTTTATTCTTTCATGAGTTATTTACAAGTTTCTCTTTGTTCACAGCCATTGACATGTCGAAAAGGTTAACACGTGAGGAGCGGATCGAAATTGTGTTGATATCTGGTGAACGCAGTAACCGGGTCATTGCAGCAGATTTCAATGCAAGACACCCTACGAGACCACCCATCTCCCATGCTACAGTTAGCAAACTGCTTGCTAAGTTTCGTGAAACTGGTTCAGTGTTGGATTTGCCAAAATGTGGATGCAATAAAACTGTCACTAATGAAGAAACATCAGTGGCTGTCCTTGCTTCATTCAGCAAGAGCCCACAGCGTAGCACTTGCCGCATGTCACTGGAGAGTGGCATTAGTCGAACATCCTTTCGGTGGATATTAGCTACTCACAAATGGCACCCTTACAAACTCCAGCTACTGCAGCATCTCAACGAGGATGACCCAGATCGGCGCACAGAATTTGCAGAATGGGCAAAACAAAAATTGGAACAGGACCCTCAGTTCACGCAGAAGATTGTGTTCAGTGATGAGGCAAACTTTTATGTGAATGGTGAAGTTAACAAACAAAACCACCGCTATTGGTCTGACACTAACCCACATTGGATGGATTCCTCCAAGACTGTTGGAACAACAAAAGTGATGGTTTGGTGTGGTATATGGGGTACAACGATAGTGGGTCCATTCTTCATCAATGGAAACCTCAAGGCCACTGGATATTTGAAATTGCTACATGATGATGTGTTTCCCTCTTTATGCACTGAAGCTGGCACGTTCCCTGAGTTTTTCCAGCAAGATGATGCACCACCACATTATGGGTGCCAGGTCCGAGCATTCCTAGATGAACAGTTTCCTAGAAAGTGGATTGGTCATCGTGGGCCAGTTGAATGGCCCCCAAGGTCTCCCGATCTGACCCCCTTAGACTTTTATCTTTGGGGTCATCTGAAGGCAATTGTCTATGGTGTGAAGATACGAGACGTGCAGCACCTGAAACTACGGATACTGGATGCCTGTGCTGGCATTTCTCCTGCGGTGTTGCTATCAGTGTGTGAAGAGTGGGAGAAGAGGGTTGCATTGACAATCCAACACAATGGGCAGCACACTAAACACATTTTATAAGTGGTCAGAAACTTGTAAATAACTCATGACAGAATAAAGTTACGTTGAAACCAAGCACACCATTGTTTTTCTTGTGACATTATCAATAAGTTTGATGTGTCACATGGCCCTCTTCCTATTGATAAAACAAAAGTTGTATCCAAGATGGCCGACTTCTAAATGGCCACCATGGTCACCACCCATCTTGAGGAGTTTACCCCCTCACATATACTAATGTGCCACAAACAGGACTTTAATATAACCAACCATTCCCATTTTATTACAGTGTATCCATATAAATGGCCCACCCTGTACATTCAGTGTGACTTAGATCAAATGTCTTCACTATGCTAACATTTTGTTGAACAGCAGATGAACTTCACTCTCTTCATGACTTGCAAAGTAAATCAATGCTGTCTTGAGAAGAAAGTTTTAACATGGGGGTGTAGAAATGTGTATAAATATGCAGCTGTTAACTATTCTTTTCTCCTTTTTTTTCCATGTGGAGAGCCTTCATTCATAATCATAATCAGCAAATGGCAGCTGGTGATTAGACTGTAATGAATTTGGTTCGAATTTCTGGCTTTTGGTGGCGATTTTATCCATCAATTGTTATTTTCGTTATGGGACTGAAACAGAACCTCATTTCATTTTTGACTCTCAAAGCCCAGCTCTCTTCCACCCTCATTCACTTCACCCTATATTGATCTTGAAGTATTGATTTTAAGAGTCATGAAATGAAGGCTTTTGGTAAGTTGAGAGGATGGCCTAGAATTCTAACTCTTGTATTTCTTATATTTTATGACTTAATGTTAGCTGCAGAGGTTGAAATGTAAATTCAATTCAGTGGCAAAGGTGCCATTTTTATCCAACAGGGAGCAGACATGCAGTGAGCTGAATTTCTCTAATTAAAATCTGGCATTTCTTGCCTGAGTAGTTTGCCAAAGTTGTCTTTTGGCAAACTACTCTTCTTACTGGCCAATGTTAACCAGTAAGAACATGTTACAGGAAAAACTGGTAAATGTTGTATGTCTCAGCTACTGCATTTTCCAGACAATCATTGAAATCATTGTCATTTTTCAAATCAAATTTTATTTGTCACATACACAGCCATACACAGTACGATATGCAGTGAAATGCTTACACAACTGCTCGTGACCTAAAGAAAAAAGAAAAGGCTATGAATAAGATAGGAAATAAATACGAAAATTAAAAAGGGTCAATTTAACTAGGAAGGAATAAAATAAAATAAAATAAAATAAAATATAAAAATTAAAGTTAAAAATGAAATAACTGTACAACACAAATTAGAATGAAGGGTAAATTTAACTGGGAAAGAATAAGATAAAATATATAAATTAAAGTTGAAAATAAAATAACTGTACAACAAAATACATAATACACAGTATAGAAATATAAAAGAATGTATGAAGAAATATAAATATATATATATATATATATATATATATATATATATATATATATACACAATAACAGCAGCTGTACAAGTATTAAATGGAAATGAAGAAATATAATGTCCAGTGTTGTGCAATCCACATTTGTATGTTTCTTTTGCATAAAGTGATTTAAGTGATGAAGTGAAAACAATGTCCAGAATGTTCAGTGTGTGTGCAAGAACCATAGAAATAAGATGGACAAGGTGGAATCGAACCCAAGACTTTTGGGCTGAAGATCCATTTCACTACCAATCGTGCCACTGATCTCCCCCTTACTTTAGTGGTCCCTGTCAAAATTGATCAGTCAGTTTTAACAGCTCTTAAATTAACATAAGAAACATTTTTCACCACAAAATTCAGTTCAGTGGGTCAGAGGCCAAAGGGGGGGATGGATTCCCATTCATTTGCTATGGCGGTCAAAATTCAACGAAAGAGGTGCTCATCACTTTTATATGTTCAAGTGCATAGAGTGGAGGATGTCATAAAGACTCGAGACAATCGGATGTAAAACACGATATCTATGAGTTTTTTCATTTGTAAACCGGTCAGATTTGACCCGAACATGACAGGAAGGTTAAAAAAAGAAGGTGAAATGCAAGAAAGTTGTCTTGACAATCAGGTTCTGGGAAATAGTGTATAGTTTGTATTTGTAGATTTCTTGAAGAAAAAGAAAAGAAAAAAAAAAACAATCTTGCTCCAGTAATGACCATGGGAGTACAAGGTTAATGTCTTGCAGAACGAAATACACAGGTATATTAACACAGGCACATTAAATAGGCACTTTGCTGCTGTGGCAATTGAATACTTGAGCTCTGGACCTGCGTGTTCTGTGGCTGAAGGACCATGAAAGACAACTGCACTATTGACTGAGCGAATACAAAACCTTCACAAAAACAATGACATAATATATCTGCGCATATAAATTTAGTCACCCTGCTATAAGTGCATTTCACCTACTCAAGTCAAATTCAATGTGTATTATCTTTAAAATGACTGACTGCAGAACTAAATTAACAATCTGTGACAACTAAAACCTCTAAGGCATAATGCACTCAAAGCTGAATTCAGCCAGGAGACAAATAGCAGGTAAAAAAACGTGCAAACTAAATCAGCCCTCTGCTAGTCTTGTTAGTTGCACCACTTAATTGGTAGTGCTGTTTAATGTGTCCTTGGTCTTTGTTCCGATTTTGATGAGCAGCACAATGTCTTGAAAGAAATTTCTTTTTAATATATATATATTTGTCCTCATTACAAACCTGTATGTGCACAGCTCTCCTTTATTGAATTTTTATTCATCTAGCCTGACATGTTGGAACACAAAAACACAACTTAAAAAGGTTCCCTCACATGCAGAACTAACACAAGAAAGAGAATAAGATCGTTCTCCTGTTCAGACATCAAAAAGAAATATGTGTTAAACGGTTAAAACAAAAAATGTCTATACTTGTTTATACTTACTCTGATGGACAAGAGGAGAGCATGTGAGGGATTGTTTTATACCCGAAGGCATGCTCTCTGGTCAGGGAGTGAAATCGGTGTAGTCTGTCATCTGAATTTGATCAGACCAAAAGCGATGCATGCTGTCATAATAGCAGGAGATTCGCGTGGAGTTTGGGTGTAAGGTAGAAGGGGGCAGGCTGGCAGTGTGTGGGGGTAACATCTGTTACAAAGCAACCCGGGGCTCGTGCCTGCATGTTTGACCTTGCATCAGCAAAGTTGGCTGGGATTCTTTTCCATGGACAAAACATCGCCCATGGCATGCACAAGAGGAAGCAATGCTTAACCACAGCTCTGATGCATCCAGAAAAGAGCAGCAGTATCCCCTCGAATCACACAAACACTCGCTTTGTGCATGATGTGCAAATACAGACACACAAGCTGACGCTGATCTGCTGAGCTCCACATTTCCTTGCCTTAGGCCTCGAAAGAAGCACTTAAATACAGTCATCTGGCTTTCATGATTGCAACAACAGGGGTCAGCTTCCAGATGCACAGCTGCTCCCCCTAACACAACCCACCCACCCTTAGCTATATGCATTTGACAATTATTCTAATGTTCGCCGTGCACACACATGCAAACGCACATGCAAACACAAGCAAAAAGTACGCTCGTGTGCTTCCACACAACAAAAATGTATGCAGAAGCATGTACGCACCAAAACACACATAGGCGCAGACATTCAAACAGCCCTCCAGGCATTATTTGTATAAACAGAAGTTCTGCTGGAGCTGTGCAGCCGACCTGCTTGTGCATTTTTTTTTTCATTCTGGGTGTTGAACAACAGCTGTCTCGCTCCTGTAGATCTTTCTGTCTGCTATTGTCTTTCCGTCGCTTTCTCTCAGCCTTTGTCATTCTTGTTTCTCTCCCAGCAGCTGTCCTCTTTTGCTCTCTTGCACTGTCTGTCATTCTGCCTTTTGCAATGTCTCATTACCACAAAGACTACGAAAAAAAAATGTTTTCCCTTTTCCTCTCCTCCATCCATTCCTCTTTTTTTTTTTAACCACAGCTAATTCCTGCTTCATTTTATCTTATTCTCCTTTCTGCGTGCATTTTCCTTTTCCACCTTTCTCTTCCAACACTCATCTCGTCACAGACAAGATGTCCCAAAGATTTTGCATCCCTGCGGCACCAGGGCAAGGGCAGAGAGGAGGAGTGGAGGAGAAGGTTAGAGGGAGGGGAGCAAGGGCTGGCATTTGTTGGCATTTGACTGGCACGGGGAGCACCAAGCTAAGTGGAATCAGATAACTGTGCACTTCTCTGGTGCACCGCAATGCCTGAATACTCAGAGTGCCCCCGTCCTCCTCACCTTTCACTCTCTAATTTGTTTGCAAAAATCAGCATATTAATAACATTTTATCATGCTTCTGAGATGTCATGGTGCACCGTGATCATGATTTTTGGCCCTCGTGCCACTATTAAATGCCTCGTCCTTTGACAGCCCCAGAATAAAAGCAAAAATATACTTTTGACCACATGACACCTGCTATAATTAGACTACAATAGCAGGTCATAACTGAGTCCCTTGAACCTATCAGTCTCCTGTTTCTTCTACTATCAACCCCCCCCCCCCCCCCCCCCCCCCCCCATAACCTCCAGCTGCTTGTTTCCATCTGTCTTCCACTCTTCCACTCACTCCTCCTGTCATTCGCCTCCTCTCTCTTTCTGTTTCCCTTTCTCTACACTAATCTCCCATTACCAGAGATGCCACGTTGGAGAAAAGAGTGTTTTGAGACAGCAGAGGCGTGTGTCTCTCCATCTGCAAAGAGGCCAGCTAAATCTGAGACTCCTCTTTACATCCAAATCTATTCCACCCCACGCACTTCTCATCACACGCTCTCAGCGCCACTTACAAAGCTATACATTTACAGAGCAGTCGATGGGAGGTGAGCCTTGTTTTCATGGTGTGTTTATCTGACTTATGGGAAGGGGAGGGAAACCGGGGGGAGTTGGGGGGTGGTGGGGGGCATCCTGAAGCGCAATGTGGCCCCCTAGTGATAGCCAGAGGTAATGCAGATTCTCTGCAGTTTTTTTTTTTTTTCATCTGTCGCTCTTGCTGCCCACTTGTGTGCTTTCATTCTGTTCACACACTGTCTGGGTGTTCACTGTCAAATCTGCAGCTGATTTAAGGAAGATACTGCACAACAAGTTCTATTTGGAAAGGCAGATGGTTTACCATGTTAGGAAGCCTAATCTCTCAGCGGGTAAAACATTTGCAACATGTTTATGGTTTTAATAGTCTCAATCCCAATCGTTACTTTGTGGTTCTGCGTAGCGCAACAGAGACAGCGGGGCTGAAAAGCTGGGCTCTAATTCCCACAAATTACACAGTAAAACTGTCTCGATTTCTAACTCACCTCTGGTGTTAGCAAGCCATGCAGGTTTGGTTTAGTTTCATTTGGCCGTGTTTTGAAATATCTGTGTGCTGTCTCTTTTCCAATTAAGCTGTGAGATTATACTTAGGCACAGCAGTGCTTTAAGCAAAACACTGTAAGAATGCTAAATTGCTTGCAATGACATGCTGATTTTAGTTAATAACTATGAGGGGTGTCACCATCTTCATAGGTAAACAAGTGCAAGAAATCTAGAACCTTTTATTTGTTCATAAAAAAATCAGTATTGGCAAAAATGAAATATGAACCCGATCATGGCATTACAACAAAAGTGGGGAGGCACTAAACTCATAACAATATACTCAATTAAGTTTAATTTGTTTGGGCTCATTATAACAGCATTGAAGTGACTTAATGCTCTTTATATAGTAAGATAAAGGTTCATGGGCAGCACGGTGGCACGGTGGTTAGCACTGTTGCCGCACAGCAAGAAGGTCCTGAGTTCAATTCCACCATCAGGCCGGGGTCTTTCTGTGTGGAGTTTGCATGTTCTCCCCGTGTTTGCGTGGGTTCCCTCCGGGTACTCCGGCTTCCTCCCACCGTCCAAAGACATGCAGCTTGTGGGGATAGGTTAATTGATTAATCCAAATTGTCACTAGGTGTGAATCTGAGTGTGAATGGTTGTCTGTCCCTGTGTGTTATCCCTGTGACAGACTGGCGACCTGTCCAGGGTGTACCCAGCCTTTCGCCCTATGACAGCTGGGATAGGCTCCAGCGCCCCCCGCGACCCTGAAAAGGATAAGCGGAAGCGAATGGATGGATGGATGGATAAAGGTTCATGGCCCTCAAAGCGGCCCGCATGCGCAAAAGAAGACGTCACACACAAGCAGTGTTGGGAAAGTTACTTTGAAAAAGTAATTAATTATAGTTACTAGTTACTTCTTCAAAACATTAACTGAGTTAGTGACTGAGTTACAATATTCTAAAAGTAATTAATTACTTGAAAAGTAACTATTGCGTTGCTTTTAAAAAAAAAAAGTTTAACCCTCTGGGGTCCAGGCTATAATTGGCCATTTTAACCACTTTGATTTTCCCTCCACATTTTACCTTTAAAAACTATTTACTTTGCCTTGTTTGGTATCATCCTTTTCAGCACAACCTCACGTGTCTGAATTTTCATTTTCAGTTTTCATTTTGACATAGTGTATTAACACAATTGATCTAAAATCAGACAAAAAACATAAAATCCGAGTAAAAAAGGTTATATTTTTTACTGTACACAAACATGTTTATTGAATCATATTTCATAACTTTAAATGCAATTATAAATTGTCAATTTTAAAATCATATGCACAAGTTTAGCAAACAACAAAGTTATTTGAAGCCATTTACCTTTTACCCTTTTAAAAATAACCATTTCAAACTGTTTACATAACAATCAGCTGTTCTACATTCAATAAGATGCCACACAAATTATTTGTGCCACTCCAAAAAATAATTTCTGGCACTATAAAGGAGAACATCACAGCCTGATACCTGCAGGTCTGACAGCAGCAGGTGTATCACCGCTTCTGTTTTTTACCTGGAGACAGCAGTCGCCTCATTGTTCTGACACACAACACAAAACTATCCACAACACTACACACTAACTACACAAGACAACACATTAACTACACACTCCAAACACGCAAAACGTTACAAATCTCTCACATCTCAAAAGTCTCTCCCTCTCTTTTTCTCTCTCTCTCTCTCTCTCTCTCTCCGTCATTCCTAAAACTTCCCCCTCTTCCTAAACAACGAAATGTCATATTGTTATATCATTTTTGATTGGTCGACATGGTACATTTTCTCACCAACTCTAAAGGTCTGTTTTCTGTTTTGTTATTTTATTTTTTTGGTCTTAAGCAGAGAGTGCTTGCTAGCGCTGTCCTTAGACAGTAAACGTTACGAAACTATTGTTGAAAAACACACGTATATATTGTTTATCATGACTCTGGTTTTACGTGGCCTATCAACACAATTTAAAAACTGGTATATATCACCTTGTTGCTTTGTCATCTTGAAGTGCTCATGGGATTGGCTTACCACGACTACTTTATTCTTCCTCAGTCAAACAGCAGCACACATGCGATTGTTTTGCCCCCTAGCTTCAGGTGTTGTGCCTAGTGATGTGTCGGTCGTGAACGAAATGGCTCTTAGAGCCGGATCTTTGATGTGAACGACGCGAGCCGGCTCCTTATCGCGAGCCGTGGGTTTTTTTTTCTTTTTCTCACCCTCTCTCTTGCACGGTAGAGAGGCGGTAGTTACACTCACAGTAGCACAGGAACAGAGCAGGAGGGAGAGACGGAGAAAGAGAGCCAGGGACAACAACGTCACATTAGAAAGGTATAGTAATCATCCACAACTATTTTCAGTTGCAGATGATAAAGGATTCAGAAAGTTTATTCATGCAGGTCCATATGACAGAGAATATGCATCTTCTTTATGTTTTCATATTTTAATTTATATTTAATTGTGTTGTGGTTTGCAGTGTTTTGTGTTGTTTCACTTTAAATTTGTAAAAGGAAAAAGCTGAAAATTTAAATAGTTAAAAGTTGAAATGTGAATAGTTGGTTTTTGTATTATATGATTTATTTATTACATTTTATATGGAGTGAATAAATAAAAGCATATTTACGGTGGACCCTACAGACAAAGCACGTACAAACTCCAAAACACGTACAAAAGACAATAGAAGCCCAGTGCTATAAATACGCCTATATAGAACAGAATGGGGTATAAACAAAATCTGCTAAATATGATATTTATACACAAATTCTTAAGCAATTAATATGAAAAAAAGCCATAAAATGTAAATTATGCAATCCGAATTTCAAAAGAAGATAACAGTGACGCTGTGTAAAATCTAAATAAAAACATGCAATGATGTGCAAATCTCATTGCCCCATATTCGAATGACAGTAGAACACAGAACAAACAAACAGATGTTTAAAGTGGAAAAATGTACTGTTTTAAGAAAAATATGTTTGAGGCAGAAGAGCAGCTTAAAAAAAAACTTGGCCAAAGACACATTAATCACTGTGTAGCATCCACTCATATTTTAACAAAGGTCTGCAAATGTCTTTTGTTGCCCAGTTGTCTGCACCGAGCTGTGTTCTAAACAGTGTTGACAAATGGTGGTTATCCAACATACAGTAACATATAGTTGCATTTCACTCTCTTCGGTCACAGAATAGAGGTCTTTGCTTGTATATTTTTTTCTCTCTTTTTAGGACTTGAACTTCCATCTCATCCTCTCATTTGCATTGCAAGTTCTGATTGGAGTCATATAATAGGACATTATAGTATATATAGGATATAACATGACATAAAATAGTAAATACAGTATAGCCATTCTGCTATATTTTCACATTCATTCTCATATTTCATCCATATAGCTAACATTTTCAAACAACATTTTGTTATTCTACAAAATTAGTTTGATTTTGCAAGTGGACTGAATGTCCCAGTGATTTATTGCTGTAGATTCGTGTATACATTACTTCATCTGCAGTGCTTTTCAACAAATGGCTTTAAAGGTCAGTTTCACATGGCTAAATGTGGAGTCTAACTTTTTCACTTCTATAGCTACGTAACACATAAACAGGACTGATAGGACAAGTGTCAGGTGTTTTACAGCTTGCTGACATTTTCTGGTGCCATCCTATTATGGTTTTAAATAAAAATCCATACAAGCCTATTATTCAGCCAAAGTCAAATTTGAATACAGCTACAGCTTAAATAGCCAAATAAATTCCAGATTGCATTTTAAGCCGCAGCGGTATAATGAAAACAATACATCTACAGAGGCAGTCAGGCAGACATGTTGACACTGCCTGTGCTATTTCCATGTGTTGTTTTCCTTCTTCCTCAGATGCTGAAGCTGAATAGCAGGTTTTCTGTCAATATGAGATCTAATCTCGGAGAGCTGACAGTATGAGAGAGACGCGAGAGTGCAAGGCATGTCATTAGTCAGATATCACACAGAGCATTAACGAGCAAGAGGTAATTGTAGGCACACAGAGAAGCATAAGGGCATATACACAAAGCCACACGCTGCAGCAGTAAATGCAGGAAAGTCTCTGTAATGCCATAATAAGGAGATAGAGGAGAGCCTTCCTTGTCATCCGTGTCCTTAATAAATATCATTAAATCCAATGTGTCTTTAAGGTGAAAACAAATCACTCCCCATTGATTCAATAACATCTGCCACATATGCAACAGCACTGCATAACAAATAACACTTGGTGAATAGTGTACACAGAATAATTAAAGTTATTAAAGCTGGATGATAAATAAAAAGTAATTGCAATTTTTCAGCTTCAAGTAAAAATGTGATGATCAATAAGTTATAAGGAAGATCAGCTGGCTGCTGCTTAACTTTGCATTTTTCTGGCAATGAGGGGAACCTGAGGGGAACCACTTCAGCCTGCATTTATAACCCCCATGACCATAACACCCAGGATCCACCCTCGCTCACACCCCACACGTCATCCCCGACAGCTTTCACAAGGTTTGCACCTTTACCATGTGGGCCATGTGGCACGAGTTTCTATAGCGTCCCCTGCAGTATAGTCACACAGTGAGGCGTGTTAAATGAGTCAGTTTAACAAAAACAGAAACATACATGGAAGCACATTTTAGTTTGTGTGTCCTGGGAATCTTACAAGACACTCAGATGGCTTTAAATATTTAAATAGTCACGACAATGAACAGCTCACAGTCTAAATGCTTCATTCTCGCCGTGGTTTGAGTTCAGTTCATACGGGCTGAACGTATTGCGTGAAATACTTTTTGCACGCCAGTATTATTGAGGGCCTTAAATTACCATTTAAAAGGATGCCATTGATCATAAATGGTGGAACTAAACAGAGACTACTAAAAAGCTTGCCCTTGCAAACTCTGGGTTATGTAACCCATCTGTTCCATCCCGCAGGATGTTTTCTTTTAATTGTTTGTAAATGATGTCTTTAGAGGAACATACTGTATGACTTTAAATCGGGGGGTCTGACATAAGGCCAAAACTCATTAAGGCTGAATATGACATGCAGCATATCGAGAGCTGTTTCTAACGTTGCCACGAGCGCGCTGCAGATGGGAGAGTTGAAGCATCGAGGGAGCATCTCAGAGGTGTTTTGAATTTCCCTGAAATAAAGCTAATGAAGACCCTCTTTACATGTTATTTTCAACAAATTTACATCTGAGTTAATTCACTTTAAATATATATCAACTTTGAATATTCTGTCATAGGTGAAGCCAAAACTGTGGAGATGCCAGAGACGAAAAAACAGAATGTTAGGTAGTAAGTGATTTCTCTGTTTAGTGAGTCAGTAAACATCTCACAAGTAAAAAGGCAGAATAAGACCCACAGTGGACAAAGTACAGACTGGCTGGCTCAGACTGGTATCTGTTAACTTGATAAGACATGCAAAAAAAAAAAAAAAACACCCACTGATGTACATTTTAGGGAAAGAACAAAGTATTATACACTACTGCCTGCAGTAATTGCTCTGGAGGTCACTTAAACTGTCACTGCTTCTTTCAGTTAGTTTGCCTCCTCCACTTTTACATTTTGTTGAATGGGTTCCAGCTGTTTGGAGAGAGCTCCTTTAGCGGGTCCACCATCTGCCATTCCACGGAGCCCGACACTGATTCAGAATGAGGCTATTTTTGCTAAGGCGATATCCTTTGTAAAACAAGTTAAGTGTTCAACAGTTTGTAGGAAATCCTAAGTGATATTACACGCGTAGGTGATTTGGCTCATGGAAATTTGGTTTTCGTTGTGTTGTTTTTGTGTTGTTTTTGTTTTTATTTATTTCTTTTGTTGGGGGGGGGGGGGGGGGGGGGGTTACAATTCCATTGTAATCCTAAATCATAATTACTAGTATTTCAGAAATACACTGCACACTGCATTCCCAGATGGGAAAAGCAGACAATATCATCAACTAGCTGGTGAATGTAGGGCAGCATTTAGCAGCTAAAGATACTTCTTATCTTCTCTAAGGAGGTGAAGATGAAAAACACAGTTAAAAACAGAGTGAATATTAGACCTTTATTCATCAAGTGGTTGAAGATTAGCAAACTTCATGGTTATGTATTATATTGTATTTCCATTTATAGGTGTACTTCAGACTATATGAGGAAATCATCATATTAATTGCTTTCATTTCCTTTAGTTTATACAAGTGAAAAAAAGTGTTCTTGTATTGTATTGTGTTGTGTATTGTACAAGGCACTGTGCAGTGTGGGTGTGCTTGTTTCATTTGAATTTACTTTATTTCTTACATCAAAGCCTTTTTTGTTGCATTTGCTTTGATTGTTTTGTTGTATTCATATATTAGTTTCTGTTATGTGTGTCTTTTTTTGGAATATATATTTTAATCAGACCATCGTTTAAGAGAGTATCCTGCCTTTCCTTTCCCATTAAAATAAAGGTTAAAAATGTGTCCAGAAATGACTGCAGAGGTATTGATTTTGTCAACAAGCAAAGAATATGAAGTTAAAAGCTGGTTACATGATGGTGTAGGTTAATCTGCCTTTCTCCTGTCCCCATTTAAAAAGAAAAAAAAAACTAACAGTGTTGTAGTGTCATAAAGAGCAAACCTATACATGCAAGTGTCTTAAGATGCTTTATGCAAATAACTTTGATTAGAACAAGACTGCAAAGATTTTAAAGAAGAAAACATTTCTTTCATTCATTAGAAATGTATTCTTACACTCTGTTCAGTTACAGAAAATTAGGTCAATACTAACATAACTATCCATAGTTTTAATACTATAGTGGCAGCAAAGCTGTCATTAGACACTGGACTGTCATAGACCTACAATGCAATGCTATAAGAACACGCACATCAATGTATGAGGGGAAAAAAAGTAGAATTTGATTGGACGCCTATAGGCACACAACCTCACACAGACCGACAGCTGTGAATTCAGGCTCTTTACTGTCATTCACCCCAACACACCAATATTACTGAGAGAGGTGGCCTCGACTGTCAAATTAAAAGTAACTGTGAAGGATGTTGAAGCCAGTTCAATAAGGTTCTGTTGATGCCGTGTTTATCTAAGATTTATTTGGATCTGGCCGCTTACCTCTATATTTTGCAGGCAGACTCTTTATTTTTGAGGGAATTCACAGGGAATTTCCACATTTTAAACTGGCTAAAAAATCCACCAAGCACCAGATGTCCATGGATGTTTCTTTTGGGGCTTAATATGGTCAGCTATTTATGGTTTTTACAAAAGTGCGGCTGGTACAGTATATGGTATATATATAGTCAAAACATACTGTCCCACAAGTATAGTGACTGTATGTCACTATACTTGTGGGAACCAACAGTCTCTCTGTGGGGGGAAAATGCCCGTCCCAATGGGTTTGAACTTGAAGGCATTTTTGAGGCTCGAAATGTGGTTTTAGTGTCATGGTTACAATTAGGTTATGGTGAGGTTTGGGACAGGCATTCATTTTTGATGGTTAGAGTTAAGATCAGTAATAGCTGTTACTTTAATAATGTTCATGCCCACACTATTGTGTAAGTCTGAAATACAGCAAGTGGATCAGCAACAAGCAACAATGTAATGATGTAATATTAGAACATAAATGATTCTCATACTGGACAGAGTCTAGGTTTTTATCCCCAGTTTTGTTTTGATTGAATGTTTAAGTCCACACAGGCTTTTGATAATGTAAATGTCATTCTGAAATGAGTTCATTATGCACTGTTATCATGTTAGATGTGCTAGAAACAGCACTGTCTGCTACTTAACTACTCACTTAGCGTGAGAAGCTCAAATTTATTTTGCCAGAATTCAGTACCATCATTTAGTGCTTTGCTCTCTCTCGGTACAACTAATCCGTTTTACTCCCACCACTGATGACAGAAAAGAGAGAGAGACAGAAGAAGAGACTGAATGAGAGAGAAATGGGATGAGAGCATGAGAGGGAGGTGAGAAATGAAGTCAGTGGCTGTGAGGGAGGATCAGGGGAAGCATACAGGCAGGCGACTGCGTCAGCATGTGTGGGAGAGTGAGAAAAGTGAACATCAGGACACAGACACTGAAAAGGTAAGGATGTGAGCACATGAGAGTTTGGCAGGTCAACTTCAGCTTCTGTAAAACCCAGAAGTACTGCCATGATGGCGCTCTAACAGCAGGCCATCACTAAGAATGCAGTTACCCTTAAAGGCTACTGGGTTTTTCCAATGCTATTTAATGGTCTCTTCAGCTTGAACTTCTAAGACTTTCAGAAACAAGCATGTTCTTCTTAAAGACCAACAGAAGACCTCTGGTGAATTTCCGTCCAAAGTACAACAAACTTTTAGTCATGTGATTTTTTCCCCCCTCATGAAACAGACCTTTATTTGTCTGCATTTTCACTGTAGACTAAAGGCTCGCAAAGGTTAAGAAATCCATCTCCATCTGTCTTCTCTGCTCTCTGTGTCAGAGTTGTCTGTGTGTCTGATGGGCTCACAGTCGCTGTTATGCTGGACAGGATAAAACATCCTCTTGGTTAGGTTGTACACAAATTCTCGCAATGCAGCACCTTCTTGTAAGGAAGTGGGGATCTTTTACAATGTAACAGTCTGAAAATATTGTTTTTCCCCCATTAACTAGCTTGATCACTGCTAGTCTCACTTTGGTTCACACTTATTAAAACAGCCATTTGGTTTTTGTTAAGCACCACAACTGCTAAATGGTAAATAGACTGCAGCTTAAACAACACTTTTCTATCCCTGAGTAACTATTAGGCAGTCAAAACTAACTGGTTAGGTTTAGTGAAAAACATTTTAAGTTAAAATGAACTTAAAATACTAAATATTAAGTACATCTTGAAAATCAAGTTTCTCTTATATGCAACAATCTTGTCTGTCATTTCCTGTGTTTCCACATTATGCATTCTTGGTCATCATGAATACCTGTGCTTCTATCAGTTTGAAAAATTATGCTAAAAGGAATGTGTTGAAAAAGGCAACTTCAGGGTATGAAGCCACGGTCACACAATTTCCTTCAGGACTTTCTGTAGAAAGCAGAATTCATGGTTCCGTCAGTTACAGCAAGTGTTCCAGGTCCTGAAGCAGCAAAGCAGCTCCAGACCATCACGCTACCACCACCATGTCTAACTGTTGGTACGAAGTTATTTTTACGACATGCTGTGTTACTTTTACGCCAGATGTAACAGGACAAAATCTTTCAAAAAGTTACATTTTTGTCTCATCAGTCCAGAAAACATTTTCCCAAAACTCTTGGGGATCATCAAGATGGTTTTTGGCAAATGTGAGTTGAGTCTTTATGCTCTTTTTGGCCAGGAGTGGTTTTTATCTTGGATCTCTCCCATCAAGGCCATTTTTGCCCAGTCTCTATCATATTGTTGAAACACTAACCTTAACTCAGCCAAGTGAGGTCATTTGTGGATAATGGCTCTCACTGTGGTTCACTGGAGTCCCAAAGCCTTAGAAATGGCTTTTTAATCATTTCCAGACTGATTGATGTAAATTAGTTAGTTTCTCCTCTGTTCTTTAGGGTTGTTTTTTTTTTAGATCATGGCACAATGTGTTGCTTTTTGAGATCTTCTAGCCTACTTTACTTTGTTCAGGCTCTATTTAAGTGATGTCTTGATTCAACAGATCTAGCAGTAATCAGGAATGAGTGTAGCTCATGAAATTGAACTCACCTTCCAAATAATGTGTTTAAACACAGTTAATTAGTTAATTCTTGTATTAACAAGGTGGGCAAGTAATTTTTCATATAGTTTTTTATATTTCATATATATATATATATATATATATATATATATATATATATATATATATGTATATATATATATATGTATATATATATATATATGTATATACACACACACACACGCATATATATATATGCGTGTGTGTGTGTGTGTGTATACATATATGAATTTACCACTGATTTAAATGATACTGACCAGAAATAAAAGTTATGCTATAATAAAAGAGCTTCATGCACAGCAAAGGCTTTTGTTCTGATACTGTTCAAAAATACTGTTAGTTTGGGATTATTTTTTAGGGAATTGCAGATGAGCTGAAGAGGGAGGGGGGTTTTAGTCTGCAAAATCATTCCACATCCATAATCATTGTCTTCACAGACTGGATGTACAAATCATGCAATCGCTTCTTCACTTTAAAAATAAATCTTCCTTTTATCACCTGTGACTTGACTAATTTCAAGGTTCAAGGTTCTTTATTTGTCACATGCATAGTTATACAAGTATAACACACAGTGAAATGTAGCCTGACACGCTCCTCGACATGTGCAAAAATTGGGGGGGGGGTGTAGAGGAAGAACATTATATATATATGTATATATATGTAGTATATACACTGGGTGAATGTGCAGTAGTAGCAGCAAGCAGGTGAATTCTGTACATTAATATTAATATCTGACTATTTTACAGGATAGACAATATAAACATATTTAAAATTAAAGGAATTGAAATGTACATTGTGCCTTGGTTTAGAGTGTCTGGAAGAGAGTCCTGTCTCAGTCAATTATAGATGATGTGAGAGGGCGGGTGTGTGTGTTTAGGGCACGGATGGCTTGGGGATAGAAGCTCCTCTTGAGTCTCTCTGTCCTTGCCCGGAAGATGCGGAACCTTCTACCAGATTGCAGAAGTTGGAACAGTTTGTTGCCAGGATGGGACGGGTCCTTCAGTATCTGCGCTGCTCTAGTCCGGCATCTCCTGGTGTAGGTGTCCTGAAGCGGGGGGAGAGCAATCCTGCAGCAGCATTCTGCTGTACGGATTACTCTCTGGAGAGCTTTTTGGTCCTTCACACAGCTGTTCCCAAACCACGATGTCATGTTCTGTGTGAGGATGCTCTCCACAGCGCCTGTATAGAAAATCCTGAGGATCTTTGGAGAGACCCTGAACTTCCTCAGTTGTCGTAGGTGATACAGGCGCTGCCTAGCCTTTTTGGTCTGGACCTGAATGTGGGCAGCCCATGTCAGGTCTGAGGAGATGTGGACACCAAGATACTTGAAGGACTGCACCCGCTCCACTGGAGCTCCATTGATGATGATGGGCTTGTAGTCTCTGTGCTGACCCCTTCTGAAGTCCACCACCAGCTCCTTGGTCTTGCTGACGTTCAGCTGGAGGTGGTTGTCCTGGCACCACGATGCCAGATTCTTCACTTCATCCATGTAGGCCGCCTCATCGTTGTTGGAGATGGCACCCAACACCACTGTGTCGTCAGCAAACTTCACAATGGTGTTGGAGCCATGGGTGGCCACACAGTCTGAAGTGTAGAGGGAGTAGAGCAGTGGTGAGAGGACACATCCCTGAGGTGCTCCTGTGTTGATGGTGATGCTGAGACCTATGACGTCACCAGCATAAAATGAATCCACCGCACCTCCGTCTCTCTCTCTCTCTTTGTTCATTTTGTGCACGGCTTAAAATCTGTAAACAAGATTATTCCACAATCCTGGTTTGATTGGTGTTTATATAGTTTTGTATTATGACATCATTATTTCCTTTTCCAGGAACAGTGTTGTGGTCTATACTTTATTCATCTTTTTTTATTAGCATTTTGTTAATTGGTTAACATCGTGCGTTCAAATGCGGACCGTAATGAAGCCAAAGAACGTTGCAGCTGAGCTGCAACACTTCAAAAAACTGCTTCCAACTTTTTCCACCTGTGAGATTTGCCATACCCAGCCTGGTTAAAGTTATTCCCTTTGGACTTCACACACATGTTTTTAAAAACAAATTCGAGCAGGCTGAATTTGAGCTCATCTAAAAACAACACAAAGCTGCTTTCTTTCACTACAGGTTCTTTTGCCAATTAATTCTTTATATACTATTTATTTTTGAGCTTCTAAATTGTTTTGGTCTTATTACTCTTCCCCTGTACCCACACTTGTTTATCCTGTTTTAAATAGCCAGCAAACTGATGTGCCTCTGGTGATTTTCACCAATTTTTGAAGCTATCTGTGAAGTTTTTCTTGCCCAGCTCCCCTGCTTTTACTCTCAATTATGCAGTCCAATCTGCTGCTGGTGTTTCTGGGTATTTCTGTGTGCCTTCTGTTCACATCCATGAGCATTTCACTCTTCAGATTTTTGACAATACAACTGTGTAAAATAGAAATTTGGGTTTTTTTTTTGATGAGCTGGTGAAAGAGATATATCTTTGCACCACAAAAAATGCTCACCCTTTTCTTTCCACTTTTCACATTGCTTTACAGTTTTCAGTTCATCCAGTTTAATTACCTAATGGATGCATAAAGTTAGAAAAAATGTCATTACATTTAGGATTATGTTTAGACAGCTACCACAATGGTAGTTCATCAAACAACATCATTCACATAAGAATGTTTAAATTTCCATTTGAATTGAGCCTGGGCCCAGAGTAGGTGTTGTGATCTACTGTATTATGTAGCATCAGATATTAATTTAGATTATATATATTATAATTTCACCCCGTGGTCTGACTATTTCAGAAACAAAGTTTCATCTAACATGTTATTAAATAACCTCATGAATGGAGTGACCTATTGGCTAAGTGTGTAGGTATTAAGTATGTAGGGGAAAAAATCCCTTGGCAGTCCAACACATGTCATTCCTCTGCTCTCTTTTCCAAAACCCTTTTTCCATTGTTTTACTTAATCTGCCAACTAAAAGCAGAAACACACACAAAATAAACTTTCAAAACTTGTGAACCTCATAGAAGTTTGATGATATTTTAACTTAAAAAAATGGCTTCTGTGTACATCAGCAAAAAAACAAATAAATGCTGACACTGACTTTTTCCTTGCCAGACAAGCCAGTAAGATGACACCTTAGCTCCAAAGGACTGGGACGTAATTGTTTACAGTGCTTTAGAAATGTCTGCTATGTTGTTATGGGTGTTGTATATCCTAATGACCTTATGGAGACACAGATTAAGTACTGATTCAGCATTCCTATTAAAGTCCCTAGTTTTCATTACTAGATGGATAGTTAAGAGTTGGGGGGTGGTATAGTGGTAAGTATAACAGGATGAGAAAGAAATGAATCCTCATATTGGCAGGATTATTGAAAACAGCTTACTATTATCCCCATTTTTCACTATTCAAAGGAAAAGAAGTCAAATGGCATTTATGGCAGGGCCAGGGATAATGGAAAATTGTCCATAAAAGCAAAGAAAATGCCTTGAATAGAAGAAAAAAAAAATAAAGGCTGGATCCAGCTCTAAGCCATTACAATAGTGTACAGGCAGAGGGAAGAGAAAGAATGTAGGGCGAGAAAATGAGTGGGCACAGTTAAAGATTATCTGGGACCTGAATCGGTCGATTCTGGGGAGGTGGGGATAAAGAATGGCGTGCCATCTTGAAATTAACAACTCCATCTGATGGTCTATATTTGGCTGGCCACACACAGTAGGTGGAATTGAATCCCACATCTCTCTCATCTTCCGCTCGTGCAGCTACTAGCAGCAAATGCCCAGTGCTCCAGCCTGCGTCCCTGGCAAAGAAGGAGGCAACATCCCCTCCTGCCAGGTTCACGGCTGACTGACCCCTTCTCGCAGCTTCACTTTGTAGCCTAATAAATAATGAAGGTCTGATTTCTCAGAGGGGTGTCTGCACACTGCGCACCTGGACACTCTGCATGTCTGCTAGCAGGCATCACAGGAGCTTGCCAACTAAATTCAAAGAACCACTACCATTTCCTGCCACCCACAACACACTGTTTAGATGAGAGAGGCATTCTGACTAAACTGGCTTTTTTTCCCTCATGTGAATTTGCATATAGCCAGGCTAAATTCCTTCACAGCGTGAATTTCCTGGCAACTGAAAAACTAAACACCCCTGCTCTTTACAAAACAGAAGATAGTTTGTGTTTCAGAGGTTAACATCACTAGTGAGATCTAAAGCATGAGAGACATGGCAGGGAATTCTTCTGAACAATGTACCTACCTAATAGGAAAACACAGAATAGATCAGAGTGGAGATCTATCAGTCAATCTATCATATGGAGATGTGACTTTATTAATGTAGCAGTCAGTTCTCCAGACTGTGTTTAAACTGGAGGTACATTTATAAAAAAGTAGAAGAAGATAGACACCCATCTCCAACACAGAGCCTCTTCTGGGAAAAGCATTTTCAAGAAACATCTGCCTTAAAGTACAGTTCCATTATTACACATCAGACTTGGACGTTCAAAGTGTTCCAGGTGTTATATCCACAGGAAATGGTATCATTTACTTTCTTTGTTGCATGCATTTTCCCTCAACCTCCCTGTTCCACTTCTACTTCAGTAAGCGATTTCCCACATTGCTCAGAACGGCTTGGAAATCCCCAGAGAACAGGCTGGAACATATTGAATTCAGCAGTGAGCTACGCATGTAGGTGGATAAAGGCTGATAGAAATTGCATTGAGAAAAAAAAGCAAGAGAGCAAATGCTCTTGCACTTGGGTGAAAGCCTTGCACAAAATGTAATGTCTCTTGTGGCTTCTTTGCATTCTAGTTCACTGGATATTAACAAGGTGTATTTATTTATATATTTCATGGTATATGCAACTTTTTCTTTTACAGAACCCATCGTTGCAAATACTCAAAATAGCCTCAGAAGAATTGATTGTCAAATGTGTAGAAAAAGTGTATGTGTAAAGTAAAAGCAGCAAAACAGCAAAAACGAAATAAAGGGACATAGAGTTTGAACCAAAAATATAATTTACAATCCTCTATTTTCTAATGTATTGTAAGTTATGCAATTTTTTGAACAATTAGTGGTAAAAAAAAAAGAAAATGCAGTGAAAACAGCAGAAATACTAAGAAAAAGATCTACTGTCACAGTTAGCTTACCACATAGTTGTGATCTGTACAGGTTGGTAACAAGTATAATAACTAAGGAATGCAGTCAACCAATTCTTCCTTCATCTAAACTTGTGAATTCAATCTGCAATTATAATTATTCAGGTCAGTCTAGGTTTGTGTAACATGACTTATTGTAATAAATTCAAATTCAAATTTTATTTGTCACGTACACAGTCATACACAGTACGATATGTAGTGAAATGCTTGGACAACTGCTCGTGACCTAAAGAGAACAAAAAAGGAAAAGGCTATGAATAAGATAGGAAATAAATATGAAAAATTAAAAAGGGTAAATTTAACTAGGAAGGAATAAAATATAAATTAAGGTTAAAAATGAAATAACTGTACAACACAAATTAGAATGAAGGGTAAATTTAACTGGGAAGAATAAGATAAAGATAAATATATAAATTAAAGTTGAAAATAAAATAACTGTACAACAAAATACACAATACACAATATAGAACTATATAAGAATGTATGAAGAAATCTAAATATAAATAAATATATACACAATAACAGCAGCTGTAAAAGTATTAACCGGAAATGAAGAATATAGTGACCAGTGTTGTGCAAAACCAAAGTCCAGAAAGTCCAGTGTGTGTGTAAGAACCATATGTGTGGGTCAGTACTGTGTGGTGGTGTGATTGAGAGACCGTATCGCCTGCGGGAAGAAGCTCCTCCTCAGTCTCTCTGTGTTGGTCTTCAGGGAGCGGAATCGCTTTCCTGACCTCAACAGAGAGAACAGTCTGTTGTTGGGATGGCTGAGGTCCTTCACGATCTTCCTGGCCTTGGTCCAGCACCGCCTGCTGTAGATTGAGTGCAGGTCAGGGAGCTCGGAGCGGATGGTGCGCTCAGCTGACCGCACAACCCTCTGTAGAGCTCGTCTGTCCTGCATGGTGCTGTTCCCGAACCAGGTTAAGATGTTTCCCGTCAGGATGCTCTCTATGGTGCACGAGTAAAAGTTCCTGAGCACCTTGGAGGGCAGTTGGAAGTCTCTCAAGCGTCTGAGGTGGTAGAGACGCTGTCGGGCCTTTTTCACCACGGTGTTGATGTGACAGGACCATGACAGGTCCTGCGTGATGTGAACTCCGAGGTATTTGAAGCTGTCCACTCTCTCCACTGGGCACTCGTTGATGACGGGGGTCTGGTAGTTCCTCTCCTGCTTAGTGCTGAAGTCCACTATCAGCTCCTTTGTCTTACTGACGTTTAGAAGGAGGTTGTTCCTCTGGCACCAGTTCTCCAGATTCCTAATCTCCTTCAGGTAGGCCGTCTCGTTGTTATCAGAGATCAGGCCCACCACGACGGTGTCGTCAGCAAACTTGATGATGGTGGTGGAGCTGGTAGTGGCCACACAGTCATATGTGTACAAAGAGTACAGCAGGGGGCTCAGAACACACCCCTGGGGGGCTCCAGTGCTGAGAGTGGTGGAGGCTGAGACATGTCCGCCCATCCTTACTGCCTGTGGTCTGCCAGTTAGGAAGTTGGAGATCCACTGACACATAGATGAGCTGAGTCCCAGATGCTCCAGCTTGGTGGTGAGTGTGGAGGGAATTATGGTGTTAAATGCAGAGCTGTAGTCTATGAAGAGCATTTTAACATAATTCCCCCTTCTAGTGTCCAAGTGAGTGAGTGATGTGTGGAGGAGATGAGAGATGGCATCGTCTGTGGAACGATTTGGACGGTAAGCGAACTGTAGTGGGTCCAGTGTGTCTGGTAGTGAAGAAATGATGAAGTCTCTGACCAGGCGTTCAAAGCACTTCATCACTACTGAGGTGAGGGCTACAGGGCGATAGTCATTGAGAGAAGCAGGGTGGGGTTTCTTCGGGACAGGAACAATGATGGACTCTTTGAAGCATGTGGGGATCACCGACTGAGATAAAGAGATGTTGAATATCTCAGTGAACACAGGAGCTAGCTGGTATGCGCAGTCTCTTAGGATACGACCTGGGATGCCGTCTGGTCCTGCTGCTTTCCTGGTGTTCACTCTCTTGAAGGCTCTCCTTACTTCATGCTCGGAGATGACGAGCACGTTTCCGGTGCTGGCAGTATCTTCCTGTCTGCAGCCGTTAGCGCCGCTAACACTAGCATTGTTGGAGACCTTAGCTGCAGCCTCGAAGCGAGCATAGAAAGTGTTCAGCTCGTCTGCCAGAGTCACGGCCGCGTTCGTCATACCGGTTGTTGGTGCTTTATAGTCCGTTATTGTCCTTAGTCCCCGCCACAGGCTCCTAGAGTCACTCTGTTGGAGTTGTGACTCTAGTTTCCTCCCGTAGCGCTGCTTCGCCTCTTTCACCGCCCTCCGCACGTTATATGACGCGGCTTTGTACGGGTCCATGTCCCCCGTCATGAGTCCCGTGTTGTAGGCAGCGGTGCGGGATCTCAGAGCGTCGCGGATGGTTTTATCCACCCACGGCTTCTGGTTGGGAAACGTTGTGATAGTCTTTCCCGATGAATCCCACAACCGCTTCCGTAAACACGTTGACGTCATCGTCGGAGCTGTTTCTGAACATGCCCCAGTCTGCGTCAATACTCCAATACTTTCCTTTATATTGCTATAATCCTGCATACAAAACAACAAAACTTCCTTTTTGTCACAGGCTGGGTCTCCGACCCAGCACTCTGAGTTTTCTTTGTATTTTTTGATATGTTATTAGTTTGTGTTATTTCCTATTTGCCTTTAGTTTAGGCAGTTATTGTTCCTGGGTTTTCTATGTTTTGGGGTTTTCTATTTATTTCATCACGTATTAGGTCTGTTAAGTTGTGTTGTCATTTCCTGTTTTATTCTGACAATGTCATGTGTTCTTTGTTCATTGTATTTAGCTTTCCTCTCCTGGTCCTGTCATTAGGTTTATGTTTGTCAGCTGTTTTCCCCCATGTGTCGCCACTTCCCCTGATCACCTCATGTCTGTATTTAAGCCTTTTGTTTTCTTCATGCCATTGTCAGTTCGTCTGTTTATTCTCACCAGAGTTACAGTCATAGTCATAGCCTGTTTATTTTCCACCTCGGTCATAGTTATAGTTTTTGGTCTTAGTACCTTTAGTGTTTTGTTTCTTAGTGTTTTGCCAGCTCAGTGTTTTGTTTCCTAGTGTTTTGCCTGTTTGCTTTGGTCTCTTGGTTCATTTCCTGCCGTCATCGCAATAAAGGTTCACTTTTCTGTTAATCATTACTATTCCTCGTCATCATCTGCTTTTGGGTCCTGTTTCCGCACACATCGGCGCACCCCGCCGTGACACTTTTTTGTTTTTGTTTTGTAATCTTACCTCATATCAAAAATCCTCAACATTTTTCTTTCCTTTTAGCATCATAGCGCATGTTCTTAGGTACCAGATATGGTCACCTAAAAGTGAATCACACGAGAATAGAATAATTGCATTTTCATGGGTCTTTTTCCTTAATGATCAATTTAAATTGATGGAGGTGGTTATTGGTTATTTTAACGTTTTTTTTTTTATTTTACAACACTGAAAATTCACAGTTTTCTGCTTGTAAATTAACTTGCATTCGATCTTGCTCTGAGCTGAATTAATGACAGCTCAGATGAAATTTATCTGCTGACATCCAGGTAAAAATTCAATGTAGGTCACAATAGCACAAAGCCCCTGCTCGGGTCAGGTCCCGTATAGCTATTTCTCTATTTTGCTGCTGACATGGCATAAGTACCCTTTAATAAGGAAGTTGGAGATCCACATTCATCTTTCTTTATTGGATCAAACTGCTCACCATTATTATTCCCAATCAAATCTATTTACTCACCATTTACAGTAGGGAATGTCGCACGCACTTTGTATCAGTGTGAAGCAGCAGGATAGATTAAAAAACGCAGCAACATGCTTTAATAGCCGGATAACAAATAAGCATGTTAGTGTGCTGAAGAGACTAGCTTGCACATAGCTGGAGGCTAGATGATTAAAAAACTTCACTAAAATGTTAAATACAGCGAACAATTTGACACATTGCACATTACTGATTTTCTTCTGGTACATAATAATGCACCATATTCCTAATATATGGACAGATGGGATGTTTTATGAAGAGTTTTACATTTTTAAGTCAGAAAAGTATTTAGCTACCCACAGGAACATATCTGAAATCATAAAAAATGGTTTCACCTAATATGAACAGTGTTATCTATTACTAAAACCTAATGAAAAAACTTACCCGACAGGCAGAATTGTGTCTGTAAAAGCATAAAGTTGAATAATATAAACAGGCATAAAAACATTGGCTCTACAAATGGCTAAAATGGACTGAACATCATTGTGCTTCACTTGCTTTGCATCAAATTCACTTGCTTTGTAGTTTCCCTTTCTTCACATTCTTTCAGATCTGTGCTCCTCAACATCCTGATTCAACCTGACATTATTTGATTGATCTGATCTTAAAAAGACTTTCCCATCTCACCATTGTAGGCCACAGAAAACTGTCTGGTTTATATCCTATTGGTGTCAGCGGTAGCTGAAGGCAATGTGATGAATCAAAAAAGCTCTGGGAATCATTACCAATTCTCCATTCCAAAGAGGGATTAAATATTATTTATAGGGCAGGGGGTAGACTTAAGTTCACTTCAATTGCTTCTGCCCCTGTTGTCAATCTAAATGATACGCTTGCAGGCATGAGGCCTTTATTGGAGAGTTGGATATTGGAGAGTTTAAATTCTCCCTTTCGCTGTAAGAAGTCTACATGATAAGCTGCAAACCAAATTACACTGAATGGACAAAGTACAAGAAAATAAAACTGAGCGACAACATGCAAACAGTTAGAACCTGTGTAAGTATTCTGACCTACAAGTGATAATATTGTTACTGATAGTTTCTAAAAAAATATATAATTTCATCGAATATTCAGGTTTTACATGAAATTGACAGCGGCAACTAAAAATCCTTCCACTTTAGCAGGAATACTCATCTCCAATGGAGAGTCATACACAGCTCTCTCTCTCTCTCGCACCACCCCATTTTGCCCATTTGTCTAGGGTTATGGTGCATTAAAACACACTCCACTGCCTCCACTGACCCTCTCCAGCATCATAGCTCTACATTACAGACTTGGACCTGCATAGGCTGTCTGTGTGACTGATTCTGCCATGTGCCCCTCTTCTCTGCACAAGGGCACAAATCTGAGTTCTCCTAAAGTTTTAAGAGGATGGCAGTGCTACATGGCTCCATGGCTTAATTTGTCATTTGTTTATTATGTTATTAGTTGGCAAAACTTCATCAATTATAAAATGAAACCTTGGCGATGACATCTTTTACAGATAAACTCGTCCAACAATGATTAACGAAACGCTATGAAAACATTTTTTCTGTTGTCTTAAGAATTAAGACTTCAAAGTTCAAAGTTATTTTCTGTCATCTCAACATTTGAATTTGTGGTGCAGGGACTGGATGATAAGGGCAGTGAAGTCCTTAAGCACAGTCGAGTCTGTCAGATCCTTTAGATGTTTACTTTGTAATCTTTTAATTGGTACAACTGTGGCAATCATACCATTTTTGTCTGCCTCTCTGTCTGTCCATCTAAAAGGTGCCCTGTTTAAGCACAATTCTTAAAAAAAAGCTGCCCTTTAATTAGAGAATCTGCTCAATTTGTTTCAGGATTTGTGCATCCGTTACCTGCCTTCTCATCCGTTTCACAATCCGTTGTCATGGGACCATGGCTTTATGAGCAGGTATCATGCACAGTTCTTTTTGGGATATTGATATAATAGCAGTGGAGGGTGCTGATGGGCTGTACGCAGACTGTCAGAATTCATTTAAGTTGAGGATATTTTGATGTATCCTCCTGCAGAAGAATGTTATTACTTCCTAGCCACGAACTGCACCCTCCTATCTTTGCTCTGCACATCTGTCTCTCTGTTGGCCTGTCTTTGTCACTGTGTATACTGTCAGAGAAGATAAGACCGAAGGGAAAGGAAAAACATCTCAGTATGACATAGCCTTCAAAATCTCAGATCCACTAAAAGCAGTTCCACGATGATGTCAACAAGGCTGAGCTGTTCTGTTTCAAATGTGTCAATTCAGCTCTTGACAAAAGCCCTTGGATTCCTAATGGTGGTATTTTCCAAAGGACTTGTTAGACAAGGTATTTTTACCAAACATTTACAGTTTAACAGGCCCCAAAAGGATTTTATTTATTTTTATTAGGCAAATGCATTGAAAGAGTTGCTTTAATGCACTCGGTCTGATTTAATCAGCATATTCTTAATTGATATTAATATTAACAACAGCAAAAGATGTTTTTTTCTTTAGTTTATTTTAACTTGAAAAAGCATTCTCCGTGTAAAAAAACTAACTATTAGGGAAACGAAATCGCACAAAACGAAATCAATTTATTTAATTAAAAAACATCAGTTAGTAATATGTTTAAAAGTGGTAAGGATTAACCTTGAGTTTGGATTTAATGAATCATGCAGTCTTTATGTGATGCATGTGTAAACTACACAGGTGTGTACATATCCTACAAATACACAGAAAGTCCTTCAGTCAAGTTTATGCTTAAGAGCTCTTGTCTCACATAAAAAAACCCAAAACATATGGCCTATGTCGTTCAGTCTAATCTCACTGAAGACCATTAAACTGCCTTATGTACTAGGTCACAGTTGTCCGTCATATAGGAGACAGAGAGGGAGAAGGGAAATGAAAAGCTGATGGGAGTGTTCGAGATGACTTAGCTGTCTGCGCCGTGATGAAGTGGCATTGATTAACTCAGATTAAGACGTAGAGGCCCGGTCTCCACTTCAGCACTGTCATTTTTTTTAAAGAAGGACGAGACTAAGGCAGACAATGTCTGCAATTCTTTCACACTGTGTGACAAATATAGTTGTTCTGGACCCATTGTTATCAAATACTTTTCACTGTCTGTGCAGTACAAAAGCTCATAACAGGAAATCATTTGATATGGATTTTAAACTACAGAAGATTTCACTGTACTGCATATGTAGTGTTATGACATAGGGTTTAATCAGTGCTCTGTTTTTGAGGAGATTCATGCAAATATAAAATGCACGCCATTTTTTCACTAATTGAAAAAGCAAAGGAGGTAATGCAAAGAGAGGCTTATTTTTATCGGCGTCAGTAGATTAAAATCACGTGACTTAATAGAACTTTGTGCAATTAAACTGGCGCATTAATCTTCACCTTTGCAAAGAACGTTTAATCTTATGTTTGTTCATCGTGTAATTAATGATGTAGTTAAGAATTGATTTGTGGTCAAATTAACGGGCAAAGCTTATGTTTACAGTGTTCTAATCTAAACATATGAACATCTGATTTTTTTTTTCTCCAGTATCTTTCAGCACATGCTGGTCTTCCTCATTACTAAGTATATTTACCACCCGGCACTGCGTTGCCATAATTAGATGCCATAGTGATGATGGTGCATTTAAAAGATAAAACTTTCATTAAGCTTAAATAAATCAATTTAGGAAGGCAAAATTAAAATTACCCAGCTATGAACAATTTCAGGCGGTTGTGTATTAGCGATGTATAATTAAAGTGAAATGTAAAATTTGTTAGTTACGGCTCATTAAAAGCAAGAAACCCACATGAAACCTTAGCTCAAGGAGCGTTCAGGAGTTCAGCAGAGATGCTAGTGTTTAAATGTTAAATATAGGCACTGGAGAGGACACCGGTTTTTGATCAGGCTAAGTGAAAATGATTTGCTGTAATCTTGTTGCAGACCTGGCCAAGCAGCTTCATGATTTTCTCTCTAAAAAGCATGAAGCTGTGTTTAATTCCTTTAAAGCTCTGTAGTAACTACATCTAATCCTGCACTCTTAATTTCACAAATTCTTGTTTCTCAAGAATCACTGACTGCTTATTCCTCGGAGCCATTTCTTCATGATGAAATATTAAAATCCCTCTAAACGAAGTGGATCGCTGTCTATCACTTGGTTGCATAGAGGGAAAAAAAAAATCATTCCAGTAGAGTGTTAGTACGAAAAGGACATTTGCTTATTTGTAATACCCAGGGCACCACTCTGACCAGCCATGCTGGAAGGACAAGCAGGGCAATAAAATGCAAGGACACTGAGCCCCTACCCACCACCGCCGCTACCACCACTCACCCATCATTCTGCTCTTCCCTCCCTGCTCACAATAAGGAGGGAAATGATGCGTTAAACACAGTGGAGCCACTCGTTCTATAAAACAGCGCCATGAAGGAGAGGAGATATTGCCGGTAAAAAGCGTAGAAGTGACAACTCGTTATTCAAAGTTCTCAGACACTGTGCCTGCAGTTTTATGACTAAGAGTTCCACAACTGAGCACGATGATGAATCTGCCCACAAATACCTACACACAGCAGATGTAGCCTAAAATCAACTAAGTAGACAGTCAGACATTCATCACCACTACCACGGGTACGCGGCCGGCACTGTTAGCTGCTCCTAGAAAATTTATGAAAACATCACCATGACATACATCAGCTGAAGATTAGGAGTAACTTTCAGCTAGAGGTGGATTCCTTTATTGCGCTAATGTAATATTCTTATAATTTGGGGGTCATTGAACACCAAATCCCCTTTTTATTTTTTATCATATTATTTTTTTATTAGTATTAATTGGAGGCTCAGGCTACCCAATATTCTGTCCATTACAATCCTGTGTCCGAATGGACATTTTTATGAGTAAGAGCAGGAAGGTCAGCCTCACGGGAGGGGCAGAAGTGGAGAGGAGAGTCAGCTCATGCAGAAGCAGCTTTGGTTTATGGTGCCAGCTTTATGGTGCATCGTGTGAGAAGAAGTTGTCAGCTGACATGCGCGTCGCCATTTTAAAGGCATAATCGGGCTGCTGTTGTGCAGGCTGAACCTGGCATATGCCGTTTCTGCTCCTCTTTCTGTTTAACAGCAGGCCTAAGCAAGTAAAAGAAATGTTCAACTCTTTAAAATGTGTTTTTTTAACTTGCGGAAGACTGGTAGACCATGGTAATCGGTCTATAACTCACAATTAAAATGACCAAATCAACTATACATCAGGGAATAAAGTTATATGCTAGGTTTGTTGCCTTTTTTAATGGACAAATTATCTGTGCATCAGTTAAAGATCTGAAAGGACTCTGATTCAATAGGTGAGCTGAATTAAGATTTGAAGAAATAGCATAAAACTCCAGCCCTAGTTTACAACACTATGCAGTGCTTTCACAGGATTCAACTGTGTGAACAAGCAACGCAGCTTTCTCAAAATCTCCCAACTCTAAAGGCAACTGGGATATCCAGGAGTATCAGGTTCAAATGTTTGCTACTACGGTTAATCTTTGTGCTCTGTGGACTGTAAAAGGATCTCAGGAAGCACTAGGTATACTGCAGAAATCTAACACAGACACACTCACACACAAATATGCACGCTACATTTAATACAGAGGAAGCACAGCTGAAATTGAAGAGACTGAAGGTAAAATTGAATTGCTGAACTCCATTTGTCAGTGAAAGACGAACAGAGAAGGTGGAAAGAGAAAACAGCAACACCAGACTCAGAAACACTGAAATTTCTCTTCTCCTTGTTTTTTCTTTTAATTGATTTCTGCTTATTTTGTTTTTTCACCTACTGGGAAATAACAAGCACTTCCTCTACTTCTGCACTGATCTGTGTCTGTGTAAGATGTCTGCAGAGCAAAACTGTTATACTGAGATGAGTATACATGTCAGAAACTTGTATACTAAGCTGTTTTGTATTGTTATTATATTATTATGTATTAAAATCTTACTATTATATATTATTTATTATGTATTTTTATTGCAATAATTAAACCAGTAACTTGTTATACATTGAGCTGAAGTGCTTTAATTCTGCAGCCGTTCAGTGTTGATCGAAACACGTAATGTTAGAAAGAGCGGACTCGTGAGTTTCACATGGTTGCTGGTAGGTAGCATAGCAACAGCAGAGGCTGCAGTGACTCCAGCCATGCTTGCAAAAATATGGGACTGGTTTGACTATTGTATGGACATATGACTTACGTCTGGGTGGGCACAGCATATCTCACTTGTGATCACTGTAAATTTTGTATTAAAAACTCTATTTATTTAACCAGGCATTTTAAAATTTACTGCAAGCTTCTATGTCCAATACTTTAAAATATATTGCCTTTTGACTGTTTGAATGTTTCTTTTTGATACACCTATATACCTGTATCCATTGGTGCTGCAGTAATTGTCTCATTTATCACAGACGAGCTTTTCGCCACAGGCTCAGGAGGAAGAAAGGGCTGTCTGCTAGTCACAAGGGTGGTGGTTTGATCCCCGTCTTCCTTGGTCTATATATCAAAGTAAATCCCATCTATTGGCAAGTGCATGTGAATTTGTGAATGAGGCTCAAATTGAGTAGAAAGGTGCTATATAAGTAGCAGTCTTTTGCAATCTGCTTACAAACTACTATTTTAGGCAATGCTGACTGTTACTTTTACCAGATGAAATGACAATTTAAAAAAGCTATGTGTAGTACTAATAAATGTCATACATTTTTTCACCAGTGTGCTAGAACAGATTTTTCCTGTGAAGAAATCACACTAAACATTTCTGCACAACAGCTTTTCATGACTTTTTCCAGATTACTTCAGGTTGCCCTATGTCTTTGTCTTCTAAAAGCACAGTTTTGTACCCTTGGGACAAAATAATAAAGATCTGCGCTCTGTTATCATTCTCTGTTGTGCACTGGTAGGCCCAAAGGCTTTTGAAGTCATCTTTCAGCAGCGAACAGAATGTGTTATTAAAATTTTGCTCAACACTCCAGGGCAATTGATGAACCTGGTTATGGCTGAATGCCTGTGAAGAACCACATTACATTAATGGTGCGCTTTCTTCATTTGTGCATCCTCCACTTGAATAGATCCAATATTTAAGATGAAATCTACTTGGTGAAAGGCTCTGGCTGATTGTCCAACGTGAATCCAAACTCGTGAAAAAGAGAAAATTTGATGTGACAAATATCTAGACGTTTCATTTTCTAAGAACTGTAAGTCAGTTTGGGCCCCTGCTTTCAGACAAGACAGGTACATTAAAGCTTGGGTGTTTGTTGTGCGGTCTCCAATAGCGCCAGGCTCTATTGATTTAGCAGCCAGCTACCGGCATAATCAAACCCCACCCCAGAGGCAGCACTGTCACTGCTCTGCTGCACTCCAATCATACTCACACTTGATCACATCCCAAAGAGCTTGTCACCTCAGTGTTTTGTGACACTTAAACTCAATATATACATTCCCCGACTTGTAAAATGGAAGCTGACCTCGTTCTCCTTTGGTTAAAAGCAGGCTCCAGTGCCCTTTGAATGAGATGTTTTATGCCAGCATCATGGGTTGCCTGTTAATGCCGCGCATTATACCTCTAACCCACTGAACAAAACGCCCACAACCTTGCTTGGTGAAGTAAATATAACCTCAATATTGGTTTGTTTGTTTTTGTTCAGTTTATTTAAATTATCTAAACAATATTAAGGAGTTTAGCAAAGAAAAGAAAAAAATGCTATTTAAAATAAAGCAAAGTACATTTCAATACTGCTTCACCTGTTCTGATTCAGTTACATATCAAAAAGGAGTGGGAAGAAGTGCACACTTATTAAACCCACCCCTTCCCTTTAAGTTACCAGTTAATATTTATTTAGCTTCCTTAACCATATAAAGTGCGGTAATTATAAGGAACATATTTCTAACATAATATATACACCACATAAAGTACAAATTCTTATCACATCATTTTGTTTTTGTAACTCCATAACTTGCTTACAACAACCTTTACAACAACAACCTTTATTTATAGAGCACATTAAAAGCCTAGGCATACCAAAGTGCTTTACAAAAAAGAATAAAATAATACAGTTAAGAGCATTAATATCAAATATAATAAGAACAGCAGACAATGTTCACAGTAGAAAGCCACTAATAAAATGGACTGCAGCACATAGATTATAGCAGACCCAGTGCCGCATGATAGAGAACACCAAGAATGAAGGAATAGTAAAAAGTTAATGCAATAGGTCGCAGTTAACAGTCAGCATTTAACGGGTAGAAAAGGCAAGTTCAAAAAGATAAGTTTTAAGGCGTGCTTTAAAAGAAAAAATAGAATCAGACTCCCGAATGCCAATCGGGAGGCTGTTCCATAACTCAGGTGCAGCAAAGGCAAACGATCGATCGCCTCTAGATTTCAACCGAGATCTGGGCTGAACTAACAATAACTGCGAGGATGACCTTAAAGCCCTGGCAGGGACATAAGGGTTTAAAAGTTCCTTAAGATAGGTTGGTGCAGTATTATTGATAATTTTAAAAGTAAGCAGCAAAATTTTAAATTGAATACGGTATTTGATAGGCAGCCAATGCAGCTCAGCAAGAACCGGAGTAATATGGTCAAACTTCTTGGTTTTAGTTAGAATACGTGCCGCAGCATTCTGAACTGTCTGTAATCTATGTAGAAGGGTAACATGGAGACCAGAATAGAGTGAGTTACAGTAATCTAGTCTTGACGTTACAAAAGCATGAATGAGCTTTTCTAAGTCATTATACGGGATATAGTGTCTGGCCCTGGAGATGAGACGAAGCTGATAAAAACTAGATCTGACAACAGCAGACACCTGTTTATCAAGTTTAAAGGAGCTGTCAAACAAGACACCCAGATTCCTGACAGTATCAGAGAAAGAACTAGTAAGAAAGCCAAAGGCATCTTGAAGTTTGGCGCGAAGGGCATTACTGCCAAAAATCATGATTTCAGTCTTTTTTTCATTGAGAATAAGAGTATTTGCCAACAGCCATTTCTTGACCTCACTCATGCACTCACGAAAGTTATTTAAAGATAAAGCGAGATCATCATGTAACTCAAAATAAATCTGGATGTCATCCGCATAATAGTGAAAAGCAATGTGGTATTTCTCAAAGATAGCGCTTAAAGGAAGCATATACAGTGAGAAAAGGGTCGGGCCTAACACAGAACCCTGGGGGACACCACAGCAAACAGGTACAGGGGAAGAGGAAGATGAGGCCAGATGTACCGAAGAAAGCCGATTGGAGAGGTAAGATTTGAACCAGTCCAAGGCAGTGCCCTTAATGCCAACAGAGTGCTCTAATCTTGCGACTAGGATGTTATGGTCAACCATATCAAATGCAGATGAAAGATCCAATAGAACTAAAACAGAAGGACGACCATTATCAGCCATAAGTAAAAGATCATTAAAAACACGAAGCAGCGCTGATTCAGTGCTATGATGTTGTTTAAAGGCTGATTGGAATTTATCATTTATATTATTCTCGTCCAGGTAGGTCTGCAGTTGAAGTAGAACCACCTTCTCAAGGATTTTAGCCAAGAAAGGAAGCTTGGAAATCGGTCTATAGTTGGCAAAATCACTATGATCCAGGTTATTTTTCTTTAAAACGGGTTGAATAAAAGCATGTTTAAGAACTGAAGGTACATAACCAGAAAGCAAGGAGAGGTTCAATATAGACAATAGACAGGGTCCAATTACATTAAAACAATCCTTGACTATACGAGATGGAAGAACATCATGTACACAATTAGTATTGTTTAGTTTCTCAGTTATACGCTTCAGAGTGGGAAGTGAAATTAATTCAAATTGATGTAAGGCAGCAGAACAGTCAGGATTAGACATACTGTCAGCCACCAAAGGTTGCTTCCACACAACAAGGCCACTACCTCTAGTTTTGAAACGTTACAATCGTACAATCCAAATAAGCACGAAATAATAACTTTCTAAACAGAGACATTCACTGAAATTCATAATTTTCCCTTTCTTTATATCTCATGAAAGTCATATCTTTACAACTCGTTTTAAACTGCTTTATCTTTGAACGCTGCTTCAACTCCACTTGTTCCACAGTTTCACTCCACACACGAAATACAAAAACTTTGCATAATAGTACGCATATTCACAGCTTTGAGAGGATGAGAAAGGTCCATTCAATTTGTTTTGCACTTCCTGACTTCACACAAATTCTAAATAGGAAGAATCACTCAATATAAGCAAATATATGTTTTTTCTGTCCCAAAGTCAGTGGGAGGGCAATTCTTGCTTTCATTTAAGGACTAACTAGTTTCACACGGCGCGGTGGTTAGCACTGTTGCCGCACAGCAAGAAGGTCCTGAGTTCAATGCCACCATCAGGCCGGGGTCTTTCTGTGTGGAGTTTGCATGTTCTCCCCGTGTTTGCGTGGGTTCTCTCCGGGTACTCCGGCTTCCTCCCACAGTCCAAAGACATGCAGTTTGTGGGGATAGGTTAATTGATTAATCCAAATTGCTCATAGGTGTGAATGTGAGTGCGAATGGTTGTCTGTCTCTGAGTGTTCGTCCTGCAACAGACTGACCTGTCCAGGGTGTACCCCACCTGTCGCCCTATGACAGCTGGGATAGGCTCCAGCGCCCACCGTGACCCTGAAAAGGAGAAGCGGAAGCGAATGGATGGATGGATAGTTTCACACGGTCAAGCCTCCAGGTCTCTGAACACACTCTGATTCCAATAAAATAAGAAAATTAATATTTTTGAAATAGTATGGAAGTCATATTTTTACTATGAGTCATCTGTGCAGGTGGATTCAGTGAAAACAATTCAATGAATTATCAGTTTAATCAAAGGTTTTTTGACTTGCCCAATGATATTACAACATATTTTTTAGAATATGGCCACTATGACCTCAAAGGTCCTCTCTTTGTGAAACACTGAGTGTGCTGGTGATCCTGCTACTGTATGTTTGAATGCCTCCATGGAAGTCCTGTTCACATGACTTTCATGTGCCTGCTGTATCCTCAGTTTCACGCTAACCTCAGACTTGTGCACAACCAAACAACTTCAGTGTCAGAATGAGCCAACTTTCATGAAGAGGATCATAGGGCCAGGTCTCTGGCTATGACTCAGACACCAAACAACAGGCTTTCAGTGAAGAAATCTGCAGAGTTCAAGCCTGAAGGCACCTTTCAGGTGAGAAGCACGATCAATAGCATGCTGTGAGCCGTGAATTCTTCCCCAGGGTCAGACTGCCAATGCAGACTTCTGTTGTAAGCGCCTGAGACACCCAAAGAAGAAGATTTGGCACAAACAACTGAAATGTTTGCTTTTAATGGATACAGTTTTGAGATGGAATATGATAATACACTAGAAATGCATTTTTCCTAATGTGTGTCTCTAGTGAGTGTCCGGCCTCTTGTCCAAACATAAGCAGAGAGCTTTAAAATGCAAATGCCCATTTCCTTTATACACTTCTTGTGGTCTCACAAAATGCCTAAAGCAGATGACTGAAAGGTGAAGTGGACATAATGTTGGGCTTCAAAGTTGGCAACGACTCGTTTCAGAACTGTAAATGCAATAAAAGCTTTGGTATTAATCTGTCTGAAACAAGCAATATGCAGACAAAGATTTCAAACAGCTTAAATTTCTGTTCATTAGAAATCTCACAAGCCGAGCGCAATTGGCAGGGGGTCTGCTTCCGATAGCAGGAAAGCTAATGTAGGCCACAGTATTAACAGATTTTTTGGTGATGACATTACAGCTGCTCTCCCAGATATGTTTAAAAGTTTTCCAGTCCAAAGTTTGCTTGTGACCATGCTGGTTAGTCTGACCGCCATAAGATAACAACTTGTTTATTGTGTAAGTTTAAAAAAAAAACAAGAGTAGAGACAGTCCACAAGGGAGCTAGGCTTTGATGTGATATGCATGCTGTTAATTTGGTCCAAACTATATGATTAATTATTAAAGATTGGTTGGTGATTTCAAAATCGTTGAGCATCTTTGTATCACGGTGCACTCCACAAGCCTGCACACATAACATTTTCATGCACTGGATGCATTCATTTCATTGTTCTCATTGCCAGACTCCAGTGTACATGAACATGTTGTCTGGGGAAAATCAGTATAGGGGGCTGCAAAAACGAGATTTGCTCAGAGTTAGTTCAAGCTGTCTGGAGTGTTCAGCATCAGTGAGCTTCAACCAATGGAAAGTCCTCAGAGACAAAGCAGTATCTCTCCGCTGTCTATCTAACTACCCCTGACTGGCATTATTTAGCTTCTGGTCATCTTGGTCTATACCGTCTTGACTCTAGCCTTATATTATATTTTTTCACATTTCTCCAGCCTTGTCTTTAAATCTGTGAGGCAGAAATAGTTTGAAAAAACAAAACGAAACTTTTCCACAACTTTTTATCCATTTGTTGCATTGTCTGGTAAGCCGTGATTAGCAGGCTTGGTTTTGGAAGAAAACTAATGTGATGTTTGTCAGCCTAGTAGCTTTTTTTCCTGTGGGGAAAGACAGCCGATTGGATGAGAAAGTATCAAAGAAACAGAGGCAGAGCTCCGTACCACCTCAGGGAAATGGAGCGTGTCGCATACAGGTCTGACCCTGGAAAAGTAATTGATTGATATGTGGTCGGATGGTTTAATGACAGACAGCATTCCACCTGAGACTGCCTGGCAAAAAGACATCACCGGTAAACTGTGTACAAATCGCCATTCTAGCAAACGTGCCACTTTCTGTCAACCTGCATCAGGCTAGCAGGGCAAGTGATTGATGACAGCTGTCAGTCTGCTATCCACTCCACCTCGTCACCCCTGCAGGATGCCACTTCTGCTGGGTAAGAGTCCATCTCTGTACCCAGCAGATCTGACAGTAGAGACACATCAAAACTAGGTCTCGTTCACCCAGTCAAAATCAGCTGCCCTGCCTTTTTCTCCAAAATCTCTTCCAGAAAACTAGGCATGGGAGCTTGCAAGGATGACATATATTTATTCTGACGGAAGTGTAATCAGTTTTCTAGAATGTGCACAACATCGGGACATTCGGTGGAGCTTTAACAGTCATCACAATGCAAGGCAAAGCAAGCAAGGTACAGTGAGAATGAAAGAAAAGGAGAGATGCCAGACCTGCACTGTCAAGCAACATCTAGAGAGTCGCTGATCATTAGCCTGCAAATATGGTTTGGCTCTAAATAAACCTGCCAGAGAGATGACTGAAAGGCTGTGAATGTTAATAATTAGTCCACGTAAGATCACAGGCCTCAACATTTAGATCAAAGAAAGTAGCTTTACTTTCATTTTTTCTAGCAGAGTTTAATACAGCACTTCGGAGGGGTTGTGCTTTTTTTTGCTTGTGGAATTAAACAAGTGCAAGGAGAATTGCAGAAAGACACAAGAAGCAGCATTTTTGGCAACATACTAAGTAAAGTTATTGTATTGATTGTGTGCACCTTTAATCAGGCATCAGAGGTTATTACAGCCATTACTGACCTGCTGGATGGTAAAAGGAAAAACATCTGTTTTTGCCTTTAACGAGTGCAGACGTTGTAAATTTATATGCTTAGATGGTCTTTACTTATCTTGCATTTTAAATACTTTAAAAAAAAACCCTGAATTTCCCTGGCATTTGTATTCCCAGTAGAGAATGACATATGCTCTTTTTAATAAGAATCTTTATCACATACGTTTAAAATTTTGCTGGTTTGAATTATGGTACTTCATTTGCCATCTGTTTTGTCCCTGCATCGACCTCATCAACTACACATCTCCTTTAGCTGCCAGATGCCCACTGGCTGAAAGCCACAGATACACTGTTAAAACCTCAACATATGACAGCATGACTTTACATACCGTACCGCAAAGACTGCAGTTAAGGACAAAAAAAAATGATGCTTTGTAAATAAACTTTTCTTAGGGCAGGATACAAGTGCATATGAGCAATGATCTGAAGGTGTTAGTGTAGTGTCACTCAAATGTGTTGTTGCCCCTAACTATAATGATTCAATAAACTTGATGACTCGTGAAATCAGTGATTGATCATCCATAACATATCTCTATATATCCTAACAGATTGTTAGAGGGGCAGGCTCCCACATCATTAATCCACCAGTCAATAACTCACGACCTTCTGGTTTATAAGCTCTTCTTGGAAAAGTATTCATATCTTGAAACAAAAAAATCCATCTTATAAGCACAAATGTGTTGAAGTTGTAAAAATCTAAATTACTGCTCACCTGAGTTTATGAACACATGGTTACAAATTAATAATACAGATGGATGTGCTTTCCAAACCGCTGTATAAAAACTGCAAGTCATCAGCTCAACAATCAAAACTTGTGCTCAGGAAGTTAAAACAAAGTGCTTCGAATATTAGCTTTTTTTTTTCTTTAACATTTTTAGAGCACATCAAGACAAAGAGCAGGTAAATAAGTGCAGGTAAGTAACAAGTGAAACACTAAAGGGTAACATTTCTGATTTCTGGAACAACAGATAAGATCATTTTAAAAATGAACATTTAAACACAGTAGCAGTGGCTTTTTTGAGTGTTTTGTTTTTTTTGTTTTTGTTTTTTTTACATCGATCCATTTTTTTCTGATGCAAAAAGTACACAGGGCTATGGACAAATAATAATAAGTCTCAGGACCTCAAGCTGTAATGCTTCATATATCAGACTATAATGATAGAGATTCTCACTGGACCTGATTGTTAGTAGCAGATATGACTGGTTATTTGTGCATGTTCCCTCTGGTGGCTTTTGTCAAAGTGGATTAAAAACATAAATATGGTGGGGGAATCCAATAACCATGTGCAGCGAAGGAAGAATATGCATCATCTAAACCTCGCAAACACAAAATGTCGGCAAGCATAGAGGCAGCTGTAACCTTGACAATGACAATAATGCCTATTAAAATAGAAAAGAAAAAAAGATGACTTTGCCCACTGGGATTACCCTGTCTGATTTGTCTATGCACCAATGTTGCAGTCACAAGTGGCTGGCATCACAAACCCTATTACTGTGTGATCATAACACAAGCACAGTCTGTGATTGATTACCTCGTAAACATAGTTTACAGAGTGTGATATTAAGTTTCAACAAAGGTAAGACACAAGGGAATATCTGAACCCACATTACAGCCCAATGCGACGCACAGAATTGCTGCTGATTGTAGTGACAAGCTGGTTTGTCTGCATGGCAGCTATATTTGACTCACTGCAATATTTTTCATTCACTATGTAATTAATAATAGTTCTTCTTAACTGGGTCAGCTCACTTGTCTGTGACCAATAGGTGTTGCCTACTTTGCTGCTAGTGTACGCATCTTCACAGTCGATACAATTCCCTCATTTATTTAACAAAAAGCAACGTGATTTTAATAAATGCTGATAAATATGTAGCGGCTGTAAAGGAATATGCATTTCTGTATTTTTTTTTGTAATAACGGATAAATAAACATTCATTTAATAAATGGTTGTGTTAATCCAGTTAGTTCTAATCATTAACTTTATGGTTATAGCCATCGTTACAGCCTTCCATTTGAACAACAACAACAGGTTTGGCCTTTCGGAGCGAACAACACTGAATGTTATTTGCATTTAGCTCAACATTACCACTTTATGCTTAATGTGTTCATGCTTTATCTAGTTTGAGCTACTTGACTAATGGTTTATATTTTATTTGGATCATGGAAACTGCAGCTGAGGATTTTCATGTGTGTGCACAGTACATGTGTGTGTCTCTGACACATAGAAACAGGCAATAAATTTACTACTTCTCATCGCTTGGCGAACTGGATAAAATGTCTGCTTTGGCTTCTGCCGTTTCCTAACTGCTGATTGGAAGCATACACTTAGCATGCAGTAAAGTGCCAAGTGTTCAAACACAGGTCTGTGGAGAACAAGACTGAGGACGCATGACTGGTGATACAAAGAACTCCTGGCACACACTCAGGTCAAATCAATACAAATGAAGATGTCTTTTTGAAATAGGGCAATGAGCCCCTGCTTCTTTTATGCAGACTCCCCTAACGGATCAATCTGACAGGTCATGCGTGAGGTGGGGCCGCAAACGCAAGTCATTTAAGCATAAAACTGATGCTGCCCGTGTTTCCATCCCTGATATTTGTTCACTTAATAGCACACTCCCTCACAGATTTTAGGTGATGGGATATAAAGCCTTTCTTCTTTATGCCTTGTTATTTACACTCAGTAATTCTATTAGATCATACGAAGATCCGAGGAAGAAAGGAGGCTTTTGTGTGTGCTGGGTGTGTGTTTGTGAAGGGATTTAAGTCCACTAGTTAAACAAAGGACTGAAAGCTGCACATGTTTGATTAAGGGTATCAGTTTTAATGGCAGTAACTATTAAAGCTGACATCAGTTTGAAGTTGGATTAGACCTATAATGAGAAGATGCATCGTGGTAATCAATAGTAAAATCAGTTTTGGGGGTAATTACAGATGGAACATATCATCATATCAATACATGATTACTTTGTTTGCTGAGAGAATTTTACAGCTGGCAGGTCGTATACCATTTTACTGTTTGTCTCCTGTCTCATTAATTTTATACCATATGTGACTTTTGTAAGACACCTTTTAGGGAAACTTAAAAAGTAAAATACAACGTATCATATGCTATAACAGAAAACTTTTCAACATATTGGTTTATTATCAATTTGATCAACAGGTGCCAATTCAAGAAAGAGGGGTGTGGTTTCGCCCGTCTGTGAAAGACTGTGTGGGCAAAGAGTTCTGTAAATTAAGAATAGCTTTTGTCAGAGTAAATAACATCATTGAAATAATATCACTGACAGTTTCTCATTCTCATCTTTAACATTGGATATGCCTTCGTACTATCTGAAAACAAATTAAGGGTTTAAATTATTTGCAAATCATTCCATTCTGTTTTTATTTATATTTCACACACTTTTGAAACTTTTATTGGAAAAGGTGGCTGTAAATTAATCTCTTTCAGATCACAGAGTCTCATTAAGCTTTGCAAGCATGGACAAAGGTTCCCCTTAAGATTGGAAAGGAAAACAGGAAAGTTTAAGAGTACAGCTTTAAAGTCCTTCACTGACATCGTATTATAAATGCACAATGTGCACTGGGACCTAATATATTATTATGAAATTATCTGCAGTTTTTGGTTCTTGGTGTGTGAGGCTGCCATTATTTTTCAAATTTGACAGTATGAGGCAATTTTTCCCACAGGGATCAATATTTTTTTTCACCTGAATGAATAGAAAATTATATCTGAATCTAACAGAAAATAAAGGTCGCTATAACAAGCTAAATTAATCTACTCTTTGTTCATTACATGTTCTCTCTTCTTGCTGGCAAAAGAAACCCCCCTTTACTGCAAAAGAAACTAACTATATATTGCTGTGAAGTTGTAGAAAATCAACAATAGGAATAGTGTTTGTTTGTTTTTGTCTAAAAAATGAATATACATTATTCTAAAGGCCTACAGGATTATACGTTCTCTGCACATTTGTACCTGTCAGATTGCCAGGTTTTCCTGCTTGCAGGAGATCATAACTAACAGACACTAGTAAAGACTGACTCTGTGGCACCAATTTCTCATTTGGCGGCTTTGGCTCCTCCATCATTGTCCCATTGTGCGTCTTCCTCACGTCGTCTTTCTGTCCCTCCCTCATTCTCTCTCTCACACACACAATTTAAGTGAAGAACAAGGAGACATGTTAGCATAATGAAGAGCACACCAAAGAAGAAGATAAAAATAGAAGCTAGAAATAATTCTCCATGTGAATTAAACATAGCCCAAAAAAGGTAATCATGTCAGTGAAACGGTAACAGCTTATTGCACTGACTCCAAGCACCATTTTACCCCTTAGGTGCATAAGTGGGTCAAAAATGACCAGGTGAGGTTGCTTTCTTGCAATATCTAATTTAGAAAAGTTGTTAACATTTCATTTAAGAGTGTCACACCTTAAAAAGACACAGCAACGGCATTTAGAGAGACGTCCATCCTCATTCACTTTAGATGTAGGTTCAAATTTCCGCAATAGATGCCAAACAAGCCCATCAAGTATGGATTAAAGCTCTTCTGGGTTTGTGATGCATGCATCCCCTATATTTGGAATGGTTTCCACAGGGAGACAAACAGGGGAAGAAGTGAGGGGAAATTTTCCAGCAGTTATGCACAAGATTCAGAAACACGAGACGCAACATCACCACAGATCACTTTTTCTCCAGTGCTCAATTAGCACAGTGACTCCTGGAGACACTATTGTGGGGATACCACAATAAGCAAAAGGCAGACATCCTTCCTCTGCCTTACCATGGTCAGCTATGTCAGCAAGAAAAGAATGACTGTTGTACTCCTGAGGTCGATGTATCACAACAAATGGTGGATGAAAATGCCAGAAAGGGGAAAAAACACAACTGATCACAAAGGAAGTGTATGTAGAACGAACCAAATGGTTGGCACTTACTGTATGCCTAATTTTAACAATGATTTTAACATGGGTCATTTTTGACCCACTAATCGACGAGTGTAGGGTCCAGTTACTCATGCATCTAAGGGTTAAAGCAGTCACTAATTTTCTTATAGTTATTGCACAGAACTGTAGTTTAGGTACCTCAAAATAAGCTTTACAGTGTGGCTGAGTTATTAAAGAAATAGAAACGACTGAAATCCCCCGAATAGTGCCTAAATATAAAAATCCCAGTGAATGGATTATTTTAAATCTATAGTAATAGATTTTTTTCCCATTTTAACAGCAGACCAAATAACTATGTACACGTAGAAGAGTGTTCTCACTGGTGGATTTGCAGTTCGGAGCTTGGAGTCTGCTTTTCCCACCAGTGTTACAAAACTAGTTCCAGTTCATTATTTTGGTTTCAGCCACCAAACACCATTGATGTGTGTGCTGGGTGAGTAAATGGAGAGTTGTTTGGGGAGATAATATTTCTATAGGATATTTAGACGTCAGATGTCTTTTTTTAGCTTGTTCCACTCTCCCAAATTGGAACAAAAGACTTAATACTCTTTGAAATACTGGAGGGCTGGTAAAATAAAATAAATAAATAAATAAAAAATTCTGGGATAAATATGACAAAAAAGCATTTTGTGCTCACATTCTCATAAAATGACCAGGATTGTGTTTTATGTGTAAATAGTGCTAAACAGAAGCCATTTATAACTGAAGAAAGGTTTTGTTGTACAGCTAATCTTTAAGACAAAAAAATGTGTGTTGCACAGAGGGGATGTAATCGAAAGGTGCTACAGCACAGCTTAAAATGCTGGGCGTGCTTTGTTCTTTCTGGCTATAAGAAGCTTCAGAAAATGTTCAGACAGACAGTTTTCCTGAAGCACAAGAGCAACACACAAAGCTAAAAATCAGTATTATCCCCCTTTTAAGCCGTTGTCAACTACAGACAAGAAATACTCCATCCAGCTTCAGGGAATTGTAATACTCCCACACAGACTGTGCAGTATTGAATAACAGCCTGATTTAAGTGCCCATCACTGTCCTAATTGGTTTCCTCTGGCTCCATGTCTACTCTGCTTTCTCAGGCCCTCTCTTACATTCTGACCATCTCTCTCTCTGTCTTTCTTCCTGAGGCATCAGGCAAATTCCTCGTTTGCCCTCCATCTACAGCGATGTATTAAATTTGAGCTAGCTCTTACATTGATCAGCCCTCTCTCTTCCAGTTTTGAATGCAGACAAGCCTTAAGCAAACCATTCATGAACACGCCCTGGTTTCATTACCGGTCGTTGACGTCCAAGGGAAGTAGTGCTTTCACGAAAAATGTAATATTGTACTTAACCCTGTAACGCCGCGTGTATCATATTCAATACATGAGTCTTTGTGAGTTTTTGAGAGAGCTACATCATTGTTATAATTTTGTTTTTAAATAAATAAGTAAATAAATTGCACAATTCATTTTTAAGCAATACATTACACAAAAATGCTGGATGCAGCAAAAATTATACAATAATTATAAAATGATCATTAAAACTCCTATATGTAAAAATGGTATTTTATTTGTCAGAAGATCCAATAAATACTCTAGTTTGGGGGCAAAACAGAATTTTCTGGCAATTACTTCAAGATTCAGGCTTTACAGAGTAAACAGCAGAGGTGGGAAGTAACAAAGTACAAATGTTTGTTACTGTACTTAAGTACAATTTTCAGGTATCTTAAGGCTACTTTACTTGGCTAGTTTTTTTCTGACTACTTTTTACCTTTACTCCCTACATTTTAGAACAAACATTTGTACTTTCTACTCCTTACATGTTTAAAACGTGCTAGTTACTTTTGGTTTAACGCATTTGGGTCGAGTTATTATTTTGTCACTTCAAGTCTCCGAGCATCAAACTGACTTGAGCCTAAACAGTAACACATGTAAAGCAGTTGGGTTCATGTATTAATCATCGGAGGATGTTGAATAAAAAGAGATGACGTGCGCCAAAGTCAGGGGTTTAAAATGGGATGGTGTGTTTTTGTTTGTTTTGTTTTTATTTTTGCCAAACGCCGGAACTGCAGGTGTCTGTAAGTTGCGGTTGTGGCACTTCAGCATCTAGCTAGCGCTACAAAAGAGGAGCTAGCATAAAGGGAGTGAGTGTGTTTTTAAAAAAATATGAGGTCATCTCAAATGTAATGTTTCTAGCAGCTCAACAAACATCAGCAAACACACAAACTGTTTGCTTGCAGTTTGTGGGACAGTGTGTTGCTAGCTAATGCTGCTGCGTTTACAGGGAGAGAATGAGAGCTAACTTCACTCAGAGATGGAGAAAGATAAGAAAGAAAAGACAGGAGAGGAAGAAGAAAGCTCATATTTAAAGGTAAGGACTGCTCATTTAAAGCTTACACACAAGTCCTCATGTTTTTAAGTTAGATATTGGGTCTGTACATGTGACATGTTTTTTCCTGTTGTGAAACGTGCTGCAAATCAAACTGAGGCGGACTAACTGTGTTATTCAAAGGCTGCATGAAGATACTCTACAGGTTAGTGCAGGATAAACAGGTCTTTTTGCTGTACTGTGATGAGTTTAAAGTAAAGAACAGTGTGTGGCTGGTGCACAGTGGCTGTGGTTTCATGGTCAGACATTTCAGAGCCTGTACTTCTTTGCTTTTACTTGACTAAAGATGTTGAATTAGTACTTTGACTTTTACTAAAGTACTTTTTTTAATATTAGTATTTGTACTTCTACTTAAGTACTGCACTTTTGCCAGCTCTGGTTCACAGTAAACTTTGATGTGCTACCATCACCAAAATTATCCTCTTTTTTTCAGTATGACACCTAACCTACTATTCACATTTATGAAATTGATAGACAATATAATTTTATATTATGTTATTCTTATGTTTTAGAAGCAAAGGTGCTCTGACTCCTGCTTGTGTGATAATTTCTGGGTATACTGTTATATTGTATATATTCTCTCAGACTGCAGGCTTACTTGTGGTTCCTATGGTGTTTAAAGTAGAATGAGAGGCAGAGCTTTCATGCCTGCTGAAAGCTGGAGGTTTCTTCCTGTTAAAAGAGAGTTTTTCCTTCCCACTGTCACTAAAGCACCTGCTCATAGTGGGTCATGTAATTGTTGTTGTTTTCTCTGTTTTCTTTGCATTACTTTATGGTCTTTACCTTACAATACAAAGCACCTTCAAGCAACTGCTGTTGTGATTTGGTGCTATATAAATAAAATTGAATTGAATTACACTGGATTTTATTGAAAAGCACAAATTTTAATAGTTAAATAACATTCATTGGCTATATACATATGTATTATATATATATATATATATATATATATATATATATATATATATATATATATATATATATGTAAAATATATGTATTTTTTATGCCATGACATTTCTATTGCCTCAAAATAAGAGACAGGGTCACATTTTGCATATATATTTATAAAACACCTGTATTACATACTAAAGGACCACCTGGCCCGTTCACACAGCTGACGAGTAAAACAATGGGCAGTAGACATCACTGTGTCACCACTGTGTGCACTGAGGGAACATGGCACAGGAAGTAATGCCCATTCGAGCACAAAGCTCAAATAAACCTTCTGTGCCCCGAAAGTAGGCCTGCCCTTCGTTTTCAGTAGAGCAGCTGCAGGCTTTGGAGAAATAACAACAGCAGACTCACTCAGTGTAAGTAGGGGCTCATTTGTAAATGTTAACTTTCACTTATTAACTATTATTGAGTTTTCCCATTTTTGTAGCGGTTGATACCCCGAGGGGTCCAGCTGTGGCATTTCTTCCCTTACTTGCGTTCATTTGCAGCCTAATGAACTGGAAGGTGTTGTAACAGGGGTTCAGTGTGTGGTAAAATGTGGGTGGTCTTAATGTGTTAAAACAGAGAGTTTAATGGAATGAGTATTTATTTATGATGCTGATGAATTTGCTCATTGTGGGAGTAAAGCAGAAGATTGTACTCTTTTTTTAATTTCATTGGTATGGATAATATAGAAGCAGATATAAACGTTTTATTTGATTCCTATTTTAACACTTTGTCAGTCATGCACAATTCAAACCACAAACGTATTATTGAACCTAGTTTAAAATTAACTGCTGCTACAACTGATGTGGTGTCCCAGTTAAGAAAATGAGAAATTCTTCTTATTAAAGTATATTATGGTCACATGCCTGCAAAGACTTCTATTTTCTCCTGTGGAATCAGGTGATTGACAGGAAGTAGAGCGTAATGTAATGCGTGCACTAATGTAGAAACGCTTGAGCACAATAACATAACACACACCAACAGTGTCGAACCTAAATTTAGGCTCGGGGTTTGCCGTGGTGGATTATTTCACTCCAGTGGAACTTGTTTTTGTTACTGTTCAGACTGTACACAAATAAATGGCAGGTAATGGAGCAAAACAAGCTCTGCTACATCCAGATAAACATATGCAGGAAATGCCAGAGAAAATGAGGACAGCAGCAGCCTGCCACAAACTTCACATTAGTTATAGTAGTAATAGTTTTTGAATATAGTAAATAGGGAGAAGAGGGGGGAAAATGCATGGTAAAATGCAAATGAAACCATGACCTACAGAATATGTTGGAGATAAACATAGATAAACATACAACAGTACAATCAAACATACAGCACAAAGCTAATTAAAAGCTAGTCTAAATAAATGAGTCCTGAGATTATGTTTAAAAGAATAAATACAATCCAGGCAATGTAAAGATGGAGGGAGAGAATTCCACAACCTGGGGGCCACCGCTCTAAAACATCTATCACCTCTGGTTTTAAAACGTGTTTGGGGAACTACCAACAGCCTTTGATTAGATGCTCTCAGGCTGCGAGACGGAGTGTGAGGCTCTAAAAGATCAGAAATATACACAGGAGCAACATGATTCAAAGCTTTAAAAGTCAGTACTAAGATTTTAAAATAAATTCTAAAATGCACTGGTACTGCTGGGCCACAGCATCCAGTCTGCATTAGGGTCTTTATACGATATATGGCTGCTGTTACATCTCTTGACAATCATGTTGAAGGACACAAAGTGAATAAACTTTGAATGTAAAGATGACTGAAGCTCTTGAAAGCTAATCACTAGTGATGTGCGGATTGATCCTGAAATATCGATTCCTCCAATACGAGTCATTTATGTTCTAGAATCAGTTCTCACATTAAAATATCGATATTTTAGTAATTTAGGGTAAATTTGTAGTTTATCATTAACAGGAACACAGTGGAAAGAAACCATAACATTCGGATTGTCTACATTCGAAGGAACTACTTCCTCTTCTGCCTTTCATAGTCATGTGCGAAATACGGCTGTATAAAAGTCTCGCAGCCCCTTGGCGTGCGCACTCACAACAATGGCTGAGCGTAATTGGAGTCATGTGCAGACGTATTTTACCTCCACAAACAGCTGAGATGTGGTTTGGGATACAAAAAAGTGAGGTGTTGTGGCAACACCACTAACCTTGTCAAACACCTCAGAGTAAATCATATCACAGAATAACATGATATGTTGAGGCGAACTGAAGAGGAGGACAGGTACAGGTGCTGCAAGGGGGAGAGAGACGTCTCTCACGGAGTCCTTTAGTGCTGCGAGCAGGCAAGGTGTTCAAATAGCGCACAACTTCAGTTTTTTTATTTCTATATGATGACTCTGCATTATTAAGTGATAAGAACAAGTAATCTGATGTCCTGTAATCATTATGACGCTATAATTTGAGATACAATAAATTAAATAAGTTTTTGTACAAAGTATCGATATCGAATCAGTATCGTCGATACCACCCTGAATTTTACTTGGTATCGAATCGGAAGGGAAATCAGTGGTATCGCACATCACTACTAATCACTGAATCAACCATTGGAGAGCTATAAGCACTTATTTGTTTTTAACCTAGCCCTGACTGGAGCCCTGTACTTCGAACATCTTAGTTTTATTGCAGTGTAGCATGTGATAATTAAAAGCTACACTTTAGCTATAAGGAGTGGTCATAATCAAAGTAGCTATTTATTTTACATTGATCTCTCCCTTTCCTTTCTACTTATGTTTCTACATAATTCTTCTTCCCACCTTACTTACACTTTGAAGCTGTTTATTCCTCGCTCTGTTGTTGAGACTGCTGACCCTCCTCCTGCACTCATTCACAGCTAATGCTAGCAGCAGCAGCTTCCTGTAACTGCGAGGGATTTTTAGTTGTTGCAGGTACTAGTGTTGATGGTGCTTCTGCTAACATGTCGGTCAATTTGATACACTTTGCTGCATCTACTTTTAGTTTCTTTGGGGTTGTCTGGACTGCCAACTGGGCAATCGTCTAAAAGGACAATGGGTGTGAACACAAGAAGAAAAATAAGTACACATGTGCTGTGTCTAAGTTAGGGCTGCACGATTAATCGTTAGAAAATCGCGATCTCGATTCATACTTATGTGCGATCTCGTTTCCAAATGACAACGATTAAAAAAAAAAATTAAAAAAAAAAAAAAGACGACGACGATTGTACCGCATTTTGATCCGGGACGTAATCTGCATGAAAACAAGCGCTCACTCTTCCTGCTCAACAAATGACAAGGGCGGAGCCTTATACCACGTGATACAGAAGCTGTGCCGTGTGATGCTAAAATTAGCAGGGAAAAAACAACCTAGAGCACGTCGGGAATGACGAGAAAGTGACAGGAGAAAATCCGTCCCGGTTAACCACCCAAACATCAATAACGGGAACCTTATACAGCGCTTCCCTATACGCGTCGAACTCCCGCAGGCACAAAGAAATTACGGAGGCTATCACTTATCACCTGACCAAAGATATGGCTCCCATCAACACTGTGCAAAACGAGGGATTTAGGAAAATGATCAACACCCTAGACAAACGCTACACAGTGCCGTCCCGCAACTATTTGCACTACCTGCTCTATACACGCAGCGTCGAGCAACGGTGGAGACGGAATTTCAAGCAGTACAACATTTTGCGGCAACAACAAAACGTGAGACATTTATTGTTTTTATGTTTATTTATTGTTTCTATGTTCAGTCTCAACTGTTACGAAGTTGATGTGCAGTTTTTATTCCTAAATTTAATCACTCAGTTTTTCAAAATGTTCAGCGATAAAACACTTCAACTGTTATTTTGTATTCCCTAGTATTCAAAATAAAAGGCAAAACCTTTTTACCACTAAACTATACGCAGTTAAAAACAAAACCTAACCAAAAACAACAAAAGGCTTAGTTTATAACTATATGTTATAAATGAGGCATTTATTATTAACTACATAACCATAAACTGTAACAATAAAGAGGTACATGTAAACTTGAAGAAAAAGATTGGGATCTTCTTTTTAAATGTCAGAATGTGCTCACCTGTACTGACATTCTGACCCATGCATGTGAACATTATGGAGACTGGGGAAATTGATGATGCAGATGGTAAGATGGTGAACTGAAGCCAGATTGTAGAAATTAAATGTGAGAGACATCTGTTGTGGAAATCTTATGAGACCACATTTACTCGTGCAAGAAGAACATTCAGGAGACTGAAATGTCTTATGCAGATATATGTATGTCAGAAAAGTTAGGCGAGGAGATGGGAGTGCAGCAGTGCAGGTACACTTAGGTTTTTATGTTTTTGGACAATTAAACTTGTTTTGTAATTTTCTCTCTGTCCACAACCAGAAAAGATTTCAAATCCAACAACCAATATGGAATTGAAGTGCAGACTTTAAGCTTTAGTTCAAGAGGTTTAACTAAATGATGGTATTAACTGCTTAGATATTACTATTCTTTGTTTTGTTTTTTATATAAAGTACACACATTTTTAGCAGCTTGTGACTATTTGGACAAAAATATATATTTATAAATATAATAACTGATTTTGTTTTTGCCATAAATTCTGCCTGAAGTCTAGAACCCATAGACATCATCAAAAGCTGTGTTTCCTCCTTTCAAATGCTCTGCACATTCTTTATTGCAGATGCCTTTCTGTGCATCTTTCTGCCTTCATTTTTCTCTTCAGTAACTGAAAAGGATACTCTACTGAGGTGAGATCAGATGACTAACTTGGCCAATGAAGAATATCTCTTTTTTGCCTTAGAAACTCTTGGGATGCTTTAAAGTATGCTTGAGTCATTGATACATTTGCACTGTGAAGCACTGTGTCTCAGTTTTGTGGCATTTAGCTGAATCTGTACACTTCAGAATTCCTGCTGCTACTTCTATCAGCCATCACATCAATAAATCTAAATGGTCTGGTTCCACTGGAATACATAAACACTTATGTGATAGCATTTCCATCACCATGTTTTTTGACATGTGGTATCTGATCACGAGTGGTTTCTTTCCTTCTCTACACAGTACATTTTTCTTTCATGTATCCAAAGATATTTTTGTCCTGGACTGGCCATACTCTTTTAGATGTTTTCCAGTTAGATCAACTGACCTTTTTGTTTTTGAGCACAACTAGGAAACCGTCTGATTTTAAATTCATGAAAGCATATTCTGATTGCAGATTCTGACAAAGATAAATATTTCTCCTTTTGAGTTTTCTTGACGTGACTAGGGTTCTGTAAAGGAGCTTGTTTGTTTGGGGAGGGTTTTTTTTTGTTTTTTTTAACCAAGAAAAGATTTTGCAATTGTTAACTTTACTTTCTTTGCCTGGCCTTTGCATTCCTTCTTTTTAAGAATATTCCAAGTTGTATATTTGGCAACTCATAAACCTTTTGCTGTCTCTCTTTATTTTATATTTGCTATCCCTCTGTGTTCTGTATTTGCTATCTCACTTTATTTTGAGTTGATTTGTATTTATCAGCCTAACGATCGCCTCTTTCACTTGCATTGACATACAGTATCCTTGGACCTTAAGTTGAAACGTTCAGTGAGAAGCTAACAAATGCAAGTTTAAGATTTTTGAATTTTGAACTTTTATCTGCTTAATTTATTATTTGTCAGCATATATACTCAATTGTACTTTTCAGTACAATTACTTTTGAGGCTCTGGAAATGGAGGACTATAGTATGTGCAAAAATGTCTATAATTCCTAAATGATGCAATAGTTTGTTTTTTCCAAATCCCTGGAATCAGAGATGTAAGTCTGCATTTCAAGGACGTATTGATTGTTTTGACTGTGGTTATGTAAAGAGGAGCATATATATATATGGTTACTATGCTATCAGATTCACAGGGCATACGGTAGACACACCAGTGTAGGTCTAACACAGACACATTTTCCATCTTTATCACCTGCATATATAGATTGTGTAAATTTGCAAAGTCTGGAAATGATACCAGTGAAAGCTGATCCAATTCACAATGCACTGTCATACCTCCGCAGAAATACAAATTGTGACCACTCATATCATCATTTCCATGCATGGCATGACATTCATGAGATTCTTTCATTTACAGCTTTTGTAGATGGATTATGAGAGACAGATTTAATTTCCCCAGTACAGACACCATAGCTACTCAAAATTACATTCACACACGATACACTATAATTAGCACTACAAGCCATAAAATTAGTACAGGAACATAAGGAGAGATAGGTGGATAGTTTTGACATACCTACTGCTGAGATCTACTTCTACTACTACTTCACTGTGGAAAGGTGTATGCACACACACGCACACATACAGATAGATAGACGCAACATGCTATAATATAACCCAAACACTGATATTTTTTTTCTTTGCATATTACTCCTGATTGGTAGCTTCCACTAATCAAGAGTAAATCTTTTTTTTTTTCTTTGCCTGTCCTGTTTGGCTCTTTTGCCATCAGAATTGTTGTCTAAAGGCAAAGAAAGATGCCCAACGGATTTACTTTACCAAACTGACCATCCCAGCCTTGCCGTAATGGTCCATTTGATTCACCTTTTATTGTTTATTTTATTTTCACTTACTGAATACGGGACCGACTTGACTGGGGGAAAGAAGGGGAGAAAGAAAGAGGGAAAGAGAAACAGCTGAGAACAGGGACGGGGGAGAAGGGCAAAAGACAAAAACCAACAGAATGAGCAGGAAAAAAAAGGAAAAAAATGCATATATCAATCACCTGGATCACCTGCTGAGAAAGAAAAAAGAAAACAAGCAGAAGAGAACAAGAGTAATAGAATAAACAACATCACAATGATATATGGAAATATGACAGTAAATACTAAATATTAAACATTATTGTGCAGCACATAAGATCAACAGAACACAGTGTGCTTTGAGGTAGGAGCCAAAAAGGGTGTAGTTTGTGGGTGTGATCACCCGTGTGTACACCTGTGAGCATGGACGCGCTTGTTGTTTTTTTTTTTAAAAGGTTCCTTCATGTAATGATCTGCTAGAGGGTGTGGGGGGGCCACAGCCCCGTCCTCCAGGGCATGAAGCAGGTATGGAGGAGATCAAAACTCCAGACATCCAGAGGCCCCCAGAACACAAGAGACCAAGGAAGACCAACAGAGGGGCAGCCACGCCACTGTCCCAGAAAGAGCTGAGGAGAGTCCCAGATGAGGGCTCACACAGCAGCCGCGGAGCAGAAGCCAGGGGGAGTTGCAGTGACGCGCCCGTGAGCTCCGCTGGCAGCCAGCCGTGCCTGAGTGACCGAGCCCCAGGCCGAGAGGCCGGGGGCACCCCACCTCTGAAGTGGCCCGAGCGAGCCCCAGGCTCCAGGCCCCGATAAGCGGCCGCCAAGGAGTGAGCTGGTGTGTACCTGGACGCCCATCCCCGGACACAAATAACCACCAACGCACCGATGTCTGAGGGAGTCCGCCACTGGCAGGGGAAGTGGTGGTAGGGGGAGATAGGCCTCCAAACCTTGGAGGGCCTAAGATGTCCCCAGAGAGGTGGCGCCTGACACCCAACCTGACATATAGACACAGAAATACAGGCACACACAGATACAAACATCCATTCCCACCCTCATGCTCTCATATGCACTTACTCCACACTCAACCAACGTGGAGACAGACATAAAGAGACGCTGTACACACGATCACACTCCCCAAGCGTACTCTACAAACCGGGTCTAGGTACCCTTGCCCCTGGAGGGGGGAGCTGCACCCAGACCCAGGTGGTGTTACCCTTTTCCCTGCGGTGGGGGGAGGCAGACCGCCCCGACTCCGCAGCAGCAGGGAGGCCCCACACTCCAGACCGCAGTCGGACGGCCAACTCCTCCTCCTAGCCCCCCCGCTCCAGCAGGCTGCAGAGAATGGGGGTGAGAGAAGACTCCAAACCTCCCTCCATCCGCTCATTGTGGTGTTGATGCATGTGTGTTCTAAGGTGCATTTAAAACCCAGGAGGGCTTGGAGCTACCTGCCAGAGAGCAGCAGGTAAGCGCATGGTCCCTCCTGCTAGCCCTCAATGTCTACGTGTATTTAAAATTGAGAGGTGGGCAACGATGCCAGGGGTGGGGTGTACACCCTGATGGTACTTTGGACTCCGTGTATCGTGCCCACCCCCAAGATCCTATATGTATGTGTAATGAGAGTGTGAGTAATGTGAATGTCTAAGTTGTGGGATAAAATTGAGGCAGAGGCAGCCAGAAGGGGACAGGGGGGGGGGGGGGGGGGGGGGTAGCCTCCTCTGCACCCTGGTGACATACCCCTACTCCAAGGCCCTGCATGTGTGGGTGGTTGTGGTGGAGCGGGAAGAGGGAGGCAGCTGGAGATGGGGAGGGAAGGAAGGGAGGGGCAGGTGACCCCTCCCTGGGGCCAGCTCCCCCGCTGACCCCAGTAGGCACCCCCATACTCCGCGACCCGCCAGGGAAAGGGGGCCCAGGCCCATCCAGACCGGGCCCAGTGCAGCAGCGCCGCCCGGCCCCACAGAGCCCGGGACAGTCCACCCAACCCCACCACAGAGAAAACTGCACCCACCCCACCATCCACTCATCTTCCAGACTACATAAGACAATAAACACCCAGGCTGAGATCTTCCTCCACCTCTCCTGTATCTCCCCCTCCTGCAGACAGAGCCCCTGAGGAGAGGAAAGCTCCTGCAAGATGTGACAATCTTCCCCACCAGTTGAAGAGCCCCCCAGGTGGCTCGATGCACCGGCGGCACCCTGCTCCAGGGCTGGGCCCCCATGCACCCACCTGCCCACAACCCCGGCAACACACCAACCAGGACCCAAGCCCCCGAGGCCCGGCCCAGGCCCCAGCCCAGAGACGGAGCACCCCCAGAACCTCACGCCCATCCCGGACCCACCCAGGGGCAGCCAGGCTACCAGGTCAGTAACCCACGTCCGTCAGCACAGACCCTCCCCTAGCCCCGCTGCACGCAGCCGCGAGGAAACAGTCACCTGAGAGCCAACAGAGCCCCTAACCGGACATGACCGCTATCCCGGTCAAGAGTAAATCTATCGCAGTGTCTTGTGGTTGCACATCATTCTTCTGAAACATCTAAGCCAACCTGAAACCTGTAGCAAAACACTGCTTTCGAATATAAGTCCTTACAATAATGTACTGTATCTGGCTATGAGTGTTTTACATTGCTCTGGAGGATTTTTGGCCCACTTTGCAGAATTGTTTTAATGTAGTCACATTGGAGGGTTCGGGGGCATGATGGTCTGTTTAAGGTCATGTCAAAGCATCTCAATCCAATTTATCTTCGGACTTTGACTAGGCCACACCAAAACTTTAATTTATTTTTTATTTTTTTGTTGACCACACCTCCCAACGGCATTCCAGGGGTTGTGGTCAAAGCCAGACCAACTGGCAGGAATCTTCGCCAGTGCTGTTCAATGTCTCCCTTACTCATGCCACTGTTCCCACCTGTCTGAAGGCCTCCACCATCATTCCTATCCCCATATAGACTGGAATAGACAGCTTCACTGACTATAGACCTGTAGCCCTCACGTCTGTAATCAGTAAGTGTTTTGAGTGGATAGTTTCTCAGCAGAGAATCTCGACAACTATCAGTTTGCTTACAGAGAAAATCGGTCCACCGAGGTTTTCCATCACTGTTCACAGACTGCTGAGCCATCTGGAGAACAGGAAGAGCTATGTGATGATGCTCTTTGTGGACTACAGCTCCAGCGTTCAACATTATAATTCCAGACATCCTCACCACCAAACTGGACCACCTTCAGATCCCCCCTGCCATCTGCTTCTGGAGCGAAGACTGTCACTCAGCACCAGATGCCCCCAGAGCTGCGTTCTCAGACCCCTACTGTATGCAGCTATGACTGTATAACAACCCACCCAACAAACGTCATGGTAAGGTATGCCGTTTTAATCACTCAGAGTTAGATTTGCTGGCGTGTTTCCATTCATTGCTTTTGACCTTCAGGGCAGAAATTGATGGCCTGATATTCTCCTTCAGGATTTTGTGTCGGAGAGCAGAATTCATGGTTCCATCAATTATGCCAAGTTATCCAGGTCCTGAAACAGCCCCAGACCATCACACTACCAACACCATGTTTGACTGTTGGTATGATTGTCTTTTTATGAAACGTGGTGTTAGTTTTATGCCAGATGTAATGGGACTCAAAATTTCCAAAAAGTTTAATTTTTGTTTCGTCAGCCCACAGAATATTTTCCCAGGATCATGAAGGTGTTTTTGGAGAAAAAGTGAGATAAACCTTTGTGTTCTTTTTGGTCAGCAGTGGTTTTTGCCTTGGAACACTCTCATGGATGCCATTTTTACAAAATCTTTCTTATTGTTGGATCATGAACTCTGGCCTCAACTGAGACAATTGAAGCCTGTGGTTTTTTCAATGTTGTTCATGGTTCAATGTACTCTTGGTGGAATTCTGGTAGGCCAACCATTCCTGGGAAGGTTCACTACTGTTCCAAGTTTTCTTCATATGTGGATAATTATTTTCTCTCGGTTTCCTGAAGTCCCCAAGCCTTTCCAGACTCATAAACTGGACTCTGAAAGAATAACTTTATTTCTCATCTGAGAAAATCTGTTTAATGGTTTAAGTGTGACAAATATGTCAAATGTATTTCCTCACCCATCTGGTACCAAGATAGAATGCTGGTATTATAACAAAGTCAAAGCAATTGGGAATGAGAGCAACTAAGCCACAAAGTGGTAGGCCATGTAAAATCACTGAGGTTTGTCCCACTTCTATCTCCATCTCACAATGCAATGGATGATTCCGGGTCTGGTGGTGGCCAGGAGAATGGCACTTCTCTGACTGCATTGTACCAAGTTTCATTGAAGAGGCATTATGACATGGGTTGTTTTTCAGAAGTAGGGCTCAGCACCTTGGTTTTGGTGAAGGCTAACCATTGGAACCATCTTGCTACATCACTTCACCATAAGAGGATTTAATCTAGAGAATGTTAGGTGCTGAGGTGCTTACAGCTTTGTCAAAGTGAACCAAATAGTAATATGATTGTTATCCTTCACATTTAAATATTTTACTCATCATTGTTGCAAATACGTTTCATGTTTTCTGAGGTTTTACAACAAGTCTATTTAAATCCATATATACTTCCTTTACTGCAAAAGCAGTATGATGGAAATGTGTCTCAACATTTTCTTTTCTTTTCTTAATATAAAGCTGTAGTCTGTTCCTGTTGTTACCGCAGTTCTACTCTAACTAGAGTCAGGCTATGACTCAGGAGAACAATGTGACTGAGATTGGAAGATGGCAGCTCCCCTTTTTCTCTTGTCCTCTCTGTCCTTTTGTGCTGTAAAAGAAAAGTGCAATCTGTTTTAGTGATCACTGGCTGCTTCACAAGAAACCACTGAATCCTTTAGTGCAGGTGGTGTCTTGTGGCATCTTTAAACAAAAAAAAAAAGACATTTCTGTGTCAGCTCAGGTATTCTATGTGACAGGACTTTTTGTCTGTTACAGTACATAAAGTTGCATAATAACTAAAGTCTCACCATGAAACAGTCCAATAATGTTTACATGAGTTGCAGGAATGAGATATCTTACGGGCCTTTAAATAAGTGTCACACCCTCTGTTGTGTCAATGAAATGGCAAACTTACCATAACATGAATTTATATTGATAATCAGTTCCCTGGATTTTGACAGCCTCCTGTTCAAACACTTCATGACATCCTGCAAGTTTAACTGTGTTCATGCTATTTCAGCTATTAATATTTCATTTGCATCTCCCACCCCAACAAAACCTTGATTAGTGACCAGATCTGATGTATTAAACCTTAAGCAAACAAAGCATATAATTCTTCAGGAACAAAGCTTTTTTCGCTGTTGCATTTCTTCAGAGAAGGTCCTAGGTCCGTGTCAGAAAAGTCACTCATCATTCTCTGGGACTAGATATTTAATTCAGCTGAGTGGATGAGAGGCTCGAAAATTTTCCATTTACATATTCATTTGCATGTCACAGTAGATCTGTTCCTGGGTGATTTTGTTAGGCAGCAGGGTCTCTGGTGTCTCTGCATACATTGTTAAATGTGAATGTCACTGCCTGTTGAAACAGGACTTTTGCAGAAGAAACTGTCTCATCATTCGCTCACTTTTGGTGCAGTCTCACTTCTCTTAACCAGTTTAATTTTCATTCTACCATTTAAACACTTTGAAATTCTTTTCAGTGTCAAAATTAAAAGCCGCAGTATAGTACTGAACGGTGGTGTGGTGACTTTTAAAGAATACCAACATACACACAAACATAAAACACCATGAAAACACCCTGTTATCATTGTATTATTAGGAAATTGTGCAAGTTTCAAAAGTAAAAATATTTATGAGTAGCTATATATAAAAATATTACTAAAGTTGAAAGCTGCTGAGCCTGCATCTGGTCAGCTTGTCTGTTTTATTTGAGATGATCAGAGCTGCCGTCCATATGTGCAATGTGCATGCGCAAACCACCAGAAAAACACTGAGGGCCTCTCAGCTTGCATGTTCAAGAAGTAGTGCAAAGAATAAAGACTTGTTCTGAATGGCTGGGGTGTGGGGGGATAGTGTTTATTGACAGTCCGAATGGCCTGGGTCTAGAAGCTGTTTGTGAGGGCAGCCAATTATTTTTTTAGGGGTTGTTAATTACCATTTGCGCAGCCTTCCTGTTCTTAGTAGTAGCCTCTGCGTACCAAACACTCAGGCACGATCTCCACTGAGGAGCGGTTGAAGGCCAGCAGTAGCTGTCCTAGCAGGTCCAGGTTATGCTGGGCCTTCTTTTCCAGGGTGTTGGTGTTGTGGGTCCAGGTGAGGGGGCGGAGATGTGAGTGCCCAGAAAACTGAAAGTGGAGACAGATTCCACCCATTCTCCATTTATAATGAGAAAGGAGTGACCTGTCTCTGCCTCCTAAAGTCCATTATGAGTTCTTTTGTTTGAAGGACATTCAGCTTCAGGTTATCTTCTGAATGGGGACAAATTCTCAGATGGCAATAAAGAATGGTTGAAAACAGGCGAGGCGCTTTATGACAGTGCTGTCTGAGATGAAAGAAGAGAAAAATAGATTTACTTTTGTGTATTTCATCAGTACTTTCACCTTGCTTGTCTTGACATATCGCCAGTGTACTTAACAGTATTCCAGTATGTAAATATTCTCTACATCAGAGTAATTTCTCATTTGTATAGAAATTGTAGCATAAAATCAATTTACAAATGTGTAGTTGTTGTAGCTTTTCGACAGAACAGCTGTTTTCAACACATATACTATACTAAGTTAGTGAAGATGGTGAGGGATTTAACCAGGTAGGGGAGTGGAAGCAGTGGGGTATCAAGAAACAGGTGGCAATGAAGACATGACACAACACGAAAAAGTTAAACAAATGCAAGACACCAAGTGGCCTGAGCAAACAACCGAATGAATAGTTCAACCAGCCATCAGTGAGTGTTTTCTCTTACTGTAAGTGTCTCTTCTTGTCCTTTAGTGGGCGACCAGCGGCGGTGGTCGGCCGCGCAACCAGTACGCTGCTGTAGTTGCCATCTTGCTTGACCAACGATTATCTTCCACGCTTTTCAGTCTAAGGCGATGGTTCTTGCCTGCTCGAGGTCAAGTTGAAGGGCCTTCAAATCATCCTGGATTTGTCTCATCCCTGTCTTTTTTGGTGCATTTCGATGCACCCTCCAATCGGTGGGGCGGGTCAACCAGAGTAGGCCATGGGGGTAGCGGCTCTGGTCCATTCGACAAATGTGGCCAAACCAACGGAGTCGGCGGCGCTGGATTAGGTCACCGATCGTTGGTTGGCTGCCGCAGCTGGTGAGGATGGTGTCATTCGAATGACGGTCACGAAGGGAAACGCCGAGAACGCATCTAAGGCAACGCATTTGGAAAACTTTGAGCTTGCTCAGGTCGTGTTTGAGCATTGTCCACGTCTCCACGCCGTAAAGTAGAATGGGCAGGATCATGGTTCGGTAAAGGCGGATCTTTGTCGGCAATGAGATGTTGTTCTTCTTCCAAACGCACCAGCACAGGGAAGCGAACACTGCCACCGCCTGCCCAATTCTGGAGCATATCTCCACTGATGATGCCACTTTCTTCTCCTCAATGAGGGACTCTTAAGTGTAATGAGGTTCATCATCTAAAGTCATGACAGCCACACTCTCTTCAGAGTTATTCAACCCATACACTCACAGCTCATCAAGGAGACAAAGAGAAAGTGGGTTCACACCTGAAAAACAGAGGCCTATATAACAAAGCATTGTTGCTTCTTACACAGCTAACTTCAGGGTTAATTCTGGGTTTTTTGAAGGTGCTTCACCTCTTACTGCAGTACATCGCTTTATATCTTGAACCTGTTCTAGATTAAAGATCAACAGGCATGAGATCTCTGCCCACTGACTATAGTGTCACTATTCCTGCAAGATCCTTTGCACCTATACGCAGAGAGAAGAAGAGTCTAAAGATTTTCAGTAGTGTCTGTTTTTATGTTTCCCTGATGAGCATCAGTAATAATAATAATTATTCTCCAATGTAATTTTTTCAGTTCTCTGACAACATTTTTAAAGCAATTTAATTGTTCTATGAGAACTAATGATCCTAAAATAGGACGATTGCACTGTACGTGTGGACTTTGTCTCAATCGCAAGTAGAACAAGCAAACATTTGAATTCTGTTTTTGCATTTATCCTTTACTTGCTCTCGGACCATTAAACACAATCGAGGCTGAAGCTGAAAGAATAAAAACTAAAATTGTCTTATGCAAATTTAAACATTAATTTAATTAAATTATTTTCTAGTCTCACTGACCAAAATGTTTTTAAAACACACACATTTACACTAAACTGTTGAACAGAGCTTTTCCTTTCACACCACTGACTTATCTGCAGCTGCTGTGTTTTTATAATGTTATACTTTTATCTTCTTTTGTAAAATGAGCCGCTCAGCTGCCGGTACAATAGTTGTTTTCATTGCCACCGCTTTCATGTGAAAATCCCGGGTTAACTTAGCTTCATGTGACCGCTTAACCTGATCACCAGTGTTAGGGTAAATGCCCTAGGTATGTTAAACTCACTTCATAGTACATGACCCAGGAGTGTCCTTGACCATAAGTATCACAATAAAAACAGAAAGAACAACGTCACACCTGAAACACAGAAATGCAGGACCATGAATGAATGAACAGGAGAGAAGTTACTAGAGAGTGAGACAAAAATAAGAAGACAGAACTTGTCCTGGTACTGGGTTTTTTTTTATATTCTAAGATTTAGTGTATATGTTCTTGGTTCTGGTTCTTTAGTTGTTGTTGTTTTTTTGGGGGGGGGGGGGGGGGTTGCTTTGTGCTTCTGGTCTTAGTTTTGTTATCGGGTCTTCAGCCTTGTCTTCAGGTTTGTTTAACTCTTGTCTCGGTGTTCGCTTTCTGTTTGCTTTATTTTGACAGTCTCTCATTGTCAGTTTTTCTTTCCCTTTCACGTTAGTCCGTATCGTTCCAACTGTGTTCCCTCCTGTTTCCCATCCTCTCCATATCCTGTGCATATTCAAGTCCTCTCTCTTCCTCTACTCGTTGCATCATCCCTGTTTGCTCTATTTCCTTTTACTCCTCATTTCCTTCCTAATTATATCCTAGTTTCCAGTTTCTTGGTTTTTGTATTCTTGTATTGTGGTAAAGAATGGTACAGCTAATAAAGCTGCCTCCTTTAGTTTATCCATTTTGTGTCTAAGTCTTGTGTTTGGGTCTTAACTCTGCCTGCCACAGAACTACATTGAAACCAATGTAGTAAATTAATTAGAATGTTGCATTCCAGAAACTCCAACCCTGACAATGACATGACAAGGGCCCTCATTCATTAATAGTGCCTGTGCACATATCTGTACCTAAATCTTGCAGCGGAATATTTCATGCACAATCAGGGATTTATCAATATTTTCAAACTTCATGAATACATTTAGAAGTCCCTCTGGCCATCCATAAGAATAAATGAAGGCCTTGCTGTCTTGTAATATTTAAACATACGTCTTTAAAATGAATACTAGTACTAATTAAAAGTTGTATTATAAGAAACAGCAAACTTTATTCTTACTACCTTGCATTTCTGTAAATCTTATTCTAAATCCATCGATTCCTGCCTGTAAACCACCGATACACAGCTACACCTTCAGTTATATAAGGAAATATATTTACCAGGATGTGAAGTGAAGAGAGTAGTGGAGAGAGAGAGAAGAAGTTTGCACTAAGTCCAACTGGTGAAACCATAATAATAGAGTCCGAGATCTGATAAGGGTGCCAGTAAAGAGGCAGCTTTCCAAAGTATTTTCACAAGAGTTTTGTTTGAAAATTAGTGAAAAATAAAAAGTGGCAATCGGGGGGGTGAATACTGTTTTCACTGTGGCACTCACTGAGGTTCAAGATTTTAAAAAAGTTTGGTGTGAAAGTTGCTATGAAAAACTGAAAAGAAAAAAAAAACTAGAAAAATTAGCATTTCCTGCGAAAATGCAGTGTGGATGCTTTAAAGCTGAAGCAGTATGCAAAAACTAGCTGAAAAAGCTGAAAAGTTGCAGAAATTGTAAAAACTCTGCATAAGCAAAGGAACTTTGCTAAAATGTAATAACTTAGCAGAACTGCAATATCTTAGAGGAAACATAATACTTGGCAGAAATGCAATAGCATAGCAGAACTTAGCAGAAATATTGTAACTTACCAGATACATGATAACTTCTCAAAAATACAAGAATTTAGGAGAAATAGTATAAGATAACAGAAAGAATATATTTAGCCAGAAATACTTAAACATTACGGAAACACTATGATTTAGAAAAATAGTACAACATAGCAAATACTGTGATTTACCAGAGACACTGTGATGAACTATGAATATTGTAATTTTAAATTAATACTATGTTTTAGCACAAATACTATAATTTGACAGAAATACTATCATTCTGCAGAAATACTATGTTTCAGCACAAATACTCTGGTTTAGCACAAATATTATAACATAGCAGAAATACAATTATATAGCAGAAATGCTATATTTAGAAAGAAAAATATAATATAGTAGAAATACTATGATTTAGCAGAAATACTGTAATCAGCACATATACTGTAACATGACAGAAATTCCTCCACTTAGTAGTAATACTTTAACATAACACAAATGTTATGATTTGGCACAAAAATCATGATTTGGCAAAAATACTATGATTTAGCAGAAATACTATGATTGAGCAGAAGTACTAAGATGTAGTAAAAGTACTTTGATTTAACAGAAATACAATTATGGAGGAGTAATACTTTAAAATGGGAGAAATATTGATATACACTCACACATACACAGAGCCTAAAGGGAACAATATTTGTGCCATGGGGTGTTAACAAGAATCTGAGGTCCATATTAGAAAAGCTGGTAAAACCATAAAAGTTTGCAGAATTGTAATAAATGATGAATATGAATTACTGGTCTGTGATAGTGTATTAATTTGTAGGGAAAAAAACATTTTGACCAAGGTGGAATCGAACCCACGACCTTTGTCTTGCAGACCAGCTGCGCCACTGGGAAAGAGAGCGGGCGCCTTGAAAAACAGGGTGATGAGCAGTCAGAATTAGATCGCGGTGAGAGGCGAAAAACGCCGTTTTTTGGAGTTACTAAACGTTGTGTAACTCAAAAACTAGGTGGACTAGAAGCATAATTCTTGTACTGGGTGAATCAGCGGACTGGTGTACTTTGACTGCGATTTTCATTGCTCTTTGAGCAACCGTCGCTGAGATATGACGAGAGAGGAAATGGCAGACCTCAGATATGATTGGCTGGCTGGGAAGCCGTGCAGGCCCTGATATGTAAATTTGAATGTCTGAGTCCTCACAGAGGATTGGCTGCCTGGGGACCTGGCAGAAATATATAGAAATAGTATGATTAAGCATAAATACTACATTTAGCAGAAATACTATATTAAGCACAAATCCTATAAAAAGCAGAAATACTATATTAAGCAATATAAATATCCTATAAAAATCCTATAAAAAGCAAAAATACTGTACTATGATTTGGTAGAAAAACTATAATTAATCAGAAATACTATATTTAGCACAAATCTTATAAAATAGCAGAAATAGTATTATTTAGCACAATAGCAATAACTTAAAAAGAAAAATTGGAAAAGCAAAATGGACAGCTGAAAAAATGCTGAACATGCTGAGGGTCCCTCAAATATACTTGTTAAATGAAAAAAATCAGCAAAAAAAAAATATAACAGCCACACAATCACAAATATGTACACATAAGGAAACACACATGCACAGAGAGACACACTCACAAGATCCAATTCAGTCAACCAGTCTAAATATATTGAATTTAAATCTTACAATGAGATCATCCCATAAAAAGGCTCTCTCTCTCTCTCTCTGTCACACACGCGCACACACACACACACACACACACACACACACACACACACATACACACAGGGAGAGAGAAGTAAGTTTCTAGCTCAGTCAAGCAGACTGGGAGCTGCTGAATTTGAATCCACCAATCAGAGAGGCTGTGTACTTTTTCCCGCCAAAACAGGTGCACGCAGCACAGAGAGACACAGGATTTCTGCAGTCTATTTCTCAGAGTGAGGACTCCCCTCAAACAAATGGCCATAATTTCCTAACCGTAGGGGCTAGAATGGTCATTCTTAGATCGTTTTGTTCAGAAGAGATGGGGGAATCTTCCAGTGTTGACAATTTATCATTAAAATATGAATTATTAAAGATATTTGACTTGTAATGCACCATAACTGAGTAGAGGCAAAGCAAAAACTGCCTTGACTTGCCCTCAAACAACGCTTTCTAACTCTAAATCTATTTGGAGTATCAATATCATTCTTTCACCGTAAAAGACAGCAGGCTTTGGTGAACAGTCATGGAAATTTTCAGGTCTCTGTGGAAATCCAACAAAATGTTATGATGAGAGAAAAAAGTGGTTCATTTCCAGAGTTTGAAATCTGAAGAAATCTGAGCAAAGGACGAATTTCCTACCCTCAAACAAGTCTAACTCATTTCAGAACGGTAATAAGTGAGAAAGAAATTCTTGAATTGAGAGCGTCAGGAGTGTCTGAAGATATACTGGGACAAGCCTCATGTCTTAACTTTGCTTCGTTAAGGAGATATGACGATTCGAAAATGCCTCTCATTACAGAAATCAAGCTGTGATTTTGAACAAACTCTCCATTGACTTTCTATGGAGAGTTTTCCGACTTTGTGTTGGTCTGAGGAGATTTGCAAAAATTCTATAAGTCCCACAACAATGATAGTGACATTTCCTGAAAGCCAGCAAAAATACCTACGTTTTGATGTATCATTTGTGGAAGTTGAGTGAAAATTGAGCAAGTAGCAAGAAGTTGTTCGGACATGAAGAGAAGACTGCAAAACCTTCAGTGGCACGCTGGAAGCCAAGTGCATAGCAACCATAACAACGCATGTATTTTGTGAAAAATCACAATTTTGCAACTCAAAACTTTAAGAGGGATAAAAGTAAAACGGTAAAAGATTTGAAAAAGCTGATTTATACCTGAATAGCCCAATAATTTGAGAACATTTTAAAGTTTGAATGGTTGTTCTACGTGAAAATATGAGGAAAGAGTTAAGTTTCAAAAACAAGCAAATTTTAGCAGAATTGCAGAAGTTTCCCATTCATTTCAAATTAAAGGAAAAAAGCTTAATATTTAAAAAAGTATAATAGTGAAAAATACCAAAAGATATAGCCATCATTAGCAGAAATAGCAGAATAGTTTAAAATTTGAACGGTGAAAATAGCACAAAAATTGTGGAAGTAGGTCCACGGCGAAAAGTGTACGGAAACACCAAGAAGGAACTCAATAGTGGGGATCCTTAAAGCATCCACACAACTACAATAAGGGGAAGAAAACAGCTATGTCATTTATAATGAAAGATTGTGATCGGGAACACTGCAATATGTTTAAATTAAGATAAAAGCCTGCGCCTTCATATTTAGTGTTCTGTTTTTTTAAATATACAATTACATTTTTTATTGTTATTGTGTAAACGTACTTCTCAATTTGTGCAAACAAATAGAATCATCTATCGAGCGGCAGGAAGGTTTTTTTCTGTTAAAAACAAAACAAAGACATTTAAAGTCCATGGTACATTGAGCGTACATGTGTACACATCAGGAAGGACTGCAGTGTTTCCCTGTGTTTGAAAAATTAATTAACAGACAGATTTTGGTTCACTCATTAGCTTCAGACTGAATAATGCGCTGTATGTGAGCACTGCCTCGATAATTTATTCTTGCTCCCAGTGAGTAGTAGATACTAAGCACTTTTCCACCCCTCCCCACCAATTGTGCACGTGCATGGACGTCCATGTACATGTGCACGATCCTCTGTACAACGCACCTTTGCTGCTGCATATATGGTACCACCTTCTGAGGGTTAACAACTCCTCCTAGTGGGCAGGTTTTTTCGTGATGGGTATATATAGACGAGCAATGTTTTTACTGTTGTCCTGGAACACCATTTCTAACCTCACTTACAGTGGACGCCATTGCCAGCCATGACCACCTTCCACAACTTCACCACCACTGCTGAAGCTGAAGTATGTGTACAGATGCAAACCTCTGCGGACCACCGCGCAAAAGGAACATGGAGAGACTGATACTACTTTCTCAGTGTATGCAAAGACAGGGAACGTTTAATAGTGACAAGTGATGCTGAAAACTGGAGGTTAAACCTGTAACTCCTCATCTTTGAAGCATGTCATGGTTTAAGGACTTGTTTTTTATACAGTGGGCGAATTGAGATCACTCCAATGCCTGTCGAGTGAGGTTGGCATCAAGAAAAACAGGTTCAACGCTGCTTATGAAAGCATTAGAAAACGTCTTGTTTTTGACGATTTCACGTCTGATTCGATTGGTCTCCCTTCTGACGTGTGTAGGCTGAAAGTAGCCAGATAATCTGTCTACAAAAAGTAAAAAAAATAAAAATGAGTGTTAGGTAGCTAGTGTGGGGATGAGACAATAACAATACAGTGGTCTCTTTTTTACATACAACACACTTTGTATTGAGGGAGCTCCAGAGTCTCCCCTACTGACTTTGCTGATACAGTCTCCTTCTCTATCTCCACCACCCCCCTGTGACTCACAGGATGCATCAGATCTACTGGATCTGTGTGAAGAAATGATAAACAACATTAAACTGGTCACTCTCCGCCTGCTGGTGGAGGATTTGACGAAGTATCATAAAGTGATCTGTTATGGCTGTGAAGTCAATTATCCAAGCTAACTGCAACACAGCTGTGTGTTTGAGATTCTTGAGTTTTTCTACAAAGACAACTGTGATGAGATAATGAATTGGGCAGCTGGGTGGTGCACTGGTTAGCTTCACAGCAAGGTCCTGAGTTCAATTCCACCATCAGGCCAGGGACTTTCTGTAAGGAGTTCGCATGTTCTCCCTGTGTTTATGGCGAGGGTTCTTTCCGGGCACTCCTGCTTCCTCCCATAGTCAAAAGACATGCAGTTAGTAGGGCTAAGTTAATTTGCGATTCTTAAATGCCCATAGGTGTGAATGTGAGTGCGAATGGTTGTCTGTCTCTATGTGTTAGCCCTGCGACAGACTGGCAGCCTCTCCAGGGTGCACCCCGCCTCTCGCCCTAAGACAGCTGGGATAGGCTCCAGCCCCCCTCAACCCTTAATTAGCTAAGAACTGGCTGTATCTACCTGTGTGTTAGGGAGGGCAGACAAAGGTACATTTAAATCTGCAAGGGGTTTTAGAAATACATGCCACACTACAACTCCTAACATGTCAGACAGTAAGGGATGCTTACATCGTGATTCAATGCTTCTATAAACTATTTGGAGTTACCAGGAAGCATTTGTCTTCCTTAAAAGTTAGATTTTATATTTACCCCTGGGTTATTAAACAAAATTATATAGCTAGTGTTCAGCTGTTTTTCTCCTAAATAAACAATTATCAAGCTAGATAAATACAATTTAAATTCCAATGATGTCCAAATGTAGTGAAGTTATTTTGTACTTATTATAGGCAACATCATTCCTTTAGTCATCTATAATGAGCAAATTGTTCTTGTCTGGAGGTAGAATAATTCAGGTATACCATTTACAAAGTTGATATCTCTTATCTAAAGAAGTTGATTATATAAAGCAATATTATGACTATTGTGTGTCTTTCCACAATAACTACTGCACTATCATGTTTGATGGTATCAGATACAGCAACCACATGTGTGTCTGTTTTCTGGTTGGCTACAGGTGAGTGTACTTACTCTGTCCGCTAATCGTGGTTAACCGATTTGGAGTTTAATGCACTGAATGAAACAAAACAGTCTCACATCATACTCATCGCTAAACATTAGCTGTGTGAATCTGGCTGAGTCAATGAGTCAGTCAACTCACACAAGGGCCTGTTGGTTCTCATGCTGACCCATCCCCACACTGAGTTGAGCAGTAGTCTGTTACAACTCCAGACCACTTCTTTGCAGGGTCTAGTCTTATGCCCGCTTTCTCATAATAGTCATCAATAGTTTCACATTTTCTGGATAACCTGATGCCTCCTGCTTACACTGTAAAAACGTTTTGACGTAATTTTCAAACAGTGTGTTTTTCTTATTGGGAAAGTGCCACACTTCATAGTTACAAACTATTTTGTAGCCTCTCAAAAACCTTATTAGGCTCAAATGATACCCGTGTGACCAACCACTCATTCTATCATAGTCATAAAAGTGCAGGTCTGGATACAAACCTACATAATATTCATTAGCCTGTTCTCTGTGTCGTCAAAGCCAAGTGCAACAGCCGTTTTGGCTATCCATCTCTGGTCAAAACCCTCGTCATACATCAGAATGACTCTGCTTCCTCTCACTGTGACAGTCGGTGTTATTCTATGCTTGACAAAGTACTCCAAAAGTATGTAGTTATCAAAACTTGATACATGGTTAGCGATGTAGGTGTACCCACGGAATTTCGGATGCCCGTACCACAAATATACTCCCACATTTTAACCTGTTGAAAGAAAACGTGTTCCCCTGCAAATCCATTGCACACACAAAGTTAATCTTACCATTCTCATATCTGGTCTCAAAACCATATAAATAAGTATTTGTAATTTGGTTCTTTTTTTTTGATGGGCTGGATGAAACACCGATGTCCCAATATAACACGATAAGACCAAACAACTGTTGGTGCAATTTCCTCATCAACATTTGTTATAGAGCTAAAACAATAGTTAGAAGGTGGTGGTGTTTCTGATGTCATCTTTTTAGACTTTTTTAAGACCTCATCAACCATACTGCTCAGCTTCTTTTCCCCCACAACTTTCATCTTGGGGGAGATGAGCTGCACAAATAGTTTAATTAAAAACAAGCTGGTTTGGCTTTTGGCTAAATTAAGCATAGCCTCGGTAGCCCACTGTAATGCATGCAAGTGATTCATCTTTAGAACAAGGATCTTTGTTTCAGAGAGAAAGTTAAATATTAAATATTAAAATGCTTTGTATTTGAATATTTGTTATTATTATTCTATTATAGGTTAAAGGCCATCTCACCTTGCAGGCACCATCAACAACCCCATTTTTAACACCTCACCAACTCCATACTGACCTGCTACATTTCCCATGGCTTTTCAAACTTTTATAATACAAAAGACCAAACAGCTGTTATTGCAATCTCCTCATCAACATATGTTACAGAGGTGATGCAATAGTTGACAGGGGAGGATGTTTTTGATGTCAAACCTTTAGAGACAATATTGTTTTAACACCTATTACCCATACTGGCCCACAGCTTTCATCTGAGGTCCATTCTGACATCCTGTACGGACCTTACCACCTGTTTCCACTGACACCTTTCACATGCACTAGCAATAGTGCCTTGTGTAGAGAGGGCAGAAAGGTACATAGTATCTACTATTCTAGTGGCCAACAACATGCTAAAGGACATATTATAGCTTTACAGCTCACACACAGATTCTTCTCAAGATCCACTTATAATTTTCATACTGTCACAATATTTATAAATGGATGGAACTCTTAATGTGTATGTAGCTTTTATTGTTGCTAATTATGATGGTTCAGTGACTAATATCACATTTACCGTACTGCATTTTATTCATTATTTTAGAGGCACCATCACTCCAGCTCTAGCCACTGTGCCTGAATGATCTTTTCTATGTCTTACCCTCCATTTACTGATATATTTTCCTTTATTTTATTTAATACGTGTTTTCAAAAATCTGAACAATACTGCAGTTGTCTAAGGATTAGGTTAGCAATTGTGGAAGTAATGGTCTTGTATTTATATTCTGAAATCCCATGTGGGCTTACTGATGACGTGGATCTCATGTCCTACATTACAATGACACTCCTGAACCTTTAATATGATACTAACAATCATTTGAGAAAAAAACTGAATAATTTAGCTGAATGCTGGTCTGCTTTATTACCATGCAAATGACAATCACTAGACGAAACAGTGAGCCCTTGAGATTAAAACAATTACTGTTATTGTAAGAGACAGCTACAAATGAAATTGCCAGGCCTGCAGCTTTGAATTGGTGACAGAGAAAGAGGTTAGGAAAGTCAAGCTGCTGAACCATCTCCATCAGGTTAAGTGCTTGAACTCCTGACAGACTGGTTGCAAATGAGGTCTTTTAGCTCCCATGAGCTGTGATGTGACAAGCTGTCTCTCAGCAGACTATAACTGGCCTACACTGCTGCATGATGATCTGCTGATCAGGAAGTCAGCATATGCTGAGCTTTAAGCAACAGCTCCCCCTTTGAGCATGGTGAGTTCCAAAATTTGTGTCATATAGAAGAGGAAAAAATAAGGCCAATTAGCGTTACATTGAACTCCACAGTCCAGATGTGTCCTGAGGCAAAATTTGGAGTCTCTCCACTTTCTTCTCTCCTTCCAGAAACAAAGCAGACATCCATAGAGAACTGAATTCATACATCTTTATGCTGACTACAATGGGTTAGACAGGAGGCTGAGTCTGGAAGCAGACTCTGAGTCTGCAGTCTTTGGCTGTTTGGGGATTTTTTTTTTTTTTTATTGTTGTTGTCTTCAGATTCTTATGAGTTTTCTCTTTCTGAGATGGTCCTTATGCTCAGTCTGCCTTCATTTCTCCTCTTATTCCTTATAAATCTTTCTGTCTGTCTCAGGGTATGTTTCAAGAATAATTCTATTACACAGGTCTGTCAGTGTGTCTGAGTTATTTCGCTTTTAATAAAAGTAAGAATTGTCCTCAGTAAAATAAATCAAATTGTCTGTCACAGATGTCTATTTCATAAATACACTAATGGTGTAAAGTGCAAACTTTTATTTATTGTATGAATAATAAGCTTCTGATTCTGTAACAACAGCCATATAAACAGTGAGTATGCTGTTCACCTCAATTTTATTTATATAACACAATTTCACAACAACTTCCAAGAACCTGGTGACGGAAGGTCTCGTCTTTAACAGAAAGAAACGTGACGAATCAGGATCAGGTTGGTGCTTCTGATTGGAGGTAAAGGGAAAGTAAAGAGAGAAAAGGAGAGCACAAAGACAATCAACAACAAATTGAGTCAAATGCTAAACTGTGAAAGAGAGAGACAGACATTAATGACAATTGCATGTTAAGTAAACAGAAGCGAGTGGAAGAGAAATATTCATTCCATCGTGTTTTGGGGTAACCTGATCCAGCCCTGCTTATAAACATTTTCAAAAAGGAAAGTCTGAAGCCTCATTTTTAAAGTAGAGACGGTGTCTGTTTCCCAAACCCATGCTGGTGGTTTTACAGAAGAGGAGCTTAATATCCAAAGGCTCTGCCTCCCATTCTACTTTTGGAGACTCTAGGAAGCACCAGTAAGCAGCAGTTTGAGAGTGAAGTGTGTTTTTGGCATAATAACAGGGAGCCAAAGAAGAGAAGCCAATATGGGAAGAAACATGATCTCATGTACTCTCACTGCTGCATTTTGTAGCAAATGAAGGCTTTTCAGGGAGCTTTGAGGAGAGCCTGGTGATAGGGCATTACAAAAGCCCAACACAGAGTAACAAATGCACGAACTAGCTTTTCAGTGTTACTCTGAGATGGTTTTAATTTTAAGCAATATTCCTCAAATAACAGAAACGAGCCTGAGCCTGGTTCTGCCAGAGGTTTCTTCCTGATAAAAGGGAGTTTTTCCTTCCCACTGTCACCAAAGTGCTTGCTCATAGTGGATCATCTGACTTTTCTGTTTTCTCTCTCTCTTTATTGTAGGGTCTTACCTTACAATATGTACCTTGAGGCAACTGTTGATTTGGCGCTATATGAATAAAATGGAATTGAATAGTTCTGTCTCTGTGCTGTTACGAACTCCAAATGTTGACTGAAACTCTTCAGATGATGAAATGTTGGACATTGGTCTATAATTAGCTAAGACAGTTGGGTAAAGTAAGGGCTTTGTGTAATGGTTTGAATACAGCAGCCTTAAAAGCCTGTTGTTCGTAGCCTACTAATAATGATGAGCTGATAATAATTAAAATCAAAGGTAGGATTTTTTTTAAACAGCCCTGTATGGATTGTGTCTAATGGAGATATCTAATGGAGACATCTATGGTTTGGATAAAACAAATGCTGACGTTAGCTCAGAGACATCAACAGGAGTGAAACAGTCGAAGTATCATCAGTTACTACATTTACTGTCATGAGGAAGGCTCATGTATTGGGTGTGTTTTTGTCATTGTTAAAGTATTTGCTTTTGTAAAACAGCATAAAATGAACCTTGTGTTAGGAGAAAAAGTCAGTTTAACATTGTTTAACATTTAACAAGTTATTACAGTCATGTTAGCTAATTTATACTATTGTTGGCAGTATTAACCATTTTTAAACAAAATTTTAAAAGAGTTAGTTTAAGCTTCAAGAAAACTAACTGATAACAAGATTTTGTGGTGCCTTGATACCTTTTACCCTTTTCATTACCCTAATTTTACTTTTATCTCAACCAATATAAAGAAGGTTAACAGCATTTGGTACTCACTGACTACTATAGCCTATGTTACTCTTTTATGCTGGAAGTGGGAGGTGGTGCATCTCTCTCTTTCTTTCAGCTGCAGCTGTGTGTAGTAGTGTCTGCTTAACAGTATATGCAGTACATCTGAGGCTAAGGCATGATAGTGTGGAGATCGTTTTCTTGGCCCACTTATTGTCAGTCATTCTTTGTTTAAAGACTCTAATGAATAATTGAAGTCTGATAACGCAGCATGTCAGAAAAACAGAAGTTGTCTGAAATATGAGCCTAATAGTGAGCTCAGTGGACTTCAGTGGTCTCTGCCGTTTAAATAAAATAGAACTTCTCTGGCAACAGGAAATGTATAGCAGGAATACATAGCTGACAATTATCTGATGTCATCCGATCATGTCAGCAGAATCTCAAAGGAATTAATGAAAAATCTTGAAAAATCCAAATCATAAAGCGCTGTGGCTGTTTGAGAGCAAAGGGAGACCCTGCCCATTATTAGCACTGCACTGGTTCTCACTGATGCTGCAGATGAAAGCTCATCCTTGAAGAGACTCAGCAGGTTACAGCAGGGGCTTCATTTGCTATTCTGCAAGGCTCACAAACCAGCGTTCACTTACGAGAATTTGATTAATTACCTCTGAAAGAGCATCTCTGATTATTCTTTTGTTTGGCTACTGATTTTGGCTAATTTCTGTTACCCCAAGCTGACTTGTAACAAGATGCAGTATAATCAGTTATACACCTGGGTCAGCGATTAATTCGAGTTTTGCAGATCATAATCTACAAGGTCTTTTAGCTGGTTACAACAACAGAATTTACAAATAATGCAAAACATGATGTGCTATAACTGATAAATTGTGATATTTGTAAGGCTTGTTAGACATAAATCTGAATACAGTCAGCCAGAATACGATAACTTTTAAAGTCTAAAGGTGTTTAGACTATAAAGGTAATGTGTGTCAGACATTTCTGACAGTGCATGTATGAGGTTTGAGGTATTGACACAGTGGGCTTACACTAACAAATATTCAAAGGCTACGTTCACGCTGCGGGTGAAAGCGCATCGAATCAGATTTATTTGACCCTATGCGACCCATATCCGATCGTAGTATGACAGTGTGAACGGCACAAATCCGATATTTTCAAATCCGATCTGGGTCACTTTCGTATGTGGCACTGAATCCGATACATATCCGATATTTTAGAAAGCGACTGCTGTTTAAACGGTCATGTCGCATTAAATCCGTCTTTTACGTCACTGACACAAGACAGACGCCAATTATCAGCACCGGAGAAGACATCGCAAACGCTTCCTGGCCAATAAGTGTAGATGTTAGTGAAACTGTTGGGAAGACAACATTGGAGAAACGTGAACATTTTATTTGTACTGTATAATCTGCAGATTCTGACAGAAATCTGCAACTATCCTTTGAAGCACCGCTCCTCTAAAACAGCAATAAGGATAATTATTAGGTTATTTACATTATTATGTAAATAACAAAATAACTCAAAGCAAAAATTGGGAAACGTAAAGTCCGAAGTCTTTATATTAAGGGCCATCAGTCAAACAATATTGTTTGCTCTGGGTCTGAGTTAGACTAAACCTACTGTGCCACATGACCTGTGCACCCAATAAAATGAGGACTGAAATTAAATTGTTTTGTTTTTGTGCATGGTACGGTCTCTCCACAAATATGCAACTTCTATCAACTAGTGTTTGCTAATTCTCCAAATATCACCACATAGATATTTGAAAATAGCGGTGGAGGCTGACGTCAAACACCAGCAACACAGTTTCTGCTGGTGTTCAAGGGACTATCAGCAAGTTATTAACCGATCAAGCTAGCTGTAGGTAGGTTAGCACCTGCTACCATCGGATAGTATCATACTATTTACTCATGCTTCCTGACTCCAGCCTCTCAGCAAGTACTACCTCAGTAAGGAACTGGTGGAGGTGTGTCTAAATAATTAACCAGCTCATAAATTTGTGTAAAGTGTTCATTTTCTAGCTCTTTGCTTTGAAACCAGGCCTTTGCAGCTATAACAGAGTGAAAAACCCTAATAGCATTGGCTTTTTGTATATCTTTGCAATGCACCTGCTGGTGTGCAGACATTGTAAACAGTGGAAAAGGCTGATTTGCTGCATATCTGTGTGAATTTGAGCTAATATTCATAACTTATGTATCAGCTCATGTATCTCCATCATGTTTTGAGGGATACAGTCTATCAATTTTGTGGTACTATGAAATCTGACCGATCAATATCAGTAGAAAGACAAACAAGTTCTCCACAGTAGCTCATAGCCTGTAGACAGATACTGAAAGACCTTTGTAGGATCATGTTTGATCCACATTTTTGCAGTAGCAAAATATAAACCCAAATAAAAGAATAACTCAAAGCAAGTATCTGACTGTTAACAGCACTGAGATCCACCACCACATCTACCACTTTCTCCTTCTCTTAAACATCTGTCAACCGCTTTTTCAGAGATCGCAAAGCAAGGGGAAAGGATTAACAAAAGACTTATTGTCTAGTTTTCCTTTGAGACTCAACCATGGAGGCTGCCCATTTATCTCTAGCTTGGTTTTATCAAGTCCAAAAGTCCAGCAATTACTTTTCCCCTCACCTTAGGGAGAGCAGGAAAGAGGGTTTCTGTAATCCCTGCTATTGTACAATAGGAAAGTTGTCCCTTTGTCATTTGTCCAGCTTACTTTAAAATATACTGCTCAAGTTGAAGGAGGCCACTAAGATGGATGCTTTCTGAGCTACTCAGCCTGGAGGATGTCGGTTGGTGTGTTGGTAGTATTTTGCACTAGAGAGACACAATTAATTAACTGGCAGTGTGTCAAGTCTCTAAACTGTGCAGAATTTAGCATCTGGTCGCATCAGTAGTGCTGCTGTGTTAGAGTCCAACTTTGTCATTACTGTTCATTTACTACATTCTTTCTCTGCATTAAATTACATTTCTTTGTATTAACTGGTAGAAATTGTGGCTCCAGAAGGCTCTGTTTGACTGTTCACAACTGTGTCCAAAACACAGATCATTTTGTCCCCGCTTTATTGCAGGGCTAGAAGGACAGCATGATGATGAGAGAGCAGTGGCTTTTTGAGGCAGTGCCAAGTCAGATTGAAATTCAGAAGTCAGATTCCATTAACACAATGGTGTTAATGGATTCTGACTTCCATAAAGAGCTAATGGTGGTCAGTCTCTGCTACTAATTTGCATGGAGAAGGCTGTGGCGTCAAAAACACCGCAGAGAGCCATCTGGAACTACAGCTCAATTGCAGTTGCCTGGATATGTCATTAGCAATGAGTACTGCTACTGTACCAAAGCCAATCAACATCACATAAGCGTCCCACTGTGTGGAGGTGGCTAACAGGGACTTAGGCCCAGTCTCTATCTTGGTTGTTCCATCCTGTCCCTTGTGTCTTTGTTTCTCAGTTTCTCCTATAGACTCAATTAGTTTAAAAAAAATAGAAAGAGCTCAAATTAATGGATATTTATTGGTGCAGTGCATCGCTAGATAGAGATAGATGGATACCAAGTCCCCCGTTTTCATTACTTAGGAAATTTGTTTTCAGTGGGAGAGATATTGCATCACTTATCCAACTGAGACTTCTCCAGTCTCAGTTCATTCTTTTATGTTTTAACACAGCAACAGTCCATCAGCATATTGTATAAATCCTTTAAAACAGATGAATTACTTTTGATGTGGGACTTGCTTGTTGGGAAATGATTTCTAAAAAATGCTTAACACTGTTTACAGACGGTTTGCCTTCTACACCAAGATGAAAATGCAGAACACAAACATACTTCCCCTTCCACAAGCCGGAAATGTGCCTACTGCTTCTCTTGATCTCCTGAATCAGCTAGCAAACGAACATCCACCCAGGAACAAGCACGGCTAATGTCAGTTTGCGAGCTAAAAATCTAACATGCCACTCAGCTTACCTGAAAATGCCACATGGTATAGATGTTAAATTGCTGCATATGGTTGTTATTGTACAGCTGTGTAAAGGTACAGCTACCAACAGCGATTTGTGTAGCTGCTAGTGCTAGCTCAGCTGTCAGTGAAACTGCTTAAAGCTGTTCCGGTTTAACTGAGATCACCTGGTTTCTCCTTTTCAGTCATAAAAATATTAAGAATGCAAATATCAGCCTTTCATTACTTTTTCAAACCTAGCTTGGATGTTTTATGCCATAACATTTACATTTTTCCTGCTAGTGTGAATATGGCCGTGATGTTGGGCTGCAAAAATGTATGACTTATCAATAATAAGATGAAATATCAAACACTAACAACAATGTGTAGTCTATATATCTATGCATTATACATGATATTTAAACATTTTCACATATTATTGTCATTTTTACAGAAATTCTAATATTTTTAAAAAACAACACCAAATATGTTCATATCTTTTTATCTGTGTTTGAAAGCATTTCATGTATTTATTGAAGCTGCAGACACTGCTGTTTAGATGATTAAAAAGACATTATAGTTGTTGTTTTTATAAACTTTTCCTTTTCCATCTTCCCTCTTAGTATCTTTATAGGCTCTGTGATTTGTTTCAGCTTTATTGCGCTTGACTCACTCTGACATTCTGATTCGACCTATTGGCACTCACAGCAGAGAGTGCTGAGTGAGTAATAAAGTGCAAGCAAAGAGCAACAAGGGAAACATATGCATCTTTTTTCAGTGCATCTTAGTTGCTACAAAGCTGCTACTGGCATCTATATATGTACAGTAATGTATGTAGACACCGATGTGTTTATTTGAACTGGTGTCTGTATGTGGGCAGGAGCCTATGCAACAACCTTTTCAATCTTTAAGTACATATTCATGGAGAAAATATGTCAGGAATTAGATTATTCAATTGCAAACACAGATTTAACTGCACTCTTTCAACGTGAGCAGATCGCAAAATAAAAAGAACAAATTATAAAGGTGCAAAATGTGACAATGTACAGAATGTTCGGTTAAAGCAGTGCAGAGCTTTGCTGCAGTCTTTTCTTTTGGCAGTGTGTGAGGCCTTATTATTGCAACAGAAGCCAGGAATCCTTAATCCACAGGGGTCTCAGTGGGAAGGAAAAGCTTCTTCAACAATCCCCATTCTGGGAGCCTGTGGTGAAATCCAGCGATCAGTCAACCCTGAGCCTCTGAGCCTCCTGAGGGCTTGGGACTCAGGCCAGTGTTTTACAATGGCCCCTGTGCACTGAGTAAAAAGAAAGGAAGAGAAAAGCAGAGTGAGTGAGATGAAGAGACAAAGGAAGAGAAACAAAAGAGACAGAGATGCACCGATCGAGAGAGAAAGACAGCCAAGGTCTGTTGGGGAGAAACATCGTAACTCACATAAACACCTAAAAAATAGGCCCAGTGCTGCTGAATTCATAGAGCTGAGCTGCAACACTGGTGGGACACAAGAGTGGGTGTCAATTTTGCACGAAGCCTACACACATAGACATATCCTAATAGTGTCTATGGGACAGTTTTGTTTCTTTTGAGGGGGGATATGAACAAAACCTCCTTTCAAACGACTTCAGCATTATTCAAGTTATCAAGATCCTGCACCACCCGACAGGAGGCCATCTTGTTAATTTCAGAACAGTGATTTAGAATCGATTCATGCAGCACTCGCCATGGAGCTCACCAGAACCTCCTCACATCATTCTGCGGTGTATCATTGAAATGCAGAATCAACCGCCGTGTGTTGTTACACAGCTCATAAAATAAGAAAAACAACAGGAAATCTTCTTCAGATTGATTGCGGGTATGAAATTAACACTCGCTGTTAAATGTCACTGAAATTATGAGCTGTGATGAGATTCATTTTTTTATCATTCTTATTAATAAAAATGGGGTTCGAAGGATATAATCAGTTGTCCTTTAGAAATGATAAGAAATCAACATCACTTAAAAACATTGCACTGGGCATGGCTGCATGCAGTTTTATGCACACGCTCATTTATTCAGCTCCCATTTAATGATAACCTTTGATCACAACTAACCGCGGACATCCTATTCACATGCGTGATTTCATTGTTCAAACATCCCGCACTGTCTTTTTCCCAGGCACCCAGAGATTGACCCTGCATTTCTGACCACTTCATCTACAGTTTTTGTTTACAAAAACTCATCAAGTGCTTAAAGTCACTGAAAAAGACTAAAAGTTCCCACTCTGTGAATGTGGGAATTTTCCCTTGGAAGATATCCCGGTGAGTCACATAACTAATAGGAAAAACTTATGCCCCTCACAAGAATCTGTTCATTACCGTGATTGTAATTACACGATTAAGTATGTGCAGGAGTAGAGGCCTGATGGGTGGCCATCAAAGCTCATCTGATCCTCCACCAGAGGGCACTGCGAAGTGCTCTCTTGACCTCAGAGCTCTTCTTAACTCCCCAGTAGTGCAATACTTGTATCTCAGCACTCTACCTCAGAGCTGTGTGTAGAGGCACTCAGCACAGACACACACATATACAGATACACATACATACACAGAATAATTTCAAATGTTGTCCAGCAGATTTCTGTGCTGTTTGTGTAGCTTGAACATGCAGACTGTAGGATGAAACTTTTCTTCCTTTGACTCCATACGGTAAAATGCATCATTCCGTTTCACAAAGCAAAGACGCGGATGTGCTTTGGTCTCTGCCAAAAGGAGTGTAAGAACAGAGGATGCACAAAAATCACTGAGCACACCAAAATGGATCTTTTTTTAATAATCGCCTTGTCGCACTGTGGTAAGCTTTGAGTGTATCTTTTGTGTCTGAACAAGCTCGACGCAAACACAGAAGGCATTCAAACATTTTTTAGGCTCCCAGCAGGATTCTTTAAAAGTTTTAAAAATGAATAATACCCCTTCTCCACATGGCATCCTCAGTCAGCATTACAGAATAGAAGGCAATAAAGTAATCTCCAGTGTGCACCATCAAGCTCAGGCTTCTGCTTCTGCTGCCTAATTTTTTTTTCTTTTTTCTTTTTTTAAATAAAAGCGCTGAAACATGCAGGAATGTGACAAATGACAGGGAAAAACCTGAAACCTATGACCTCCTTGCTTTAGCATGTCGGTATGCTTTTGGTCCATCTGGTCCCTTAAAGCAAGTCAGTGCAAAGTTGTTATGAGTGATCACTTTATTCCTATAAACCTATAGTATGAAGCCTTCCTATTCTCATGGGAGCACCCTGTTTGAACTCTGATGGAACCTTACTAAGATACTGTGTGTTGTGTTTTTTCCTTTAATGTGCCAGCCATCTGTGTGACACTTCCATAAATAATTTGTATTTCTGTAAACCACGCATTTGTCAGTAGGATCTATATTTTTTTTCTTAAACCATGTGAAGGCTGATTATTCAATGGTATGGCAAAGCTGTGCAGTGACCTCTAGAAAGACGAGTGTCTGAACACCCACTGCCTGACACTGAGATTGCACAATCGCAACACATTCTTGGATATAAATATTCTGTACGTTTTCAATTCAGATACTAATAAAGTTCAACTCTGAAGCGAATATTATCTCCTCGTTAGTGGGTGTAAATTAAGAGACATATGGTATGTTTTGCTTAAATACAATATACCAGAGAGGAGACTTGCAAGACTTTGGCCTACACACACACACACACACACACACACACACACACACACACACACTGGATACACTGGATACTATAGTGGTAATGCCAAAGCCATACCAGCTTGGACGTCGGCCGAATTAACAGGAATCAGGTGTTGAGGAGCCAGGACACACCGATGCGAAGTGGGCTAAAGAAGGAGGCATAGGACTGGTGAGTGTCAGAAAAGCTGTCCAGAATGAAACAACAAACATCGACGAGTACATCAGGAAGATGGCCACAACTGACCACGTGCTTAGTGAATACCTCAGGCAGCAGAAACCCAAGAAAGAAGAGGAGGAACCATTGTGGAAAGACAGGCCCCTGCATGGTATGTGCCACCAGCAGATAGAGGAAGTGGCTGATATCTAAAAATCCTACCAAGCTGGACTGAAAGACAGCACAGAGGCACTAATCATGGCAGCACAGGAACAAGCTCTGAGCACAAGATCCATAGAGGCTGAGGTCTATCACACCAAGCAAGACCCCAGGTGCAGGCTGTGTAAGGATGCCCCTGAGACAATTCAGCACATACAGTGGCTTGCAAAAGTATTTGACCCCCTTGAACTTTTCACGTGAGAAGTGGAACAAAAATCATACATGATTCCAAACATTTTTTACAAATAAATAACTGCAAAGTGGGGTGTGCGTAATTATTCAGCCCCCTGAGTCAATACTTTGTAGAACCACCTTTTGCTGCAATTACAGCTGCCAGTCTTTTAGGGTATGTCTCTACCAGCTTTGCACATCTAGAGACTGAAATCTTTGCGCATTCTTCTTTACAAAAAAGTTCCAGCTCAGTAAGATTAGATGGACAGCGTCTGTGAACAGTAGTTTTCAGATCTTGCCACAGATTCTCGATTGGATTTAGATCTGGACTTTGACTGGGCCATTCTAACACATGGATATGTTTTGTTTTAAACCATTCCCTCGTTGCCCTGGCTTTATGTTTAGGGCCGTTCTCCTGCTGGAAGGTGAACCTCCGCCCCAGTCTCAAGTCTTTTGCAGACTCCAAGAGGTTTTCTTCCAAGATTGCCCTGTATTTGGCTCAACCCATCTTCCCATCAACTCTGACCAGCTTCCCTGTACCTGCTGAAGAGAAGCACCCCCAGAGCATGATGGTGCCACCACCATATTCAACAGTGGGGATGGTGTGTTCAGAGTGATGTGCTGTGTTAGTTTTCCTCCGCACATAGCGTTTTGCATTTTGGCCAAAAAGTTCCATTTTGGTCTCGTCTGACCAGAGCACCTTCTTCCACATGTTTGCTGTGTCCCCCACATGGCTTGTGGCAAACTGCAAACAGGACTTCTTATGGTTTTCTGTTAACAATGGCTTTCTTCTTGCCACTCTTCCATAAAGGCCAACTTTGTGCAGTGCACGACTAATAGTTGTCCTATGGACAGATTCCCCCACCTGAGCTGTAGATCTCTGCAGGTCGTCCAGAGTCACCATGGGCCTCTTGACTGCGTTTCTGATCAGCGCTCTCCTTGTTCGGCCTGTGAGTTTCGGTGGACGGCCTTGTCTTGGTAGGTTTACAGTTGTGCCATACTCCTTACATTTCTGAATGATCACTTGAACAGTGCTCCGTGGGATGTTCAAGGCTTGGGAAATCTTTTTGTAGCCTAAGCCTGCTTTAAATTTCTCAATAACTTTATCCCTGACCTGTCTGGTGTATTCTTTGGACTTCATGGTGTTGTTGCTCCCAACATTCTCTTAGACAACCTCTGAGGCCGTCACAGAGCAGCTGTATTTGTACTGACATTAGATCACACACAGGTGCACTCTATTTAGTCATTAGCACTCATCAGGCAATGTCTATGGGCACTCAGACCAAAGGGGGCTGAATAATTACGCACACCCCACTTTGCAGTTATTTATTTGTAAAAAATGTTTGGAATCATGTATGATTTTCATTCCACTTCTCACGTGTACACCACTTTGTGTTGGTCTTTCACGTGGAATTCCAATAAATTGATTCATGTTTGTGGCTGTAATGTGACAAAATGTGGAAAAGTTCAAGGGGGCCAAATACTTTTGCAAGCCACTGTAACAGCAAGGTGCAAGATGCTAGCAGGCAGGGCATACATGGAACGCCATAACCAAGTGGCCGGCATAGTATTCAGGAACATCTGTTCCGAGTATGGCCTGGAAGTCCTATGGTCAAAATAGGACAAGAATAACTGAGCTAAGATCCTGTGGGACTTCCAGATAAAGACGGACAAACTGGTGATGGCTAACCAACCAGAATATAGTAGTGATGGACAAGGAGAGGACGATGGCCATAGTGATAGATATAGCTATTGTGAGTGATAGCAGCATCAGCAAGAAGGAACACGAGAAGCTCAAGAAAGACCACTGGCTGAGAGAAGAACTCAAAGAGAAGGCAACAGTGGTCCCAGTGATAATCTGAGCACTAGGTGCAATGACCCCTAGGCTAGGCGAGTGGCTCAATCAGATCCCAGTAACAACATCCAAGATCTCTGTCCAGAAGAGCGCAGTCCTAGGAACAACAAAGATACTGCCCACGACTCGCATGTTCCCAGGCCCGAGCTTGAAGGATAAAGACCACCTGATACAGGATACATCTTATCTTTAAGATCTTAAATCTTAGCATACAACATCGTACTTTAAGGTATTTAATCTTAAAGTACAACAGAGCACTCTCAGACTGGAGACTCTCAGACTTCCTAGATTATATGAAAATAAAATGGGCGGCAGAGCATTCAGCCTTAAGACCCCTCTTCTGTGGAACCAATTCCCTGTTTGGATACGGGAAAGAGAAATGATAAAAACAAACTTTTATTAGGCTTAAGCCTTTCTTTTTTGATAGAGCTTATAGTTAGGGCTGGATCAGGTGACCCTGAACCCTCCCTTAGTTACCCTGCAATACGCCGAGGCTGCTAGGGGCTGGAGGTTTCTTCTTGGTAAAAGGGGTTTTTTCCTTCCAGCTTTTTCTATGTTTGCTCGCTTATAGAGGGTACTCAGATTGTTAAGGTTTTCTCTGTTTATCTTACAGTATAAAACACCTTGAGGCAACTGTTATTGAGATTTACACTATATAAATGAATTGTATTGAGCTAAACTGATTTGGACTGAAACAACATTTTGTCTATTTAGTTCAAATTTAAAAAAACACAAGCGTAAATTTGAGTTTTTACCGATATTTCTTGAAAGGGTGCAATAACATCTTGGCATCGCCAATACTTCTAACAGCTAGTAACAATGGAAACAGGACTCAAGAGAGCAACGCAGACTCGGGAGGAAAAGCACAAAAAGCCAGACTTTACTTGGAAAAAAGGGTTTGTATATGGGTAATCAATCAGAGGGAGGAAAACAAGTCTGCCATAGAGTGAGCAGAGGGAGGAACCAGGGAAAACAGGCAGAGTAAAAAGAAGAAAGAAAAACACTAGGAGACTAAGAAAAAAACAACAACAACAAAGGCTGTCTCAGTGCTTAAGACACTCCAGCCCATCTGGCACAGACAGAGAGGGGAAGACACAGACCAAGTACACAAAGTTGGTAACATGGTTAAATACAGGTGATGCACATTAGGAAAGGCGCAAAGATCACAATGGCGGGAAACACCTAAGGGCAGGAAGTGAAGTGTCTGAATCAAAGGAGGCTCGAAGTGTACAAGCATGGCTTAAGGAAATGAGAGCTCACATTAGTCGGCAGCCTAGTGTGACAACAGCATATGTATGTAATTAACTTTGTGAGTATAATTTATATATGCATTTTTCTTCTTATTAGCTACAGCATGTTTTATTATTAAGCTCCATTTAATATTGACAAAGGCAGACTTTGTTGGCTGGTCATACTAACATTGACTTTGGGGCTTTTAGAATTCCTTTTAATGTGAATTTCCTCTTCGGTGAGAGTCCACCCTTATGGCAAAATCCCCATGAAGTTTTTTTTAAGCAATTTGCATATTGCAAATTCTACTTTTGTAGAAACAAGTGTTTCATGCAGAGCTCACAGCACTTTCCCTTTTTCAGAAAAATGCCACAACGCATTATTTATTGATTTCAGGTGAGAAATCAAAGAATGTTTTCTATTACTTCAAATATAAAAGCCTCACAGTCTCATAAGCCTGGACTCCTTTCTTCTTTTCCATTTCAATCACTACCTGACTTTCTCTCTAAAGAAAACTGGCAGCTTCATATGCGTTGTCTACTTCACGCTGCACGTTTTCTGCTTTAAAGCTCTGCAATATTCTGAGGCCCTTCACTCACAGCAGGGGGACTCAGTGTTACAGAAACAATGTTTGCCACCCTTCCATCCTTCCTACCATTTAGCGAGTGCATATATGAGCAGCTAAACAGCCTTCCTCTTTATCAAGTGAAACAGTGCATGAAATTCAGATTTTAGTTCTGACTACGTGCTGACTCTGGCGCACACTTGATTGTTAGAAAGATTTCTGTCCCACTCTGTCACACGGCTTTGATGGAGAGAAAATCCAGTTTTACATGATCAGCTGTGGTTTCATGCTTTACAGTATTAAACATGTGCCCAGAAATAAGACTGGGGGAGGTTTGTAGCAAACCAAGTGTGTTTATCAGAGTGTTAAATCCTATCAAATATGCTTAGTTTCTCTTTGAATATATAGCTAATTTAACCTGGTTGATAAACATGTTGATGGTGAGGCCAGGCAACTAATGTTTTACTTCTGCTTAGTTATTTATCCCTCATTTCCCTCTAAGGTCAGTTTATTAATATATTATTCAGAAGCATCATCTAAAACCTGAGGATTGCCATCCATCTGCTAACATTGTGCCACAGGCAGGGAATAGATAAACAAACTGGATGTAGGGAGGGCTTAGCCGAGGAGCCCTGTGCTGAGGAAACTAGATACGAATAGAGGTTAGGGAGCCTGAAACAAAGTTTATGCCAGGCCACTTATTATTAAGTTAGATAATCGTAAAGGATGTCGAGTGATTTGACTAGCAAGCTTAACTCATCACCATCATCACCTTAAAGAGGCTGGGCGATTCTTTTGATTTGGATTATCTTTTATTGTGTACCTTTTTGTGTATATAAAACCTCTGTAAAAATTACCAAGCCCAGATTCTAAAAGAATGTGAAAAATTATCTCCCAGAGAAATGTTTCCCATGTCACTTATTTATGTCACCATAGAAACAAGTATTAAACAGCTAGTCAATCACTTTTTACTTTTTGACGGGAGTAGTTTTTGCTTGTCTTCAGCTACAAGCATGGCAAATGCTTTGTTGACTATTGTATATGTATGATTCAAGTGTGTTATACTCCCAGTATATAAGATCATCTTTTCTTTAGAAAAATCCTTTGTGGTAGGACTTTATTGTGGCTGTTATTAGCATTACTGTGACTAGCTATAACCTAGCTATAGCCTGTGACCCAGGCTAATATTTAGGGACAGACAAAATTCATATTAAATGAAATATCAATTTTAAATCATCACATGATAATTGAATATGTTTCCTGGATAAAAATCGTAAGGTACAGCTGATAACTACACTCACTGAATTTGGTGACACATGTCCTTTTACCTTGTTTTCACCAGGCCAGCTGGTCACACCAGACTGGATAACAGACAGGAGATAAAACAAAAGGGTAAAAAAGATGTGCTGCTGTGATATATGGGGTAATACAAATTCCTGTTTTTATTCATCTTTTTCTTTTTGTAAAAAATGACTGCATGTCACCATAACCTGAGAATAATATTTACAAAAACAAAGGGCATGACACAAATATTGTCAAAAATGATTAGCATCATCAATAAATTGGGACACGTTACACATATGAGACACATGTGTATTCCAAATTTTCCAGTGCTGTCATATACTGGCTTGGTGAGAAGAGCAAATTAAATTGACACTACTGATGGATTGTCTAAAAAGGGAGAGTAATGGGTTTATTGTGGGAGGAAAGTGTTTCTGACAGCTAGCATCTGTTAATCCAGCAATGCAAAATAAAAGCCTAAAAAGTCATTTCTCCATGCTTTTGTCATTATCTGAAAAATATAGCAAATAAACACCAGGCCTCAACTTCAAAATATGAGCCCAATCAACACCTTTCTGACAGTGTTAAGGGTGTTATTCACGCTGTAACACCTTTACCTTTAAGGATTTTGGGAGACATAGCTTGACATAGCTTAAAATAAATACATCTCAACTGATGTCCCACCAGTATATATCTAGACAGTGGAAGCTTGTTAACATCTCTCGTGCAGGACATATTTATTAAACTGGCAGTATAAACATTTATATAAAAACACTCAAATGCTAATCTAATCATAACACGGTATATGAGAAGTTCCACTTTGGGCTCTGGTGCTCACTCCTCAACAGAAACAGTTAAAATTGACAAAATCTTATCCAAGCACTGAGTCATGAATAGTGTTAGAAAGTCATTTAAAAAAATACATTCTGATGCAGAGATTATTAATCACTCAATTCTAGCAGCTAACCTTTGTAATTTCTAAAATATAATTACATGTTGTACTACATGTTTCAAGTAACCTAGTATTTTGTAAAAGACTTGCACACCTTATAGTGATCATTGATGTTAGACAGGCACTTTAAGTTCAATCTAAACTGAAATTACAATGAAAAAAAATGACTGGGTAGTAAAAGATTAATGTTATGAAGCTTCATTTTGCTTTATATTTTCATGTAGTTCCACTTTGAATGGCACTTAAAGAATCAAAGAACAAAGATTAATGTGCAGAAAAGTGAACATTAGTCAATTAATTGAACTAATGAATAAAAAGTGAGCTATTATACTCACTAAGAAAACCAAAAGAGAGTGGGTTCGTATTAGCTAAAAAGGCATGGAGAAGTGATAGCTCTTGGAAAAAGTTAAGGATATGCAGTTCTCTTCTATTTTCTCGTCTATAAGGTTCTCACTGCTGTCTTTGTTCAGGGGGTGCTTGATTATTACAGTGTGTCTTAAAAGCATTAAATCATGGTGATCAAAACAGACCACTGCGATTATCTGGCATTAAGCTCAAGTCTCTATCTTGACATTGGAAAAAAGGCTTCACATAACATTGACGTAGTTTTTGTGGTTTAATCAAGTCTGGAGTTTTGAGAGCGCGGGGCGGTCTGGCCAGACGGCTGGAGCAATGCACGAAGGTGATATTTGAGACTATGTGTTGAAAGTCGAGCTTGCTCTCTCTTTCCAGCATGAATTGAGAGGTGATATTTCTGCAATATGTGTCCAGTTTCTGCTCTATGAAAAGACTGCATTAACAAAGACAAATGACATCTGATAAAACTTGTTGTTGTCACCTGAACTGACGCTAACCTCAGGCAAGTTAGTGAGATATAACAGGAAAAAGCAATGTGTGTTATACTGTAGCAGAAAAGTATAAACACTTCTAGATACATAGGTAGATATCCTTTGAGGTAGATACATATTACGATATACATTAATCATTTGTCCTTCCCACAGTGATAATGCTACTAACACAAATACAAGTGATAGGGAGACAATCTACAGTGTTCATTTATAAAAATATCTTTTACATTAAAAATGTTTCAATATCAAATTTTCATCAGACTAACATAAACCTGTCAAAGTCAAATAAGAATCATTTTAGTTCAGTATTTCCAATCTGTGTTTCATGTGTCTTTGCAGATGTAAAAGGATGGTACAATAAGACAACATTGAAAGGTCTGCTAAATGCCCTAATTTAGCTTAAACAGAAATTCAAATGCTGGGAGGAAAAGATTGGTTCAGTGGCAATTTTTACTTACCTGCTACTTACCTGGCATATCACTAGGTGCACTCATATTGGTTCGTTACTGTTACATGGCAATGAGTGAAATCAGTGGCCACTGTGACTTAAAGATTGGAGAGGACAGTTGGAAAACAAAACATTTTCACTGTTTCCCCAGTTAGCAAATAATCTCTACTTTCTTTAACCTCCTAAGACCCGAAGTCTTCAATGGCATGCATTTTTAATTTCTCTTCAATATTTGGGTTGATTGGCACCTGATGAATGTAAAAACAAAGAATTACCAGATTTCTTTTTTTTTTTTTTTACCAAATCTTTGTTCCTGAGAAAAATGAGATTCACATATGAGGATATTTGTTTAAAATTTCAATAGCACAGTGGCAGTATAATGTCCTCGTAAGTGGATACCAGGCCCTTGTAGAGCAAAATGTAATATTTTGCTCTAGACAACCCAAAATGTGATGTCCACATATGTGAACGCCAGGTCCTAGGAGGTTAAAAAAATGGCTCTCAGATTTTCTTAAAAATATTTTCTGCATGTTCAGGAGTTGTGCTTAGTCCCTTAGTTACAGTGGAAATAAATCTAAATGCTTCAGCATACTAAGACATTTAGGACAATTTGCTCCCAACTTTGTTTGGGGATGGCCCGTTCTGGTTAGAATATGACTGTGCAAGTTTTAATGAGAAAATGTGGTGTAAAAGGACTTGGCTGGCCTGTACAGATTTCCAACCTCAACTCGATAGGACAACTTTGGGATCAATTGGAGTGGGGACTGTGAGTCAGGCTTTCTCATCACATATCAATGTCTGACCTCACAAATGCATTTCTTGAATAGTCAAAAATTCTCATAAACACTCCTGAACCTTGTGGAAATCCTTCCAAGAAGAGATGAAGCTGCTATAGGTGCAAAGGTTAGGACCTAATGGATGAAGAATGGGATGTCACTCAAGTTCATATGAGTGTGGAGGCAGATGAGCGAATACTTTTGGCAGTAAAGTGTATATGTACTTGTAGATATCACAAGTAGATTAATTATTAGATTGTTTTATTTTTGTTTTTACATTGATTCTTTACTTGCTATGAAAAACATCACCAGGGCTGTGACTAAACAAATAAAAAATTAAACTGTCTCACGTACATTTAAACATTTCTTTACCAGAATGCTGAATTACAACCCATCAGATTCTCCCTTGTTTTAATGACAGAACTGTAATTAATTCTATAATGCCCTTTGTATCATATTTGACACATGAGTTTCTGAGACCTCTATCTCATCAACATGATCAATACTTGCCATAATTTCAAAATGTTAGGAACAAAATTCTTTTTTATTCTAAAATTAACATTGTTGTTGTTAACAAACAGTTGCCAAAAACACCTAATGTATCAAATGTGATACAAAAATATATCATACACAAAATGATATAGCAAAAAAAATTGTGAATTTTGTTATAAGGGTCAATAAACATCTCAGTTCCAAAAAATCAGAATTTTTGGGCTAATTTTTTGATGGGTTGGGTCTTACTATGGGCAATTGTAAATAAAATGCAGTTGTTTAGTTATGTCTCAAAAAGTACTTTGCAAGGAGTACCAACTACCTCTTGAGCTATGGCCCAGCCAGTGGAATGAACTGAACCATGTTATCCATGTGAATGGAGAACCTTATCTTCACCTTCTGGACAGAAACATTACTCTAAATGAATGCTAATGTTGCTCCTTGAAATGTTCACAGGCAAATGATTCCTAACAAGTCCGCAGCAATAACCGCATCCCTATCACAGACACTGTGCTTCAAGGTAGTCCTGCTGGACTATGGTGGCAAAAAAAAACAAAAAAACAACAGATTTAATGGTATATCATGTTTTTTTTTCACTTTTTTTTTTGCAGTGTAATGTTTGAGTGAATCTTTATTTGCTTTTGTCTTGTGCTGCACCACATTAAATGCATACATGCAGAATATCAGCATAATGTAAAGAGACAGCAATTGCAGACAGCACAGCACAGCTGTAAAAATAGGCATAAAGAATTACACATAGCGATGTAAACAAAAAGCAGATGTTTTACGAGGTTGGAAATACATTCAACATGCTTGTAGACCTCGAGGATACGTATTATGTACTTTGTGAGCATATTTGAATGTAAACAAAAACCTGATTGTTTAAAAGCCTCCACAGGACACCTTTAATCACTGCATGACCATATTCATTATTACCAAAAAAAAGTCTCATAAATAGCATCAATTTACTTTAATATAGACAAGTTCACACATATCTACTTACATCATCTGTCATGCTTATGGTAAAGGGGTTCCTGGTGTTGTGGGTTACATAAGCCTGCCTTTGCTTTCACATACTGCAGGAGCCCACTCATATCAGTGGGTGACATCCCTCCAGGGAGAGTTATGCATCCCCAGGGAGGTGAGAGCATGTCATTGGTGCAAACGGTTGGCTAAGGCTCAGAGGGAGCGTTTTAATTGTAGCTTGTGTCATGTTGAAATAGTCAGTAAGGCTTTGGTGACAGAAAAGGTTGCCAGCAATAAATGGTGTTGTGTTACAAGTATGATATGTTTTTACAGGTCTTCCAATGGTTACAGTGGCTCATGCTCTTTTTTGAAATGTGGAGAAATGAGGTCTTCTTCATGTTAAATGGATCTACGCCTTTGTTTTATTCAACACAATCGTGTTTTGGAGAATTGGGCTTTTATGCTATTTAAATAAAAAGTGCTTATGTGTACAATGCATTCAAACTTAGAATTATTACATTGAAAATACACAGGAGCAGGTTTGCGGTTTGTGGAGGCCGCCATGTTCCCAGCATCATATTTGAATATAGTGGCTGGTATGTGGTTAGAGACTGGCCACATACTAGCATATTGCCAGAGAAGGGGTACTCTACACCAAAGAAGCGAAAATGTCATCCTCTTTCTCATAACCTCAGGCCTCATCTCCTGAACTGAAGCCAGGGCTCTAACACATGAAAATGTGCATAAACATGTTATTTATTCCCGATATTGTTGTAGTTACTTATTGTCAGCAGATTAGACATGCGACCCTAAGCAACAACAGTGACATGTTATAAGCCTACATTCTGCCAACTAATATTAGGCTGAATCATCCTAAAAATAATATTTTCTGATAAACTGATAAACAGTTTGATTACATTCTCACATCATATGAGAGTTTATTCAGTAAGGGTCAGACAGAGAGAGCAACAACCCGACACTGACAGCTGAGGTAAACAGTAGACTCCTACAGATAGGAGACAACTCTGGGGCAGCTCCAGAACCAGTCTAAACAATAGCAGAAACACAGGAACAGGTCTCTCTTGGCTAACTAAAATATGTTTGTCCTACAGCGACCACCGTAGCTAAGATTATGCACTATCCACATTATGGGATGGGAAGTTTTACACATACAAGACCATGTGGTTGAAAGGAAGCTTGTTATTTTCTCCTCAGATGTATGAAATACAACTGAGAGACAAAAAGTGCTTATTTTAAACATTTCAGGTTGTCCGTTCACCAAGTCTGAGACTAACAAATATGCAGTCCAATCAATCCACAGTTAATGCAAAAAGCTCTCCTGACTGTCATAAGTCATTTGAAATTATCTGTAATATTTCACATGCCAGTTAATTTGAAGGTAATTTCAGAGGCATTGTTTGTTCAGCTGAAAAGCAAAAGTCTAATTAATCTGCACGGGCTGCAGTGAACGGCGAATAGCTATTGTAAAGTCATTCCACACCTGAGAGGAAGTGTTCAGAATATTCTAATTGTATTCCCATTTCAGCTGTCAGCAAGAGTGACGAATAAGTTGCCAATCTGCTGACTGTGAGACAGATGAAATTGAACGTTCAAGCTTTGCGAGTGAATTTGAGGTTTAATCTTAGCATCCAGCCAGAAAATACTAATCCTTGTGATGAGTGTATGCATGTTCATTACCAGAAATGAAAGTATAAGCCAAGTGGAGAACAATCAGCGACAGCACTCACCACAAATAAAGTCTTTCCCCGAGTGCTTTATTTGCGCAGTAAAACTTTTCTATTGTCCCTGCCCTATCAATAGGGAGACAAGAGAGAATGCAAATCCAGAGCAACCAACCTCTACTCCACACTCAAGTGTGAGCTTAATTAGCTTCAGGAGCAGGTTTGTTGAACAAAAACATGAAGAGCCAGACATTGATCAAGGGAAAGGCTCGAAAGATAAAGCACCAATGGCAACCTGAGTTGTCTTTAATTAAAAGTAAAGGGTTTATCCTTGCAAACGGGAGCTGCTGGTCTCTAAAGGGCACTCCAATTACAGACTGAGACAAAAGGGAAAAAATCCACTGGAGTAGTGAGCTTGTCGTGTCAGAGTTTTGATTTGTGTGGTGTTACAAAAGCCATGTAAATTGATGCGTGTAAATTTGTTGTGTGCGTGTGTGTGCGTATGAGAGACAAATATATGTATAAACGGGTATTGTACTTGTAAAAATATGTAAGTGTCGGGTCAGCAAAGAGAGTCTGGTTATGATTTTCCATTCTTTGAAGATCTGTGTGTGTGTAACGTGTGCACGTGCAAGTGTGCTGGAGAAGGGTAGGGGCTGGGGTTGGAAAGAAGGCGTCCCTCTAGCGGTCCCTCCCCAGCCCTGCCCCTTCACATAGAGAAGTATCTTGTAGCAGGTCCCAAAACTGGAAACTCATTCAGTCTCTTCTGAATGGAGTGTCTTTAACACAACAGTGGAGGACTTAACTCTTCAGCAACGAAAATATGAGAGCCCTGCATCTGGTTTTTGTTGGTGCCTTCCTGAGTGTACTGCTCTGCCTCCCCAGCCCTGGTCATGGAGGTAAGTGCCACTGCAAATCCCTCTTTTAGTGTCCTGGCTCTCCCCTTCTGCTCCCATTTGTCAGAGATCCACAGAAAAAGATCAGATCACCATCTCTGTCTGAGGCTTCCCCTCTGCATAAATCCAACCATGGTTGGCTGACAAGTTAATCCCTCAAAACAAACCCAGTATCAACGTTATCCTTTACAGATGCTGCACTGGGCTACAAACTTTCTAAGTAACTCCACATCAGATCTTCAGTTGTCTCCCTTTTACTGTTGTTTATTCATTCTCACGGGACACATGTCACTCACTGTTGTAAAACCTTTTATATTCTTCGATGAAACTCAATACACTGAGGAAAAGATGAGCAATGGTCTGACCACTTGTCCAAAGGCTGGGGCAACATCTGTCGGCTTCTCCTCTATCGCATTTTTTCTTCTTTTTTTTTTTTCTTTTTTTTGCTTTCAAGTCTGTGGTGAGCTGAATGAGTGAGCGCATTTACCTTGGGAATGTTTGCATTGAAAGCGTGTTGCCAAAAGGCAGGAGGTAGAGAAGTTGAAGCCCTCTTAGCTGAGGTCCTGCTGCCGGCAGCAATGAATGGCTCTTTCAGAGGGGAAGTGCACAGTGGAAGGCAGAGCCGCTCCTTATCCAACAAGAGAGAAGAGAGATGAAAGTAGCAGTGAGAGAGAGAGAGAGAGAGGTGCTAGTAAACGAGTGAGAGAGGCAGTGTGTGTGCGTTTACAGGAAGCAGCCGCTTGATGGCCAAAGGATTATACAATGATCCCTTAGAGTAAAGAGGTACAGATATACTTTCTCACTATGATGAGCTAGTTTAGTCCTGCTGGATGCAAGTGCAGTTTGTGTGAGATGCAGAGTGCTGTGTGTCTTAATGGGAAATGAAACCCCCCTGTCTTCAAACAGCTTAAATAACTCACATTGCCACAAAGTTGTACACATGGCAAGTTGGCATGTTCAGCCTTGGACTTGAGCAGCTGTTGGGCCCATTGTTTTCCCCCTGCTGTCAGATTTTCAAACCCTCGCTGAAAATTCCACTCCAATTAAGTCTGGACAAATGTCTCCATTGGCAGCTAAAGTGAAAAAGTGTCCCTTGATCTGCATGTAGGAGTATTGCTTTGTTTTAGTGGCACATAGTCAAAGCTCGGCCGGGGAGCTGGACTCGGTTCTTCGGCACTGTGATCTGTTCACGGCAAGCATGAAAAGAGTCATCTGCCATTCTGTTTGCTCATTTCTAGATAAACCCCGCTGACGGGCGTGACAGTGACCCCTCTGCTGAAGAATTAGCTTTACACTGAGCAAACAGTGCTGTCTGAGTACAGAAAAATATGATTTGCTAGCGATTTATTTGCTAGCCTTTTGCATAACTGTAATTTATGTCTTTATTTAGATATAAAGTACACATTCACATGTTGGTGTTATAGTTACAGTAGCTTTGCAGTTCTCTACATTTTTAAGATGAAATGTTCCTTTGATTGAAAATGTGGCAGAATATAACACAAAAACTGCACCGGGGAACGATTTCTCCTCATCTAATTTTCTGCTGGCACAATCCTCTGTGCCTCAGTGTGAACAGCACTCACCCACTGACCCTAGAGAACTAAATGCTAATGTTGACCAGATGTACCAAGTCACTGATTAGATTTTGGCCCCCTCTGCTCTACAAAATGCCTGCCACAAGCTGTTGGGGGATTCTTCCATAGGCATCCTAGAAGGCTTACAGAGGGTTTCATTTCCTCCCAGTGTTTAAGTCTTCAGCTGTCACGGGACATGCACGCATGCACAGTGTCCAGATGCTTTGGTATTTTTTGTAGTCGTTTGCACCTTTCTACTGGGGATGCCCATACTGAAGTGGTAGACTTGTAGTCACTTTTATTGCAGTTCTCCAAGTCCAGAGAAATATAATCACTTCTGCCACAACAGCAGAAGCAAGCAGCACAGTGAGACGTCCACTATCACAACACTTTATATGAGCTTTCTTCTGTGGTGCAATATCCCATTTTCCAATTGAGTCTTATGCTGCTGTTTTTCATCCACTTAAATTGCTGTGAAAAAGTATTTGCTCTGTTTCTGATTTTTTTTATTTTTTTATTTAATGTCACACTTACCAAAAATCACCCCAAATTTTTTCATAGTACTCACGTGACATGTGAATTAATGCAAAAATGCAGTTTTTAAAAGATGATTTTATTTATCAAGGCAGAAAAAAAGTCTTTCACATAACTCTGGAGGAATTCTGTCCCAATCTTCTTTGCAGAATACTTTTAATTCAGCCACTACCTGTTTAAGGTCATGCCAAAACATCTTGATTGGATTTAAGTCCAGACTTTGACTAGGCCACTCCAAAACCATTTTGTATTGCATGCTACTAACTTGCTGGTGTGTTTCGGATCATTGTCCTGCTGAATAACCCAAATGAGAGTGCGCTTGAGCTTCATGGCACAAACTGATGGCCAGATATTCTTTACTTCAGGATTTGTGAATAGAAAGCAGAATTCATGGTTCCGTCAATTACAGCAAGTCATCCAGCTCCTGAAGCAGCAGAGCAGCCCCAGACAATCACATTACCACCACTATATTTGACTGTTACTATTATCTTTTTTTCTATTAAATGGTGTGTTAGTTTAAAACCAGATGCTTTTCTAAAAATGTGGGAAATTGTGTTCTCTTTGGTCAGCAGTGTTTTGTTTTGTTTTTGCCTAGAAACACTCCCACATATGCCATTTTTGCCCAGTCACCTTCTTGTTTCTGAATCATGAACTCTGACCTTATCTGTAAGGCCAGTGGCAAGTAATGTCTGCAGTTCTAATACAAATTCCTGCAACAAAAGCGATATTTTTTGGACACACAGCCAGAAAATCTGTAGTATTCTGTATTCATTCGTTATGAGAGCACTTTTTTCATATCAAGAGAAACTCGCTTTATCATGGTTGTGTCTGAAATTGGACTTGACATGTTCCTGTTCTGAGTCTTTAAAACACCCTGCAGCTCTCTATCTGTTCAGCAGACTTTAAAGCTGCCCTTTAACAAAGTTTGAAAAAATTGGATGGGTAGTTATTTCCAAATCATAAATAGCTCCCCAGTGCATACACGTTGTTTGGTTGCCCTGGTAATAGAGTTTTTCCTCATTTTTCTGTCTGTTGATAAGTGCACAAAGTTTGATGTTCCTAAGGAAGTCACATCTACTGCCACTCCCACTGTTGGCTGTTATTTACTTATTTACTGATTTCCTTTTTTCTTGCAAATCTTTCTAAATTAGGTATCTTGTTTGTTGTCTTGTTTTGCTTTCTGAAAATCCCTTTATGAGATGTAGGCATTTCTAAAATACAGATATGAACAGACAAGCTCCTGCTGGCAGAACAAATGCTGCTGTGCAAATTGCTGCCAATGAATATGTTATGAAATACATACCATCTATCATCGCAAAAGCACCGTTTGAATTCCCATATACCTAATTGAGGAAGCTTTTCCTAAATTGCTCAGATAACACACATTAAGAGAACATCTACTACAAACAATATCAAATATTTTATGCACATTTGTAAGTGTTTCAGAGATGTCTTTCTGCTGAATGTGTTTGCATTTTCAATTGCAAAGCTTAACGAAGGGATTTGCATCCCAAGACTGCATATGAGCCAGCTATCTCCCCATGGGTATAATGTTACTATGGTAACAAGAAAAAAAAATAAATATGGAATTTGCCTCGGCTTTGTGAAGTGTCCGTATACAAGGCCTCCACATGTTCCTTGAGAGTTGGCAGGGAAAATGGTGTGACTACAAGTGTCTGCACAGAAGATTAATAAATCCAATATTTGTGCTGGGAAATTGATGAGATTAGCCTTTATTCCAGGTTGTACTGGTCCCGCAGACATGCTTCGTGACCCTTCCCTCAACTTTTAGTCTAAACACAACGTAAAGCTAAGATAGGATAGAAAAGTAGCTTTTGGAGTAAATGTAAACAAGAAAATCTGTGTTTATAAAAGGAGGGAAGAACACGCAGCTCCTCATCTGCCTTTTCTCTCTCAAGGGAGGACCAGGTGCTTGTAGCTCACAGTGAAATGCTTTTGTATTAAAACTGAGCGTCTTATATCCATGTTAGTGTTGTTAGTACACTGTCATAACAATGCTGGGTTCAACATTGCAGCTGACCAATCACGTTCTCTAAGCTTAGAGTTAGCATTAGCCAAGAAGTTAGCTAATGCGGTGAAAAGCTATCACAAGCAAACCAACATAAGTAACCTAAATTTGGCTGAAAGCAAAGCTAAGTTGGTAATATAGTTGTTGTTTTGCATAACTTCATAAAGAAAACTTTAGAAATGCTTACCATTTGTTCCAAAAGAGAGTTTTGTATAAAGAAAGACTTTTTTCCTCTTTTCCACCACAGTGCAGGGCAACGGCATCACAACATGACTTATCAGTTTCATGTTGATCCTAGTGGACCAACATCAGACACACCCATCCACTATATAGTGTTTGCTACATAGTGGACACAGTTAGAATAAGTAAACACTGTAACGGATAACAGCACAATCTATACACATTACTACCATATTAATCTATGCACACCTATTCATTTCTGCATACTTTACCGTAAATGTATCCACTTACAAAAGGATGAGAGAAACTGCAACTGTGCTACAAATCTTTTATGAATTATCATTATGCTTTTCATTTCATAAGCAAGCTACTTTCCACTAACACATTTACAGTTTAAATTGACCAGCTAAAATCTGTAATTTGAAAGTCATGCTGCTCTGGCATAGAAGGAGATGAGCCACTGCACGGTTGAAACATCTGAGGAGCATTATGCTTGCCAGGCACTCTCAAAGAGTAAGAAAATCAAATTAGCTCCATATCTGGTGTCTCTGTTTTGTTTTGTTTTTTTGGGGTTTTTTTTTTTGGGGGGGGGGGGGGGGGGGGGGGTTGTTTGTTTCATAACAGATAAACAGGCTGCAACACATGATGTCTCGATGGATGTAGCGCTCCTTCTTCTGTACACTACCTTTCATAGCGTCACTTCACTGCTTTGTAGTGCACTATAGGGGAAATTCACAGTCAAGATATAGAAGGCTTATGCACTTACATAGCGAATTGGTGGACAGTTCAGACACAGCCATGTTTTATTTCCCAAGAAAATATGAGCTATAATCTGCTTCAAAACACAATAATACAAATCCCATCATTGAGGAGAAAGCAGGGTTTTGTTATGTTGTTTTATCTTAACATTTGCCTTAAAGAAAACAAAAAAAACCTCAACTCTGATTGCTTATGCACTGCAGACGAAGTGCATGTCATCAAAAACTTAAGTGCAGTATATGAGTGGCCCTTGTACTTGAGACAACATTCTGCTCACTGCCAAGCTCCTTCTTTAATGCGTCATGAAAATGAGACCCTTATTTCATCTCGAAGCATGGACAACTATCAATATTGATAATGTTTCTCGTATGATATAACCTTCCTCACTTCTGCCTGCCTGATGTTTCATCCTGCCACTTTCAGAGAGAAAGTTTCAGTGAGTCGTGGTTTATTAACTGCTTTTTTTTTTTTTTTTTTAGGATTCTGGCCTGAGGCAAACATCATTGCGAGAATCCAAAATTAGCTGTATAGGCAACCTGCCTTACCCTGCTCCTTTCCTTTCTATAGCTTCATCTTGTTACTACAGGTATAATTTTATATTTGACCTGCAGCTACAGAATGAACAGCATGTCTGTTCAGTGATTACAGTGGCGGGCCAATAATAGAGTTTTTTAGAGGTTTGATTGCTGTAAAAGCAATAACTTCTGTCAGCTTGTCCTTGAGCAAGACACTGGTGCTCATTCACAACGTGCTGCTGTGGTCAGATAAGCAAGTCAGCTGCAAGCAAGAAATGTAAAATACAAAAGGCCTTAGAACAGTTGGGCTTGCTGACCACCTTATCCTTTCTTTCACCTCAGCAGCACAGCCCCAGCCAATTTACAAGGTGTTTTCATAGTTTCCGTCATTTGCATTAGCTAGCGGGATCCCAAGAATTTGGATGACCTTGGAACAACCATCTTGGAGCCCCAGACGGTCAGCGTCTAGTGCATATGCTTCTAAAATATCATATGATAATAAAAATATAATTGATGAGGGGCCATGAGAGCATCTGGAGTTACATTTTTGATAGTCCTAGTTTGAGCTCGGCTCGTGTAATGCAAATCCTTCTGTTCCTGTCATAGGTCTTGACAGGAAAGATCACTACATTGACAAAAAAAATGAGCCATACATAACTAAATCTGAGTAACAGAGTAATCATAACATAGGATGAAGATATCAAGTTTATCAAGATGTCTTTTATGCAGCTGTAGATGTCAATGCCAGAGTAAGAGAGAAATTCTGACATTGAGGCATTCAGTGTCTTCAAAAGCACACGTGATAAAGTACATATCACTTTATTCTCAGTGTGATGCGAGAACCCTGAAAAACAAAACATACATACATGTCCCTTGCCTTGAAGACTCTGTACTCCTCTGGCAGATGATCTTTCCAACATTGTTCTCTTTGAGATTGCTGGCTGTCATTGGAAGGCGGCTCAGATTATTTTTTAGGGTTATGATCTGCTCAGAGCAGGCAGACAGCCCACACACAGAAGTCATTTAGCTTGGGGTGTGTGCACAAAAGAGTTTCTGTGCATAAACACAGGCCCAGATTTTGTCCCTAGTTAGACGTTCAGAAGCTATTCCAGCAGGGCTTCCTGTGCTGTTTTAACCCCTTTCAAGGCAATCAGATAAGTTGGTAGTATGGCTGAGTAATGGAGATTCTGTAACCAGATTTCAGGTCTGTAGGTGATTATTTGGAATTTCAGATTGTTACAATTACCTCGTCGCCATACAATTTTCGGCAATTCTTAGCTACAGCAGCAACAGCACGGGGTTATAGCTGCGCTGGCAAGGGAGGAAAATAGCTGACATTTATCAAAACACCACACTGTACAAAAAATGTGACCAATAATTTTTCTCTAAAACCATGACAAAAACAAGTAGTGAATGAATACCACTGGCAGACATAACTGAGAAAAAATATTATTTAAATGGCTTGAGAGAGATATTGGTGGTGGAGGTGTAGGCAAAGGATAAAAAAATTGCAATAATTATGAAACATCACATGCTAAAACATATATTTTCCTTTTAAATCTGTCCAAGGTTATTGATGGAATATTTAATTACACTCATTGCAACATAATGTGTTGTATTTACATCCTGCTGCCATGCTTTGTCATTTGCTTAAATTACTAGAGGTTGTATATCTGTGTGGGAATCTAGCCACGCATACAGTAAGGTCCAGATTTGAAACACCTTGAGACACTGAAACTGAGAAACACCTGCAAATTTGATGCATGTTGACAGTGTAAATTTTCATTTCTGTTTGAAATGGATGAGATTTTCAAGGCAAGTATTTATATGAAGATGCCCAAGTTTGTGGCCAAACTCCTCAAAATAGTTACACACAGCTTTTTAAGGTGGCGGCAGGTAGATTGCTCCAGGTCCTTGTGGATTTAAGCTGTCAGAGTGCCTTCTGTCTCCTCAGGCTAATTAAAAAATATTAAGACCACGACTCTTTGGAGTCCAAACCACCTGCTGAAGTACTTGTTTTTCTTCTTGTCACTGAAGATACTTTTTGTGTGTACTCCAGTTTTGGTGCTATGAATGTAAAAAGCAAAACTTAAGGTTCAGTCTGTCAAAGGAACTGAAACTTTTTTATGAGCGTTGTTAAGGAACCAGCGTGTTAAACACACCCTAAAATACATTTTTGGCATAGGAGCAGGCAACCTTGTACAGTAAAGTACTGCTCCCCCCCCCCCCCCCCCCCCCTACCACCATCCCCCCCAAAAAGCCCACAAAACAAAACTGTAATAATGTGATAATTTTATGCACATTATGATACCTGTAGGACCGCAATGGGGCCAGAATCTGTGTGGGACATTTACATTCAAAGTGTGTTATGACCCTGAGAATGATGGACTTGCATTCTTAACTGGCTGCACCAAATGAACTGTGTTTATTTTTGATAAGAGCTGTTGGGGAGTTTAGTGCCCAAAATGAGAACTCTAGAGAAAATTCTCATCATCACAGAACGGCCAAGTTTTCAATAAGCAGGAATTATGCATGACCAGATGTCTCGATATGAGCCGCCTCTATGGGGTTTTCTTGTTTTGTTTGGGTTTTTTTTTTTTTTTTTTGAGGACAGTCTATTTTATCATTTGAATAAAGAAGAATCCATTCTGTTCTGGCTGCCATTGTTTCCTTTATCAATTGAAAATACATGAAAAGGAGGAGGGGAAAGGGATTAACAAAATTTTTTCTCATTCCAAAGACCTTTTGTGGAATCACTTATTCCCTCTAAATCAGTTTTCAAAATCTTTCTTCTTTGTTTGTCTTGTTGATCATCTCATCAGATGTTTTTTTCTTTTTAATGATCATATGACGTAAATTATGTCTGTGTTTTTATTGGGGAACAGTGCCTTCTTTGTTGAACACTGCACTGCCTGTTACTCACATGTCCTGGAATCAGACAAATGTTGCCAGTAGGGTAACAAAAGGCAAGCACAGGCGCTGGAAAAGCAGCATGAATCATGGGAAAAATGTTTCCAGTGTTGAGCTGATTCATATGAGGACATGTTGGGAAAAGCCTGAGGTTTCCACTGCAACATCTGGAGCTGGCTTGGTCAGTTAGGAGCGAGGCAAAGCTGGAGGCTTTAATCAGACTGTCCCACTGATTTTGCGTACCGAATATAGACAAAACATCTGTGGTGGAAGAATGTCAATTAGCCAAGTTTTGAAGTATTCTCAGGGTTGCTTGTTGCTTTTTGCTTGAAACAGATGTACAGACTGGGTTGTTATCAGGAGCCATTATTAATCTCCTGGCAGCCCTCCAACTTCCTGAAAACGAAGTTTTGTATACAGTCAGCCAAACAAAATACATCAAATGCTGTACAGCAAATGAAAAAAGATGGCAATATATTATATGTCGAACTGCACATTTCTCAAGTATAATTGTTTTGTTCACACTGTTCCTTAGAGAAATGAGCATGCTATTTTTAAGTGAATCAGTGGTAGTGTGCAGATGAATATGACTCACTGTTTTTAAATATAGAGAAATCCACTTCAACTGTGGGGACTCCCTCCAGCCCAGAGGGTGTATGACTCACAAGCACAAGGCTGCAGTGGTTAATCATGAGACATCAGACTCCAGACTAATAGTTTTTTGTGCTTCTAATTAGTCGTCCACTCCTAGTTGTTATAAGCCTTTGCTCCAGGACGGCAAGACGAGTTGCTGCAGTGCGAGAACCTCCAGGGACAAACAGCATAGTTCTGCTTGGCGCATTTGGTGACTGACAGAGTTTAGAGTTTTTCCTGCAAACTCCTTAGATGTGACGTGGGAAATTCTCCAAAAAATTTAACACAGATGTGTTTTTTTCCACATGCATGATTTTCAGCGATGAAATTCCCCTTTTTATCCAAATAGCTAGTCTCCTGCTATCAAATAGCTAGTCTCCTGCTATATTATTCCAAAAACACAGCAGCGGGGGGCTGCGGTTAGGACAGACACTTTTCACAGCATGCAGACCAGCGCCAGATCTCATCCTGTTGAACATCTTGATCAACACCACAGAGGGACCTGAGCAATTTGAAGCCAGGTGGCCTCATTACAAGCTGGGTTCATACAGAATCAAAGGGGGTGGGGATAGCACCAGCCCTGGGATCTGGCATTCTGGAATAGCATGGCCTAGTTAAATATAGCTAGACAGTAGCGCCAAGCAAGAGCATGTTGCTTCACACTAGGCTGACGAAAGAGACAAGGGAGGAAGGGAGGAAGGGAGGGAAAGGGGATCCAGGGTGGGGATTTTGGCTGTGTGTATGTGTGCGTGTAAGAGAAAGTGTTTATGTGTGTTTTCTTTATGCATTGTGGCTCACACAGATCCCAGTGTTGAGGGACCAGAGCAAATGTCGTCATTGCATTGGTTACGAAGGCTTAAAATAACCAGAGGAAATGATGTGTCCCATGAAGTTTAGTTTGACTGACTGTCTGCAGTAGCATGAAGCAGAGAACAGCTACACAGAGGAGCTGAAACACACGTCACTGCTTTGCCAAGTTACACAAGCTCTTTGTGCAATTATGTGTTGAATCTTTCACACAGTGATGGCAAAACAGATCCTCAAAACCTGCTGTAAAAACGTATTTGCTCCCTTCCTGATTACTTATTTATTTGCAAATTTGTCACAATTAGATGATTCAGGATATTGAGGAAAATTCAGTTTTTCATGAATCATGAATTAACTGTGATTAACCGTATTCACTAGCCATGCCCAGGCCCGATGACCGACAGACCTGCTGCATCGAGAAATCACTTAAATACAACCTGTCCGACAAAGTGAAGCAGGCTAAAAGACTTCTAAAAGCAACACATCATGCCACCATCTAAAGAAACAACAGAGAAGCAAAGTCATCGACATATATCCAGCTGGAAAGGGTTACAAAGCCATTTTTAAGGATTTGGGACTCCAGATTTAAGTCCTCTGGTTCTCTCCAGCATTTGACCTTAGAACTGAAGAAGCTTCTCGGATGAGAGGTGAAACATCTTCAAGCAACTTAAAGAAGTCCAGACGCTTTTCTTTCCAAGCTCCTTAGACTACGATGACATGGATGACTGAGAACCTTCACAGTTATACAGTGAGAGTCATTATCAAATGGAGAAAACCAAAATTCAACAACTCAACCAGGAGTTCACAATACAACCCCGAACAACATCTAAAGAACTGCAGGCCTCACTTGTCTCAGTTAAGGTCAGAGTTCATGAATCAACAATAATACATAGACTGGGCAAAAATGGCATCCATGCAAGAGTTGAGGCATCCACTGCTGACCAAAAAGAACACAAAGGCTCATCTCACATTTGCCAAGACACCTCTTGATGATGGGAAAATATTCTGTTCTTAGCTGGGCTTGATCTGATGGTAACAATATTGGCTTTCCCATGTCTATAAAGCTCTTTAGAGGTTGTTTGTTCGCTGTATTTGTTTTGGAAGCATCTTCACTTAGTAGCTTAAAGCCTTTGCAGCGTTTTCTACATGAACACGACCAACACACTCATAAAACACATATCATTTTGAACCATTGCATTACATTACCCAATAATTCTCTATCATCACTAAGCATGTATTCCCATTTCAACGCATTATTAACGTGTCATCAAAGGGGAGGGAGATCAAGCTCAAAAACAACAATAAGCTTTATTAAAAACAATTAGAAGAAGTAAATATATATTGCCCTTTAACTTCTCATTAGAAAATGAGAAAAACAAATCGGGACTCTAAGCAACTGACAGCACCAGGCGGGTGCATTGAAGTCAACAAGTAATCAGCCAAACCAAAAATGCAGATGATAAGGAAGGATTACTGTGATCCAAGAACAACCTGTTTTTTGTGGCTAGTTATGCAGTCTGATGTACTATATTGAGTCCGGCCTGGGCCATTGGATAGTCCCCATGGGAATGTGAAGATACAGAAAAAGGGAAGCTGACCATGTGTGACCCCAGAGCATCCTGTCCTCTAACAGCCAAAAACACATTCCTAAGCTTCTCTTCAGAGCAACGCTTCATTGTACTTTACCACAGAGGAGATACTTCAGATATCTGAAATGTTATTGAGTTTGGTTTAGATTTGGGTAGCTTGATTGTCACCACGTGCTTACTCGTAGTAAATTGCTGGGTTTCTTTCTGCAACATTGTACAGTCTTCAAGCTACAATGCAAAGTGACCTGAGAAGTGGTGCTATAGAAATATGACTGAAGAGAACTGAATTCTTGTGTTCTCACAATTGCTGCTTTCTTTTTACGGTCTTCTGATGGGGAAGGTTAAGCGTAAGGTTTAAATTATGCAGGTAAAAGAATGTTTCCACTTGATTTCATAAAGCTAACCAATGATATATATATATATAAAACCCATTTTAAGTATGAAAATCTCCTAGAAATGTGGTCCAATCCTTGCTGAATACTCCCCAGAGGCTGTATAGTGAATTTGCAGTGAAAGAGAGAACATTTGCTACACATAAGGGAACCAATAACTGCTGGATAGCAATTAGCTCAAGGCCAGCCTAATGGGGGGAAAACTGAACTTGTTTTTCTGTCTTCCTGCTTTTTAATGCACACAAATGTTTTTTGTTTTTTTAAATTACCAAACTCACAGTACTTCTTTGCCCTTTGCCCTTCCAGTAAAAACTAATCTTGTACATATATGGAAAGGCAAAATGGTCAAGTAAACAAACTGTGTTATATAAACAGATGGCCATTTAGTCGAAGCAGGCTGGAGGGAAGCTTTGGAGTGTAGTTTAAGACTGTAGTTCCTACTAACTTTGAAAAGGATTAGATCTTTTAAATGTTGAACTAATAATTTGGGTCACTGGTTTCCATCTGTGGATGTCTATATATCTGTAATATACAACCAGTTACATCAGCTTTCTACATCAGTAGGTGAAAAAGCAATCATCATCATTTACTGAGTAATTAGTCTGAGTTCTGTCTCAAATGAGATAAGTAGGTGAAGGTGAGTTACAGTTGTAGTATGAGCCAAGTGAGACATTATGGATGGGGAAGCATGATTAGGAAGGGTGTGTCTTGGGTTTCACACACACACATACAAACAAGCACTACCATACTTTAGCAGACAGTGAAGGAGAGTTTAAGAGTTTAAAACTGAAATATCTGATCCCTGGAAAGTGTAGGCCAAAATAAGAATATCCCCCCGTGATTCTGAAAAGCAGTATCACAGCCACAATAAACTTTCTCTAAACAAAATTTATGTTTTCCACTTTGCAGCCAGACATTATCAGCCCAGACAGTAAATCAGTTTGTTGACAGGGGACGATCTTCGAAAACTGACTGGACAAAAATGGAGCTTGATACAATTAATCACAGTTAGAAAAAAACAAGAAAACAAAAAAAAAACCTTTTTATCTTTCTGCAGGAGTGAAGATTTCCTTTCAGTAATTTGTCATATTGTCTATTTTGGTGGAGGTCTCAACACTAACTTGCTCAGCAGCTGTTGCTGCAGCAAACTCATACTGTCGTCTAACGTGCAAGCTACTTGTGAGGAAAAATATTTTCCTGGCAGCTCAAAGTGGAATAAACTCAACCCACTGTCTTGCCAAAGGCAATGTGGATCTCTTTTGAGATGTAAAGGTACACAGTCAGTTATGTGGAAAGCTATGGCTTCATGTTAAAGGCTCTTAGTGTTTTACATGGTAAATAGCAGAGATAGCAGCACTGGTGAGTGAAACATCTCATGATAGAAAAACTGAGGTTATAATTACTGAAATTGCACCTACTCAAGTATAGACTCAAGTATAGACTCAAGTATAGACTCAAATTCTGACTCATTGATTAGGTGTACTAATGAACACTGCAGCTTTGAGCCCATACCATATTACAGATTGTGCTTGTTAAACACATGTTGGCATTGCTCTAACCTTTCCCTTCACCTCAAATGGGAAACCTCCAGCTTCTCAAAATTGACTAACTCTGCAAAAAAGCCTCTCCCAAGCAGCCAACTCTTCATACCGGGCGCACTCTGCTCCTGGAGAAGAGGCTGTTTTCAACATTACATCCATAGCTCAGCTCTGTGCTGGAAGGTGAAATCCAGTCCAGATTGGAAACAACATGATTCGGTACTGTCTCTTGAAGTTTGGAATACTGAATTACTGCCAGGGAATGTTCACTTATTACCTGACATCTGTCTTTGTGCATGTAGATCAGCATTCCTGAGTCTCTGTATGTGCTGTGTGCGCAAAACTTTGGAGCTAATGTAGCAAACCTTGCTTTACCTTTGCAGGACCTGCCATTAGAAATCAAATGCAAAAAAGCTGCATTAAAGCATCAGCAAACTCTGAGTTTCTGCCGTGCACAGCACACGGCTGCGATCGGAAGAAATGTAATAGAGGTGAAAAAGAAATGACAGCTAGATGATAGATGACAGTCCTACTATGGAAATGCTGTGAACAAGTAGGAAAGTTGGAGCTGAAAAATGAAGCCAACACTTAAGTTTCAAAAACAGCAGTGCCTCAAATGGTCCAAATGTAAGTCAGTTACTCCCATGTTAATATATCCAAATTTACAGTCTATAGCTACATCGTCACTACCTTAATTGTGATTCCTATTTAAAAGTAAAATGGGAGGCCGAACCTTCAGCTCCCAATTTGGATTCGGGAGACAGACAACCTCTCTCCCTCTACGACTAGGCTTTCCTTTCCTTTGTTCCTTTCCTTTCAATTGGAAATAGACTTTAGGTCATGTTTGGGATATTAGTGTATTTATACTGCAATTATGTGATGACTACTACAGATTATTGTTAGATCCCTTCCAAAAAGTCTCCACCAATGTTGGTAAATGCATTTCTCTTTTATTAACTTTGTGTTGTGTAACCTTTTTTTAACACCTTTCGCACCACCCTCTTAATCTTGATCTTAATATAGGGGGTACTCAGTGGTGGTGACCATAAGGCTAAATTTAAGGCTTTAGATTGTAAATTCACAGATCAGTATTACATCCATTCTTTATGAACAGTTTATAATGCAGAATCATGGCTTTACAAAGGCTCGAAACCCACTTACACTTTCTGTTTTCAAGTTTCTGGCTTAGCGCACTGACACACTGCCTTTTACTTCCAACTTATTATGAATTTTTTTCTCTTTATACTGCTGCCATTACTACTACTCACCTAATCTGGCCTGGCAAGAGCTGCAAATGGCTAAAGTCTCACATCATGGCCTTGATTTAATTTAAAGGCAGAAAACAGAGCCCAGAGGAGGTGCATAAGTCGGGTTCCCTCTCAGACCATTTGATTTACAACATGCTGAAAGGTTATTATGGATTTTTGGTCAAGATAAGTTATTTCAGACTCTAATGGCTGAAATTCGGTGAAATTCGTGGCTTATTTTCTGTGTCTTTCCCTTAATATAACTACTAGGTTGTACTATGTTTATCAAGCGCAACATTGATTGCTGCAGTGTTAATGAGAAAATTGGTGGCGGTGGTGTGGGGTTAGCATAAAGGTGCTACTCTTTAGAGCAGCACCACTCTTCAGGGAAAGTTACGTAAGTGACATTTTAAACCCTTCATGGGTAAAGTTCTAGAACAGATGCATAACTGCTCATATATTATTTGTTGTTTGTTGTTTGTTTTTTTCAGTTACCTCCATGTTGTGAGTTATGAAGAACATGGTGTCATATATTCCATTCGACCCCCTGACAATAAGTTCTTTTTTTCCAAAGTCATGTGTTTTAAGGGCTATGCTGTCAGTTATGTTTAATGTAACTATGGAGTGCATGATCCATTTACAGACAATGGTGGGTTTTTTTTTTTCCTTGACCAGAAAAGACCTCCTCGGGCCTCTTTCAAATGCTAGTCATAAACTATTGATGGTGGTCCGCATTTGAACTTACTGCTGACTCCTGAATCACATCACTCAGGAGTGAGGTCATTTGGAAACAAACTTAGTGGCCCCAAAATAGTCAGTCTGTGTGGGGGGGAAAAGGGGAGCTATACCACATGAGGCCACTGTATTGGATTTATGAATGAGGCTTTAACTATGAGCAGGTGTCCAGTGTTACCGATATAATAAACGTCTTTCCTGTGAGTCTTGAGTTACAACAAGTATATTGTCAAGGGAGGGAAAAAGTGGTACTATGCTTTGTTGAGTGAAAAAGAGATAAATAATGTTAAACCATAGAACCTCATGAGTATCGTTTCATATGGGCATGTGGTATGATTTTAGGGAATCAATATGAAGACATGGAACACATGTTGTGTGAGGAGGACACTATAGTTTGACATTTTAAGGCAAGTCCTGTACCGCTTTGCTTCACCCTTCCTCACTCCGATATGCTAGCTTTCTGCTTTTTAAAATGGAGAAATCAGGACTAAAACAAAATCACAAAATATATGCAATCAAATATCTAAATTTGTGCAGCAATAACAGAAAGGATGGATGATGTATATATATCAAAACACATGGGCAAAAAACATTAAATGAGTGAATAAGCCCCGCTCAATAACAAATGAGCTATTGTGTCGTCACAGTGTTGCTTCACATTCACACTGCTGGCTTGGAAGCTCAGCGGTTAAGCATGTTCATGAAAAAGCAGCATTGTCCCGTTTTGTACTTTGCAGTTCAGTGTTCTGGATGTGTTTATTTCCATGGGTCTTATTCTGGTTGAATCGAGCACATCTGTACAGCATCTGAATGCCAGCTGGATGGTAGTGGATGCCTTTGGCGGGATTAACGAGAATCAGTGCACTACGGAGCGGCATTCATTAGCAGTCAGAAATACACGCGCCGCTTCTCTTAGCCTGTGGAATTCAATTCTTCAACCTCATTTAAATTCTTATAAACAACTGTAAATATATTCATAACTAACTTCAGAACTCATTTACATTTGATCTATGGGGACAGTGCCATGCATTCTGAACAACTTCTCAACAACATATGTTGTGTTACATGCATGCCTCGAACCCATTATTGTATCCAGGGTGGTAACATAGGAGACGCTGATAAGTCTAGGTTTGACAATAATGGAAAGAAGAAATGGGAGACCTGTGAATGAACTGAGTTACAGCGTCAGCAGTATTCATTTTCATGTATAATTCAGTCAGTCTGCATGTGTTCGGCACAGTTGGAAGGGAAGCTTGAGAGCTCTAAGAGTGAAGCATGTTATTAGGTGCTCAGAACACCAACGTCTTAAAGACTTAACTTTAAGATTAGTATAATTTTGTCAAAAATGGCTGGAGTGATTGATCTTGATGTTGGCAAGTTCTTTGTCAAGATAAAACTACCCTCTGTATTTCTGTGTGTGTGTATGCTCCGGCTGAACTAGAGCTTCCTGCCGAGGATGACTGTTGCCACATCAGATATCTGAAGCAGTTAAAAATAAAACACATTATTAAGATCTTATGAAGCTGCTGTCACACAGAGAGTGACGTTATTGGAAATAAGACCAACACCCTGATGCTACGCCAAGGCCTTCTGGTGAAACAGCGGCTCAGAAGCCTCCAGAACGAGCTCGTTTGCCCCCCGAAAAACAGAATCCCCTCCTCCCATCGGGTACACTGCGTACTTTCTCTTTGAGTCTTTCTTTCCATTTGTCCTTTCCCTCGCTGCATTTAGTCAAGTGTCGGTTGGAACAGATTTTTGAGGACACAAAGGATCCTTTTACAGTAGCCATCTGAAAAATAACTTTCTGTGCCATTTGTTTGGTTTTCCCTTTTTTTTGGAGGAGGAGGCAGTTTCCTCCACAGCCCGGGTTGGACAGCTCCTCCCTTTTTTGCAACCGAGTCGCCCTGCAACTTATAAATGTTTAAAAAAAGAGCCTCCTTCTGCTCGCTCCAAAACCACCTCAAAGCCTGGCAGAGTTAAAGGGCGAATGCAGTAAAAACGTATCAAACACATTCCATGTCATCAGCCACAGAAAACCCTGTTGGCTGTGCAGGCGAAAGGTTGTTCATTTCTAAACAGTTTTTTCAAGCTCTCCAAAGATCACCTTGCTTCTGCCCACCCGCAGCCCCACGCGAAGGCTGCACGGTCGTTTAGTGTCACTTCACCCTCAACTGCTAATTTGATAATTACATAAATCCGCCTGGATTTATAGGATGCATCTTCGCAACAGTTTGCTTTTTCGCAGCTGCTGCGTCGAGGATGACGGGTGAATTTTTCAACATTTTAGCAACACTGTGCCTGATATTCACATCATTAGGCATATTCGCACCAGGGAGCCACCGCTGGTAACTGCAGCTTACAAGTATTGCTCAAGGGCACCTCATTGAACCTGTTTAGTGGGAGGAAACGGCATTACTCAACCCAGAGTTCATTTGGAGATTCAAACTGACATCCCTGCAGTCATAAAACCTCCTCTATAACCTTCATGCCATCAGCACATGCATATGCTTTTCACTTCACATCAGGTGGTCCTTTCTCTGTATCAAGAGCTGTGTATGTGTGTGCATGTGTGTGTGTTTGCTTGAGAGGATTGAACTAAGTGTGTCTGTGGTTCATTGGACGGACTCTGTGAGAAGAGGAAATGGGAGTCCTCGTGTGTTTGTGTGTTTATGTTTTTCTTCATGTGTGTGTCTATCTGTAGCATGAGACAAACAGATGACTCATTTATTTTAAACTTCTCATAAATCATAGCATAAGAGTTTACCCATCATTGTACTACTAGAATAAAAACAAACATGGTTGCCATATACCAAGGCTGGTTATAAAAGGTTACAAAAAGAACACATTACCTTTATGGGGAACTAAAAAAAACGTATAAAACTAATGGTAAAACCCAGCACCACACCCTGCAAGTGACTCAAAGAAAGGAAACAAAATGTCATGCAGCTTTTACAAAACTACTGACCCGGCTGCACGTAACATGTCTAAACGACAGAGCCCCACTTGTCTGAGAAGGAGCCACATACACAGCCAAGTATTTGCAGCAGTGCCTTGTTAACCATTAATTATGCTGCCATTGCTGAGCAGATGCACATTATTCAATTATCTTGAATGTAAACCATCTTAGCAGGTGGGCTTCCAGTTTTCTGCAAATCTTTGGCTCCTTATACTTAGCAGTTTTTTCTATTTAAAAAGAGCAAAAGCAGGAGAGCACTGCCTGCAGTAATCCTGTTTGAAAACGTGGGTACGTGTTGCTGTTGCCATAAATAACTACATTCACCAGCCGCTTCATTATAGATATACATGTGCAACTACTTATTAACGCAAATATCTAATCAGTCAATAACATGGCAGCAACTCTGTGCTTTTAGGCATGTAGACATGGTCAAGACTGCTGAAGTTCAAACTGAGAATCAGAACGGGGAAGAAAGAAGATGTAAGTGAATTTGAACGTGATGTGGTTGTTTTCTCAGAAACTGCTGATCTACTGAGATTTTCCCACAAAACCATCCTAATGTTTATAGAGCATGGTCCCACAAAGCAGTTTTCTGGGTGAAAATACAGTGGTCCTTCGCTATAACGCGGTTCACCTTCCGCGGCCTCACTGTTTCACAAATTTTTTTTTTGTTCAATTTTGCATGCTTTTTTTGTTTTGTTTTTTTACAGCGTATTGTGTTCTGCGTCCTGATCAGAGATGGGGAGTAACGCGTTACTTGTAACGTAACGTAGGAACGCTGCGTTACTGCGTTACTAAAACCGTGATTTTTTTGCAGAATGTCTCATGACAGTGACGTAAGCGAGTGCGCCGGTCGTGACAACAGCTGTGTGCAGATCAACAATGGATCATATATCGAGTGCGGGAGAGAGTATGAGCGTGCAGCGTTTAAAGCGTGGACCTTACTGACCTTACTTTGAGTTTGATTCCATAAAAAGTGACAAAAACATTAGCGTCCATCGTGCGTGGGAAGAAAACTTCGTTTTATAGTGAAAACTTCCAAGCAAGCACCGAGTGCGCTATGACGTAATGGGAAACTCACAGAGAAACTCACGGATTCTTCCACTGACCACCGCGGCACACCTGCACCAGGGTAAACCTCCGCCTACCGCGGTCCTGCTTTACAGGTGAAAATAGAGCAACAGGACCGCTGACTCTTTGACTTTATTTATTTTCTGCTGTGTTTTACTTGCATCTATTTGAAAGACTGAGTGTAAACACACAAAAAAATTTATATTAAACAAATTTCTTCCAGTCAGAGAATGTTGCATATAATTAAATTATTGCTTGATGCATAAAAAACTAGTTTTAAAAAGAGACTTTTCCATTTGATTACATTTTGTATGATGGATTATGTAGAAAAAGTAGAATTGGGCTGAAAGATCTATCACTTTATCACCTATTCAGGTTGTAAATTGTGTTTTTAAAAAGTAACTAAGTAATTAATTACTTTTGAAAATAAGTAATCAGTAAAGTAATGGGATTACTTTTTGGGGGAAGTAATCAGTAATTAGTTACTGAAACTTTGGTTTCATTCTGTAATACTGGACTTATTTTTCTACAAAGGTTTGAACTTTGAGAGTGTTTAAACAAGACAGAAAAGTTTTCATGCCTGTCTGAGAAAAGTGTATAAAGTGTGTAGTGAAGGCTTTTACAGCCTTAAAACACCTATAATAATTGTAAAAAAAAAAAATAAAGTTGGCTACTTCGCAGATTTCACATATCGCATGTCATTTTTAGAACGTAACTCCCACAATAAACGAGTTACCACTGTATATGGTTCAGGTCAAAAGAGCCTGTCCAGATGGCGTTGAGCTTGTAGGAGGCAACATTTATAATCTATGTACGAACACTCGTTAACCATGCTATGCAGAAGAGCATCTCTGAATGCACAAAACATCTTTGACGCAGATGAGCTATAGCTGCAGAAGACCACACCAAGTGCCACTCCTATTAGTAGAAAACAGGAAAATGAGACTACAGTTCACACTGACTCATCAAAATTGGACAACACAAGACTAGAATAATGTTGCCAAGGCTCCGATAACCTCAAACTGGTCTCTTGAACATGACATTGAGTTCTGTGTACTAACATGGCCTCCCAAGTCACCAGAGCCCAAATCCAATAGAGCACCTTTGGGATGTGGTTTAATAGGAGATTTGCAACATGGATTTACCGCAGGTCACTTTCTTAGCAGTACCTAACAAATCGGCCACCGAGTGGAGCAAGCATGTTAATTGATCTGTGTTTTTTTTGTTTTGTTTATTCTATTCTATTTAAGTCACCTAAACGCCAAACCATCAGGCCATTCGCGAGATCAAACCAGCTGAGTGTCTCTTCGTCTTTTTGTCTTAAGTCTGCATTAAGATTGGGTGTGAGAACAAAGTGGCTTACAAATGCGTTCAAAGGGATTGAGTCACTGAAATCAAAGCAAAAATATTGCACACACCAAAAAGAGATAGAGATGATATCACCCACACGCATGATGGGAAAAAGCTGCTAATGAGCCTTTATGAATGTCTGACCCTAATAAGAGCATAATCGCATTGGGAGCTGTGAAATCATGTGCTCACCCATTAGTAAAAGGAACACACTTCTCACTCTCTCCGATTAGTCCAAGAAGCTCCCAAAAGGGCTGTTAGCATGCGCACTCGAGAATGTATTTAAATCTGTAGAAATTTTAATTACACTCAGATGGCTTTCAGCTGGGTTTGCTTGTTTAGTTTGGGTGGCAAATTAACGGTTTTACATGTGATTTCCTTGAAAGTGCACATTAAGTACAAAAGAGCATCACAGGTGATATAAAACTATTTTAATAATTTTAAAAAACAGATAAAAATATAAAGCAATTTGTCGGCCTTAGAGTAAATCTACATATCACATCACGAGAACTTGTGTCTGTGTCAGGTTTTCAGTCTTCGTGAGACACTGCCGCTGCGCATTTCTGTGTCTTCAAGCTGTGTTTGACAGATATGAGTCACATATTTCATTTTACTTTAAAAAAAACAACAAAAAAACGCGGGATAAAATTTCAGAAAACATCAAAATCCTCCATTCATCAGAGGTTAGATTTGTTGTGGCAGATGTTTTTTTCATGATAAAGTAACTTTGTGATTTTATCACTTGTTTGTCTGATGTGTGAAACAGAAGCTTTGCGAGAGCTGCCACAGAAAACTGGTTGCCAGCTTGACAGATCATCCAGATCTGTGAAATACTCAAAAAGCTAATCCTCAGATTTATGATTATCATATCCACTGACATGGAATTTAATCTCCCTGTGAGGTATGAGATGTGTGCATCCTCAGCCCATGTGGTGCATCGCTTCTCACATATATTCGCATATATACGCATTCTCAGAGTTTGTTTACTCAGCACTGGTAAGCACATCTGTAGATTGTTTAGAGTTTGGATTTTGTGCTGTAGGAGGCCTCCTGACTTATTTTGCCTCCCTCTTTGTTTAACAGAAATGTCAGTTTTAGTTTCCCCGAGCCAAAAGCAGAATGAATAATATTAATCACCACAAACTCTCCCCCTTCCCAAATGATCCAGACAGACCACTGTGCATGTTAATGTACTTTTTTGGAAAAAAGTTTCTTTTCATTATATTATCGAAACTCAGGTAACAATTAATGAATCACAATGAACATCCCAAATACAGGTGTCCAACAGGGACTTCTGCAGGAGGTCAGAAGAAGAGCAAGGCTATGAGGAAAAGTCTACCTAAAGCCTTGTCAGTACAAAAAAGTTTTAAAAAGAGGCTTACTCTGTGCTTTCTGACAGTTTGAAAGTTTGGCTTGATTAGGACTGTAATCCCTCCATAGATATTTTCCTCTGTGTATCCCAGGAAGAGAGATTTAATGGCATATTGTGATTTCGAATGAGCTCAGAAACTCATATGTCAGCAGAGACGGATCAGAGTTAGTTAATATGAAATATGTGTATTGTTTGAGGGTAAATTAGGCCAATTGTAAGTGTGTGTATACAAATAGTAAATCGAAATAATGTGACAAAAATGCTTCTGCAGATGGATCAGCGTACTGGTTTTGGCCGACTGTTGCATCAGAAGCCCTCCGTCACACAGTCCTCCAGCGGCTTTTGTCCTCTCCTGGTCTCAAACCAGGAATAATTTATACATTAATCGAATGTGTTTACTGCCACACTGGTTGTTTTGGTTGTTTGTCAAAATCAAAAAGATTCATCAACTGAGTGAAAACACCAAGGGTGCTTTCAACTAGAAAATGCTGTCTCCATGAAACATTGTGCAGTTAGCTTTTAAGCACATTTTGTCTTGTTTGGTGATGTTACAGTGTAAACTGACTGTACCATTTACACTTAAAGGTAGAGTCAGTATTTTGTTTGTTTGTTTGTTTGTTTGTTTTTTTTGTTTGTTTGTATTATTATATGCACAGCAAAGAAACAAATTTACCGTTCAAACCTAATCGACTTCTATGTACATGGCAAGAGATTGACCACATAGTACACCAAAGGCAGAGGAGAAGAGCACGCATAGGCTTTCGTGTGTCGTGAAGGTAAATTTCAGTTTGCGTCTGCACCTTCAAGAAAGAGACAACATGAATGGCATCTTAATAAAATGTCATCGTCTTCCTCATCACCTGAACTAAAGGCAGGGCTGTAACACACAGAAACGTGCACAGACATGCTTAATTATTCCAGATATTTTTACAATTACTTATTGTAGGCAGATTAGACATACGAGCCTCCCATCTCTGCAACCAACTGCTGCTAAACAATAAAAATAGCCGGTTAAAAGCTAATATTAATCCTGCCTCATGTTAGGCTCAAGCATCGTAAGAGTCACAGTGTCCCACTGATGAATACTCTGATTATATTCTGACATTGTATGAGAGTTTATTCACTAAGTGTCAGAGTGCAGCTATGTTAGGGCTACTTCAAAGAAAGTTTCACTAACACTGGCTAACAGCAGCTAGCAGTGGAAAAAACAGCAGCGCTAACTGACTGAAAAAGTCATGTTTGTCCTTCAGGGGCCACCATAGCTAGGATTACGCACTTGAATTGGGAGGGATTAAAAAAACAGTATTCAGCTGCCTGCAATCTACTGGCATCTAGCAGTGAGATATTACACCCTGCACCTTTAAATAAATGTTTCGATACATTTTTGGTCAGGCTAAACAGTCCCAGAAACGCATGTGTTCAACACAGCACCGTCTTAGAGAACCAAGATGTTTCCTTGTTTCTTAGTCTGTCTGTTGTGTTATTGTGGACTATGCTGAAAGCTTGTTCAAATATGTAAACCTGGTTCTACTACATATCTGAGACATCATGGTCTATTACCAACCAGTGACTATCTTTTCTACAAGTGACTTTGTTGTTGGATCCATGAATACCAGAGCTGGCACAAAATAAGCCCCAAATTCCATTTACAGCCAAGAAAGTGAGGCAAAAGAGCTGGCACTCTTGTTTTGCTTTTAAGACGGAAACATCAAGCACTTTACTGTGTTATGCACCCTCCCTGGTTAATAAGCTTGATGAATTGCTTATCAACAGCTGACAGGATATTGCAGACTGCTCCGTACTGTGCTTCACCAAAACTTGGCTGAATGCAGGTGTCAGCACTATACCGCACAGAGGCTTCACACAAGAGGAAAGGTTGAGTTGTGTGTTTCTATGTAAACAAGAGGCAGCGCACAGGCAACACCGATTTAACGGGCCTGCTCTTTGGTGTTGGAGACGCTCATTATTAAATGAAGCCCATAATACCTGCCAAGACTGTTTGCTCCTATTGTATTAGCCTAAAGTAGCAGTCACTGAGGCAGCCCGGCACCTATTAGACACATCATTGAAATGGAAGACTCCTACCCAGAGCTGGAACGCCAGGAATTTAGAGGCATTAACTTGAAGAAGTCATTACCAATGTGCACACTAAGTATGATAAAGCACTGGATCAATGCTGTAGTACTACAGTTAATGATTTTTATGCTGTATACTGGCCCCACCCCTTGGGCTGTAAGACTACAACATGATCCTCCTCAGAGCTGTTCAGAAACTGGTAAAAACAATAACTAACATGATAAAAAACAGAGATGTTTCCAAGCAGCGGGTAAACTACAGGACCCTCTGAATAGTGCAGCCTGTGTTTTAACTTCCTACATCAATTTTTCTGAGTTTTCCATCTAACTCTGATGTGCGAGTTCAGTAAAACATTAAAACTATTACAGAAAAAATTGCATACTGGCTTTAAGCAACATTTACTGGTTAGTGATGAAGCTTTAGTTTCCATCGTGACAGATCATCCAGATCTGCTGAGTGTGTCGCAATGAATTCTGTTGTTGTCTTAATAACATAGCACTCTGTTTGTGTAGAAAAGCTAATTGTGGCCACATGAGAGTTTTGATATGAAACTACAGAAACTAGATGAAATCAGCTTACTGATTCTATCTAAGGTAGAAAGCACTACTTGTTACCATTTATGGCTACATAATAACTTCAGAGTTTACATAGCTTGAATTATAAAGTAGAAAATAAGAAAGAATAAGAAAGTGAAAGTCTGCTTTGCAAGAATAAAGGTGATCCAGTATATATGCAGGATGACATATCTGATCTACAAAACCATAAACATGAAGTACATGTGTTTAGCAACACTGTGTGCCAGATGACAGCATGTTGTGCACATGTTCATAAAACCTAAAATAGGAAAGATGTGCAGAAAAAGAGTGAAGGACAGAGCGCTTGCTCGACAAGGAGCTATAATCATAGCATACCTTCACTCAAGCATAGGGAGGAGTGAGCAGACTTATAATGAAACTCATTTCAATTGCATTGTGCTTACACAATGCCAATAAAGTTTGTGAGAACTTAAATCTTTAAACAGTTTAAAGAAAGCACATTTCTTATTAGCATACTGAATGCTAAACAGTATGTTTTTTTACTTGGTGTGCAAACTGAAACGTTTTTTCGTCACTTTTTGAAATTTTACCCACAGTTTGGGGTCTTTAAGAGTTTTTCTAGGGTTTTTGTTTTTTTAATGTTCATCCACCATTTTCTTAAATGTATCCAAATTTAGGATCATGGAGGGTCTGGAGTCTGGAGTGAGAGGTAGGGTACACGCATCCATCCATTCTCTTCTGCTTACCCTTGTCAGGGTTGCGGGGGGGTGCTGCTGGAGCCTATTGTTGTGGAAAATTTAACGATAACCTGCAACACACCCAGTGAGCTTGATTTGAAGTGGGTTTAATAAACACATTGCAATGTGGAGAGAGCATCCCAGTGAAACCCTAGGACCATCTCTGAATCGTGGCCACCACCCTTACATCTTATATACAGAGACACAGACAAAGAACATTCCACAAACTCTTACATGCTGGCCCCTCTCACAGGGGGCTATACCTCCTCCCTCATAGAGAGAATTATGACCTTGTTTTCTGCTTGGCTGTCACCTAAGGATTTACATCCCTGATAAGCAGAGGGAGTCCCACTATCTGTTTAACGTCTCCCATTACAATGGCCTCACTGTGTTAACATTCCACATGCATGTAAACTAGTGACAAGAGTGCTCTTACTATAGTAAAGTGAGAAAGTGATATTACTATAACTAATGTGATATGATTAAATATGTGATTACTACATGAGAAAAGAAATCTGCCACCACATTATCCCAACAGTCTTAGGGCGAGAGGTGGAGTACACCCTGGACAGATCGCCAGTCTGCTGCAGGGCTAACACATAGAGATAGACAACCATTCACACCTATGGGCAATTTCGATTTACCAATATACCAATTAACCCCACTAACTGCACCAACCCTAGATTCAATTGCATTTAATTTATATAGCACCAAATTACAAAAGTCGCCTCAATATTGCAAGATAACAACCCTACAATAATACAGAGAAACCCCAACATTTAGACAACTCCCTGTAGGCCCACACATTGGCTATAGTGGGAAGAAAAAACTCCCCTTTAACAGGAAGAAACCTCAGACAGAACCAGGCTCAGGGAGGAGCAACCATCTGCAGTGAGGGGAGGAAGACAGGAAAAAAGACATGCTGTGGAAGAGAGTCAGACATTAATAATAACACATAATTAAATGGAGAGTGGTGTGTAAACACAAGGTGAGTGACAGCCTACACAGGTTGGCAGGGCTAAAAGAGCGAGGCAGACAACTATTCATACTCATGGGCAATGCCACCTCACCAATTAAACTAACATCCATGTCTTTCGCATGTACTGTCGGAGGAAACCCCAGAGTATCCAGTTGGGAGCCCATGGGGAGAACAGGAAAACTTCACACAATGGCTCTCAAACCAATCGATAGGCTTGACCCAGTACCGTCTTACTGTGGTGCTAACCACAACATGCCGTCAACGCAATTAAAATCTCCACTTACCAGCGGTGTCTGTGAAGCTGGACAACAGTTGAAGTATATACTCAGATTTAAATTACAAAAACAACAAGTAAAACCTTTCATACAATCAATACTTAGCATCGCCAGCTATCCAGAACGATTTTTAAGAGCTTTAGTTTTTTTGTTTTTTCATTTATGTTTTGTTTTGTTTTATCTTCCACGTCAGAGTTTACAATGGTTGCCCCTCTCAAGTTCCTTTCTGTTTACAGCTGCAGGGTTTTGTGAAGGCGAGCATTGATTTTAGTCCTGGGCTTCGCTTTGGTCTTCAGTCAAGACAGTGACTCTGTCTCGGTGGAGCTTTCGCCTCCAGCGGTGAATAAAAAAACATATTCCTCCTTTGCCTGCGCTCGTTCGCACAGCCCCACTGATGATCTCGCTCTCACTCGCTCCCGTTGACACTTATTTCAAACAATGCGCTCCTCCAACCCTTGCATTCATCAAAGTCTGACAGCCTTGTCAATATCCTGTGAAAAAAGCCATCTTGTGCCTCAACGGGAGGAACAAATGTGGTCATAAATCTAAATATGGATGAGGAGTTGTCAGGATTGTATGTAAAGCTATATGCAGTGATGTGGGTACTATGCACGGAATCTGTGCAAGCCATCTGTGGCCGGGCATGTCTTATGCCATCAAATTACTCACCCGTGTGTGGCACTTTCATCAGTACGCGTAATTATACTCTGCCAAGATTAAATATTTGCCGACGTGATGATGGATGAAAGGCTCAGAAGATGAACCAGATTTAGATTAGCAGATACATTTCCACACAAGTCTAAGGAACATGTAGTCTGATACATAGACTGTGTAATTGGTTAATTTTAAGGACTCTTTTTAGGGATGCTTTTATACTTTACTGTGTATTCAAAGTACAGAAAACACAAAAACAATCCCTAGCCAAAAGTTTCTAGTATTAAAAGCAGCTTACATGAAAACAAATTGATCTGTAACTCATCACTGTGCATTGTTATTTTTATTTGCCCCAATTTATGTTCTGGCTACAGTCAAGAGTTAAATGGGTATTGATTAACCTACTTGTTTCAAATACAGCTATAGTATTTGTTGCTTTCAACAGTAGGTTTCATGAGGCTTTCAGAGTTGCTAATGGATCATTGCAAAAGCACTGGAACAGCTAACAAAATAATTAAGCTCTTGCCAAAACCTGTAGATTAAAGTCTTCTTGTTTCTACAGCGAGAAATAATAACCGGAAATCTCTCCAGCAGCCGAAAGCACGTACCTTATTGTTTTGTGCTAAAAGAATCATCAGTTCTTCTTCTTCAGTTTTTCAGGGTGTGGAATTCAAGACCTTCAGCAATCTGGTTAATTGATTTGTCATTCATCAAAACATAAAACAATTTATCTTAATAATTGATTAATGATTGGGCCGTGTGAGAAGATAATCGTCATTCATCATAATTTTCTGTCTTTTTCGTATTGACCAAACAATGTATCAAGAAAATCATTTCAAGAGTGATTGATAATGAGAATAATCATCAATTGATCGCTTGGAAATTCATTCACATTTACCCCAAATCCAAATGTGAACTGGTTTAAATTGCTGGTTGTATAAATGATTATGTTTTTTAACTTTCAACTAAAAATGTTATGTCCCATAATTGCAGATGCATATCAATATTAAATATACAATATAGATACATGCATTGTATCTATTATTATTACTATGTATATTTCTGATTACATTAATGAGGACCACAAAAATTGTCCCTCAACAGGTATTTGTTTGATGAAAGAAAAATAAATCAAATGAAATGTTAGACAGTTACGCTCTCTTATGAAATAATTTAAAATAAAAGAAACCAATGTGAAAATTAATGCACTGGATAGCAATAAAGATTTTCAAAATAAAACACCAGGTTTCTTAAGGTTCAAAACCTTTTCCTTAAGCTGGGCATACACTGTGCGATTATTGGCCCATTTTGAGCCGATTTTTCAGTCGTGCAACCGTTTTGGGGATCGAGTTTCGCCTCAATCTTGTGTCGTGTATCATGTAGTATACATGAGGTATACACCTCACGACTGGCTCCCGATCATCAGTCGTTTGGTCCTAAGAAAATCAAACCTGTTTGAAATCCTGTCGGCCGTCGTGAGGGTGTCAACGCAGCCTCTCACACTGCGCATGCGCAAACAGAAATGGAAGTAGAAAGATGGAGCAGCACGGCAGTGCAGCGTGTGATCTGGACACAAGCCATGGAGGTACAACTTGGAGAACTTTGGCAAGCTCATCAGAGCCTTTTCGATGTGGCCTCACAAAATTGTCACGACCACAACAACCGTGAAAAGAGTTGGATGGACATTGCTGCTCAATCACAGCTACCTGGTCAATGTTTTTCATTAGCAATTTAGCAAAGTTGATGGTGGTGGTGGTGTGCGTGTCTGTGTGAGTGAAAAACAGAGAGGGAGAGCGAGAGACAGATTTTGTGTTATAAGCTTCATGTTGGGGACGCACAGTTTGAGCACTCAGGTCACATCAGAGTGTCGGGCCGTATAGTGTGAGACCCTGCATCGTGACCTTAGAACTTCTCACCCCTGCGATTCAATTGTACAGTTTGAGCAGGAGCTGAATAACGCGACTGAAAAAAAATCGCACAGTGTATGCCCAGTTTTATACCTTTAAAGACGAATGAACTTTACCTTTTCATATCAACCAAACTCTCTTCCGCTGCACAATAAACAAACATGAAATCCTTTTATTTATTGAACTCTTACCTCTAAAAGAGTGCCTCATTAAACTAAACATAGGATTTTTAAAACTTTCATCAACTATATATTTTGACCCATTTTATTACCATGAACTGCTTCTTTTTTCAATTCTTTTTATACATAAATCTGAATAATTTCAGCCAAGTCTCAGCTATCTTCCTAATTGAAAAAGGAACCAGACAAGGTACAAAGTGATGCAGAACATACAAAAATGCTGCAATAGTAAATTGTAGGTACAATGAGAGCTCCAGGGTAACGTGACATAAATATATTGAAGCATCTTCATTTAAAGTAAACATGAATAAGAATATCCCAAACCAATGGGGAATATTTCACAGACCTTCACAAGTGTAGGTGTAATAAACTGTGTGGGAAAATATCTCTTGGATCTCAACTGAATTCAGCTTAGTTTTACTTGTACAGTGCCAAATGACAACAACTGTTGTTTTATATACACAGTATTTTACATTGTAACTTAAAGACCCTACAATAATATGGGAGTAAACTCCCCACTCAGATGACCCTCTGTGAGCAAGCACTTGGCCACAGTGGGAAGAAAAAACTCCCTTTTAGAAGAAGAAGAAACCTCCAGCAGACCCAGGCTCAGGGAGGGACAACCACCTGCCACAACCGGTTGGGGATGAGGGGACGAAGACGGGGCACATATAGACTGTGGAGGAGAGTCAGAGATTAATAGGTCTGATTAAATGCAAAGTGCTGTAAAGTGTTTGGAATATCATTAGTTTATTCATCAAGTTTCCTCTGATATGTAGACAGCTTTGGCGAGGCAAGTCAGTGTCCTGTATGGTTCAGTTCCAAAGTGCTCCTAAATCAAACAAAGAAGTGAAGTTGTCCAGTCATGTTCAAACAGGTGAATTCAAGCGTAAAAAAGTAATGGATGGTCTCCTTCTCCAGCATAATAAAAAATCAGAGCAGCTCCTCGGGGTAAGAAATCGATCAAGTTCAGGTATGGCTTTCTATTTCCTTTGTCAAAGACAATCCCAAAACAAATGGTATTTGCATGGAATATCAAAACCCCAGTTTTACTACTGCATGAAATAAATAGTTACCTATATTAAATGGCCATAAGGAATATAAAATCAACTCTCAAAATACCACTCTAATAGATTAGTAAATCCACACATTGATACAGTACTTGTGTTTAGTGCAGCAGTCATGATTTTTTGATCTTTTATTTAATCATCAAATAAACAAAGTTGCAATTCATATTTAAAATTCCCATTCAATTTATTAAGGCAGAAATATGCAACATTAACTAAAGATTTAAAGACAATAATGTAAAGTCAACTTCACCTATCAAAATTGGGAAAATAGATGCCGCCGTGCTAACACAACAATGGACAACAGGGCTGCAAGGCTAATTAGCTGGTTAGCTCAACACAGCTCAACTGGGCTAAATTCACCAAGACACACTTCCAACAAACTGTCATCTCACACTTTAGTTATTAAAGATATGATGAACCATTGACATAGCCTAAATAATTTGTTTGTCTATAAGCTTATTAAGCAACACTTTATATCCATTCTATTAGTTACATACTAGGGAGGAGAAATGCTTTATAAATGCCATCTTAATGTTTAATAGTTTTCTAATAAGTGTTTTCACAGGATGATTCCATAAAAAAAGGTTCAAATGTTCACTTCTCATGCACCAACAAAGGCTTTTTTGTCTCTTTTAAGATCACTTCTGAGCTTACCTGTGGTTACATTCAGCTGTCACAGTCTGTAAGACTTTGTATCCTGGGTTCTGGCAATTCAGACATATCTTTGACTGCTCTAAAAGAGTTTCACTTTCAGGACACACACTACCATAGATCATTTCTGAAGTTAAAAAGCAGTCAACTCCAACAGTAACTGCTGTGATCTGCTGTCATGCAAGAGGTAGGTGGTACAGTATGGGAGGATGTTTGATTTCTCCTCAGTCATCTGCAATACATATGGTAGTTTCTAACAGAGTGAAAAGCATTTAGCTCAATCAGCCGTGCACGGTTGGGAGGTGGGGGATGATGCACAAAGGATGCTTATGAGCAACTTCCCTCAGATAAAATGAAGAAATAGCATTGTAATCAGACACATGCAATGAGGTGCATTACTTGTAATTACATCTGTTGGAGCTGAGAAGTAGTTGTTGGAACAACACTCAATTCAAACTCCCTGCTCTTGTTGTCATCTAAATGCAAATTATAGGTAATAAGAACCTCTGTCAATCTGCTGAAGTTCCATGCCAACTTGAAGAAACAGCAAACAGAAAAAGCTCTCTGATGTATCTCTTTCTGTGCTCACTCTTTGGATTTCTGAAGACTTTTTGTTTTGTTTTCCAGATACAACATTCACTCGGTTTCTTTTTCATCATATTCTTCCTCTGAAAGCGTTTGTCTTTCTAAAGTTTTTTTGTTTTGTTTTTTTCTGCTTTCTGTCTGCAAGGCATCCCTGAGGTGCGGTGAGCTATGCTGCTTACAAACTCGTGGCACTGTGGCGTCAATTCTGACTCATGACCCTTGTCACAAGTTAGTCCTTTCACACAAGAAACCAAACAGATTCAACTGATAACAAAAAAAAAGTAGCATGGGTTTTTCATTCAAATTTCTAAAAGGAAAACTTAATTTGTCACTTTGTTTGCAACTGCAAAATATCTTGGATCTTGAATGGCATCAAAAACTCCATTAAACATTAGTATCGTTTTTGTCTTTCTTAAGCCAGTCTTTCTGTTTCAAACTTAGGTTGTTTCACCTGCCTGAACATGATCTCTCAACATCGTTTGACTGGCCTACTTGTCTTTCTCTCTTAGACTCTTTGGTTTCTGTGACAGCCCTCTATATTGTCTAAATATAAAAACTTTTTAGGAATAGCATGTTGGTTACACAGTAGATGGTAGTGGTTTGTTGCTCAAATAACACATTTGGATTATGGGTAAGACACAGTGGCCACCCTGCTTTTATCCTTTACTGTAGTGTCAAATGTTGCAAGCCTATATGTGAATAACAATATTTGGAGGTGAAGAAAAATGGCCGGCAGATATTTCAACTAAAAGTGGTCTTAAAGATTTTGCTTTGAAAGGCAGATGGCTCTATGAGAGAAGGGCAATATGAAGGGTTGTTATAGTCATCACAGATTATAGTGTTGGACTTGTACTGTTGCAACATCCACGCACGACACAACTGCCAAAGGGTGTGAGTTATGTACAGTAAACAGTGGCTTGTGTTAGAGGATGCATGTTGCCACGACGTCCCCTCAGGCTAACTGCGGTGCGCGGAGTGGCCGCCGTCATTGATTGACTTGGCAAGCTCACGGGTTCTGTTTCCCCTCCCCCGGGTCAGTTTTGTCACCACATGTTTAAACCATTACCACTGATGTGGCATGAATGTTAAGATCCAGCAAAACCAGTGTTTGCCTTTAATGCGTAGCCTTCCCTGTTTTGTGTAGGCAGGCGTGCTGTGACTGGACAGATGTCAGTGTTCTCACTGAGAAAAAGAAGGTGATCAGAAGGTTGCTGGTTTGTGCGCAAAGACAGATCTGGGCAAGTGTGTGTGTGTGAGAGAGAGAGTGAGAGAGAGAGACCCTCTAGGTGTGTGTATCTAATTATGCTCAGCATTGCTGGAGCCCTAATAAAGGGTTGAATAAATATATTTTTCACACTGGTCTATTTTGAATATTTTGGTTTCAGCCATATTTGTATTTGCTTGAAATAATCCTGTAAGGACACAATAAATCTTAGGATTACATAAAATCCTAAAATGTATTCTTTTTTTTTCTACAAATCAAATTTACCAGCTGAGCAGTACTGTAGTATGTAGTTGAGTATAAAGTCCAAATCCCCTGTGCGTTCCTCCTCGTCTATTATGCCTGCTACTAAAATTTTTCCACTAAGAACCAGTATTATCCATCTTCAAGCCAGTGCTTCAATAATAAAACCAAACCCTGCAGAACTGTGGAAAAATGAAATAGATGTATTTGTTGGAGCTGGGACATTAGACTGCTGTTTAAGTTGTTGCGCAGCGTTTCCGGGCTTTCCATGTTAAATGCTGTTTACTTTGGACTGAAGGCTGTGGGGCTGAGGAAGAGTGAGTTCTGCACAGAGGGATGCTAAAGAGAGGTTTGGGGTTGGGGGGTAGGGAGCGCTAGTAACATTTTCCCAAAAGACAGTTGGAGAAAAGGAGCTGGGTGGAGCAGGGTGGGCCTCTTCAACGGTAGCCTGGTGGAAAACATTTATCTGAATGGCGGGAGACAGAGGGCTGACTCAGCCAGCGGGCACAGAAGGAATGGCTGTTAGCTTGTGAGATCCTTAACCCGTGGCAAAGGGAGGGAAAGCGTGTGTGCGTGTGCTCATAGCCACTAATAGGTGCAAGGGTGAGTATGGGTGTTTATGTTTGCACCGTGTACTTCTGTTTTTGGGTGTGTGCACTAAGACGGTTTAGAGTAACGCCAGTTGATGGAAGGGTTTCAGAGAAAGCATCTGGATAAAGCATTTATCTGGGGTACGGCTGCGAGGGTGGTAGGGAAATGAAGGTGGGGGCAGTCTGAGCTGGAAAGGGTCAGTCTGGTGGTGTGTGCCTTCAGCTGGTTCTCATTATGGAGCTAATGTGACACTCTGATCTCAAACACACACTGAGTCTGCAGACCTGGTTTAAAGCCGGATATGGGTTTTGAGAGGCCCCTACACTGCAACCTCTGTATCACAAGTTCCCCCTCTTTAGAGACTAGAGACCTCATTTACAGATAAGCCTCACCTTTAGATTTGGTCATGGAAAGAGTGTGTAGCTGTGAAGGTTGAAACTGATGTGACAAAGGCTCCTTTCAACATTTAACTATTGTGAGGAGAGAAAAATGTGGCGTTTTGGGTAACTGACATAAAATTAAAAGGTACCAAGAGTTTGAATACTATCCACCTTACAACTAAATAAATCCAATTTTGTATTGTCTGTTACAGGGGTGTCAACCATAAGGCCTGTGAAGGAATTTGTACATTTTTGCACTTTTAACTGTATTTCTTCCTTACATAAAGACTTCCTCCATGGTTTTTTATAACCACACTATTATAATTAAATATTAATTAAATAATTAAATGACAGAAAAGTTCCTGTAGAACTTTTTTTTTTAATTAACAAAAACTTTATATTTTATAATTACAGGACAACCTGGGCAAAAACAAGCCAAGACGTCTTCTTTAATGTACACAAGGCATTCTTTTGAAATTGCACATCCTAGGTCCGGCCCACTTAAGATCAAAGTATGTGGCTCCCAATGTAAAATGACATACCTTGTCTGCTATATAGCATGAGGTGAAGTTGCAGCCAGGACCACATAAAATTGACAAGTCATTTTCTGTTTTGAATCAGTGAGACCCAAATGAGAGAAAGACATAAAAATAATTTAACTGATCTGTCTGGAACATAAAGCCATTTCTATCTAGTGTTCCCAGGCACTGGACCCCAGCTGAGCAAGGTTTCTTGGTTTAAGGTGCTAAATCTCATTCCCTGTGCTGACATATAAGTGGAATGATTTATGACAGTGAACTGCTATTCAGCAAAGTACGTTCCAAGGCACTGAAAAGCCAATGTCATGCTGATAATTAGTGGAGGAGTGACTGATGCATGCAATCGTACTCATAACTGCAGTCACGAGGGTACTCAGTGCGAAAGCTGAATGGAGCTATTGATACTGTCAGAAATGACTGTTAACGATAAAAGAATTAGGATGAGAGCAAACACGCAGACATGTACTTTCAATACCCCCAAAAAAAGTGTGGCTGTGGAAATTACACGACCAAACGCTGGTGCTGTCACGTCTTCTCTTCTTATTCATACTTCAATTGTGGCAGTTCCAAAAGTGCCTTAGGCACTCTCAGTAGTGTGCAACAGCATACCAGCCATATGTATTGTGAAAACATTAAAACCCAAGGCACAACAGAAGACACAAACCTCAAGAGCATAGTTTGGCGATATTAAGAGAAATATTAACTGTAGGGGGAGAGTTGAGGTGCAACATAGAAACACAGGCCCCTTGTGACTACTTATCTAACAAAGCCTGCAAACTGAAAAGAATGCCAAAATGTCTCCTTTCACCAAGATGCTCTCTACTCAGTTGATATAAGTGAAAAATTGGGGGCAAGAGCCTATTTGAATTCTGTGTAAGCTAAATGAACTGAGAGCAGGCGCTGTTTAGCTTAGCCTGCTATGCTGCTACATATATTAGCCATATGCCCTTCAACTTGTAGCATTTATATGCAAACTAAAATTTGTTTGTGGAGCACTGAGGTAGAGATATGTTGGCATTTACTGTTATCAAAACTAATGACTTTTTCCAGCTTCATGCTTTTATGCTAAGCTATGCTAACTAACCTCTGGCTCCAGCTCCACCATACTTAGAGGCAGATTAGCTTTCTCTCAAAAAAAAACAAATAGGTGTGTTTAAGATTTAAAACTTCGATTTAACTGTTTTTAAACACATATATAGCAAGTGTGATAAAGAATAAAGAAAGCGGTATATAAAAAATATTTTTAAAAAAATACTTTCTAAACACCTCTTGTGCCTCATTAAAGTAAACACAGTACATTCAGGAAATAAGCTTATGCATGTACTTCCAGTAGATTTTTTGGTTTCTGAGGATAACCCAAGAGAGATTAAAAATAAAAAGTAAAAAAACAAGTGTGCAGTGATGCAAATTTCATCACCAGATGATGAGCAGGAGGCTCCAAGCAGACAGCCACATACTGGGTAATTTTGGATTCATCTGCACAGAGACTGCACTACCATGTGCCAACTACCCATGCACCCTTCAGCTGGTCTTCCAGTGGACTTAAAAGAAATATAACAGGAATGGCTACTGGTCCATGGAGCCTGCAGTTGTGTATGTCCAAAACCGAGCATAAGCCCCACTTCAGGGCTTCTGCCAAGAGAAGTTCCCCAAGAGGTGGATGAAAAGTTGCTAAAAGGTTCCATTTAATATTAACCGTGATTTTTTTTCCTTACCTGCTAAGCTAATTTGTTGACTAAACCTGAGGAAAATGTAACTGAAAACTGAAAAAGTTTCCTCCAGAGATGGACTTCAATGTGGACTCATATCAGCATACTGATATAGGCTGTATCAGATAAATCATAATGATAGGGGGGGGATTCTGTCATGGGAAAATTAGGGGTTTATGATGTCTATTAATTAAATCCAGACTTTAACCTGGGTATGATGTGGTATCACACTTTGAAACAGGGGCTTAAAATAACCAACATTAAAATAATTTAGTTTAATTAGCCGTGCTAATCACGACACAACAACAGGACACAGAACGTCTTTGCGCTCCCATTTTGTGTTGACATTGTAAATGTTAGAAACTTAAGAGGCTGTACTTAACTGTGTGCTAATTTCCTGCTGCTATTACTCTTTGGTCCATCAATGCTGTGGGGGAAAAAAGGCCCAACCATTCTAGCTACCCATCCATTACATGCTGCGCTCTCAGTTTGTTTTTTTCACCTTTAAGCTTCTTTTCAATCAAGCACTGTAGGTTAATGAAAATCCTCAGTTGGCCTCTAATTAGATTTCAGATGTGAAAGCACAGAAGGACAGTACACTTTCTTTACCGAACGATGCGAAAGATATCACTGTAAAAAAAAGTCTTAGATTTGATAGTTTGTGTGCAATTTTTTCCTTCCTGTCTGCTCCCTTGACACACTGTTGCAGTCACTTCTCACATGTGAGACTTCATTAAATGTCCTTCAGCTCCATAAAGAATTTCAGGAGCTGAGGGAAAACAGAGAAAGGCATAGCTACATGTATAAACAATCACACATTAGAATATCTCTTTCAAAACATGACAAAAGAAAGTGTGTGTGCTCAGGCATAGTGAGGTCCATTTATTGTTAGGGGGATTGCAGGTTGAAATCCTATGGGGCGGTCCACTCCTCTGATGTCACGGAGAGATTATTTTAACAGGACTCACTGTGCGGGACCTTGACCATGGTTTCCGTAGCTCAGCTGGGCTGACAGTGGCACGCTTTGTATTAGTCAGTCATAAACTACAGCAGAGCCCCAAATCACTACAATGCATCCGTTCATGGCTATGTTTGTCTTACAATGCTGTTTGGTGAGTGAGATCATCAACTGAAGTCATTAGGATCACAAGTCTTTTAGCAGAGTTTTAGGAGCCAAGAGCCTGCAAATTAATCAAACACCTTAGTGGTTGGAAAATTGAAATTCAGGAAAAGCATAGCTTGAAAATTTGAGAATGTCCCATTGTGTGCTTTTAAACTACCATAATATATCTTTGTCTGCTGTGGCCTGAAAGAGTTCAGTTAGCATTTCAGGGTAATGAAGCCCAACTTTTGAGGGGATATTTTCCCTGAAAGCTGTGCAAGAGAGTGTACATGCTGTAAAAAAGGCGTTCGTGGCAACTTTCTGGAGTATACAACAAGACTGTTCTTTGGCTTTCCAGTCATGGGATTGGATGTTACGCAGTGGTAGGGTACTCCCCTATAAGCCCTGAGTTATCCTGCTTTTTTTCCTTCTTAAACTAAACAAATGGGTATAAAAAGACAGATAGAAATATCTCTGTCAGTTTTATGTGTTTTTATTTATTTGTTTGTTTGTTTGTTTGTTTGTTTGTTTGTTTGTTTGTTTGTTTGTTTGTTTGTTTGTTTGTTTGTTTGTTTGTTTGTTTGTTTGTTGGAATATTGGAAAGTCTTCAGTTACACTAATTAAAGACACTACCACTTTTATGTCATTCCAAAGGGAGTGCTTTTCCTTTCATTCTGCATGGAGACCAAGCTTTTCAGAGCAGAGCACAAATCCAGACAGCATGAGTCTTTCACATCCTCCACTCCACGCTTTGTCACAAGTCCATTTACCTAAGCTAAAATTACATTGCACTTCCATTCTCTTTTCACAGAGAAAGGTCATAATTTTTCGTTGCTGCCGCTACCCCTTGTCTGTTTTGTAAGCGTGCGTTTTATAGAGAGACAGCCTGAAAAGTTGTAGGTTATTGCCAGGGAGGAGGCTTCCAGCTGTGGCCTCCACAAGCCTTTTTTTAAGTATTGTACCTCTTCAATCTGGCTGTGATTGGAGTGTCTCAGAGGGATGCAGAAGTGGATAGGGATTTGAAAGGGAGGGAGGGGGCTAGAATTATGCAGCCTGCTTTCACGCTAGCATAGCTGGGTCTGAGAAATGGCTCCTTAAAGCCTGTAAAAGTGTGTCCCTGGTGACTTCTGAAAAGTCTGGAAGGGATCCTCATAAAGCAGCACTGTCAAAGTATGTAGAGTTGTGGCTCAGCTCTCTGCTGTTTAAAAGCACTGGAGCTAGGACTATTGTCTTATGGAGAGTGCTGTATTCAGAGTCTCTAAATGTTTTTGCCAAAATGCTCACTTCCTGAGAACATTTTAAGAACGTCTTGATGCATCCTCAATCATCCAGGTAAGTAAATCTCCAAAAGTTGATTCTGTTCATCTAGACGTAGTGTTTTGTTCCTTCAGTGGGCTGGTTTCAGTCATTATGCAAATGTACTGTTTATTTTTTTTTTTTTTTTTTTTTTTTTTTTAATGACATCAGAAACAGCAGTATGCGACATTACGTGATGGCAGAGCTTCAGTTCATCCTTTGTCATTTTTTTTTTTTTTTTTTTTTTTAATAAATAGGACAGGGGGAATGAATGAGAGAGAGAGGGGGAGAGAAAGAAAGAAAACCCAAGGGGAGAAGAGACGGTGAGAAGGGGGGGGAAGAGAGACAAAAAAAAAAAAAAAAAAAAAAAAAAAACTCCTGGGTCACCTGTATGGAGAAAAAACAAACAAACAAACAAACAAACAAAGGAGACAGCAAACAACAAAGAGCAACATAATAATAGAGAAAACAAAGCACCATCACAATAAACTAGCTAGTCATAGATATCAGTATTTACTAAGTAATAAACGATATTGTGCAGCACGCAAGATAGACAGCGCACAGTGTGCTTTGAGGCAGCAGCCAAGAAAGCTTTAGTCCGCGTCTGTGAATACCCATGTGTGCATACCTGTGTGGATCAGCATGCTTGCATTCCAAAGGTTTCTCCATGTAATGATCTGCTAGGGAGTGTGGGGGGGCCACAGCCCCGTCCTCCAGGGTGTGAAGCGGGTATGGAGGAGATCAAAACTCCAGACATCCAGAGGCCCCCAGAACACAAGAGACCATGGAAGACCAACAGAGGGGCAGCCGCGCCACTGTTCCAGTAAGAGCTGAGGAGAGTCCCAGATGAGGGCTCACTCAGCAGCCGCGGAGCAGAAGCCAGGGGGGGTTGCAGTGACGCGCCCGTGAGCTCCGCCGGCCCCCAGCTGCGCCTGAGTGACCGAGCCCTAGGCCGAGAGGCCGGGGGCACCCCACCTCCAAAGGGGCCCGAGCGAGCCCCAGGCCCCAGGCCCCGACAAGCGGCCGCCAAGGAGTGAGCCGGTGTGTACCCGGACGCCCACCCCCAGACACAAAGAACCACCAACACACCGACACCTGAGGGAGTCCGCCACCGGCAGGGGAAGTGGTGGTGGGTGGAGATAGGCCTCCAAACCTTGGAGGGCCTGAGGTGTCCCCAGAGAGGTGGCGTCTGATACCCAACCTGACATATAGACACAGACATACAGGCACACACAGACACAAACATCCATTCCCACCCTCATGCTCTCATATGCACTCACTCCACACTCAACCAACGTGGAGACAGACATAAAGAGACGCTGTACACACAATCACACTCCCCAAGCGTACTCTACAAACCGGGTCTAGGTACCCTTGCCCCTGGAGGGGGGAATTGCACCCAGACCCAGGTGGTGTTACCCTTTTCCCTGCGGTGGGGAGAGGCAGACCACCCCGACTCCGCAGCAGCAGGGAGGCCCCACACCCCAGACCGCAGTCGGACGGCCAACTCCTCCTACTAGCCCCCCCGCTCCAGCAGGCCGCAGAGAATGGGGGTGGGAGAAGACTCCAAACCTCCCTCCACCCGCTCATTGTAGTGTTGATGCATATGTGTTCTAAGGTGCAATTAAAACCCAGGAGGGCATGGAGCTACCTGCCAAGGAGCAGCAGGTAAGCGCATGGTCCCTCCTGCTAGCCCTCAATGACTAAGTGTATTTAAAATTGAGAGGTGGGCAACGACGTCAGGGGTGAGGTATACACCCTGATGGTGATTTGGACTCCGTGATTGTGCCCACCCCCAAGATCCTATATGTATGTGTAATGAGAGTGTGAATAATGTGAATGTCTAAGTTGTGGGATAAAATTGAGGCAGAGGCAGCCAGAAGGGGACAGGGGGGGGGGGTAGCCTCCTCTGCACCCTGGTGACATACCCCCACTCCAAGGCCCTGCATGTGTGGGTGGTTGTGGAGGAGCGGGAAGAGGGAGGCAGCTGGAGATGGGGAGGGAAGGAAGGGAGGGGCAGGTAACCCCTCCCTGGGGCCAGCTCCCCCGCTGACCCCAGTAGGCACTCCCACCCTCCGCGACCCGCCAGGGAAGGGGGGCCCAGGCCCATCAGACCGGGGCCCAGTGCAGTAGCGCCCCCCGGCTCCACAGAGCCCTGGACAGTCCACCCAACCCCACCACAGAGAAAACTGCACCCACCCCACCAACCACACATCTTCCAGACTACATAAGACGGTAGACGCCCAGGCTGAGATCTTCCTCCACCTCTCCTGTATCTCCCCCTCCTGCAGAGAGTTCCTGAGAGAAGAAAGCTCCTGCCAGATGTGACCATCCCCCCCACCAGTTGAAGAGCCCCCCAGGCGGCTCGATGCACCGGCGGCACCCTGCTCCAGGGCCGGGCCCCCATGCACCCACCCGCCCACAACCCCGGCAACACACCAACCAGGACCCGAGCCCCCGAGGCCCGGCCCGGGCCCCCGCCCAGAGACGGAGCACCCCCAGAACCTCACGCCCATCCCGGACCCACCCAGGGGCAGCCAGGTTGCCAGGTCAGTAACCCACGTCCGTCAGCACAGACCCTCCCCTAGCCCCGCTGCACGCAGCCGCGAGGAAACAGTCACCTGAGAGCCAACAGAGCCCTCAACCGGACGTGACCGCTACCCCGGGTTGAGCCCCCCAAGGAAGATGCCTCCGGGGAACCCCCCGACGCCCTAAGCCTGTCCCTAAATGTACTGTTTATAAGATTGGGGAAACCTGCACTCAGCTGAGACTGAAGAAGTTACTTGGATGAGTGACGAAACGTTTCTCCCACTGAAAACGTTACGTCCAGATGAACAGAATGAACTTTTGGAGACATTTTAAGAACATTTTTCTTCTGTTGGAAATTTTTTTTTTTTTTGAAATCTGTATTAATATAGTGAATCTGAATGTTTATTGAGGGATGACAATGTCATCCAGTGGTTAGCACTCTTGTCTTACAACAGGAAGATTCTTGATTTGAACCTCCTGGCTGGGTGGGGCCAACAGCTGGAGTTTGATGCTCCCAACAAGTTGGTTCTGACATATAGTTATGACTTACAGCACACCCTATATCAAACTTATGGTATATTAAGAATATTATGTTAATTATTTAATGCTGCTTTGATTATGCTCAGCAGCATATTTTATTTAGCATCTGTCAAAGCAAAGAATTGGAGGGAGGTGGCTGGGGTGGATGGTGGGCATATGAAACACAGGCTCTGTAACTGTAGTAAAGGATAGTAAAGAAATCCATTTAAAGAAAGGTTGCAGCTTTAGTGCAGTGTTGAAACGCCATCCATCCTCTTCCACTATGATATTTGAAATACTCACAGCTGATACTTGGCATTTTGGTTTGATAAATAACAATAAATTATCAAGGCTGTTCACTCAGCTGATTAGTTGTAATGTGCAACTTCTCCTGTTCTCTTCCAAACCCTAACAGTACATTGAGCTGTCTGCAGACACAATTAGAAAACAAATGTTTACCACAGGTCTAAGTGCTATTGACCCTTGCAAAGGATTATAATTGTTTCGTGGTAATGACTGAGTTGCCATGTGGCAAAAACAATATTGCACTTATAAGCTCTCAGGTTCTGTCTGTGGTTAGCAGACTCTATTTTTCATATCCTTGAGCCATCATGCCCTGTTGCAGTAGGCAAAACCCAGCAAAGGAAAGAAATGGCAAACATAACCTCTATTTATAGTCAATCTAACCATAGCTTAACCATGGGTTACGCAAGTAGGTGGTTTGTTTGGATTCCAAGCAGTGTTACCATGACAAAATTTGAGAAGAGAACCACACACAAGGTCCTTTCTTCTGCTAAATATTTCAAACAAACAGAATAAGTACAATAAATAAAATAGCATTATTCTGTTTATGCAGTTAATACAAAGTTCAAGGATATCAGTTTTCACAATTTTCTGCATATAGTTTAAAGATTTCCTTGAGTGACTGTAATGAGTCATTTAGCACCCTGAATCCTTAGTTCATGTGTATCTGCCACATCTTCACACTCACTTAAAGTAGGACTAAAGCGATTCTGACTGATCAGTACGGACATGTCACAGGACACAAAGTCTTCTCACTGTCTCCGGCACTTGTGGTCAGCGTGTCTCTCTTCCCTATAGCTTTTCCGGACATGTGTCACTAGCCTGGGACCAAAAGAGGATAGAGAAGAGGAGGAGGAAAGGGAGAGGAAGACAAAAGGGTAATTCATCCAGCGATTCTTAAAAGGGAGGAAGACTCAGTTTCCTCCGAGCATTATAAATACAAGAGCAGTCAGTCATCAAATTATAGCCATCTGCATTGGCCTGAGACCAGGATTCTGCTTGACACAGAATGGTTTGTGTTAAAGTGGTGTTAAGGGGGAGGTGTGGTAGTTGAAGCTTATCAGAGACTGTGCTCTTGGGTGGTTAAACTTCAACACACAGACTGACACCAAGTGTGGCAGAAGAGCCACAGCTCCAGCTTACATCCTTTGGGAGCAATGATGTTCCTTTCTGTATGATGATGCCTTGTCAGCAAAATCCCCTCAGCTAGTTCCCATCTACATCCAGCACTGAGTGCCTGGAAGATGGAGACTGTGGCTTAGTCTTACACTGCAGGAAAAGAGAAGAGAGGAGGTTTGTGTGATGTACAATTCATTTTCTGTCATCCTGGAGGTATCTCTTTGCAAACATATTAGGAACTGTTAACACTGAACAGGTTTCACCAAGGGTGCAGAGACAAAAGAAGTGCCACAGAGCGAGACATTTATACAGATAGCATGTTGAAAATGTGCTTTTCCTACGTGAAGCCTATTCTACACAGAGCTTTACACAGCTTAGATGGAGAACTAATGAATTCCAGGTCCAGGTACACTGCAGAGAGTAAAGCTTTTGTGTGTATCATTAGAAAATGTGCTCCTTTTTCCTGAAGGCAACAGCAGCAAGCTGAATTTGAACCAGAAAATCCCCAGGCAGAATTGTCTTGGCATCGCTCTCTCCTTCAGCTTTTTATCCCCATGCTCAGTGAACAATCCAACAAAAGCTCGGGTTTAAGAACCATGGAGCTCATTGCGATTTTCTTTGTTAATGCAATTGCCTGTAAGAAAAGATTCTGTTCCCCCATTTTTCAGTTTCAGCCTAGAGGGTCCTATGCAATTAGCACTAGTATTTCATTTAGAATACCTTAGCTTTACCAAAAACTCTCTGAACTGTACTATAATAGCCTCTGGCGCAGTCAGTAACAGCTAACGACAATAGACTCCAAAAAGTGACATTTTGCAAATGAATGATGTGTAACTACAACAATTTCGTCCAACTCTCTTGTACAAATGACATTTCCATGTTCTGTAACATTTCCTTGTTGAGTTGTCAGGGCTGGTTTCATTGTCATTGTGATTTCTTTCACTTTTCTTTGTTGTTATTCACACAGTATGTATTACAAAGTTTAACATGTGATAATGTCAAATCCACGTGTGATATCCGTGGCGTTTCTGTGACTGCAAAAAGTCTCTCTGTGTGCTTGGCCTTGTGCTTAGACCATTCATCACTGACTTTGTTCATGACAGAGCAGCCCTGGACCCAAAACTAAATGCCTCTTAGTTAAAACGCAGAACCGTGGGCGTGACGATAAAAGCTTTGCTTTCGTTCTTGCTGACATCAAAATGATTGTCTTTGTTTACATTTTCAATGTTTGTTGCAGATCCGCAATGGAAAGGCTCACTTACAGGATGAGAGACAAAAGGACAAAGTTAGCCTTCAGTGTTTTGAAGTTGGCAGCATGACATTAATGTAGACGCAACCCAGACATAGGCTGTCCTTTACAGACACACACACACTCATTTGTTTCAGCCCTGAGAAAGTACTTTTTCCCATTTATAGTTATGAATGTGAATTCTCGAGCCTGTCATATTTTCTTCTCCTCTCCTTAATGCCCTATCGCATGAAGCCTGCTAGGTTAGTTGATGCTGCTGCTGATTTTGAGGGAACATTTTGTCCCTCATGATCTCCCAGGAATTTATGAACTTTGACACAACACTGTCTCTATCTCGTTGCTGGACTATTCCAAATATTCCAAAGCATTAGCACTGGCCGATCAGAACATTGCTTTCTTCACTGTGAGCTTCTGTGTCTAATTCTATATCTCTTGGCTAAAGCCATGGAAAACCCATGGCTGAGGAAACGGGTTGTTGGAGGTGGTCCAGTTTAATTTCAGAGCATGTGCACTGGAAAATAATTGACTTCCTCCCCGGTTTACATTTTGTCAAGGGCTCGAGAGAGCACAGTCCGGGGCAGGTGGCTGAATTAGCATATCATTGAAAATGAGACAGCTCAAGCCTGGGAAATCCTGCTCCCCATGACTCTATGTGCCCGGAAAAATCTCCGCAGGGGTAATGACTGATGTCTCAGTGAGAGAATCCCTTTGAGGCCACAGGAGCTCCTCTTCAGCCAGGAGCAGCTGGAGGACACCTGATAATATAGAAATCAGTGCCTGAGAACGTTGCACTGTAAAATGAGACTGTATTAAAAAATGCTCCTCTAATTGGTTTCGCCAAACTTCCACATCAGAATTCAGGGAGTTGCCAGTCAACAGCTGTAGGATGAGTTGATAATGTGTCATCCTGTGCAGGTGTCTTTTTGTGTGGGCCACTGTAGTAGGCCATGTTATGCTTCCACAGTGCAGACAATGCAAATGATCATGCAAATGAGGCTATTTTATGTTTAGCTACAAAAGTTTTGGTGCCTTTTCCTAGAGAAATGACAAACAAGACATATGGTGCAAAGTGAAAGAAAATAAGTGTCCGTGTATGTATCCGGGGTATAAAAACAGAAATGTCTTTGATGTATAGGATAACATGATCCATATATTATACTTTCAGATAACCTACATTCACTCTTCACAGAATCCTACTTTGGGGACAGCTTCTGTCATTTAAACGCCTTCCAAGATGTCTCCACCTTCCAGTTGTCACTAAAGTTCAAGACAAGTCGACGAAGTGGGCTGCTACTCCTGGCTGCTGGGAACGAGGACTACCTGTTCCTTGAGCTCCAAAATGGGAAAATACAGGTGCGGATTTAGAAATGGCAATAATCTGAGCCCTTAAAACTCTTTTTAAACAAAGCAGTGTTGGCACCCATTGGATAACCAATTCAAAAACAGAGCAGTTGTTCAAAAGAAGAGGCTAAAACAGACAACTGCATTTCTATTTGCAGCTCTACGGGAAAATCAAGTCTAAGGACTCAGAAAGAACAAAAACACCTTGAAATCAGCATAACTTATTGTATTTGTAGAGAAGTGTAGTTCCACACTTCAACTTCAGCTACAGTGCGAAATATGTTATTGTCAAAGTCACCTATGCATAGTACAGAGAGTCCTGTTTCAGAGTGTTTTGTTATAGTGAAATAATAAACAGCTAAAGTGATTTATATGGAGAAATGACCTCAAAATAGTCATTTAATCAGGGTAATTTGCTTAATTTGTCACACATTAAAATCCCAAAGAGATCACGAGTGAAATTACTAGAAGAAACAGAATGTGTTATGAATGGGTTATGAACTACGTGACCTTTAAAGTAGTCGTGAACTCTGTTTCAATTCAATAAGCTACGATTACTTCATCGTGAGTCCCTCTAAAACAGGTGGATTGATTATATTCTTTTGGGGGGTTTTGTCTTCTCTAGTTCTCTCACTTAAATGAAAACTGTTTATGTCTATAATAAATAAATAATAAATTAAAGCAGTAAAACTCTCATCAGTTACGGTGCGACCGAGACATACAGACTTTTCCCAGAAGGGACAATATTGCTTCATTTTCAGTGAGGAGAAATCAAAGGTTATTTGTAATAAAAGGAAATATTACTAGTCGACGTTTTTCAGGGATATCAGATACATTGAACAAATAGAGTCGAGGCGCCACAAAAATGAAATTGCCTTTTCTGTGAGGGATGTTAAAGAATCATGTAGTTCAACATTTTTTTTAAAGAACATTCAGATCTCTGATTTTATTAGTGAAACTTCTGGGAATTAATTCATTTTCTAAATGAGTTAATTACTTATTAATTATGACTTCTTTGTCATTTGCTTTGGTTTTGTCATACACTGCTTGAATGTTCTATATTGTAAAAAAAATTTAATTTGTCTTTCATTAGCCAAATAATTAACCTGCAATCAATTGTAACTGACAGGATCTGGCAATGATAATGACCACAGTTCATTTATGACAAAACGTTTGAGGCAACCACTGATTTCTTTATATTTCTTGGAAAATGGGAAATTGGTGGAGTGTCTTATTGAACCCAGAAAATACAAACGTACATGAAAATACAATATATAAGGAAAAAAACTGCTTTTCACTCTGACAAGATGATCCCACACTGCTTAAAGAACGTTGAGGTCTGGGCTTTGGGGAGGCCAATACATGACTGACGGTGTCACATTGTGTGTTTTTCCGTTCTGGTATTCTTTTAGTGAATTGGCAGTATCATAGTCATGGTGAAAAACGAAGCCATTGCCAAACAGACAGCTTTAAGATGTCACTGCATGGTGTAAACTGCCAAATCTGACTGTACTTTTCTTCTTCCTTAATTTCATCAATTTTGACAAGATCCCGAACACCGCTGACTGAAATGCAGCCCCCAAGCCATGACTCTCTCCATGCTGATGATTTAAACCAAAATGTACAAATTTGGATTCATCCCTCCATAAGAACTGTTCCCACTGATTTTCAAACCATTTCTTGTGTGATTTGGCATAGCTCAACCTTTTCTCCTCATTTCCTTTCCTTAAGGACACCCAACATTCCAGTAAGACCATTTCTGATGATGCCTCAGCAAACAGTAGATGGACTAGATGCATTTCTGAAGTCCTGTGTAGGATCATTGCTGGATTTTTTGTATTTTGTGTAGCCACAGTACTGGCTCATTCCTTAAGTTAGATGCTTTTTTTAATGCTTTAATGAGTTATAGGTTAGTGTTAAGTAGCTCAAGAAACAAATAATAAAAAAGCATTATTTTGAAAGTGGTCAGGTACAAGGACTAGACTAAAAATGACCCAAAAAAAGCAGCCAAAAAAGAAAGTCTACAAAATGATTGCTCAAGACCAAAAACGAGGGGTGACTGAAAACCTTTGCACAGTAGGGTTGTTTTTTATAACCTTTTTTAGTTAAACCATAGTGAAGTAAGTCATTAATGTTAAGTATCATGTCCAGATAAGAGTGCAGAGATAAATTCATATAATAGCAGCTCCAATTAAATGAACACAAAGAAATACCCAGTGTTCCACAATATACAAAAGATGCAATGCAATGTAATTTTTCAAATGAAATAAATGATGTTTGTTTCCACGTAGGCTCGGATGAACATGGGGGCTGGTGAGGTCACGCTGTCCTCATCTGAAGGAGCATACCTGAACAATCTTCTGGACCACAAAGTCTCACTGACACTGAAAGAAGGCAGGCTTACCATGACAATTAATGATGTCTTTTCAACATATGTTCCTGTGAGCAATGACGGGGGGCAGCTCAATATTGACCAGGGCATTTGGCTTGGAGGAACTGAAGACCTGCATACTTCGTACCTTAGCAATGCCATTACTCCTTTTCGTGGCTGTATGACTGAAGTCAAATTTCAATCCCATCAATTTGATATTCTCACTTCAACATTTAAACGATGCCAAGACACAAAGGAAGCCTGCAGCAATGAGTTTGAGGCTGGAGATGGCGAGACCACCAGTTTCAGCACCCCTGATTCTTTTATATCCTTCTCCACCTGGAGTGGAGGTAGTGGTTCTCGAAGGGCCTTGGAATTTCTAATGAAAACCACCATTGAAGATGCCTTACTTGTTTTCCATCCTGGCCAAGATTCGGACTTCATTGCTGTTGGTGTTGTGAAAGGCTATCTCAAAGGTTTACTGGACCTCGGTAGTGGTATGGAGGCCCTGAAGAATATGCAAGTGCGGCTGGATGACGATCAGTGGCACAGAGTTAAGATCGAGATCAGTCAGGATTCTTTTGTTCTTAATGTAGACAGCCAGTCTTCCTCCCTTTCCCTTGACCCATCACAAAAACTGGATTTGGTCGGAAGCCTGTATTTAGGGGGCATCCAGGCAAAAAGGAAGGAATTCTTCCATGGCAATGGTTCATTAGGTCGCATCTATCAGGAAGATTTGACAGACGAATCCTTCATTGGATGCTTGGGAGAAATTAAAGTGAATCAGAAAGACAGAAACCTGCAGGATGCTCTGGTGACCAAAGATATTCATGTTAAATGTGAAGGAGAGGACTATGACTACTCAAATTATGACGGGGAATTAACCTCAACTTCCCCTACAATCAGTACCCCACATGTTTACATTGACTTTAATCAACAACAGCACTGCTACCCAACAGAAAACACGACAGAGTTATTTAGAAATGTGACCAAGCTTCTAGATGTCACCCCATTACAAGTGCCAGAAGGTGGAGAGGTTTTTCTTGATATCAACAACTTAAACCCTACATTTGACCTCAGTGCTGCAAACATGCAACAGTCGCAGATTACCTTTACTCTCGAGAGTCTTCCCTCATATGGCTTAGTCGATATAAACATTAACAGACAACACATTCAAAAGTTTACTCTTCTTGATATTGTCAATAAGAGAATCAAGTATATGCATGATGGAAATGAAAGGCTTGCAGATCAAATCTATTTACAGGTGGTTGCTCAAAGTGATTTCTACCTTCCAGAATGTTTAAAAACTCCTCACAATTATGTCCTCCCAATTGAAATTCTTCCAGTTAAGGATACACCACAACTTGATATAAATGAAATCTCCATCGCTGAAAATGGCCGCACTCATTTGAATACCAGCATCATGAGGTTGTTGGATTTCGACTTGAATTGTGATGACTTAATTATAACTGTTACTTCAGAGCCTCCCAAGGATTTTGGTTACTTAGAAGACAGAGAGAAACCAGGAGTAAGCATCTCAGAGTTTGCTTGTAAGGACCTGGAAGATGGAAATATTTATTTTGTACACAGAGGTGGTAGTACTGGTATGATGACCCTAGACGTGCCTTTTGAAGGATCAAGCCTTTTCACTACTTTTAAGTTGTCCGTGATACAACCGGATTTAACTATGGTCACTAACTCTGGCCTTCTTTTGTCACAAGGAAGCAATGCATCCATAGACAATCACAAGTTGGCTGCTCTCGCTCATCCTCGTATTGGCGATATTGTGTATAACATCACACAACCTCTAGTGTTTGGAGAACTGCAGATTCTGACAAATGACGGAGTGTACAAACAAGTCACAACTTTTCATCAGTCTGATTTAGATCAGAAGCGCCTTAGGTATGTCAGCACAGACTCAAGTGACCAGGAAAATACTGTGTTGGAGCAGATCCAATTCAGCGCTCATCTGGGGCGGTTCTCCCTCTGGAACAATACTTTTGCAGTCATGATTGCCCCTGCTCAAGTGAAGGTTTCTCAGCTGGTACCACTGGAAATGGAGGCTGGTGAAGAGCAAACAATCACAGACCTTCAAGCTGAATTCATTGACAAAACCCCAGACCCCAGGACAATTAAATACATCCTCATTACACCCCCAACACTGGGAAGCCTCCTGTTGTCAGACAGAGAGCTGGGTGAGGGTGACATGTTCACCCAAAAAGACATTTTAGACAATGCCGTTAGCTACAGGGCCCGAGTGCGAAGAGCTGTGGATACTACAGATCAGTTCCAGTTCAAAGTCTTTGCTGAGGATCAGCACTCTCCTCTGTACACCTTTCCGATCAATATCATTGCCAGCGCTGATGCCCCTGTTTTGACTAATAAGAAGTTGGTTGTGTTGGAGGGCAGTGAGCATGGTCTTAACAAAAACTACCTTTGGCTGGAGTCTTCAAGTTCTGTTAATTTCCTGTATCGGGTGACTCAAGAGCCAAAGCATGGGCGGCTAATAAGGGATTCCCCACCTGGAGTTGCTAGATTTGAGGGGGCGATAAGAGTTTTTAGTAATGAAGATATTGAGTTTGGAAGGCTCGTTTACAAGCACGATGGCTCCAAGACAAGCAGTGATGAGTTCCATTTTTTGGCAAATGAAGAAAATGCAGAGAGAACTGTGAGCGATGTTTTCAGAATATCAATCCATCCCAAAAATGAGCATACTCCTGTGAGGACAGTGGATAAAGTCTTCAATGTGGTCCGTAACAGTCAGCGCCTGCTAACAACAGATGTCATTCAGTTCAAGGACAATGACTCGGGTTTCAATGACAGTCAAATCGTCTACGCTCGTGAGGGAATCCTTTCGGGCAATATTGTCTCAACATCACAGCCATCACAACCCCTTTTCCGCTTTACACAAGCCGACCTGAAAGATAAGAAAGTCTTATTCATTCACCACGGAGCAGATCGGGAGCGCTTTTCACTCCAGGTGTCAGATGGCTTCCACAAGACCACTGCGGTGCTTGAGATCCAGGCAGGTGAACCCTACCTGCGAGTGGTGAACAACACAATCATCGTCATCGATCACGGAAGCACCAAAACCCTTACTACCGCCCTGCTGAGTGCAGAATCCAACATGGACATCAGACATGACAGTGAGATTACGTTTCAGATTACATCCCCACCCAAGGATGGCAGAATTATTGTGAGTGGGATTGAGGCATCAGTTTTCACAGAGGAAGACCTGAAAAAGGGTGTAGTCTCATATGAGCACAATTATGAGAGTCTGAGGTCCAAGGACTCCTTCAGCTTCACTGTGCAGGCAAATGGACTTTCCGAAGAGGGCACGTTCAGGATTAAAATATTTAAGCAAGGTTACTTGTCTGAGCCTGAGGTGGTCGTCAATGCGGTCATCATTTCTTACGAAGGAGAGCACACCGTAATCAGCAATGATCATCTCAAGGTACTGTTTACTGATTCTGTAATTACAATACTTTTTTGTATTAAGAGAGCTACAGTCAACAGTTTGCTTTGCTGACATTCAAGTTGTGCAGCACATATTTGCTTTTATTAAATAAGAAAGACTATGTAGTAGATATGATCTTCATATGACAGAAATATCGTCTTTAGAAACATATTTTCTCTTTGTGAAAACGATCTTTCCCATGAGTCACCAAGCAGACCCTGCTTTTAATCTATATTATAACCACATGAAAGCAGGGCTAAATATGACTTTACAGTCGCTGCTTTTAATTTGGTTTATGTACTAAATTGCACTCTATTAAGTGCAGAAAACAGAGCACTAAGTATCCCCCGAGGAGCTTCCTGAATCCCACTGTAATTTATAAGATGAGCCTGCATGCAGTTCATCATGGAAGCAATTAATGCAGTTTAAAATGCTGATCCATTCATTGCAAGCTATATGTAAGACCTTGACTAAGGTCTAAATAATAAATCTGAACATACACTGGTTTTACAGTATGAGATGTATATTAAATATACAGTGCTGACTGCACAGTATACACAGTACTGAAATATGTATGGAACAAAGCCTTGACAGAATGGCCTTTACAAGAGGTAAAATATTGACTTTATTTCTGGGAGTTTTTCCAATGTGTGTGTCTGTACAATGAAATGAAAAGCGGTATGATCTTTTGAAATATTGCCGTAAGTGAGCATGGCTCCTACAGACTCCAAGGCTCCGCGCAGGCTCGAGATTAAAACTTCTCAAAGCGAGATGACCATAAATCTGCCTGCGCGTAAATCTGCAGCACGGCTCTAACTGTTGTCAAATGCCACAAATGTCTATTGAAGTTTCTGTTCACAATGCTGTCTAACAATGTGTCTTAAGTCTATATTAGACACTATAGCAGGGCTATTAATTATATATTGTGAACTAAAAATACAACTAAACTGTTTTAATGCTACAGAGAACAACTGTACTGTATATTTGTGTACGCAATTGTGGATGTTCAAACAGGGGAACAACAAAATAGCTGCAGTTTTTCAGTGCTGCCACTTCCAATCTAGATTTTCCAGAATTTTAGACAAGTAGCTAATTTCTTGGTTTTGCTAACTCTTGAGGTTGTGCAATATTTTTTACATTTTGCCCAGAACAAAGTATATCTAAACCATACTTCAAAAGAGTTAGAAACAGCAAAAGATTTCAACATTTTTTCTTACACATGCAATGCTACAAATGTACAGGGTTCTTCCAATGCTCGCTATGTACAGTCTGCATTATTGTCAAGCTACCAAACACTTAGGATACATATAAATCTTGAATATTAAATTAACAGGATATACCTTTGACTTGTTAGGTGGAGCAAGCTGACATTTTGCCCAGTGAAATGATCTTCACAATCAAAGAACCGCCTCAGCACGGTCATGTGGTCAAGCTGACAACCAGTCCAGACGCTGAGGCCTCACCTGTCCTCGACTACATCCACTCTTTCACTCAGGAAGATATTGATGAAGGACACATTCTCTACGTGTCTGCACCCACCCAGGTTTTGCTTTGTTTTTTCCTTTCTTTCACTAAACATATTCAGTTGTAACTAGTCAATTACTTCTTCTTAATCCCGTTCCCTTTCATATTCACAATGAAACTAAAACTAGACGAAAGGCGACCACAGCTTCTGACAGTTTTAAGGTACAAGGTTTTTCTCTGAACATCAATAAATTATTTCCTACATTTATCTCTTTCAGCGGCATGATGTCTTCACACTGGATGTCAGTAATGGTTTTAACACAGTGGAGAACCTGCGCATGTTTGTGAACATCGTGCCCCGGATAATCCCTGTCCAAGCCCTCAACTTTACTGTGAAGGAGGGCCTCAGCAGAGTAATTAATGCAGACATTATTAACATCTTGGACCCCTTCTACAACTCATCAACCATTGACATTTCTGTGGATGAACCACCAAAACACGGGGATATCCGCTCCTTGAGTGGACAGGAGCTTTCTTACTTTTCATTAGAAGAGGTAAGCAGACAAAGCACATCGTTAATGAGCTCTTCTGCTCTATGCATGTCATTTTTGACGTTCATTATTTGCAGTACATGCGTACACCAATGATACACTTCCATTAACTGTGACTACCTGCCAGAAATGTCTAACCTGCCAGCATCATGAGGAACGAGCACGTGTAGGAAGAAGAATCATTATTGTAGCCACTCGGAAAGTGGGTTTTGAAGTTCTATTAAAAATCTGACATTTGTTGTTGCCCTGCAAATTGGCAGGAAGAAGCAGTGCAAACTTTTTATTTACCAAATGGCTGCTTGCACCAAATGGTTAGCTTATGTGCAACACATGTGGTGCCAAGTGGCCCAAAACATTTGATTTTCGGTATAACATTGTAAGGATTAAACAGATTTCTTTGTGTCTTGTGTCCATACAAGGAACCTGAATTTCATTTGGACAAAGATTCATATATTTTTGTCACACTGGGTCCAAAAATATTCTCACAAGAAAAAAAAGCCATCAATGGGCAGTGTAACATCTTTCTCACACTAGTAGGGAAGGGCAGTTGTTCAAGAGGATTACCACAACAATGCGTCACTTTGGAACTTTTCTCAGCTACTACTCGGTGCTGTTTGGATTTGTGTAGCTACACCAGATGGAGAGAGGAGAGAAAATCTGGGAGCTTCTGCAGCACAGCTAGCTCGTCTCACTCCATGTGGTTCAGACACCCCAGCTTTAGGAAAATATGAAAAATGCATGAGTAGTTACCGGTGGAAAAACCTCATGCATTCTGAATGGACCGCATAGTTGAGTGGAGCTAGTTAGACATATATCTTATAGCTCCTACATCTAACCCACTGCTCTGCTCTACTTTGCTGAAGCATTGTGGAAAAACTGACGATGCCTTTGGAGCGCCTGCAGCCAAAATAAACTGGCTTGCTAAATTCCTATAATAATATGTGAGTGCACACAAGCTCTCCCACACTTTACTAGACTCACTCATGTTGTGTCTTTAAGAGTCTAATGTGCAGCTCCAATGAGTCTGCTGCAATGAACGCTGGGAGAAAAAAAAATCGTGATACTTTTTTTGACATATTTGTACTTTTTCTTTAATTTTTCTTCAAATGTTATACTCAGAGAATCCAGTCCAGTTAGTTATCCCAAATAGGAATTCAGGTTCAAGCCTAATTTTGAATATTTTTTGAGTCAACCCGCAATTATTATAAAATAAATATAAAATAAATATTTTAAATATATATATAAACATTATAATATATAAATAAAATAATAAATGAAAACAGCTTAGAGGGGAAAAAAACTAGTGCCGTTTTCTTCGGCCATCTGTTAGCACAATTAGCCACACAGCAGGTCATGTTATTCGTTAGATAATTGTAAAATAATCCAAAACATAAAGTCAAGAAGTCCAGCTGAATGACTTGAATTAGACGAGGTGATGATCAGTAGACAGCTCGCAGCGACAGTCACCTTTCACTCTAAGCAGGCGTGCTTTTATTACACACTAATGACCAAATCTGCTTTTGTACTACACTTTAAACATTCCTACATAAATTAGGAAATTTACAGTCGACAAGGACTGACTAGCTTTTGGAGCCAGCCTCAAGTGGCCATTAGACAAATTGCATTTTTTTGGGGACTTTGTACACTGGCTTAATTTTTCCCATCCCAAAGGTGCCACATGGGAAAGCTGTGTTTTTTTTCTGCTAAGTTCAATATTATTTGAAGCTCAAGTAGGAAAGTCCCCAGATGTCACTTGGGAATGCACACTGGACTTATTAGTAGTAGTGCTGCAATGAAGACATCAGTTTGGGCACTGAGGTTATGTAAGCCTACGGTTACACAGAAGAGTCTACTTTGAGAAAAAATTGTGACTCATACAGATTCACAGGAACGCCTGCCACAATAATTTCAATTTACTTTATGTGCCATGTGGTCCAGATGGGACATAAGCACAGAATCTGTCATATGAACATCCAGTAACATGAAACACTTTGTTCCAATATGTCTTTGTTTTAATCAGTTTCAGCTTTCCATCAGGTCTCCATTAGGTCTGCAGTAACCTATTAAAGTCTGCATTGTCTTCTTTATATTTTCACACAGTGCATGTTTTCTGAACACTGAAAGCATGCCTTTGCCATTTATACTCCATAGTTCAATAGCCAACCAGACCAAGAGACTTTTCATCGGCCTAAAATTAGACTAACATAAAGTCTGCAGCTAGTAATAAACACAACCATACACATCAGCCTTGCTGAGTTGGCCAAGTGTCCAATTACCAGCAACTGTTTATTGTTCCAGCAAGCAGACTGATTTTCTCTCCGACTTTCCCTGATCAGTAACGATGATGAAGGTTGTTATTCCAAAAGGATGCCCGTCATATGGAATCCATTCGCCAATTGCTGCTCTCTGAAGCAGGTCCCTTCATCTCTGTGGCTTTCTGGCTTTTGTCTAGACAAAGATCTAATTGTTCTCTTTGCAGAGAAGTGTTCTGAATCTGTAAATGTGTCAAAAAGTATCAGCGAAAACGGATGTTTAAGTTAAATTATTCGAGCCATTCGGCAAAGATTTTAAACAGGAATGCAGAAAGGTAAAGCTCTTTGTTCGGCCCAGCCACAGCCGCTGTTTTCTATGTAGTTCCCTTAACAATGGATGACTGACTCTTTTCTACATCTGGTTTCTCTCAAGGTGTCAGCTCACTTGCTCCTGAGCTGCTATCAGACAGACATTTAAATCCTGATTATAGCCTTTTCTCGACTTTGAAAGCTGGTATCATATTATCTGATTGGAGAAAAACAAAAATAATACAGGGTGCGCTATAAACAATATATTCTTCTCATCCTTTTAAAATATAATCCTTTTAAAGAAAATGTTTGAAACTATACTTTGAAACACTTTCTTTGCAAAGATGTGTCCAATGAATATTAGGTTACATCTAGAAGACAGTGGGTCTGGCTTCACATTAAAAAAAAGTCTATCAAAAACTCCACTTACCAGCAACTCTACTGCCCGCTTACATACGGTAAGTTGTTTATTTAATCAATGCAAAAGACCGATCTTTATGCTGAGCTGGGGAAACTGTCTCCTGGCAAATTTGGCATATTTAACCAATTGATTTATGACCCAGACCAGAGAATAGTATTTATCTTCTCATCTACAGTAACTCCAGGCAAGAAAGCAAAAGAGCCTATTTGTAGACTGCTTTTAAAAGTTACAAAGAGCATTGTAACAAAGTGCAGTTGCAAATTGTTCCAAGCTCAATTTGGTGGACTACCCTTATCAGTGCCTTGATTTCGTTACACTTGACTGTAATAATACAGTATTGTGGATGTAGTTTTACTGTCTCACTTGCTGTGAAGAATAAGCATATTGTGCTTCATATGTGACGAACACGTTGAATCCATCCACGTTTCAAACTACAGCCCTGCGCAAAACTCTTGAGCCGACCCTCATTTTGTTTTATTTTTCTACGAAAATGGGAAATAGCTGCAGCGATTTTGTTGAAATGCGCAAACACAAATGGAAATGCAGTATACAAAGCAAAAACAGTGTTTTCAGTAAGCTTGAAAGTCAGTATTTGATATGACTACCATTATTCACAATCTGAACTCCCTCAAGCAAGCTTTCTTATAATTTATTTAACCAGTAGTCAGGAATAGTTCTCCAGATTTCTTGAAGGACATTCAAACCTCTTCTTTGGATGTTTCTGAATTTTGTTCTCTGAAAAAGATGATCCCACACTGCTGTTTTTCTCTCCAGGTATCATTTGTTGCATTGCCAGTGTGTTTGGGATCACTGTCATGATGAAGAATGAAGTTGTTGCCAATCAGACATTTTCTGTCATTTTCTGTATCGCAGTCATTTTCAAACTGTGGTATGCGCACCACTGGTGGTACGTGGGCTCCCTCTAGTGGTTTGCGGGAAGTCTCCCCCCAAAAATTAAGATTAAATAATATAGCATGTTCTTATTGAGGGATTTCTGAAAAATTTAAACGTACAGCTCTGCTATCACTTCTGACATAAATGAAGACAGAAAACAGCAGTGACGTTTGTATGGTTACTGAATTTGGGCTAGCTGATATAATGATGTGCCACATGGTGGCTAGCTACGCAGCTATGGTTAGCATAATGCAAACACATTGAAGCTGGAGGATGAAAGCTAACTTTTTTCCATTCAATAAAAGTTAACATGAGGGTTCCTGGTGGTTAGGGACAAATGCAATCGCATGGCAGGATGCTGTAAATGGACCAAACTTCAGTCAGGAAAATACTGAGATAATTGCTGAAGCAATACCAGCAATTGGAACCAAAAATTTGAATTCATCACTCCATCAAATCTGTTGCCACTGATTTTTACTCCAGTACTTGTCTAATTTTGCATTCCTTGTCCTTTTCTCTGTGTCTCTTCCTTAAGAATGGTTCTTTGTTGTCTGTCATATGTTGACCTGTCACCTTGAGTTAGCTGCATTTTGTTATAATTAAATGATAGGTGTTAAGTGGCTTAACAAACAAAAACAAAAAAGAAGAAAAAGCATTCCTCTGACAATGCACAGCTATAAGTACTGGTCTGACAATGAGTGGCAATAGATTATATGGAGTGATACATTTTTGGTTCAAAGTTTGGAGCCAGTAGCTAAGGTCTTTGAAATACCTTGAGAAAGCTATTGTTCAAGATCACTTTGAGGAATGGCTCAAGACTTTTGAATAATGCTGTGTGCAGGTCATGATCTTGAATTCCTCCTAAAAGATTTAACCAGGTTTATAGAGAAGTTACGGCTCCCTGGTTTCCACTGTGTACAGATGCTAAGAGACACAATCACACTGTAAAATTGAATCCCACCTTTGAAGTTCATCTAACCTTTTATTATGTGTTCTGCCACTCATGAATCATGATGAGATCTATATAACAACTGGCATCCTTTTGGTCTCTTGCAGATGAGACGTGGAGAAGTCTACTACATGCACGACAGCACAGAGAGCACCGAGGACAATTTTACACTCTCGCTCTCTGCTTATGACATTGACCGCAGGAGCCTCCCTTTCACCATCTCGGTTACTGTCATACCTGTCAACGACGAGCCCCCGAAACTGACGCGCAACACCGGAACAGAGGTAATACTTTGCTCTTATGAACGTGTGATAGGTGACCAATTCTCCCACATGCTCATCAAGCCAGAAAAGTTAACATATTGAAACTCCCTTATGCTTATAAAGTGTTGTACATTTTACCCGATATCAATTCAAGCTGACCACCAGCTTTCATTCCCTGTGAAAGAGAAAAGAGCACATGTTTATTGCAGTATTTCAAACATTATTGGAGCAAGTTATTAGATGAAAGTGTATGTATTTGGTCTCTCTGCTGCAGTATGCAGGAAGAGAGACCTAGTTTGACTCGTGCATGCGTGATTGACAGGCTACAGGCATTACCACCTGCTTCAAACACTGGTCTGATGCTCAAGCCGCGCAAAATATGAAAGAATGACAGATTAATGGCTTTATAACGGTTGATGAGATTCTGGCGTGCTGAAAGGCGGTCAATTTAGCAGAATTACCCCATAGTGCTTTGTGCTTTAGTCTTCATTTAGTTTGATTTTCCAACAAAATAACAGACAGATCAATCTGTCTATAGAAGCTGATAGATTAATCTTCTCTGAATGAAATGTGTATGCTTTGCTGACAGTTCTCACATCCATACACTATAGTTTCAGCCGCAGTAACAGTCCAAAATCATGAATCTTGTATGACCTGCATATAAAATGTTCTCCACGCAGTAAGGCAAACGAATGCATGGAATTTGTACATCGAGTCTGAACTATACAGATCTCAGACATGCACCGTCTCCCTAAGAGTATTTGCTTTTTTAATAAAGTGAAAATTCAGAATGTAAGTTGTGCAAAGTCACGTTACAATAGAAGGGCAGTGATTCACCACTGTGCCCACTATAAAGCATCAGGCGGAATTTCAGGTATACATTTCTGAGTATGTGTCTAGATTTTCCATTTTGATCCTGTACTGTCACTTTTCTGAGGGGTAAGTTGTGCTTGGGTTCCAAGTGAAATTACAGCATAACGACACAGAAGTTTGATGGACGTGCATATTTGCTTCTCCCCGGCGATTTGGATAATGTTTCATAAGTTGGTAGTGGCAGACTGTCAAAGAACGAAACACCTCCGCACTGAATTCTTAGAACTTTATGTTGTAAGAAGAAAGGTGTATATTTGAATGACTCTGCTGAAGGCTTATAATGAGTTTGTGGCAAGCTTTTAAACTGATTTACGTCAGTCATGAAAGAAACGTTTAGGGGGATGAATAACGTAGATTCTACAGCAGGAGTAGTCACGCAGTCGGAAAAAGTTGACAGTAATCAGCTCACAGAACTGGAAACCAACTGTGTCATTCAGCCCTCCCCGCTCTGCCTGTGGCTCCTCGTCTCCCTGGCAACCCGTATTTTTGGAAAACCAAGATGGTCGATGAGACCGCGGCTTTCTGGCAGAGTGAGGCCAGCATCCAATCCCTGCGACTCCTCTGCTGCGGCTGCAGAATGTAACATAATAATATGTGGATGTCTAACCCGCACAGAGCAAGGGGCTGGCCCAGTGGCACTTGGATTGATTTAGAGCAGGAAGTGTGTGTGTGTTCTGTGTGTGTGTAGTGACCTCTGTAGACATGATGACTAACACGACCGTGATCGGGTTCTGCTCAGTCTGATCACATTTGGCCTGGTGTTGCAGGATACAGCTGGTCTTGATTAGAATTTAAACCCTGTCTGTCTTTGTCTGCTTCCGCCTGACTTTGCTGTGTTTCTGTGCAGAAACACAGCCTGCCAATCTATTTTGCTTTTGCATCTCTCACATTTTACAAGATTACTTTGACTTTGAGTGATAGCCTCATTACCCTCGCTAAGTACTTTTGTTTAATCTCTCATTACGACACAAAGTAGGAGCGAGGGCATGTAGTTAACCTGTATCTCTGAGAGGAATGGGCTGGACAAGGGGAGGAGAAATCGAAATTAAATAGCATTATTCCCGCTGTCAACTTTAGCTCCCGAGTATAGAATTACGAACACACTGGTGGATTTGTACTTAAACATGATGCCTAGGCAGTTTTGGATGCAGCTGCAAACATCTGGCGCCCCTCAGAGTCTCAGACGTTTAGAGGATGATGTTGAGTCACTGGCAAACAAAGTCATTTGCCTATGGCAGCTACTTCATTACTCCCTCAAAATGAAATGCCAGCCATTATCTCCAATCAGATTGAATTTGCGGCCCGTCCTCCTAGGTGCTAAATGCATTGATTGTTATATAAACTATCAGTTTGCGAGACCATTTTCAGATTGCCTGTCCTAGATTGGCTGTGGTTGAGAATGGGCTAATGTGGCCATCTAGTGTAAAGGACCGGGAATTGCTCTGTAATAGCATCGCTCAGCCTTCTAACAGTGTAAATTCTGTTTGCCATTAGCAAACATATGCCTTTTTGTGAAAAAGGTACAGTACACATTTCAGCATTTAATTAGTATCTGATGGCTCTTGGACAACACCAGAAAACATTTGAATGGGAAACAGGGAAAAAACTGTTTGTGTACTAAATCCTGCTGGAGACCAACAGGAACGCTTCTCATGTCAGCCTCTGGAAAACCTTAGTTAAACCTAGTTCCTATAAGAGCTGGCATTTAACAGCAATCTCTTTGTAAAGGTGAATAAATCCTGGGCTTTAGATGACTTGAGAGCTTTTCTTGAGGATGTGTTAGGCTGCTGTCGAGCAAACAGTTTTCAGCATTAACATGATTATTCCCACAGATAATTGCCAGTAGCTTGTCCCCTCAGCTTGAACGATGGGACACCAAATTTGTCTGCAGTGCTGCTCAAAGCTGAGAAATTGTCCAGGTGGGTGGTGCTATTTTCAGCTGAGTCATGTCTGCATACTGTACACCAAAGGCTTCTGCGAGAATAGGGCTAAAATAGAGGGGTGGGCATGCACTGAGCAGCCGTCTCATCCATGGTGCAAAGAGGAAAAGTGGGTGTTCTGCCTTAAGGCAATCCACTTGCAAACCTCTCTGATAGAGTCCAGATTTGGCTGGGAACGTTTGGGTTAGTCTGCACTCCCCCACCATCGGTGTGCCCCTGGACAAACTATCAGACTGTGCTTTTTTGCAGGCCGCGAGAAGAAAATTGCCCCAAGGAGAACGAGCTCCTCTAAAGCCCCATATCACAAGATCTCTGCAGGTTTCTGCAGCAGCGAGGATAAAACGCTTTCCTGTTTGTTGTTGTAGGCTGATGTGATAGAGCTGTCGATTCTACCTAGCACCTACCTAGCGACACATGTTTTTGCTCATGAAGGAACTTGACACATGTAAGCTTATTGTCCCTCCTTTTTCTTAGTCCACAGCCTCTATGGTGAAAAGACCAAAAAAAATCACCAGGTCCAGTCACAATCTTAGTCTCAGCAGGGACTTCAGCCAGCAGTGCCAGTGGTGCCACAGTGTGAGATACATGTTTAGTAGATTTTTTTTTGGCTCAAAATTCATGAAATTCAAGCTGACAGTTTGGGCATTATTCCAAATTTTGCCACATATTTGCTTCAAAACAACCAACTCTGCTCTCCAAGGAGTAGACATATACTCATATAGATGCCTTTGAAGCAATAACTATGTGTAACTTAGACTTTCAAAAACATTACCATTCAAATAAATTTGGGTTCTCTTTAACTGAGGTGTCGAAACGTCTTTTGAACTACACATGAACTTGTCGGTGCTAATTCTGTTTGACTGTACACGCACATGTTTCAGCGCAGAAATACGCAACACATGGGTAACTTTCACATGAAATGACCCCCGTCTTATTTCCTTTTTATCTGTTGCAAACATAAGTCTTCTTTTATATCTTGCTTATGTCTCCTTTGTTAATAATAGACTTCTGCATATTCTAAATGCGTTTTTTATTATGCAAGCGACAAATATTGGTCTTTTCTGCCGCTCGACACTGAGATTAGACCTATAGACATAGGGCTTTTGTTATGAATGGGACTCTTGATTTATCTTTGACTCAAAGCCTACTTATCTTTGCGCTCATCACCATTTTTTAAGCGTTATCGTTTGAGAGCAACAAAGACTAAATCTAGCAACAGAAAAAGCAGTAAGTGTATAATGATGGATCACAGCTTTGAACTCTTGATGCAGTCTGGGCTTTGAAAGGGCTTTGATGGAGTGTCAAATTGAGTGGGATGTTATAAGCACTGGACTGAAAGGCAACTAAATTATAGACTTCATAAAACATTTGTTACATTGCAGAACTCTGGAGGTATGTGAAAAACCAGAAGTGACATAAAGCACTTAAAAAGACAAAAGCTTCAGAACTGAAGATTAAACTTTCTCTGAAAGCGTCTATAATAGGGAAATGGAAGATAATGCGGCCCTGGGGATGTTGATTGCTTGATGAGTCTTAAGGTTTTCCCTCAACATCTATTCCCTGATATTTGCAGCAGCGCCACATTTCTGGAGAATATGGAGAAAAATAGATTCAATTGGCAAATTATTTTGTACACATCTTACTAAAGATGATTTTCTGCCTGTGACTGCTTAAATTCTATTGACAGTCATATTATTTTAATTTGTCCAGTGAACACATGAGCTAGCTTGACATCAGTAACAGAAGCCTTTAATGTAAATTCCAGCAAATGGGAGGACAGGAAGCAAAACTAACCCAGAACATGATAAAAAAAAAAAAACTTTCAAAATAAAAACAGGAAGTTGCCAAAATACATATATTAGACAAAGAGACAAGACCCATATACTTGACATAATTATGTAGTGCATATATGGAATTCATTTCTTTATTTAGCAGAATTCATTAGAATGTTTTGTAACGAATATTAAGGGAATATTAATTTAATTTTGTTTTCCAGAAGAAAAGAAAAACACTTTGGGAGATTGTACAGCTACTGAAATTGTTCTGTATTTAAATGGTTATGACCTGTTACTGTAACAAAGTCATAATAAAAGAATCCTTATATATTATTCCCCATAGGCTTACATGTTGTCAATACAAACAACAGCAGTAAAGAACCTAGTTTTAAATACAGCGGTATGGCATTGTTAGCATATAGCTTTCCTATATGCTAAAATTTACCACAAGAGTAAATTGTAAACTTGTATCAGTAACTCTTTGAAACCGAGACACCAACCTGAACAGTACAAATAAATCTATTTCATGTTAGAATAACAATAAAATCATGACCCAAAACATCATAAAACAGAAACTGTTTACAAAAATCATGTAGATGAAGTAAAGACATAAATGAAAACTCAGGACTATTCATAGTAATCCAGCTCACTATTAGTATGTTAAGTCAAAAAAAGGAATCAACATTTTCAAACTCTGTAACGAATCAAATCCAAACAGTTACCCAAACTAAAATGAGCCCATAAAGGACCCTCCATTGAGAAACACATAAACCCTGAGACCAAACCTAGTAAGCATGCACAGTCAGTATTATACCAGAAGACCTGCTAAACATCTGTAGTCTGCCACATTCAGTGTGAGCATGCTAAAAGCACTACTGCACCCAGTTACACTCTCACAGGCCCTTCATCTTGTTGCAAATAATCCTTTATATTTCATTAAGAGTGTTTCCTACCATAAAGCAGTATTGGTTTTAAATGTGTGAATTGCCTACAGCATAAACTTAACTATTAATTTAGGAGTTTCACCTGCTATTAGAGTAAAACTAAATCCCACTTTAAGACCTGAAACTGTTTGTGTGCCATGCCTTACTTACAATATTTGGTGGTGTGTTTTTGAATCCTCATGAAAAAACAGAAGATGTGAAAGCAGTGTAGACACTTTACTAAAAGATTTTAGTACCATGGCTGTGATAATAGCAGAAAGAGTAGCATCAGTTTTCTCTTTAGACATCGTCCATTAGCAACAGGGTTTCTGATAAACAGCCACCATTAATCTGTACAGAGAAATCGGTCACAGAAGCTGAGCAACTATTTCTTTTTTTTCTCCTTTGGTAGTATCCTCATTAGAAAAGAATCCCATCGAGATAGTTTGTCTTTTTTTTTTTTTTTTTTTCACCAAAACGCTCTCCAGGCTTTGGCTGTGTTCTTGTCAGTGTGTCTTAATCTGCACTTCCACCCAGAAATTCATACCGAGACTTTATGTGACACTGACAGACAGATTTGAAAAACCAGGTCCAGTCAGATGTGCCCAGTCTCCTTCTACTATGGATAATTTTTTTTATTAAGAGACGCTGTTTAGCGCACTGAAATTTGCAATTACAGCATTGAATCAGTTAAAGTAAGTGATCCTTGCGTTACTGAATGATTTTCGTTTTAGGAGGAAATGCATATCTGGTTTGACCTCACGTATTAAACAGTGATCACATGTTCTGTTTTGTCCTCAGAGGGCAATAATTGTGTCCTCCCCAGTTCGATTACCAGTTTCTGGTCACTGAGTCTGTGCTTTGTTAGGATCTGTCGCTTTCTGTCTCCCACTGACTGACACTTACCACATTAACATCTACCACCGAAGTGTCCTCTTTTCCTCTGCCCAGAGGCTTTCTGGTCTTTATCCCGGGTCTGTAAAAAGAGGGAGTGTGGTATTGAAGGGTGAGTGGCTTTCTAGATCGATATTTACTTCTCACTGCAAGGCACCCTAAGCACACTCTCCCAACTGATTCCAGCTATTTAGGAATGTCTTTCTAGAGATCTGGCCCATTTCTTTCAATTAATGCTCTTTTCAGCCATCCGACCATTAGAAGTCCATTAAGGGCCCTCCACCTAGGGAGAGTCATTCAGTCTGCACTGCTGTGTTCCATCTTCTGATAACAGGCGTGTGCAGACTGCCATGGAGAAATAATTAACCTTTTAAATTCTTACTTTGGAGCTGGCTGCTTTATGTTTCACGGATAGGCTGGGTTTTCTTTTTGTACTTACCATCAATCAATCTGTCTGTCTGTCTGTCTGTCTGTCTGTCTGTCTGTCTGTCTGTCTGTCTGTCTGTCTATCTATCTATCTATCTATCTATCCATCTATCCATCTCTTATTTTTATTTGTTATTTATGTATGTATTTTCATATATTAAATAAAAATACTGCACAAAATATCATGATACTGTATTGATGTTTTTCCCCAACCCCTAAAGTGTCTTTAACTGTGTTTCTCTCTCCTGTTGTCTTTGGTATTTCACAGGTTTTTGCTGGTGAGGAAGCTGATATCACCTCCAGCATGCTGAGCACTGAGGACGCTGACACTCCCGCAGAGGAACTGGTTTACAACGTTGAAATGCCGATCAATGGGAGGGTTGCACTGAAAGAGGCGCCTGATGATGAGATCCTAAATTTTACGCAGGCTCACGTAAACAAAGGCGAGGTCGTCTTCGTCCACGAGGGTGAGATCATTAGAATTAGAGGTTAAGTGCTCGATCACGCTGTATCTCCGCTGACACGCTGATTACTCTGTGACCTTTATTTGCGTCTACCTCAGAGTGTTGCTAACACGACGAGCTGAAACACAGGTCTTTATGTTTCTCCAAGCAGAAATCTCAATAAACTTGTAATGTAATCAGAATGTCACTGGTATTGATCAATAGGCCAATTAAACCCCAGAGATATACTGTGGCTAGGTTGTAAAAAAAATAATTAAATAAGTAGTACATGTAATATTTATTTGTACCTTATTGTGACAAATACGTGGTGTTTTTTTTTTACGTTCTAACAAGGCAATAAAGGTGTAGCAAGCTTTAAACAATGTTCTGCCTTTTCAAGTGTAAAGACAATAAAGTTTCAGAGAGACAAAAAAGGGGCAGAAACAAACAAAAGCAGATTCAAAGCTCGAACTTAACAAGTGACCCGTTAAAACTGTGCAATCTGTTCTGCTCCAGGTGAGGATTCTGGCAGCTTCAGTTTCACAGTGACAGACGGCGAGCACACGTCTCCTCTCTACAAATTTGTCGTCACAGCCAGGCCACACACCATCACCATGGTAACGCAGGCGAACCTCATGGTATTTCCAGGTAAGATGCCAAAAAAAAAAAAAAAAAAACCTTCTGAAGATGACAATGATAGAAAGATAACCATGATGATGAATGCGCAGTCACGCACACAGTATAGTTACGTCGACAACCTTTATTTTAAGAACTGGTTGTTAGTCAGACTTATAACACACAGAATAAAAGTGTGTGGAAAACTTATTTAACGTGTAATACACAGGATGTTCCTAAAAAACAACATTTTTCAATTATGAACTTCTGAGGTGTAATCTTCTTACTTTTTTCATATTTTGCTGTTTGGGATGCTTCTGGGCTTACACTCTTTAGGAAGTGTGTGGGTGTGTGTGAATCCCTCAGCCAGTAACAGCTTGCTGGGTCCATGCTATTTCCATTTCCTTTGCCTTCCTGTCTGTGTTAAATTCATTTTACATCATGGGCCACATATGATTGATCTTAAGTGGATCGAGCCAGTGAAACACCCCTTTCTGTCAGTATAAAGAAGTTCATCAGTGCATTTAATCCATGAGACATTGCAGTTTCAACAATACAGTTTACACTTTTTATACATGACAAAGAAATGCTGCTGTAGTAGGTTATTTGTGCTCGAATCGTAAGAAAAAAAGTTGTCGATTGTTCAATAGCAGACTGAAAAAACAGCAACATTTCTGTCATGGCATTGTTTTTTTGTTACTTAATTACTTTGGTGTAGTATGAATCGCTTGGCTCTAAAAACATCTGACAATACAGTTAAGAGTCCAAAATGTATACTCTTTCACATTTTCCACATTCGTCCAGTGGGCCTTATTGGAGTCTTTGTCGAACCGATTCTGGCCCCCGGGCCTCATGTTTGACACCCCTTCTATAAGGTCTGGTTTTAACCAACAGCAGACTGAGCTGCACACATACACAGAGCAGAGAGGCTACAGGAGTAGTCATGATGATTTGTGAACATTAAAATCCAGAAATATGGCACCTTTCTCCTTTGTTTGTGCTTCTGAGCAGATGAAACAATCAGACAATAGTGTATTTAAAACGTGGCTCCATCTGACACATTTCATGCTCTCCGCATCAGGAAGCTCATCTGCCCTGTGCATGAGTTAAAGTAACCTCTAAAGTTTGGGGCTGTAATTTTACAAGCTGAACTAGACTGCAAAGAGGCCACATTCAGTAGAGTCATCAGCACTCATCAGAGGACCGCTTGTCTATGTGTGTGTGTTTGTCTTTTCACAGGAACAAGGCAGCCCATCACAAGCGCCAATGTGGGGGCTGTAACCAGTGGGGATGGAAATGAGATAAGCTACTTGCTTTTCCGCCCGCCTCGTTTGGGAAGACTCATCCTGGCCAATGACAGGAACCAGTACGAGGAAATTAGTCAATTCTCACAATCACAGGTGATTGCTTTTTCTGCGGGAGCTGCGAAATGTGCATTTCTGGCATATGTTTCCTTTAGGAGACATTTCTTTCTGTTTATCAGAAGTTGTAAATGATTTTATGTTAGCAGGGAGATATAGATCGACATAATAAACCATGAAATGAAATTGAAACTAAAATGTACGTTAGATCCTTTAATGTTATCTCCTTTTAATAATTACTTTTAGAGTTTTGGGGTTCAGTGAAAATATGTGTTTCTGTTCTTTTTTGCAGAGTAAATCCTCTTTACTTTGAGATTTAACATCACTATTAATAGCAGGTCAGCGTGTCTAAGAAGTGACAGCTGTAAAAGGCACGTCACTCATCTGTTGCACAGACCATCAAGCGCACATGGGAGATATAAGACATAAAACTGCTTCCATGCGTGTAAGACAGCTAATCCTATCAGCACAAGCTGGCAGCACAGGATCAACTTGTGCAGTTTTATGTACAGTTTTATTTCCTCTGCATACGCCCATACCTTTTTGACATGATAGAAAATGTCTTCTTGCTGTATTAAATGTTCTCAGACAATCAATAGTGCTGATTTTTCGGTGTTGTTTTTGCTTCCTGAAAACCAGCCTCTTGTACAGCCCTCTGATTGCTGGCACTAAATGTTTCAGTTTGTACTTTGGCTCCAAGGAACAAATTAGTGGTGTCGGTTGCTGTTAACCAAGCAACAATGCTGTCCAGTTTTAGCAAATGTTCAAACAAGATTTGAGAACACCTCTTCTGCCACACCAGCCCTCTGTCCTCCTTTACTCCATCCATGAATGGTATCCTTCTTTTCCTCCTGTCTGTTCAACATCCTTTGTCCAGTAAATCTACTATCCCTCTTCTCCACCTCAGGATTCCCGATCTAACTTTGTCTCCAAAGGTTTATTTGGACTGTTTTGGGGAGAATTTAATAACGCTCTCCCAAAAAGTTGATTCTGTTCAACTGGACGTAGCATTTAATAATGCTCTTTTTAGATATTTATGAATGAATATGAAGATAACTTTGCAATCCACATTCCTTTCCTTCCTACGTTCCCTATCAGCATCTTCACAGATCCAGATAAGGAATGATTTGTAAATGTATATGTATTTTTTGTAAAATTAATTGTAATCTACTACTTAAATAGGAAGCATATTCATGATGATAGCAATAACTGTATTTTCATAAGGAAAGCAACTCAAAAGTTATTAGCCCTGAAAGTCATGAATGATGAGCTTTACTGTCTAATGCTGTCTAAACTCCCTTTTTTGTTTGTTCCACGTTCATGTCTGTAACTGCAGTTTGTTGAATCTGAATGTATTTTTCTTTCAAACTGACAACGTGTGAAGCATGAACATTTCTTTCCCACCAGGGGGCATCGTTGCTAGTGATGTCTCACTGGTATTAGGAGTTTTTGTTTCTTTGATATCCTTTTAATCCTTTTAATATTGTTTGAAGAGTAGGTGTGTGCAGCTTTGCTCTGCCTGTACCTTTATGACTGTTAAGTCTACATGCAATGGGCAGAGATGGAAAGGGCAGAAAGTAAGGATTTCTGAGTATAATAAAATCTCTGTGGCTTTTTGTGGCTAAAACCAATTTGGCAACACCCTTCATCAGGGTGGGGTTCTTGATTCCAAAGAGCTCCGCTGTTCCATAACCACGTTTATGTTTATTTGTCTAGCATTATTATTATTATATAACCAAATATTCAGATTACAAAAAATAAAGGATATTGAAACTTTACTGATGCTAATTTTAGCTTTTAATGGCTTTGGTTTAGGACTATGAGGCACACGGCGTCGATAGTTTAGCAGCGCCGCACGTGCAGCTGTGTTGGCAACAGTCGGATCAAGACTATCTGTTCATTTCCACTCTTGACATCTGACCGTGCTTGGACGAGCATGAGAACAAATTCTTTCCCCGAAAACTGCTCCTTTTGGACTGTGACAGAAAATCTAACACGTCGTCAAGCCGAAAGCATTTGATGATTTGAGTTATTCGGCAGCGTGTGTTTGCTTTTTTCCTGCATGCAGAAATTCATATGTGCACCTTTCTGTGTTTGTTTGAGAGAGAGAGAGAGAGAGAGAGAGAGAGAGAGAGAGAGAGCGAGAGAGAGAGAGAGAGAAGAGGCAACAGTGACTTCAGGCAATCCAGCTGAGCTGAGCCAAACCACTGCTCCGAATAAAAATATCTTACCGAGCTAAAATACCAGTCTTTGCCTATAAAGTTAGTCAAGCAAACAAGTGACTGACTGCAGTGAGCCACATGTCAGATAATGAATCCTCGACATTTCTATCAGATTCTACAAAAGTTAGTTGGAATGAAATAAATAAATAAAGTATCTGCTAAAATAAAACTTGCTTTGAAGTGATCGCCAAATTAAGAAATGGTTTTATTTGAAACAACTTACCATCTGTTTTCGCTTCCTCTGATGCACAGCTGGAGTCAGGAATTGTCTACTATGAGCACCAGCTACCCGAGAAACCATTCTGGGCAGTGAAGGACACCATCGAGCTCTTGTCCCAGTCAGCATCAGACGTCCATCACATCCTGCCCATAACCGTGTCTTATTATGCTGCTCACAGCAACATCTCCTCACAGCTGTGGAGGAACAAAGGTAAATGATGAAATGAGGGACATATGCAACACTTTCAATTAAGTAAATTGCATGTTTTTTTTCACAGGCCACACTGATAAATGAGAGCCTGCCTAAATGATCACTCTGGTACTTACCAAAAGCATACATATTATGAATACATGTGCACAGATGTTAGGAAGCAGAGATGAGAGTCTGCATCTGTGAAGCACCATTAGAAGACTCCAGCGAAGTCATTATTCAAACAGACATTTCAAGTATTTTTCTGTTAGTTAGCTGAGTTTATCCTTACCACACATTGTTGTATGCTGTAAAAGTAAAAAGGGTTACTTTGTGTGTTTGAGTGCAGAGCGTTCCTGCAGCACTTTAAAATAGTTTTTGTCTTTTTTATTGTATCCTGGAGCTGGCATTTTGCGAAGTGTTGTAAGAGTCACTGAATATGTTGGTGAATACAGCACAATGCTGTAATTGCTGATATCTTTGGAGAGAGCACAAAGATTCAAATAATGTGCATCAGTGATGATTTGAATGCAGTTTGTCATTCTCACACTTTACATATAAATGTTTAGTGATACATTTCAAAAAAGAGATGCTATTTCTAGGATATGTTGTTTTGTTTTTGGTTAAAAAATTCAAATTAAAACTGTGCTCAGACATTTTGGAAACATACTGTAATTCACCCAGCAACCACGCGTTTGTTACTGAGTAGGGAAGAAAAAAAGTTCTATTTCTGGGGAGTGTGCTGGTGAGTTGCAGCTTGTTCTTCATTTTAGATTCTCTTCCTTATTCTTTACAGTAATTTACTATTAAGAGTCTGAAGTCACAAAGGGACCTGTCAGCCGTACTTCTGTTGCTGCCAAAACAACAAGCCCCCTGCTCCATCTGTCTCTCCAAATGTATTCCAGATTCAATCTCCTGCATAATTAAATATCAACAGGAGAGACAAAAATAGATAGTAGGTATCTTTGGGGGGGAAAAAACAACTGGATTAAATTTAACATTTCTCTTCGTTTGTGTTTTTTCTGCTTAGGTCTGGATATTGTGCAGGGTCACAGAAAAACCATCGATGATTCAATTCTTGATGCTTCAAACCTTCTGGCTAGCCTACCAGAAGAAAACCGAGGGGAAGTGGATGTCATTTTTGAAATTAAGCGTTTCCCCGGTCGTGGTCGTATCATGCTGGATGGTCAGGACCTGCCCCGTAATACCCCGTCCTTCATGCAAGAAGATGTCATTCAAGGAAAGGTGGAGTATGTCCATGATGATCTGGCAGACTCGTCTGACAGCTTTGCTTTCAGAGCCCGTCTTAAGTCTGAGGGCCGTAGTTTGGCCTCACCTGCTAAGTCTGTGGTCCTGGAGGAAGTCTTTAACATCTCAATCAAACGGAGGGGCTCAGACCCCCCTGAACTAGTCACTACAGAAACACTCTTTGAGGTTCTTCAAGGCTCCATGACCCTCTTGACCCAGAGACAACTTAACACTCATGATGAGGACAGTCCTCCAGATGAGGTGCACTTCAAGGTGACCAAAGCACCTAGCAATGGTCGACTAGTTGACTCAGGCACAATGGAGGCAATCTCTGAATTCACACAAGAGATGGTCAATCGTGGAGAGGTGGGCTTCTACAGTGACAACAGCCTTGTAGATAGCGTCATGGAATTCGTAGTATCAGATGGAGAACACCAAACCGAAGCATACATGCTGCACATCGTCGTACTGGCCCACACCCTGCTTCTTGACATAGCCCCTGAGATCAAGGTGAAGCAGGGCAACGATGAGACCTTAGTGACTGAAGAGATGTTGAAGGTCAGCACTGGTGGCCCTATTGAGGAGGACATCCTTTATAAAATCACAAGTGCTCCCAAGTACGCCGCTGTCATGGTAGACCGGCAGCCTACATCTGCTTTTACCCAGAAACTGATTAAGGAAGGCCGAGTCAGTGTCCGCTTTGTCAAGTCCACTTCACCCCGAGACAGTGTTTCATTTACAGCCCGCAGCCGGGCTGCTAACATTTCCTCTGTCCTCAACATCACTGTGCAACCTCTGGCCAACATTGCTAGGGATCCTCTCTTACCCCAGGGTGCGCTTGTCCAACTGGATAAAAAGCTTCTAGATGCAACTTCCCTCGCCAACAAGACTAAAGTTACCCCAACGTTCACTGTCATCCAGCAACCGAGAGGTGCTCGGTTTGTAAAGTCTGGAGGCCCAAACGCAGGTGACTCAGTGAAGTCGTTTAGCCAAAAGGACCTGGATGAGGGTCGTGTAGCTATGGAAATCTTAAATGGCTCTTCTGGATCACCTAGTGGTGCCACTCAGGATGAGGCTCGCTTCCTGCTCAAAGCTCACGGGGTCCCTCCTGCAGAATGTGTGCTTTCCTTCCAAACCGGTCCCTACAATGCCTCTGGAATTTACCCTGTCACTCTGTTGAGGATTCCCTCCAAAGACATTGATCATCTTCCTGGGATCCCTCAAGTCACTCCAGTTAGCCCTCTCTGGCCCCACGGAGATGCCACTACAGCTTCTGGATCTGGCTCATATGGAAGACCACAAGCTGCCAAGCGCAGTAACATCTGGCCTATTATCATCCCTATCATGGTAATCCTCATTCTCTTGCTACTGGCGGCTGTCTTGGCCTACTATCTGATTCGCAAAAACAAGACGGGTAAGCACAATGTCCAGACGGCAGCATCCAAGCCCAAAAACGGCGAGGTGGCCACCACAGAGACCTTTCGCAAAACTGACCCAGCCAATAACATCCCAATGTCCAAGATGGACTCCAAAGACGCAGACCCTGAGCTGTTGCAGCACTGTCGGACAACAAACCCGGCCTTGAAAAAGAACCAGTACTGGGTCTGAAGCACTCTGAGATCGGACACAGAGGGAGTATTGGGAAGTCTCCTCCAATCATTCCTCTCAGTATTAAAAGCAGCAGTTTATACGAGGCTAATTTTGTTTAAGCCCTTTACTCAACTCAGCATAACTCTGGACAGATTCTCAGGCAATGAAACACTGAATACTTATTGGCAAAGAAACAGGCAGTTTCTTATCTACAGGTGCTCGGGCCATGTCTATTTATTTTAGTTTTACCATTCCTCTTTGTCACAGGTCGCACGTTAAGACATAAACATGCCATATGTTTGAAAAGAAGTATTTAGGTTGTGCTCTGTCTGTGTATTCCATATTTATCGTAAGCTGACATTATTCAGTGAGCGGTTAGAAATTTTCAAGTCCCGGATTTGGTCAGATTTATTTTCTTGGTTCAGGAAAGCTAAACGTGTTAGGTGATGAATATGAAATGAAATGTAATATTTTCAAGAAGATGGAAAACTGCCTCTTTGTTTTAATTGTTTAAAGGTCCTTGCACCTCAGGGCTAAATCTAGTTTAAAGGCCAACACGCCTTCATTCACTTTCTTACTGAAAAAGACAGATAAAAAGACTGATACCATTTCGCTACATCGCATGTCAATGATCAAAGCACGAACTAAAGCTAAAGTCTCGAGTTTCATCTCATTTTTAGTCTTTATGCTACGTTAGGCAAAGCTAAGCTAATGGTCTACTTGCTGTACTGAATACACAAATAAAAAAGCTGTACCAAGCTTTCCATCTAGTGACTGAATACACGTGTTTCCCTGAAATGCAGAACTTTAATCTCATTGTGATTTGATTTGACTTTAATTTTACAGAGAAAAGACGCTTATTTAAAAGGCGTTTATAATCAAACCCTTGTGACAGCGCACACAAAATGAACTGGATTTAGCTCTGAGTCACGCCATCATCTGCCATATGTTATTGTTTCTAAATGCTTCCAAAATACTTGTAAATATTTACTGGACTGGCACAGCACTGACCGCATAAATACACACTACACAGTCTGCAGACCGCAGGCAGGACGTTATTTCAGTGATGCTGGACTTTAAGACATCCGCATTGGCCGACAGGCGGGTGTGAGGTCATCTCAGAATGAGATGTTTCCAGTTCCTGGGTTTGCAATTATGAAATGAATAAAATATTGGCTATAATAATATTTGGTACTTTTTTTTTTTTTTTTTCTTTTTTTTTTCTGCCTGTCCCGTTTGGCTCTTTTGCCATCAGAATTATTGTCTAAAGGCAAAGAAAGATGCCCAACGGATTTACTTTACCAAACTGACCATCCCAGCCTTGCCGTAATGGTCCATTTGATTCACCTTTTATTGTTTATTTTATTTTCACTTGCTGAATACGGGACAGACTTGACTGGGGGAAAGAAGGGGAGAAAGAAAGAGGGAAAGAGAAACAGCTGAGAAGAGGGACGGGGGAGAAGGGCAAAAGACAAAAACCAACAGAACGGGCAGAAAAAAAAAAGCATATATCAATCACCTGGATCACCTGCTGAGAAAGAAAAAAGAAAACAAGCAGAAGAGAACAAGAGTAATAGAATAAACAACATCACAATGATATATGGGAATATGACAGTAAATACTAAATATTAAACATTATTGTGCAGCACATAAGATCAACAGAACACAGTGTGTATTTGGTACTGTACTGGGAATAATAAATATAACAATCCACTTGTTAGGTTATGCTGATTAAAGAGGTAGCTGACAGGAGGTCTTTGGAAGCTAGTTTCGCTTTTAAGCATTCCATATGTAAGTGGAATACATAGAAGTTATTTTCAACTTTTATCTATAAATATATATATGTATGCTAAAACTAAGAGGAGTGCTACTGTAAACTGGAAACTTCTTTTTAATGTGCATTTTTTTGGTCACTCTGACCTGTGACGCTTATTTTTTTTAAGGTAAATGAAACACAGCAAGAGGAAGTGAAAGTGCACAATAAAAATACTGGATACAACTTTTGATCCACTAAAAAAAGGAAGAAAAAAAAGACTTAAACAACTTATTTTCTTAAAACTGTTTGATTATTTGCTGTACATTTTTCCTCATGCTGTCTACCAATGACAGCTTTGTTTTTCTAGTCATATACTGAATATACAATGGAGTATTCTTCTTCTATTGATCGTCTATTTTTGTAGCGTACTGAGTAAATGAAAAGTTAGTTTCCCTCCTGCAGCATCTTTTCCTGTTTTATGTGTAAATATTGTGATTTAGAGTACGGTTTTGGGCCCTATTAACATTTTGAAATCTAAACCCGTGGACCACTTTATTTACACTGTGAGATTTATTCCAGTCCAGTAAAAGACTTCAGCCTTTGATTCTTTTACACTTTTACAAAGCTCTCACACACATACTGTGGGGTGATATTTGTCCCATGCTTTCATAATACTTTGAGGTCAAAAAACACTGAAAAAAATAGGCACAGCTGTTGCAGTGGCATGGATAGATTTCACAGATATAACCAATAAAGTGGCAAGGGGAGAGTGTATATCATGTTTTGCATCATAAGGTATTCTGTATGTACATGTAACTACATTCAGCTAGACTGAAATGATATAGATATGACGTGTGCGTGTGTGTGTGTGTGTTTGTGCAGGTGCCCGTCACTCCTCTGTTTCCTGCTTACTGCAGGTTTCATCACCACCTCCTCTCCTCATTCATTATTTATTATTTCTGTCATTCCCCACGCATCAATTCATATTCAGGCTATGTGTATTTTGTCAGAGATGAAACTTATCTGTAAACTGCAGGTGCATTCACAACAATAAATAGCACTATTAGGAGAAAACTTGTTTCTGGAACAGTAGAAATGTCCTTTAAAGCCTCAGTATGTCTCGGACTTTATTTCTCAGTACTAATGGAAATAAAATGTTTGCGCAACAAAACCTGTGTTCGTTAATCTGTCTGACTTTTATAAGTGCCAAGACTGCAAAATACAGTTACCAGTAACCCCACTTCTTCCATGCTTTAGTTAATATTTAGTTAACATTAATATTAAGTTAGTGCTTATTACACTCTTGGACACTACTGGATCACTGGGCTCTAAGCTGAACCATAAAGCAAAACTATAAACATAAATGTTTATGACAGATGTTTCTGAATTTCAGAAGTGAGCCGTTTAAATTTCATTTTGGCCAACCAGACTCTGCTGCATGCTGGAATAGAGGAAGTCTGCACTTTCCCACTAAGTAGTTTGCCAGTTACAAATGTGAAATCAAATCATCCTGCATTGCTGCTCATGTGCTTGTTTTGATATTTACAGGCATAAACAAAGTGATTTCTACAAAGAGACTTTCTTTTTAACGAGATTACCGCAGAGAGAAGTTCCTTGACTGATCCCTTATGTTGTTGTGATTTGGCCCATATAAATAAAATTGAATTGAAATGTTTCCCTTTTTGGCCACCAGGTGGCGTTAGGGTGCAGGTGGCCAGTGTGGAGGGCTGAAGTGTTCCTGAATTTGTGAGCTCACATTCAAAATCCCGCTCTGTCTCCATCCGTCACTCTTTCCAGTGAATGGCCTTTGCATTCATGCTTTCTCCGAGCTCCTTACGTTTCATGTGCTCTGCTGTCTTCTCCCGGCTTCTCATTGGTCCGCTGCAGCTCGGATTCGAGCTCACGTCACGCAGGTTTCATAAGCTACCTGGCACAGCTGTCCCTCCACATGTGTGTGCTTAGGTCATAACTCAGAGGAGCGCCGCGCATGACAAGTCGCGCGCTCTGGCAAGATAAATGTATTTTTTAAAGGAATACAGAAAAAAATGAGGACTGCTAAATAACTTCCCCAAAACCGAAAGAAGTTTAGAAAACAAACTTGAAGAAACTGAAAAGGAAATGATGAAAAGGAATCTGGATTGGTGTGTGTGTGTCGAGCCAACCCCTAAGTTCAAACTGGGGTATGTGCTGCCCTGTAGTGTTGATAACAAACTTGTTGGAGAAGGAATTTTAGTTCTGGCACCAAAAAGGTTGCGGTGTTGTAGATCTCAGCACTGCTGCCAAAACATGCAAACCCTCTTTGTGGGAGAAATCATTTCCTTCTTCTGATGCTAAGTGGACACCACCCACAGATCTGATTGTATCCCAGCAGAGGCTGTTTCTCTGTAACCACAAGATCCCCTCTTCCTGCTTCACAATCTTAACCTAAAGATGTTTCTTAAAGCAGGACTCCTTTTTTTAAGTTTTGACCAGGTTGAAGAAAGTAAGCCAAGAATTGCTTGGTTTGGAACAAGCTGGCTCCTCCTCCCTCCCAAAAGCCCTACAAGAATGGAGGGAGGAAGGCGTTACCATTCTTGAGATACCATTAAAAAAAGAAAAGAAATGCTTGAAGTTCAACTGCGATTTCACGGGGCTAGAAAAAGTGACACATCAGATTTTTGTTGTGCATGCAGAGTTGGAGAACAAACACACGCACACGCACCCTTTTTCCTCCAGTCAAAGTTGCCAAATCTGAAAAACACGCAAAGACATGGACTTGAATTTTTGGCAAAATTGCTTGTTTGAGGAGAAATGATCTTCTCCTTTTCTGTCCAAAACTTGACCAGTCTTTTATTAAAAACTTGTAGATAAAGTGAATTCATAATGAAAGCTTCAACTAGTTAAGTCAGCATTATTTCCAGCCTCTTTGAGTTTAACAGCATAACGTTGTGTGTTAACCTTCAATAAGGGACTGAGTTGGACTGTGTTGACATTGGCTTTAGTTCTTATACGCAGGCTCTGAGTCACTTTGTTTGCTTTGGATTTTATTCAGGTTACAATATCTACAGACTCCAGCAGTTGTCGACACACAGCAAAGAGCACACAACAAAGGAACTTACCTAAACTGGATGCTAGTGCTATGTGGTAATGCTCATTCTGGTATCAATCTGATACCAAGGAATACAGAGCCAGTGTTGCCGATACTTCTAACAAATAAAGGCAGCTTATATAGGAGCGAGCAGCGTGTCATGATTTATGAGATGAATCCTCATTCATTTGAAAATTCTGAACACATTTCACTGACTAATAAATCATTGTAATTTCCACAATAATTAGTTAATACAACAAAACACACCTTTCAGTTTTTAATTAATTTTTTGGAGGCCTGAAATGTAAATGTGCAGAAGCTGATTTGGGGTCAGTCAACACAAAAAGGGCCGGACATTTTTCATAGTTCATGTTTGAGGGATATTTTTTTTATTTCCAAAAGAATAACAATAATTAACACGGTTCAGTGGGCTAAGTACTGAACTTAATCGGTAGGTACTGTAAGGTATCGACCCTCTTGCACCAGTATAGATCCGATACCAATACCAGCATTCAGTATTGATACTGAATGCCTTTCAGGGCGTGCTGTTCCCACCTTCCCATGACATCTCCCACTCCAGTGCTGAAAGTTGTGACACACGTCGGCCTTTGAAGAGGCCAAACTTCCAGTACAGTACAAAGAACAGCTTCATCCACCAACACATTTAGCTTTGTGGCTTTGATCAGCGTCAGCATAAAACCCAGACAGGATTTAAACTAGGATATGGTATAAATGTGGATGTGATTAGCTATAACCCTGTTGGCAGGTGTGCTGCTGGAGTTTTGACCTCTTCTGAATGAATACTCTGCAGCTCATACCCTGTTGCCATGATTAAACAGTCAGATTAGCATTTTTGTTCCCTTCAGGGTTGCAGATACAGAAATTAAACAAATGCACTGTGTTTCCATCCACAGTGCTCTGAAATTGTAAGCAGGGGTTCTGCAGAACTATGATTGTCTGCATATCCTCCTCCCTTCCAAAAGTCCAAAGACCTGCAAAGATTAGTCAAAATTAGTCCGTGCTGGTTTTACCCGCCATTTTCACAGGCAGCTGCTCCCCTTGAATCCAGTAAGCGGTGAAAAAACACAAAGATGTGTACCTGACCAATCAGAAGTGTTCAGCACTGCCCGCCAAACTCCAAGTTCTGTACTTATACTGGCCCCAAGCAGGGACTGTTTAAGGTCATTAGAACCTAATTTAGACCCTGGCACATGGAACTGAAAGTCACTGAGTTATTGCAAAGATTCAAATTCCTTTGGGAGTTCCTGCAGTACTGATGCAGTTGTAAACACCAAACGTGTCATATTTTGATTTATTGCTTATTTATCTCTCCTGGAATGATAATGATAAATGGAAGGAATGAACTGCATGCATGCGGCACTAAAATAAATGATACTTAATACATGTGTCCGTATTGTAAAAGTATCGCCTAAGATTCAGTCTGAACACACAAACAGCAACTCTGCACTTGCCCACAGATGTCAGAGGAGGTTTTGAGGTGGTCCCCGTGGGCCACGTGTATGGCCGATACATGCTGGGCCGGGGCCAGAGGAGTGAAACACAACCCTGTTGTAGCAGTTGGTCCTGAGAGTAGAAAGGCCTTTCATTCACACACAAACAGCTGGTAGATAACAGATGATAGTTTTATGTTGCTTAGTGCTGCCCAGCGTGTGACAATAAACAGTGCGGATGATATCAATTAGAAATTGGCACTCATTCTGCTATGATGATAATTCCCTAAAGTTTTAGTTACAGCCTGGTCTGTTAATTATATACTTATTATTTATTTTATTAATTGTGGTTTATTTATCCAGGTTTAATAAAAATCACTGAGGTTAGAATCTCTATTTCAAGAGAGACCTGCCCAAGAAAACATGCAAAGGTTAGATTTTGGAGATAGTAACAGATTTAATATTGTGTTCAAAAATAGTAAAGGGACACTTTTAATCACATTAAAGCATCAAATCACTTTAACTTCTGGGATATCGATCTGGTTAGTTAAAATTCAGAATGGGTGAACTAGAGGGGCAGCAAAACAGGAATGACATTTTTCCCTGCTCATCTTTTCTGTCTCTTTTTCACTGGTTTTGCATTTACCGAGGATCGGTGTCACGACTGGTAGCGTGAGGTAACACCTGAACCCTACTGAGGTTACACGGGTAGTCCAAATCCTCCAGCATGACACATCAATACATGCCATTGCCAGAAGGTTTGCTGTATCTCCCAGCACAGTAGCACAGCACAGGAGATTCCAGGAGACAGGCAATTATGCCGATAGAGCTGGACAGGGCTGTAGAAGGTCTTTAACCCATCAGCAGGACCAGGATCTCTTCCTTTTTGCAAGGATGAACACTGGCATTGGCATTTCCCAAAGAATACCATAACTGGCAAGTTCACCACTGGTGCCCTGTGCTTTTCATAGATGAGAGCAGGTTCATGCTGAGCACATGAGACAGATTTGCATCTGTCATGAGAAGCTGGAGAACATTATGTTGCCTGGAACATTGTTCATAAAGACCAGTAGGTGGTTTGGGGAGGCTTTTCCATGCAGGGCCACACAGACCTCCACAGGCTAGGCAACAGCACCCTGACCGCTATAAGAAATTTCATCCAAGGATTAATCCTTGGACTCACTGTCAAAATTTGGGAATAACTGGGAACAGCACATTGGAATTGTCCAGTTGTGTTGGCAAAGCCGCTGTAATTCATGATCCCTGACTGTCCATGTAAACAGAATAATTCTACCTTTTGTTGCTCAGTATCTTTTTAGCTCCAAGACGTTAGCAGTTAGCTTATTGGATATAATGTAGTTAATAAGTTAATAACAGGAAGGACAACCTACTCTATATTGCAAACATGTTTTTAGCAACTGACCTCCAGTCTTTTCTAATCCCATACAGTTCATTCCTCAGCTGACTACACAGCCCCACCAGCAGGGCAGCTTCCCTCTGAAGTCACTCAAATGGCTTCTCTGGCTTATGGCCTGACCAGAAAAACAGATGATTCCTCCAAGCCAGGACTGAGCAAGTACCCTGGCCTGTGAGAAAGGCACTGTGGTCGTCCTGCTTTGTTACTCCCTTTGGCTGGAACACTATTGTCATGGAAATCTCTGTTTTGTTTTGTGTGTGAGAGTGTGCACATGTGTGTGTAATACCCCACAGTGGAGTGGGATAGACTAGAGAGCTCCAACCAAGCCTCCTTTTATCTTCAGTCCACCTCACCTCCTCGTCCCACCCCAGAAATCACGAACAGAGGCCAAAACCCCAACAGGGAGTCATCGGGGTGGCTCCCAGTCACTCAGGTTATCTGATTTGGGTTGTGTGATTGTTGGGGTGGGGTGGAGCTCTCCCTCCAGGGTTTATTGTGTCACTGCATGGAGCAAGAAAAACAAATTGCATCAGTTTTAAGACACACTCATTAAAATAAAATGGAAAACAATTTGGGGGGGGGGGGGGGGGTTTACCTCACCAGAGAACAAAAAAAAAATTTTTTACCTGATGTTGTTCTACAAATTTTTACGGTTTGCTTCTGAGTCAAAGGTGGGTTTGTAGAAGAGAAATACTGTGCAAACTCTGTGTCGATTTTGGAAATGAAACGCACCAATCTGTAACTCAACCCGAGGAAGTGCGGTCCTGAGGTGGACCTGAAGGTGCAGGAGCAGGGTGGAGGCCCAGACGTGGTATGCAGGACCCAAGTGAGAAGTTATTTTAAGCAAGAACCCTTCTGGAAATTCAACAGCAATGTCTGCTTCCACTGCTGTTCATCACCGGCGTCGCTCCGCAGGCCACCACGTAACAATGTGAACCATCCAGTGGGTGGAAAAACTTTGCTCTTTAATCAAATTCTAAAGCAGTCGAGAGTGTGGACTGAATATCTGTTTGCCAAACAATGAGCTTTATGTTTGCAACCAGTGCAAAATATAAAAGGTTTTCAAGGGGAGTTCTCCTGTGAAAACAGCTGTAAAATGTTGTTTTTTAGCTCCAGCTTTGACAAGTCTGAGAACAGATCAAGTGATCATGACAGTATTGTAGGTGTGCCTTGGAAAAAAAAAACCTTTAACAAACTTTTAAATGTGCAGCCTAGTAGTTAGGGATGGGTATCGAAAGCCGGTTCTTGTTGAGAACCAGTTCCCACTGTTTCAATTCCTTGGAATTGTTTGCCATTTTTGCAAACGATTCCCTTATCGATTCCAGTCGCCCCGAATGACGTCACCACGTTGCGGAGCGTCATTTACCTGGCAGGAAACACGGCGGCTCAAACGCTCAAAAGTTTGGTTATACTTTACGAGAGCGGATGACAACAGGGCAACTTTCAATACTTGCAAAGTAGATATTTCATTTAAGGGAGGAAACACTACGAATATGCAAAAGCATTTGCTCACAAAACACACGATGACCTTAAATGAATGTCGTGTTTTTAATTCAGCTCCGGACTCGTGAATCTCAACCCAGCAGCAGCGGTAACGTTTGCACGTCCTCTCCCGTTAATGCGGCAGGTAAATAATCAACTAACAGTGCATATTATGTTAGCGCGATCTGGCTTATTACAAACCTGCCATTACTGTGCATTTAGGTGACCATGATGAGAGAGACAGAGTCTGGCTGGCTCAGATGCTGGCAGTTCTCGCTGCAGTCTACCGGTAGCGTCTCCTTTCAGGCCAGGATAGACGAATGTCACCGAGCAGTGACTAAGTTTGTGGTCAAAGGCTTGCCACAGCAGATGCCCCGATTTTCAGTAAGTGAATGTGTTTAATTGTAGGCAGGGACATTACTGGATATTCTTGTGCAATTGCTACAGAATAATTTATGTTATACTTTGTTATTGCTACAGAAGAATATTTATTTTATTATTTTACATTTACAATTTTTTTTCCTGGGGACCCTGTGACACCCCATTGAAGAGCCGTAGGCTGGATCTCTTAAGATCTCACTGTTGGGTTTGTAAGGCCATGTTACTCCTAAATTTCTATCTTGTTCAAAGAGAAGATATAAAACAAAGTTCTAAGCTAATCGACCTTAGTGTTCTCCTTTTTTAAAAAGAATCGATAAGAGAATCGATAAAGAATCGAATCGTTAAACAGAATCGAAAATGGAATTGGAATCATGAAAATCTTATCAATACCCATCCCTACTAGTAGTTCATGTTTTTTCCCATTTGAATGTGAGAAACGTTTACGGATAATTTTTTTTAATGCCATTCTGTCAGATGATGTGAAGGTGATGTGAAACCAGTTGAAGCAAACATCGACCTTCAAGCCATATTGTGAGCAGTAGCAAAATCCTCAAAGTAATGGCTCAAAAAGAAGAAACGAAAGCTTGTGAAATTCCATGGTCACCTCGACTTGCAACAGAAAAGGTGAAATGATTTCAATTGCAGGGGGCAATCCTGGTTTCTGAGACCAAGGGTGCACTTACATCATCCACTGAAGAATAAATGCTTTAAAAAGTGCATTTTCTTTGCGGTGTTGTACATGTGCAGCAGCTTTACTTGATTTAAAGAAGATCAAACATTTTTCTTGTTTGACTATGTCAAGAAAAAGTCAATGACAGCTATGCAGTGTCCTACACTCTAATATGAATGCATACATAACAGTACTGTCCTCGCTTCTACCATGGCGTTGTTTTTGTTTTGGCACAGGAAAACAATGTGCACTTTGCACAGGCCTGAATCATACTAACACATCTCCTGTGAGTTCACTTGACAGTTTAGACACCAGGAATGTGACTTGTTTACAAAGTGAGTGGGTGTTTTCATTGCTGGTGAGGAAGATTTGCTGGGATGTGGCTAATTTCTGGCACTATCTGTTCACAGTTTAGTCTCAAACCATTGAGGAATGCTTGAGTCAGAGGAGGACAAAGACAACAAAAATCACGGGCTGCAAACATTACAGGAAAACAAACTTGGCATGCCTCCATGGCTGAGCAACCAGGGTAGATTTAGCGTTTTTGTCTCTTTTTTCCCCCTCTTATCGTCTTCCCTTTGGTCCATTCTTAAACTCCAGCATTTGCACAGAGCGTGAGGTTACCAGATAACCAGGCTCAGCTCATTCACTCCTGTGTTGTAGGTCACACTCTTAATGTAGACTCTTTCTGGGATTTGTATTTTCCCACTTTGAATTTCACCTCTAAGAGTAACTGAGAAACTTTATAAAGTCTGCCTGTTACACTGAACGGATACTGAGGGACTAGAGGTCTACGACGAACGACTATTAAGTGTCCTGTTAAGTCCTTAGATAGTGTCGCAGTTACTGAGGTCTTTTTGTTCGTTTTCTTACTTTTATTCTTTTTAAGAACTCAAAGTGGGATCACTAGTATAAACCGTTCAAGGCAACATGTCTTCTCCGAAGCTGAAATTTCCCCGTTTACCATTGAGTATTAAGTCTGTGAATCCAGAAGGATCAGGATAAGTCTGTGATCATGTTTTGGGAATGTGATATTTATTTGTGAACATTTTATTCCATTTTCTGTCGCTATTCCTGCTCTGGGTTATGTGGTCAGCACTCTAAACATAGACCTCTAGACCTTCCTTTCCCTGAGGCACCTCTTCCTGCTCTTCTAGGGGGACACCAAGGTGTCCCAAACCAACCAGGAGACATTATCTGTCCACCGTATGCTCAACCTGTTCTAGGGTCTCTTCCTCAGTCAGACATGCTCGAAACATGTCACCTAGGAGACATCCAGGAGGCAGTCAGATGCCCAAGCCACTTCAATTTACTTGTTTTGATGTGAAGAAGGAACAGCTCTACTCTGAGCCCCTCCCAACTGACAGAGCTCCTTAACTTAACCTAAATCTAAAGCAGAATTCATGCAGAGTGTGTTTGCAGTCTGCTGGCTGTCCGGGGATGGCCCATCTACCTGCAGTAAGCTCTGTTTTCAGGTGGAAGCAGTGCAAAGTATGTCATACAACTGGTCTCTGGGGCACTTTTGGTTGTGTTCTTGTTGGTTCGTCACCCTGGAGAGGAACGAAGTTATAACAGTCACTGTCCAGGCAGTCACTGTCTGTGCTTTTCATGCTGTATTTTTCTTTCAGTCACTACTAAGACCTCATGGCCGTAGGGGTGAGGTGGGTAGACAGACAGCTTTGCTCTTGCTTCACAACAGCAGAATAGTACACTGTCCACATTACTTAAAACTATGCATCAATCTGTCTGTTAATCTCGCACTCCCTTCTTTCCTCATACGTAAAAATGAGCTGTGTCCTAAGGTGAGGATTTCAAGGATTTAAAATTATGTAAACTCCTCCACTTGGGGCACAACTCATTACTACTCCTAACCCATAGTGGGGTTTTCCAGCAGAGAAAACTTCAGGTGGTGTTAAGTTTTCATCCCAGCTGTTTCACACTTGCAGAGTGTGCAAGCGGGAGGTCATCACTTGGTGAAGTCAGCAAAAACACAGCATTTGCAAAAAGCAGACCCTCTGCACTTGGCAGCCCCTACAAACTCTGGCTACGTCCACACTAATGCATTTTATCTCCGTTTTGGCCTCCCGTCCACACTAATCGCTCATGGAAAACGCAGCGTTTTCAAAACGCTCTCGAAAACGCATACATTTGAAAATGGTGCTGTCACGTCGCAGTGTGGACTAAAACGATGACATATGTTAGTCATATGATGCAGTCATGTGACCAATTAAACTAAGATAGCGGAGTAAATAAGCGGCAGACTAAATGAGGCAGGTCGAATCTTCTTGTGTTTCACGCATGCGCAGTACTGGAACATAAGCGTTTTCAGCCATTTCAATGTGGACGCGCAACTCTGTGAAAACGACTAAAAAAAACGTTAGTGTGGACGCAGAGAATTTTCAGATGAAAACGCAGTTTTCAAATCTATCTGGGCTAGTGTGGACGTAGCCTCTGTCTGAGAAGAATAAGTCTGGATTACTTCTGAGAATGTGAGCCAGGCTCTTCCTACACTTGTACAGGGACCACCACACACCACACCCCAAAGGATGAAGTCCTCACACACTGTTCAATATCATCTAGAGGATATTTGTGAAGCTATGTTGCAAAATGTCAAATCTCACAGCGTGAATGAGTCCTTAAAAGATTCTGGGATCCAGATCAAAAGCTCATTTAAAAATAAAGTCCCGCCTTCATTAACAACGTTCATGCCAGTTCATCCATAATGTTTTTGAGGGTTGCTTCTAGCAAACAGGCAACCAGACAAATAACCTCCTTGGTGGAGATTAAATCTCAGATACTAACACTCTATTGTGTTTCTTGTCCCTCGGCAATATTTAAGAAAACAGGGGGAAAAAACTCATGCCCAAAACTTTTTCATACCAGTTAACCAGTCCCAGTTGGATGTATTTCATTCTCAGAGTTTGTGTTCAATGATGGAGGGGTTGACTATGAAAACATTCCAGTGTTTCATTCCAACAATACATATTCACCATTAAAAACAAGCAACTGAGTAACACTCTTCCCAAAACAGTGTGGTCAATAACACTAAAGTGGAAACATCAAGCAATGAGTACTGTACATCAGAGAGCAGTGAATCACAAAGCGTGGACGTCTGTGTTGTTGGAATAAAACCTTTTAGTTACGCTTGGCTGTATCATTTCTACAGCCTAGTGTTAGTTTTTCAGTGTTGACGTTTGCTCTGTTTCTCAAACAGATTATCTGTCCCGAGGGAGACCAGCGAGGAGCAAGTTTGGTATGCGATAGCTTTGCTAAAGTGTGTGTATAGATGGCTGTCACTGTTAAAATCATCATTCCAGTGCCTGTCTAAAAGAAGCCTGTGGTTCTTTGTTTTGTTTTGTTTTTCATCTTACACTCAAAATGAAAGTGAAGGCAAGATTCTTAAGTGGTTTGGGCCTCAAAAATATATCTGCAGGATCTGATTCATTAACTGGATAGATTTTTTTTATTGTTATTATCATTCTCGGCAGATGGACACCCATCCCCGAGCCTGAATCCGCTGGAGATTTCTTCCTTTTAAAAGGGAGTTTTTCCTTCCCATTGTTGCCAAAGTGCTTGATTTTTGATGATTTTTTTTTTTTTGGGGGGGGGGTTGTATTATTGTAAGGTCTACCTTACTCTATAAAGCACCTTGAGGTGACTGTTGTTGAGATTTGGTGCTTTATAAATAAAACTGAATTGAATTGAATTCTTCTTTTGGCCCGTTCTTAAACCTCTAGATGTCAACAATTTTTTCTTTCCTGCACTCTATTTGAAATACATACAATACTCAAAGTTACAGAACTCAGTGTTACGATCAAGCACATACCATTGTGATTCAGTGCAGTCAGATATGTTGGTACTAGCCCATTAGTTGTACAGAGATGAAGTTGCTACATTAAAAATGCCTGTTGTCATTAGGCTTATATGAGATCATTAAAAAAACGAGTCCATGCCTCCATCCCTGCTATGCGATGAAGGTCTCGTCTGCAGTCACTTGAACCTCACCTGCAAACACACCTGCCTCTCATTCCCTTGAAGTAGTTATCAGCAGTCAGTTGTGTTTGCACAGCCACACAACTGTCTTCTGTCTTCTTGTTTGCTTGTCTTTTGGGAGGGGATTGTATTTTCATATTTATTTACATGCAGTGACATTTACTTTCATGGAGGTCTATGCCTTTATTTTTTTTTTTTTTATAAGATAAAATCAAAAAACAGCGAAGGTAGAATATTCACTGTCATGGAAACCACCAGATACTGTACGTGGACTCACTGAAGGTTCAGTTTGGTGAGTTTATTTACAGTGAATGATGCACAGTCGAAAACACAAGAATAATGTTAGTGATACTCAAACACAAAGCACTGCTCACCGTATTCCACAAATAGGTCTCTCCAGGAGAAAACATGCATAAACATGCTCATTTATTCCAGATATTATTGTAATTACTTATTGTCACTAGATTACACATGCAAACCTGTCTCTGGACAGCTGACAGTGAGCCAGTTAAACAACAACAACATGTGGTTATAAGTTAAAATTACACCAGCTAATGTTAGGCTCAAGTGTCCTAAAAATCACACTTTCTAAATAGTTTCTGATTACAACAATGTTAAATCCACTTCCAAGAAAGTTTTTTAATGTTAGCTAAAAGCACCAAATTGAGGCTAACAGCAGCTAACAGGGGCGAAAACCACAGCACTTACCTGCAGACACGTTCAAGATATACTCAAAAAAATAATCAAATATACTCATATAACAAAAATATACTCAAAGAAGAACAGTGGCCAGACTTGTTTGTCCTACAGCAGCTAACGTAGCTAGGGTTATGCACTTGAACTGAGAGAGGTAAGAAAACTGAATTCAGTTTACTGCAATCAACAATCTTGTGACATGTAGCGGTGAGATTTTACACGCTGTGCCTTTGAAGTTTCAATATCTATGAAACTGAATACAGTAATGTGTAATTCATCAGCTGCATTCAAAAACTGCAGCTTCCTTGGTCTGATATTTTTCTGCAGTCATGTCTAGCTTAGAAGAAAAAGTGTAGCTGTGGATCAATCGCTAACATTAAAATGACTATCCCATTTTGTAATGCAGAGTCTGTTAGATTATTATGATTCACTGAGAAAGCTGCTGAGTGGACTTGAGTAATCTGTCTGTGAAGGTTCTCAGTCATCCAGGTCATCGTAGTCAAAGGAGCTTGCAAAGAAAAGTGTCTGGACTTCTTTAAGTTACTTGAAGACGTTTCACCTCTCATCTGAGAAGCTTCTTCAGTTCTAAGGTCAAATGGTGGAGAGTACCTCCTGTTCGACTCCCATCACCCTCTGGAACACAAACTTGGAGTAATTAGGACCCTACACCACCGGGCAGAACATGTTCCCTCTAAGCCTGAAGGAAAAAAGAAGGAACACACACATGTAAAGGAAGCACTCAAAACGTGCAGCTATCCTAAATGGGCGTTCTTAAAGTCAGCAAAGAGGCACAGAAAAGAAGACCAGACACCAGCGAGGGAGGATAAGAAAGACAGACGCAACAACATTGTCATCCCCTATGTAGCCGGTGTATCAGAGAAACTCAGGAGAGTTTTCTCCAAGCACGACATCCCGGTGCATTTCAGACCCAGCAACACGCTCAGACAGAAACTGGTTCACCCGAAAGACAAAACGCCATAACACAAACTTAACAATGTGGTGTATGCTGTACAGTGCAGCGAGGAATGCCCAGACCTCTACATTGGAGAGACCAAACAGCCACTTCACAAGCGCATGGCACAACACAGAAGAGCCACCTCCACAGGACAAGACTCAGCAGTCCATCTGCATCGTAAGGATAAAGGACACTCTTTCGAGGATGCCAATGTTCACATTTTGGACAGAGAGGACAGATGGTTTGAAAGAGGAGTGAAAGAAGCCATCTATGTCCACTGTGAGCGACCATCTTTGAACAGAGGCGGGGGTTTACGACACCAACTCTCTGCCATCTATAACCCAGTTTTGAGATCCCTTCCCAGACGCCTTAACGCCCACTCACATCCTGGGCCACCTGATCTCAGGAATTCACATGATAAGGTGGGGCCAGGTTTCACAATGAACACACCCGAAACTCTGGCTGATTGGGTCCCACACCCAGTTTCACACCTTGGCTCAGGGGATTAGAGGAACATCAGGGGGTCCTTTTGTCCCTCTTTGGGGGGATACTCCCACTAGGTTTATATCTGGACTCTCCACCATTTGACCTTAGAACTGAAGAAGCTTCTCGGATGAGAGGTGAAACGTCTTCAAGCAACTTAAAGAAGTCCAGACGCTTTTCTTTGCAAGCTCCTTTGACGACTTGAGTAATCATTAATACATTTGCCCCACCTTGGCTTGTCCTACTGCAGGAAATCTCAATACTGTGAAATAGGGCTATTGTTACGCCATAGCCTTAAACTTTAACCCTGTACAGCACAGCACTGCCCCAGGGCAACAGAAAGTTTTTTTAAGACAGTACATGTGAACTTAAATGATGCCAACCAATCAGAGTGTTTGGGAAAGTATCACATTTCTGTCCAACCACCACTTCCAGGTGTAGGGGCAAGTTGAAATGTGGTCCTAAATATAAAATTGCACAAAGTCTGTGCAATCCCAAAAAACAAAACAAGAAGATAGGGCAAGCCAGTGGTGGGATATCTTAAAAGTATGAAAAGAAGAGAAAAAAGCAGAGATCCACAGCTCGCATTCCAGATCAAAATCTTATCTTGGACAATACAATATAATATATCACTCTGGCCAACATCACCTCAGCTAGTCGTGGCAGATGGCCACCCCTCCCTGATTCTGGTTCTGCCGGAGCTTTCTTCCTGTTAAAAGGGGATTTTTTCCTTCCTGCTGTAGCAGGAAGGGCATTCTCTGTAGTGTTCTAGGTTCATTACATTACAATATAGACCACCTTAAGGCAAACTGTTGTTTTGATTTGGCACAGTATAAGTAGAACTGGATTGAAGTGAACACGGCAAGATGCAGGGTTCCTGTGGGCATGTGTACCTCTGTTTTACAGCACAGAAGAACTGTTTTGGAAAGTTTTACACAGAATGACAGCAGCGTCTTACAACATGAGAATAAATAAAACATGACATCAGACAATTCAAACCTAAGTCCGTATCAAGTCATATAAGGAAATACGTTTCAAGTGTTTTTCAATTCTTTGTTTCAAAATGTTTGGAAAACTTTCTGATATTTGTATTGCTTTCTAACAGTTGTGTAATGATCTACGAGTTAATAATTTTCTCTTTTGTTTTACACCATTGTTGCACAAATATCTTGGAGAGGGGATGTCTGTAATATAAAACTGTTTGTCCTGGCAATAAAATGGCCCAAAATGAGTCAGAAAATTATGTTTAATAATTTCCACCATGTTCCATCAAAATGTGTGCGCTCTCACTCCCTCTCACTTTGTGTCATTTTTGGAAAATAAGAACTGCTGCACAGTACCTGCTCAGCCACAGGTGGACAGGGACAAACAGTCAAAGCATTTAAACCAGGATTTATGATGTGTATTAACTCCATATGGTCCAAAAGTATCACAACCATTCTAAATATATTTCATTTCTAGTGTGAAACTGTAGGGACTAGTTATTCTGGGAGCCCTCAGCAGCTGAAGAGACAGACATTCCTCTCAGGACCTACCTTCAGTAGTTTCTGCAGGTTTCAAATGTGTTCATATGCAAAAAGAAGCTTTTTGGTGAATTTGACACTGTCAGGTTAGTGCAATTACTTTTATATGCCAGAAACATCAGGCATGCAGTAATACAGACTCGGCAATTCATACACACTCAACATGTCTCCTGTGTGAAGTCTGTTTGCTTATTTGTGTGTGTCGGCTCAGTCTCGCCATGAATTCCAGCTAATCGTTCCATTTTCTTCCAGGCCGCTCTCTTTGTTTCCCCTCGCCTGTAAATACAGTGGGTGCAGACATTAATGTCTGCCCACATCTGTCCACTGTGTAATCACAAATTCTCTGGAAAGCTGCGGCTAACTTTCAAATTAGTTTATAGAAATGCTAGATAAGCATCACAGGCAACAAGATCATTAGGAAATTTTTGAATTTCAAAACATTTTACGCTAAAATGCACTCAGTTTTCATCAACGGCAACACCAATGCTCAGACTGAGGATAACTTGCAACAGTTTCAGGAAAGACTAAGTGTGTCCTTTAGCCTACTTATTTCTGTTGCCATGGTGGGAGTTTTGTCAGTTTAGTCATCTAATGTTTAAAATGAAGTTCTATGAGAATCTGTGCTATACGTGGTGTGCACATCACTTCAGTCTTTGCACTCTAACTTGTCTGACAACTTCAGGAGAATGTTGGCAAAAGCACGTGCAACTGATTAGTGTATAAGATAATCTGTAGAATAAAAGAGGATGGTTGAAGTCTTAGTTCAGACAATGAGATAATGTTTTTTTGTGGTTTTTGTTTCCCATAACAGGAATGTTGTTTACATGGATTGGGCAGTGTTTCAGGAATGCAGGCTGTTCCGAGGAAATGACTGTTGTCTCCAGAGGGAACTTCTACCGGCTGACTGGAAATCCAGAGGGAGAAAGGTTGACAGGGAGAGACTTTAATGGCACATTCAAAGGTTTCCTAGGAAAAGGAATACAATCTCAGATTTAATGGCATCCCCATTATTAGGTGACTTGGCATTTCGTTTAATTTCTCTCCTTGAAATTGAAAACAAAGAGTGGTAACAGCCCAGTGAGTTGTGCCATTTTTCAGTATGACGAGAGAGAGGTTTGGTTTTGTGTAAGTACAGAAAACAAGAGTTGATTATTTGCTTTTCTGCCCACACAGAGTTATAGATTGCTAAACTGTAGGCTGGGTGTTTCATCCTGTTTGATGGAAACACATAATTCTCATTAACCTGACGTTGAGTCAGAGGGGGTTTGCGGATAGAAGAAAGCGGCGGCTGGTTAACTCAATTTTCCCTTTAGATCATTCTTATAGAGTGCAGAGAAGAATAAGTGGATAGAAAATAATTCTTAATGAGCAGCACTGATTTCAGTTTTTCTGAGGCTCATTAGGTGCAAACTATGGTGCCTAAAATATCCAAATCCTTTATAGCTTGTTGCCTGTCAGTGGGATCAATTTTAATGTTTTAATTCTTTGCACATTTGTTGTTTTTGTATTTATCTGGCTACAGTATATGTTATTGTTACTGTATGTATTTAAATGGTTATCAGCTGCTGGTGTAATGTACATAACAAAGTCATAAAATATTATGATATTTGGGAATCCCCATATGCCACTCCCCTTATTGATATGTGTTGTCAATACAAACAATGGCAGTGAGAAACATAGTTTTGAATAGCTCTATATGGGATTATTATCATTTAAAGAGAACCCGAATGACACCCTGGATTCCAACCCAGGACCTTCTTGCTGTGAGGTGACAGTGCTAACCACCAAACCACTATGCTATTACTGCTATAAGAAACACTGCCCTGTTGCATGTGATCAAACACCTACACTGGGGCCTCATCAGGCAACTATGACTTTCAAGCTGACAAGAAGTCATTTTTTAAACATACTTTTTGAATTGAATATTATTTTAAAAATCAGTCTGGCACTCCTGCAGGATCCTGAAACTTTTTATCGCTTTGACAGCTTGTTAGATGGGCAATCTCTTGCAGCTGTTCAGAAGCCTTCAGGTTGAAGGTGATGAGGATAATTTTCCACAAGATGAAATCCTCCAAACACAAATGTGCTTCCATATAGCTCCAGTAAATGCATCCCACTCTAGATATCGAAAAGTGTGGGAAAGGTCCAAACACATTGTTCAAGTTAAAGAACTCCAGGCAGTTTCAAGAGAGCAATCAAGTCAACAAAGTCACCAAATAAAGAGCACCAATATTGTGTTGCTTTGTTCAGTTTTCTCTGATGGAACGTCTTTTGCTTTTGAGCGTGTTTGAGTGTTAAACCTGCAACAGGCTGGCAACCTAGCTATATGTGACAGCTGGTATAAGCTCTGCCAATGTTGAGTCGGATAAGCATGAGAAAAAAATGGATGGATGGAGTAGATAACAAATAAAGTAAAAACAAAAAAGGAAAGGGTGTCTCACACAAATGCTTTCATTTCCAACTACAGTTAAACAAAGGCTTTTACCACGTGTAACATTACTAAACACTACATCAAGGGGGGCATGAACAAGAACCCATGTCTAATCTCCTCACTGTCATGACAACATCACTAAAAGGAGGGGCAACATGAGCCAATCAAATTTCATGTGGGACAGGGCCACCCCTGGCCCTCCCTTTAGGCCTGCCCCTGGAGTTGAGTCTGACCAAAAAAAATAGTCTACCTACCTCAACTTAAAGCACTCATTAAAACCAAAGAGTGCATTAGGAAACCACACAAGATTGAGTCAACAAGACAAAACAGTCACAAGTCAAAGATACCTAAAAAACTGCTGTTGTTTTTATTTCACTATTACAAACTACTGTTGCTTGAAGTTTAGCAGTTTAGCTCTCTGGCAGTAAGAAACTGCTGCACATTTCACATGAACTTGAATAACAGGCCAAATTCTAAATTAGAGCTCAGGGAAATATCTGGTGCTGGATTTAAAATAACGAGTTAAGGTTTAAACAGATACAGAAGTACCCAAATTAGAACTACCATCACTGCAGTTTCCATGTGATGACACAGCAGTCCTGTGTCTACATTTTGTTTGAATTAGAGAGAGAGCAGTCTGGATGCAACAGCGTGTTTTTGCCCGATCTCAGAACATTTTATGTGCCCTGTATTTGTCTGACCTAAGCCTGAGTTGTCGTTTCCCAAGCAGTCCCTCTGGTTTCCTGAACTACCTCATGCCCGACTCGCTTGCTATCTAATCATCTTTGGATCTTTTGTCATGTCTTGAGAAACAGGTCTTTCCCATGTGACGCCATTAAAGCAAGTGTTACTTATTTGGGCTTGTGGAAAGGAACAAGGTTCTTATCATTTTAAAGCTGCAGCACACACAAACAGCTCAATTAAACATTTCGATTAACAAGATTAGTCAATGACATTTTTTTCTGCCATCTACAAATGAAAGCAAATAGATGTTACACAGTGTATAAAGCTTAATGTGACAGTACTGAGATGTACATGGCAATGAGTATTTACTACACGTGTCTTTCAGAAGCCAAAACCCAGTCACAAACTGCATTCTGATGTCACATTAGCACACATTTACAGACCATTAGTACAGATGAAATATGATGCTGGCTCGCAGAATCACTTCTTCTTTGTGTACGTCAGTCTGACTCGTTGAATTTCTGGTTTTCCATTTTTTTGCCAGCGTACTGTTCATGTGTATCACTGCTGAGTGGACTAACAAGTAAGTCAAATATTAAAATGTCTGTCAGTAAGAAAAGATACTGGGTTTGGATGATAAACCCCGTCTTTTGGGACATTACCGCTGTCACACCGAGGGTAAGGCTGTGTTGACTGGTCAGATGGCTTACCAAAAACACACATAGAAAAAAAGAAGAAAAAAATAAACCAAGGCAAAAGATTTTAATGGGACTTTCCAGAAGAATGTAGAAGCTTTTTGAGTCCAGCCCACTGGAATGTCCTTTCTCAACCAGCCTTTAGTCTATGCTGTTTTAGTAAGAAGTATTAAAAAAGGACCAGAAGAGTAAATGTGGAAGCCAACGGAGACGTGACCTCTAATCTCAGTGTTGGTATCTATAATGTGTGTGTGAGAGAGAGGCGGGGGTGGGGGGGAGCAAACTGGAGTTTTCAAGGCTAACGTTCTGTGCAGCAACAGAGACAAAGACTTCGATTTCTACTGGCTTGAGGAGACTTGACATCTGTTATAGGTGGCAAAGCTACACGTCTAATCTGCAGGGCTTACCAGGTAGAAGAAAGCGCGTTCACCATCTGAGAAACACTTTGATTTCTCACAGTGATTTTTTTTTTTTATTTAACCTTTATTTAACCAGGAATGTCCCGTTGAGATCAAAGACCTCTTTTTCAAGGGAGTCCTGGCCAAGAGGCAGCACATTTCAAGACAAATACATACGAACAAACAAAGTTAAAATTACACAAAACAATTACACATTATTGAGGCAGCCTGTAGGCCTTTGAGTTTGAGTTTGAGTGATGCATCTGGAACCAGTCAGGCTGAAGTCTAGGTCACCCCACCCCCTTATCAGTATTTGAGTGGAGGGCAAGAAGACAGAGGGATGAAGGAGGGCAGACAGAGAGACATAACAAGACAAAGGTCTAGACAGAACAGCAGCCAAAGGCAAACAGAGATTTAGCACAAAGAGGTAAAGATTAAGCCTGAGAAAGAGCCATGCTATGAACTAAACACAGCAGACACTTTACTATGTACGCTTTGCCAGTACCAAGTTGGACACCCTTTATTTAGGCTTTCATTGCATAGATTCAACAAAATGCTGAAATTCCACAGAGATTTTGGTGCATATTAACCTGATAGTGTTGCACAGTTGCTGCCGATTGCCATGATGCAAATCTTTGAGATCTGGAGATTGTGGAGCCCAGTGGAGGTCCATTGTGGTGCTCAAGAAACCAGTTTGAGATGATTTTAATATTGTGACACAGTGTGTTGTCCTGCTGGAAGCAGGCATCAGATGATAAGTACCCTGTGGTCATAGAGGGGCGGACATGGTCAGCAACACTTCTCAGGTAGGCTGTGGTGGTTAACCATCCACCACCACCAGCGGCCTGAATGTTTGATACAAAGTAGTTTTTTTCATGTATTATATGCCAAACTCTGACCCACCATGTAGATGGTCATAGCAGAAATCATGGCTCGTCAGACCAGCCAGAGCTTTAACAGGTTTGACACAGTGTGTGACCAGAGACGCTCTGCTGCACATCTTGGTTGAAACGAGTCGCTATTTGAGTTACTGTCGCCTTCCTATTAGTTTAAAGCAGTCTCTGCATTCTCCTCTGACCTCTGACATCAACAAGGCATTTTCAACCAGAAAACTGTCACTCACTGGATTTTTTTTTCTTTTTCAGACCCTAGAGATGGGATTGTGTGAGAAACTCCCAGCAGATCCCGTCTCAAAATTCCATCTCAGCAATTTCTGAAACAGTCAGACCAGCCAGTCTGGCACCAGCAATAACCACATTAGTTAGATCACTTTTCTGCCCCAATTTGATGCTGTCTTTGAACAGTTCAGCAGGTCATCTCCACCCTGTCTACATGCTTAAATGCAGTTGCTGCCATATGATTGGCTGATTAGATATTAGCGTTAATGTGCAGTTGAACAGGTATACCTAATAAAGTGTCCGGTGAGTATATGTCAGTGCAGGTAATTAACATTTTGTTACATTAATTGATACTTTTATGCTCACTAATGAACAAATAAAGTTCCCTCTTATGTTCCACAGTAGCAGAAATGATTGTGTAAAATCAGTGAGTGACCCTTTAAGGTCCTCTTTTGTTTTGACGCATCCTGAGAATTTCCCAGAAGACGAGTACTTCAAAAATAATTCCCATATGTTTCAGAAACACTACAGTGACCATATTTTCATCAGCCTCAACCCACACCTGCCTCTGCACACATCTCACCGTCATCTCTTAATGAAACTATTAGCTGACGCGTCAAACAGTGGAGGACTTTAAACGGCGAGTTTTGCTGACTACATCTGTACACTGTTTAGTCTCGCGATACATAAGTCATCATTTGCTGAGAAGCGTGGCTCCCACACACATGTGTCAGTTTACAAATATAGTTTCTGGAGCCGTTTCGAACCAACTTGTTAAAGATGTGATTCCACATTTAAGGTGGCCGTGTTAAACACACTGAAATCCTCAGCAGTGCTAAGCTGCTGGGTCCTACTGTAGGGGTTTGGGACAACCCTAAAGAGATCCCAAGGTATCAATTTAACTGTCAATATTTAATTTTTAAAAAAAGATTTTTGCATTAAAATCAATCAGTCTGAACAGAAAAAAAGTCTCTATATTTGAATTCCAGAACTGAATGTGAGCAAACTTATCTGGCTATAAAGTTAAATCTGTAATCCAGGATTTGCCTCCCAAAACGAAAATACATGGAGCCACAAATCTGCCTTTAAAGTTGGCTTCTTCTGTTTTTTTCTTGGCCCAGTTGTGACGTTGGCCCCAGCAGCAAGCGGGAGGAGCCGGAAGAGGGATTACCAGACCCACCATGTATTTTGATTCGACCATCTGTTGCCTTTGTTTCCTTCAGATGCTCGAGGAGGAGGAGAACGCTGTAATCCTTGTGCACCGTAGAGGTCAAGTCCATGTCATCGCAGTGGCTGCAGAAGCCAAACAGCTCATTCACAAAAGCAGCAGCATCCTCAGTGTATCCCTTTGAAATGCGCTGTGCACACGATTGCAAGCTCCAGGGAAACTCACTCCCGGCTCACTGTGAGACCTCGGATTTTGTATTATTTTTTATTAAACGTGTGATATACGTTTGGTTGTGCTGTTGCTGGGACATAAAACACATTAGCTTCTGTGCTCTGCAGCTCTGACTGATTTTTTCATTTAGGGAAACAAATGAGAACTCTGGGCATGCAGTGTCCTCTGAGGTATGCTGTCTGTGGGGCTGGAGGAGAAGTTTTCTTCCCCAGACTCTGCACGCTGAAACCTTTCCTTCACTCAGCATCCCCCCCCCCTTTTTTTTTTTCCCTTTTTTTAATAGACATCTGCTGGCACTTTAAGCCATAACGTTTTTACCATGTGCCCCTGCAGCACCACTCTGGACCTTAAAGAGGTCCAATCTTTTCCCAATGATGAGCCAAGCGAGCTGCTTTGGGATTTTTAAGAGAAAGAAGAAAAAAAAACAACAACGTATGAGCCGCAATGTAAAGGTGACTTGATGATTCCAAAAGCATGTACCTGTAGAAACAGGTATGTGAAAAATGAAACACTGCTATGTTTGCAACCATTTTAAGATTTTTATGATAAAAAAAAAAAAGCTGGATCTACTTCGAATGTTTCCTTCTCCTTGGAAAGAGGTGGTTAGCTCATCCAGGCTTCATCCAGGCTTCAGCTGCATCTGACGGAAAAAACCTCAAAGAGAGCAAAGTTGAATTTGTTTTCACCCCCTCCTCTCTCCTTCACCCCACTTCCTAACTCACATAAACTGAGTCACGTTGGAGAAGTGCACTGTTAGCACTGCTCTGGCAATAGGGTTTGGAACTTTTTCCACGGTGTCATTTTACTGCCATTGAGGCCTTTTTGCTTCGCTAATGCGTTGCGGTAACCATCAGGAGTGTGGAAGATGCACTCAACTGTTCTGAAGATGCTTTTACTTTCACGACTTGAATTATAGAGCAGTGATTAATGCCTCGCGCTTAGGTTTTCATCCTTCTGTCAGTCTTAGGTTTCTCAGTGAACCTGGATGATGTCTATTCCTGGTACGTATCATGACGGTGACATCATCCCACAAGCCTGAAACACTAGCCTCCAAGCCATGCGCTGGGTTTAACATCTGGATGTTTTTTTTCTGCTTTTGACAGCCAGAGGTGTATCTGCAATCTGTTAGCATCACTCTGCAGGATGTCATCACGGAGGAACTTAAAGGTTAACAAAGTAGTGTCATTAAGACACTATTAAGACACCTGCCGTTGGGGTTAAAACAGAAGAGGGCGCTTACGATTGTTAAGATTAATGCCAACAACTCCTTCACTTTAACAACCCAACATGTTGATTTGAGCTGTCCAAATGAAATGCTCGCTTCCGAAACATCTGGAACACATTAAAGAGAAAAGCCTGGGTTCACTTGAACATATTGTAATACTTCTTTAGGCGATAGTTTGGCATTTACTATGTCTCAGAGAATCAACTCCACGGGACAGCCTCATTCTTTAAAGAAAACTTTCCATAAAATGTTCATCAGAATGTGTGTAAATGCAAAAGGTTAAGGGGATCCCCACCGTAAGTAGACCTTCAGCAGCTGTTGAATCAAAAGATTCCCCAACCCCAGTTTTTCACATGGTTAGCCAGGATGTTCATACATTTCTTTGAGTCTTATTTATTTTGTTATCATCTCACTGTCTATGTATGTTTACGCAAACTGGAAAATTGGGATAACAGCTCCCGGCAGTGCTTGTTTTGGTTACTTTAGGGGGGAAAACTGTTTGCATGTGTTATAATATCCTGTTATCACCAATATCCTGACGCACAGAGTGGACACAATAAAAAAAGAGCCTATAAAAATATGGAAAAAATCCCAACAATCAAAACACACCCTATGAGCAAGCACTTGGCAACAGTGGGAAAGAAAAACACCCTTTTAACATGAAGAAGCCTCCAGCAGAACCAGGCTCAGGGAGGGGCGGCCATCCGGTTGGGGGCTGAGAGGAGGAAGACAGGACAAGCAATGCAGGCTTTAGTTATCAGCTTCTTTAAAAAGGAGGTCATTGTGAATAAATAGAAACACAACAGCTAAATAGTGGAGATGAAATACGTGCAGAATAATGTTAATGCAGGGCGTGACTTCTGAATGGACGACAAAAACAAGACAGCAATTACCATCATGACTTTTTATTAAGATTTATACGTCCTCTTCCCCTTAATCAAGTGACACATTCCTTACTGAAAAATCACCATCTGGTATTTCAGAGGAAGAAGCTAAAGCACAGAGCTCCTACAACTCACAAAGTCAAACATCCGTATTAAGAAACAGTCATCTGTGCGAAATGTCTTTCACTTAACTTATCGTGCAGCTTTGGAACATAAAGAGGTCTTCTTTTTTTTTTTGCCTTACATGTCTTTGTATCCCCCAAATCCTGCACCAACCTTTTGGTGTCCACGATCATTTCTTTGTGGAATGTTTCTCTTTTGCTTTGTTTTTTTTTGTTTTTTTTTTTTGGTCTTTCCAAATATTTGAAACAGACTGAATAAGAAAACCAGAGAGCATTTATCATTTCACAACAAAACCGAGTGCCCCAGTAGAAAAATCTAACACATCTTTGGTCTGTCATGAGTGTAGATTCTGACAGAAATTAAAAAAATAATAATAATAAAGAAAAGAAAATACAATTTACGTATGAAACGCAAAAATTTGTTCAAAATTAGACAACAACAGGCAGTCGAAGGCTGCAGTTGTGGACTGAAAAGTACCGGTATCTGAGTCACACACACACACACAGACACACACACACACACACCAGAGCATTCGTTTGCCGGGAAACCTGCATGCCGAGTCAGCATGTTTTTTTGTTTTTGTTACAGGACACTCATAAGATTCTAAAAGACTGAAATTTGCAGCAGATTTTCACGAAAAATGAATTCATTCCACTTGTCACCCAAACACACCACCGCTAGATCGACCCCTGTTCAATCCCAAAGCAGAGTCAGAAAACATTCCCTCGAGGTAATGCTAAAGATAGTCTCGTCTAAACCGCAAGTTGCCATGAAAATGTTCTCTTGTTAAACCAGATGAGTAAGTGGACCTCTAGCCCTCACAGCCACTTGCTGTTGAAGTAACGGTTTTATGTTGGGAAAATAAGAAACACGTATTTGATTTGTAGGTCGAATGAGAGGATCAGTTCCACTCTCTGGTCAAGTCAGTTACGTGAGAAGCTCTAGCTGGCATCTGGTTTAGCTTAGCACAAAGACTGGAAAAGAAGGAAAACAGCTAGCCTAGCTATTACTAAAGAAAAGAAAATCTGCCAGCACTGCAATAATCTATATTCAGCACATTGCATCTGGTTTGCTTAATAAGTACAAAAACAAGGGTTAAGGACAAGTTGGTTTTACAGGAGGCAATTTGATGGGCTACCTGTTCAAGAGGTAACAACAAAACAACTAATAAAATCAGTAACTAGAATGTTTCCACATCAGTTTTTCAACAGTTTTAATTTATGGGAATGTATACATCCATTTTAATCATCAATGGGACAGAACCAGGCTACCAGGCTCCCGATTATTTTATTTATAGCCTAAAGCACATTTAAACAACAGATGTTGACCCGAAAGCGCTTTAGAGACAGGAACATTAACATTTCAGGTCTCAAAAAAAAGTTTCAAAATACATGAAAGGATGAGGGATGTGTTTTGTTGTATCAAGTAATTACTGTGGAAAGTAGTTACAATCACAGTAATCAGAGTAGTGGTAGTGGTAATTAAAATGTATTCAAAATTTGCAAATTCATGCCTTTATGGGTTAAAGGTATTTGGTATCGGAAATATATTGGCCCTGTATTTTGATTGACACCAAAAAAGTATCACACTACTAATCGTCTATGAGTGTAGAAGCCCCGCCCACTTGCTGGTAAAATCTTGTTTATTAGGGACAGCCAATCAGCTGGAAGTTTGCTTAGAAGCTAAAACTGCATATTTCTTAACTGAGGGAGTGCAGTAAGGCCCAGTGTGCTAATAATCTCCTCATCCAACTAATGCCAAGGAAGTGAATTAATGCATTTCTTTGCTATGGCTTTAGGAAAGAGACTAAGTATCATTTTGTGAGCATTCAGTGTTGTAAAATGCTTAATATGAACACAAAACTCGGGTAATACACGGGAGGAATGTGGTCTCGTTTTAACTATATGATTACAAGTTGCTCCACTTAAACTACCTGAACACTTTTCATATGAAACTTACAGATACACCTGCTGCTACATATAAAGAAACATTGTTTTGTCCATCAAGGACCAGGGAATTGATCTGCACAGCGTTACATTCCTTAACCCACACAACACATACACACCCAGGATGACCTAACAGTATAATAAAAAAAAGGAACATGTGCAAACTCGTCTCGTAACTGAGCTCATTCCAACAATTCGCCCCGTAAAACACAAGCCACACTGCAGACGACAGACAACGGTCCCCCTTAAAGGCACAAACGTCACGGAGAAAACAAAAAAAGGACTCACAAAATTACACGTTATCAGTACATTTTTCACATGGTGCAAAGTTTAGACAGCCATTTGTCTTTTTCGTTAAAGTAACTAACGTGAAGTATGAAACGCCTGAGCCACGCGAGCAATCGACAGGGCTAATTCCTCTTGAGCGTACAGTGCACTTCTTTGGCCAGGAAGTACTGATGAGGACATTCTGGATAGTTTAATGAAAGTTGTTGAAAGTTCAGCTAAAAGTTTAAACATTTTACACTGGATGTGACTTCAATCAATCACCGGTGGAGGCCACGCTACACAACACTCAAGAGAAAAGGGACGACTTTAAAAACAGAACCCGTTTCTACTATAGATCCACTATGAATATGAAACCTATACTCTTACTTTAATGTAACCAACACCTTAAATTATGTCAAATAAACAATATGCTGTGTGCTGTGTATTTCAGAAATAAAAGATACAGTAGGTCTTAAAAAGAAAACACACAAAAAATAATAATAAAACATAAACTTTGAATCTATCAAAGTGAAAGAGTGACTGGCTTTGCATGTCTTTCCAGTAAACCCACGCGTCATTCATCTGCAAATGTTTTGTTTTGTTTTTTTTTAACTGAACCATTGATGAAAGAGTCAAGACTTGAATCTCCCTTTCCTTTTTCCACTCTGTGTGTGCGCATTCCCTTTTCTCTCTTGACATCCTGACCCAGAAAGCAGTCCGGTGTCTTTACAGACAGTCGTACATGCGCAGGGTGCGCTCCAGTTGCTGGACAACACGCTGGTAAAAGGCTATCTGCTCCCTGAGGTAGGCCTGCATCATGTCTTTGAAGTCCACCTCTCGTCGCTGATGGAAGTGGCTCATTTCCGCTTGGAGGGCAAAGCCCACAGTCCGGCAGCGTTTCCTAATGCCGTCAGCCTCATCCTGGTCCATTTTCCCTTCATCACTCATCCGCTGGCTCTCCTTCACCTTGGCAAAGGCACCTGTGTCAAGAAAAAAAAAATGCCAATAGGTTCTCATTAACTCGGTGGCATGTGGGGCAATGCACGTTTGTTTTGATTTTACTCTCCGAGCTTCTGAGAACTGCATTTTTTATTCAGACGTAATAGCGAATGACACAAAAACCTCAAAGATGATGCCCTGTGGGCATTTTTTTTGCCAGGCTTGCAACACTTTTACTCTGTATTTAATAGCGTCTCCAACAAAACTCCATTAAAGAGAGAAATTTTGGTGACCGCCACATAACAAGCTTTCATTACGCTGAACTTGACATTCAATTTAGAGCGATGATCAATATGACTGATCAATCAAAATGGGGATTTATAATAAATCTTATTTTAAATGGAAAAAAAACCACCACACAAACACACACACAGATATTAATAATTGCTGTATGTGTGACGATGTCTGAAAAAAAGAAAAAAAACTGACTTTAACTGAATTAGTTACATGTAAATTTGTAATTTTGTTGCACAAGTACAATGTAAAATGTTACCTTGAGTTGGATAAGCAGAGGAGTTGGATAAAATAAACCTTTTGGCTTTTGTTTTGTTTTTTATTTTAGTTGTGTTCTACTCAAAATGATTGCTTTATGTATATTGAGGGTGAAGAATTACCATTTTTGGTGCACAACATGCAGACATATATACACACATATACACTAAAATCATTATAGTAACTCTGCTCTGGAGAGTCTGCAGAAAACAGCTCAATAGTTTCTTAGGAATCACTTTATTGCTCTGGGTGAAATGTGAAAGTGCTAGCAGAATTATACAGAGTGACTTATTTAAAACAAGAAACATATTTCCCAGTACCTCTATTGTTTTTGGGAGGATGCAGAAATCTAAAATGATAAACCAAGCAAATAAAAGAACACTACTGCATGCTAAACACCATGTTTTTGTCTAATTTGCTAAATCTAATCCTTAAATGCCAACCCCTTTCACCTCCCAATTAAATTGTCTGTGGTCTTTTTTTTTTAAACCAAAAAAATCCCCATATGCTGTAATAAAAGATAAATACAGCACAGAAACAGTCACAGACTTTTATTACTCACCATTATAGTACAACATGCTATATCGCTATGCTGATTTTAATATCTCAAGATAAACATTGGAACCTTCTCCCCAGACATTAACTACTGTAAGCTATACACTTTACAGGGTAGCACACCGAGGAAACCACACAATCACTTCTTGTTTCACTGCATACCAAACGTCTACTTTCAGTGTGCCTACTGCTAGTCGGGACCACATTCACCCAGACTGCTATGAAGTAACTTTCCAATTGCCGAACATGGCAGTCGGATGGCACGTCGCCATTGCTGCATTTCCCATCAGACCGTCAGCCTCAAAAAGCCTGAGCTCAAAATCAGGAAGCAGGACTAGTCTGGACAAGCTAGGTGTTCTGCTTTGTAAGTACTTGCCTGACACTCATCCATTAACTGTAAATCTGAGGTCATGCTACACGGCATTTCATTCGAAACTCCTGGCAGAAGTGTGGGAAAGCATGAATAGCAGCTGGAGCCGGTTCCAGCAGAAGAGGCATGTGGACTGCAGTCTGTAGCTCTGACCTACATTTATGTATTCTGTTTTCCACATGAGAGGAAAATGTGCAGCACAAGAAAGCATGTCTGCGGGACATAAAGGAAAGGCACTCATAGCTCTGTGTGTGTGAGTGAGACTGAAATCATAAAGAATCCCACAACAGCTTGACGTGCTCTTCCATGCAGCTAAACGTCCTCTCTGACTTCATGCAAAACTATATAGTAAAATGCTGCTGCTTAGCTTTCCAAAGCAACAAAAAACAATTCCTCTCTTGAAATTCTTGGCACAGCTGATGCACAATCTCGCCACAAAGAGAATCTTGCTTACAGCTAAACACAAGAATATTTAAAGCCACGAAATCCACGAACAAAATGAAGAAGAAGTGCATCAGGCTAGAAGTAAAACTGAATTAGTTTCCAAGTGTCGTACCGTTTCCCTGTTTTACATATGCTCACTGATACACAATCAGTGGTCTGGAAAGTTGCTAGATTTGTTTATCTTGCCTAACCAGACCAGCTACCACAGTGTTTCACATGTGACAGATTAATGGGCGTGTGTTGGAGAGATATTAGAGCTCTACAAGAGGTTGGAGAAGGCTTTGGACACAGAGTGAGTGAAAGAAAGGAGGAGGAAACAAAAACGAGAGGCAGCGGACAACAAGAAAACTTAAATTCAGCAGCATAAAAATCATTCTTCCTTAGCAAAAGGACTTGGGTGAATAGAATAACTAGCTGAAGATGGTTGGTTTGTTTGCGTTCATGTAAGCGATTAAATGCTTGTAGTCCATATTGTAGCAGCACTTCCAACAGCTTTGACTGAATCGCCACAAGTAAAAAGGATTATGCAACCTCCTGTGATCCACTGCTGCTGCCATCACGCTACTTCTATTGTCTTGGAAAATATTTTATAGCGTGAATGCCTGTGCGGTCAGGTCGCACAGTTTTTGATAAATGCAATTATACATTTGAGGTTTAAAATGAAGAGGAAATGAGTGAAGACAGTTGAGATAATAGACATTGCTACATTCCTCATTCCCACAGCCTCTCACTTAGCCTGGGGTCACTGCAGGGCAAATTCGGGAAACGCACGTCTTCACTGAGAGCGGAAAGTCCGTGTTTACAGCATGTTTTGATTGTATACTTCACTATTACTGTGTCCTTATTAAGCACTGTCATTGGTATTTTTCTCCAGAGACTGCAGATTTCTTTATGATCCAGACATTATAACGCAGCACTTTTTAGGCAAGTGTGTCTAATTTTAACTCTGTGTCATCTGGATTCCGATCACATTAGATTTAAATCAGCCCTACTGTTAAATCCTGAAGTGTAGTCATCTTTAAACTGAAGTGGAGCCTCTTCAGATATGGATAGTGTGTATAAATCTAAAGACAAAGTTTATTGGTTTGCTGCACAGCTGCACTACGTGTTGTCATATATAGAATGAATCAGCTTGTCTGGGTAGCGAGAAATGTAGAACTATACTATGTAAATTGTTGCACATGAATCGTAACTGTGATCTCTAAATACTATGTGAATGGCTTTTATAAAATTCTAACAGATGCATTAAACACATTTTAAAGAAAGCATGAGAAACCAGCGACTTACACCCTCTTTGGTTAGGGTTCGGTTTACGCATCAAAACAACTTGTTTTGATTTGGGAAGAGATTTTGGTTTGGGATAAAATACAAGTAGGGCTGCATCAGTCTGATAATGGATCAGATATCGTTCCAATACTGACCCAAAAAGGTCGATCAGACACAATAAGCGATGCAATCGGTGACAATAAGCTGATTCATTCAGTTCAGTTCTATGCTGCTCCGTGTTTACTTAGCCACACCACAGCAACAACCTCAGCACTGGGAGATACTTACCCACAGCCAGGGTAATGGTGTTGGATTGGAAGTGGAAATAGCTGAGTTGGTGTATCCCTAGTTAGGAATGAAGTCATTCTCACTACTGCCACAAACACACATCACAGGACCGACACTAGACCTGAGAATTCGTTATCTTTAGGGTGTAGCTCAGTACCTCAGGTCATGTAGCAATTGAAAGGCTGGTGTTTTGATCACTAGCTGCTCCAGTCTCCATACCAAACTATTCTTGAACTACATACTGAATCCCAAGTTGCTCCCGATGCATTCACCAGAGTGTCAATGCATGTAAATATCAGACAGAAAGAACTTTGACCAGGAAAAAGTGTTTGTGTGAACGTGTGCATGAATGGGTGAATGAGGCTTGTTGTATAAAGCGCTTTGAGTGCTCAAGTTGAGTAGAAAAGCTTTATATAAAAGGTATGTGACTCTTGGAATAGTATAGAAAGCTTTATATTATTAACATTCGACTGCACAATAGTGATGAAAGGGGCCCATCCCTATGTCACAGAGCAAAAGGCAGGGTGCACCCTGGACACGTTGCTATATCACAGGGATAACACATAGAGATAAGCAGCCATTCACATTTATATTCAAACCTATAGCTGGGTAACCTGACATGCATGTCTTTGGACTGTGAGAGGAATCCAGAGTGACACAGAGGTGACACTTGGCCTGTCGCCAATACTAAGCAGTGCACTAACGTGTGACCCATGTTAGGGCTGTGCGATATGACCAAAATCTCACATCCCAATATAAGAATTCTATCGTCCCGATAACGATATAAATCACAAAAATGTAACATCTTCTGTAAATTCTGTGAATCTCGACTTGCAGGAAGTGTTTTCAGCTGCGCATCATAGCTGGAGTCGAGTGTTTTAACCGATGTATGAAACGATACAACTTACTGTATGTCTAAAAATGTAACGGCTGCCGTTTTCTTTGTGAGTATTTATTACACGGCGTGCTGCGGGGGAAAGCCTGTTCTAACGTTTGAGTCTAAGGTTTATTTATTAGCACCTGGCGGCTCTTTTGCACTTCTCATCCGTAAATAATCTGCTCTTTCACGTGATTCAGTTTATTTTGAAAAGTCTCAACAGGATCTTGAGCTTTATTGTGAAAGGTTTATTTGGAACATAAACAAGCGGTCACGCAAGGGTTTTACCGTCGTTGTTGCTAACCACAACGCATAAAAACAGGCGCTTGTCCGTCCGTAGTGTGGTTATATAAAATATAAGAGAAAGAGAGAACTTTTAAGAAATTAATATAACCACTACAGTGACCATCAAAACGATGAAAAAATATTGTCGTAAACAGTTTATTTTGCGACACCACGAAACAAGCGATAGCGTAAACTGAACCGATAGACGTTTTTATATCGTCATCCGATATATATATCATTATATCGAATATATGTTGGATGACCATGATTTTCAAACACTTGAATAGTCACCAAGTAACAAACTGTCAGTCACAGATGTACCACAACTATGCAGTCACTGGAGAGGAATAAGAGGTGGGGTGTGAAAACCAGTGGAATAGCCAGCTTTTGCAGCTAATTGATGGAGTTGTGAACACTTTTCTAAAACAATAATTAGCTTTTTTCCCCCCACCCTACCAGCACTAAGTTGAGCGGCAGTGAGCTGAACAAAAATGACCCTGTTATTACAAAATCAACACTTCCTCAAGAACTATTAAAAGTAAGGTTTAATTTGACCTCGCCTTTTTAAAGAAATTCTTTGCAGTTCTCTAGAGCTGTGTGCATGTGTGCGTGTGTGTTAGTTAAACTGTACTGGGCTAATATGTGAAATGTGCAGTCTCCAGTATGTAATGACATCACTACTGCAATGAAAACCACAAAACACATACCCCCACTTTCCCTTTAGGACTCAGAATTGGCAAATTACTCTCTCTCTCTGAAAAGCAAAAGGAAAAATATCTTGCAGGTGACGACATGACATTTTAAAATCCATAAAAATGTGCTGCAGTCGCTGAACTGACGGACTTGTATAATACTGTATGTGATACTAGCGTAGTCGTCTATAAGCCTTAAAAGTTTAAATACCAACAAGAAAGCCATTCTGAGTCTGCGTAATCAAAATGAATCTTCGGCGAACAGTAAAACAAACAAATCTGGAAATACTGTTTCAAAGATTTCAAACACCGGAAGGACTAACGTGCCTGAATAAGATTAGTCTGTGTTATTCATACTGGACAGAGGTAAACAGAAATATTTCTAAACTGAGGACAAGTGAGGCTTGTCGCCACAAAACACTGACCATTAATAATGGGCTCTGTGTGTGTGTGTGTGTGTGTGTGTGTGTGTGTGTGTGTGTGTGTGTGTGTGTGTGTGTGTGTGTGTGTAAAAGGGCTGACGTCTGTGTCAAGCACCGCAGTGAACTCATGACATATTTGTTCTTTGTTGGCCTCTCAGCTTTGAGAATGTAAACGGCAAAAAAAGAAAAAACAAAGTGCACTGTGGAACTTGTGTAATTACACAAACAGTGTCATCACATGCTTGTGACGAGGAACGGCCACAGATGTTAGAATAGAAGGATGGGGCCTTTCTTTTATATAATCATGCCACCTTTCATTTGTAAAGTTGCGTTGTGGTTGCCACCCATGGGTTTTGAAACCACATGTGACAAGTGACTCTTGGCCTTTTTTAAAAAATATACTCAATAAATCAATAAAGTCATCAGGAGCCAAGGACACCAGAAGTCTCTTTACAAGCGCAAAGATCAGCCCTCTGGTGGCCATTAACTAGAATGCAGATGTTAAGACGTTCCCTCACTGATCTCACTTTTCAGAACTGGAAGCTACACATGTCCGTCTTCATACTGCCTGGAAAAAAAGAAAATATACCAGTAGTACTGTGTACTATGTTTTAGTTTCTTTAATGTTTATGTGTTCTACTAGTTGCTGCGAGCTATGCTAGCCTCCACCATCTCTATCAATACAGTTGCTCTTTGTTAGCTTTGTTTGTTAGTTAGTCGTTAGCCTTGAGAGATTAGCATTTTTACCATCGCCATCTTGTTTTAAAAAACAACAACAACAACAAAAACGCAATATAATGCTGTACTGTGAAATCACATATTCATTGGCTAACAAATGCCTTCACCAATCAGCATACCACAGGTAATCCTCCATTTTGAAATATATGACCAAAGTTTATAAAATAAAACTGAACCCATTAAGTGTTTACAAAGTTCAAAACAGAAAGCTATTTCCCCATAGACTTCTATATATGTGGAAGCCTTTTTGTCACCATAGCTATCGCCATCTGGAGGTCAAAAGGCACTTTCACATTAGCTTTTCTTTCTAACCAGGAATCTACGTCCATGTTTTATACCATCTATAGTTACACCTGAAAGTGTCTAGTTGGTTAACTGCTCAGCAGCCTAAAACCTAGCGCGCTAGCAAGTCTTCAATATGCTAGGGCCACTTCCTGTATACTGTGCCATTTTCTTTTCCCCCCCTACCCCTAATACTTTGTTATCAGGGCTGTATTTTGTTTCATCATGGATGCATTACAGAAAACTGGATACAGACTCAAATTACTACGAATACTTATGCTCATGTGTTTTACCATAACTCTATATTTCAATGACATCACAAAAAACAACTATTATCTATTCAGCTCCAAGTCTGTTGCTATTAAAAGCCTTTAAGCTGATTCAGTCCAGAACATGCCTGTAGAAGCACTTATGATTTTTATTCAAACAAGGTAATAAAGCACAGAAATCTGAAGACAAAGATAAACACTGACATTTAATCTTAATGGAGGAGAGTACAGGAACAGAGGGGGAGGGGGAAAAAAACAGGAAAGGAAGGGAACATCATGTGCAGAAAAGCTGAAAATAGAGAAGAAAAAGAGAAGAGACATTTCTTCAAGAATGTATGACGGGGTCAAAAGGACTCTGCGATATCTGCCAGCGTTTAAAGTTGGCCTTAAAAGCCTCGAGGATAGACAAACATGAAGAAAAAAACCTCTGCTGAGTTAGCAGAAAATGTAATAGTGTTTACAGCAGCCAATCAGATACACAGATAAAACGGAGCTGGAGTTAATGACCTGAGCTGGAATGCGCTCACAACCAACTTTTATCCATCTCAGAAATGTTATCTTTAAAGTCAATGCAATGCATGGACACACACACAAAAAGCAAACGTCTCGAATTTTTCAGTACTTTGAGGATGAGGAACAATTTTAAAATAAAACAGAATGAGTAATAGTCCAAAATTCCTCTGCACCCTGGATAATAAGTTTTCAACCATGACAACAACACTTACACTCGCAGAACTACAACAAAAGACTTCCAACAGCTCCAAAGCACAAACTGAATCTCTTAATTGAAGCCATGCCCTGATGTGTTCAACAGCTGTTGTTCTTTTTAATGTTTAGAGAGACTCTAATCTTAAACTACTATATATTTCATATTTACACAGACAGAGTTATAAATTTACCCTCGTGCCAAACATTTATGCTAGCATGATGTACTCATTTATTAAGAAAGATATGTACACTTATGCTTCTCGCTGGGTGGGGGTGGGGTGTTAAGTCACAACGCTCCCCTTCAAAGGGATTTATTTCAATTCTTTTCAAGTCGGGTTTCCGACATCTGTATGTCGACATGAAATCAAAAGTTGGACTGGACGAGGATGAAAATATTTGGCATTTCCAGTTGCCAACTGGAGCAAAATGTCTGGCCTTGTTACAACTTAGCTGTTCAAACTACCTCACAAAAGTTCAGACAACAACAGCATCAGTGCTGTCATCGCATATCATGCAAAACTAATGAGCATTTAGCATTAACTGTGACATCACGGCTCCTTTGTATAACTATTTATTACTAAGATTTGTGAGACAAGAGTCGGGTTGCCTTGAAATCCCTCTGGGTTTTAAGGCATTCTGTTGTGTTTCTGGTTGTGACATCAAATTCATATATAATAGTGTCAGCTCTTCTTCTGTGGAATAAATGGAGTGTTTACTTTTGTCTAATTGGAAGTGTTGCAATGGCTGAAATTTACAAGAAAGAAAGAAAAAGTAAGACATGCAGTTCTGATAAAGAATGTCTGGCCAGTATGACTTTAAGGTTGTTCCCGTGGTCAAAATAAATTCATCCCTGCTTTGTGGACTGCCTACCTTAGTCAGCACCAATTAAAGCTTAGACATAGTAACAAAACAAAAACCTGGAAACCACCACAGTCCATTGTTAACTTTGGAAATGTCTTAAAACTAAATTCTTTTTAAAGGATAGTAGGGGTCAGCTCCTCAGGCTTCAAATGGCCCTCAAACTTTGGCATCTTTGGGACCTTAGTGAACACTTTCTTGATGACTTCAGGGGCTCAGTTGATAGTTTTAGGTCACACTAAGTAAAATATCAACTAGCAGATTATGGTAGTTATTGGGTGAGAATCATCAGACAGCCCACGATACAATGATATTGCAATACTTTTTGTTAATTTTACATTTTGTGACATGTTGAGTATTGTAATATCATATAAATCATATATTGCATTTTATCACCTCAAAAGCAAATTATGTGCTCAAAGTTAAAAGCTGTCAACAGCTGTTCAGTCCTTTTATCCAATAAGACAAAGTTATCTTACTTCAGTTATTTATTCTCCTGCAAAATGAGATAAGATGGAGTCAGTCTGCAATCTGCCATCTGTTTCTTATAATTGAGCAATTAACTGTGATAAATGGTCAAAAATCACATATCTGTTGCTCTTAAACATAAATTCATACTTAATTATCACATTACTGCTCATCAACCCCCCAGCTCTATAGAGTTATAACCAGCATACTGTTCAAGTTGAGTCAAACCCCCTCAGGTTTTGCTCGACATTGATACAGACTCATTCAGACTGACGGCAACATGCTGACAAGCTGTCTGCGCTTTACACCATTCCTCATTCACCCAGTCATACAAGCACTTTTTTCTATGCTTAAGTTTTCTGTGTTTCCGGCTAGGGCTGCCACAAACGATTATCTTGATAGTCGACTAGTCACCGATTATTTTTGCGATTAGTCGACTAATCAGATCACGCATCCATTGGACGTAAAACGTACAGCTTATTGCACCAGCAGCATCTGCTCTTATATAACTATCATTAGCTTACAGCTTTAAGGTGTTTAAGGTATGTGCTAACTAAAAATAAAGACAAGATGATAGTTTATTAAATTTTAATGAAATTTGCAGATTGCTTCGGTGGAGTTTAATAAACTGAGCCGTCTGCTCCTTGCTATCTAAAATATAACAGGACACTGGAGTATATTCTCAAGCATCTCACACTTCTGATAATCAGTTGTCTGCTTGACGTTTATTCAGTTGTGTAAAAACTATAACTTTAATCTCAGCCAAACCGATTTACTCAGGAACAAATAAAATACTGAAAAAAGCCAAACAATAACATTTTTAAGTTATCTAAGTGACTTATGTATGTTTAACCTGAGTAGCGAAAGACGGCGGTGGGTTTGAAAACGATTTGTCGGGAGTCCGGTGCTCTCACGGGTTCTAGTGAGCCTTGAACCCCGGCTCGCTATTGAGCAAGTTTACACAGCAACATTCTCGCCTGAAAATATGTTAAACGTTTATTTTGTGACCCAGAAAGAATAATAAGAGTAATATTAAAACTAACTAGCTGCCGCCATTGTTGGAAACAGAGCAGAGCTGCGCCATGAATTCTGGGATGGGTTGGGCCACGAAGTATACACCCGACCCATCCTTCAAATCTGGGGAAATGAAGGACGCATTTGTCGGAGTCTACAAATGCGGACACAGGAGGATGCGTTTCCTGAATTTGGACACAGCTACGATACCGGACACTGTTCCTTCTTCTTCGGGGTTTAACGGCAGCTGGCATCCTTGTACATGCAGTGCTGCCATCTTCTGTTTCAGTCCGTTATTACACTCTTAAATCCTACTACTTATTCCTGTGTGTTTTGGGATCTTACAAAGCTTCAAACGATTTTGATAGTCGACGTAATCGTGACTAGTCGACTAATCGTGGCAGCCCTATTTATGGCAAACATTCACGCATGTTCACACTCTGATAGATGTATCTACATCCACACTAGCCTGGATAGATTTGAAAACGGCATTTTAGTCTGAAAACCCTCTGCGTCCACCACACTAGCGTTTTCAGTCGTTTTCACAGAGTTGTACGTCCACATTGAATCGGCCGAAATTTACTTTATTTACTTTACTCATTGAAACGCGGCGGCAAAAGGTCGAAGAAAAGCACCGAGTTTTTTTAAATGGACTAACAATGAGGTGGAGTTGTTGCTGCGAGTAACACAAAAGTACAAAGTTGCAAAAGCAAGTGAGAATTAAATAATTTGAAGAAAAGCTATCTGGAGCATGTACAAAACTGATATTAATCTGTAATATGGCTGTCAAAATTGAGAGCAAACAAAACAACTGCTGTATAATGCCCCCAGCTATCTTTAATTGGTCACATGACTGCATCACATGACTAAAATGCGTTTTCGAAAGTCTGCGTTTTCGAGTGTCCACACTGCGACGGGAAAGCTCCGTTTTGAAATGTATGCATTTTCGAGAGTGTTTTCAAAACACTGCGTTTTCCCTTGGGAAAAACGCCATCTCAGTGTGGACGGGAGGCCAAAACGGAGAGAAAACGATGCGTTTTCAAACAAAAACGCATTAGTGTGGACGTAGGCTGAACCACCAACCTGCTCTACCTCCTGAGCTGCAGCCACCCCAGCACCCGAAGTTGTAATCAGTTGCAGAATGTGAAAAAGAAATCAATATAATAAGCCACAGATTGTATACTTTTGTTGTCATACATGCAGTAGTAGATTTCACACATGAACTTTGGCTGATATTTGGAGAATGAGGTCAAAGCAGGTGTCTGTTGTGAAATGTAACGAACAGCAAGACTGTGCACTCAAGACGTGTTAGCGCCATAGATGTGCGTTGGCCTAGGTGTGTCTCTGCAAACACAACGAGCCACAACAGAGAAATAGACAGACAAAGGGAGTTTATCTCCCACTTGACAGCCTGTAAGAGAATGACCAAATCATCAAAGAATGAAGCCTACTGTCATCCATAATTAGTGCACATAAGTAGAAGGATATCAGGTAAAACAGTATAAAGCTATAACATTTGTCAATCATTTTTCCTTTCGTTTTTCTCCCAAGTGGAGTATACTGAAACAGTAACAGTAGGCTAATAAAATACATTGGCAAACCAATACCTAGATCTAGACGAGTTAACTTGGGCTGACGGAATTTCCGATCTCTATTAGTGGAGCAGAAAATTAAGAGACTTATATGAAGAATGACACCTTTGAACTAAAAACTTGTATAAAAGACAGAAAGATAAAGAAGAAAAAGAGGATTACATGTTAGTTAGTGGCACGTCAGCTGTACTTTAGCTGGATTGGATGTAGATATTGTAATGCAGCTTTATAGACGGGGCAAAAACACCATTCTCCAAGCTAACTGATGTATCTTATTCCAAGAACAGCCAAACTATGAACAAATACAGATGGCAATGGCTTTTAGTTTCCATTTATTCATGACAATGCAAGCAAAATAAAGGCAAGAAAGCAGAATGCAACCTACACTGAGTAAGAGTTTGTTGCGAACACATAGAGACCCTAAAACATCACATTTATTATTTCAGATTAATTTTACATACCGAGATAGAGACACAGACAGACCAGAGCTTTTAGAGGGCAAGGTGAGCCACCCAAGCAGCCAGGACAGGCAGGCAGAGGCAGAGCTGGCCATCTAATCCGCATTTCAATCCCCAGCTCCTAAGGTCTCCATGTCAAAGTGACCTTGGGCAAGATACTGAACCCTAAAATGTCTCTGAGACATCCATCATAGTGGAATGTGTTCATAACAGTTAGGAAGTTCACAAAGTCAAAGAATGAAGCACCGTATGAATGTGTGTGTGACTGGGAGAATGACTTTTATTAAAAAGTGCCTTAAATGCTCGTTTAGAGTAGTGAGCACTCAAGGCTTTGATTAAAGGATCGTTGCTACCAAGTAGCTCTAATTTTCAGGAGTTTTTGGAAAAAAGTTACAATTTGGAAAAAGATACAGTATAATTTAGATTTTTGTACAGTTGCATGTTCCACTCGAGTTGTAGCGTGCTCTCTCCTCTGTAATGTAACCACTGGTTAGGCAGTGGTACAAACAGAATAGCAGTGCTTGATAAATTCATAAATGGGTAACTCTGCAAAAAGAAAGGGAGAGGAAGGAGACACAGAGAGTCATTGGGCACTTCCAGCATGAAGAGAAAGTATTGGTTATATTTGCCAGTGGGAGCACCGAATCATGTTTAGCCTGCTTCAGATACAGCAGTGCAAACAATGACTCAGCCTAACTAGATTTATGGACATAGGTGATATCAGATGAACAGGTAAAAACAGCACCGGGTAGAAGCCTAAAAAAAATATCACAGAAATGTGTGATAATGATATTTCTGACACCCAATATTACACATTAAATATTAAACAATATTACACACAATACTCTATTTGCTCTTCTATTTGGAGAGCAACTAGCTAGTGCTCTAGCTAGTCTTTCAGCCAAGCTTGGTTGTGTGCTTTTGGGTCATATATCATTAGCTGCTAGCAACAGTACTAGCTAGAGTACTAGCTAGTCTTTCAGCCAATGTCGGTTGAGTTACTTGTGTGCTTTTGGGTCATACATCTTAACTGCTAGCAACTCTTCCATCAAAGCCTCATTGTACTTTACAATATGTTTATGACTCAAGCGGTTAAACATGTTTGGAATTTCCACCTTTAGCGGGGACAGTTTTCTTGCATATTTTGGAAAGCATTGCGATGTGCTGGAGATTGTTGAAGTAGTTCCAGTTTTACTAAATCATTATTGGAGGATGACACACAGCTCTCAATGTCAAACATTTCTGGGCTTGCATAATTTTTTGTATTTTTTTAATTAAAAAAAAAAAAGCTATACAGTGACATCACAGTAAAATGTATACCAGTTATCCTTGACAATATGCTATGGAAAAGCCCCAGTATTAAATAAAAACCTTTGTCTTGTTCTTAGTTTATTAAAAATAGTAAATGGGAACAGTAAGCCAATTTCACACTAGCCAACATAACAGTGGGCCACCCCTTCCCATATGGAAAAGATATATATAAATCTTATAAAGTTTGTATCTGTCTTGTGTGAAACTTGAATGAAAAGCATACAAGAGTGAAAACACATATAAGATCCCTTGAAAAATTATATAATGAAACTTTGGATACTTACTAAAACAATATATGAAAGTAATGAGAAAGTGGCCACTTTCATGAGTAAATCATATAAGTTTTTACTATTTCTTTTCCATATGGGTTGTTTCCAGTTTGAAACCCTATAAAGAACACTGTCATCCTATTTTCAAGTTTAAGCTGTTGCAATAATAAAACATTTATTTATCTCTCTCTGATATGGCAGAGCAGCAGTAAGTTATAAACAACACAGGCTAATAGTGAGGCTACCACCAATGTGCACACTCTGGCTAAGCAACGGGAACTAAATTCACTTAACTAAAATTAAGTGAAGTAGACATGAGGAAGTTTTTCTGCCTGTCAGGTCTAAAGGGTGGAAGTTTGACTAAAAGTTGACTCCGCTTGTGGGGTAAATTATTACTCCAGTGAAGTGGAACTGGTCATAAAAAGAGCAATAAGCAAATATTAAAACTTACGACTAAGGAGGGGGGGGAAGTATTGTTACAGTTCCTGTGCAACTTGCCCAGCACCATCAACAGTTTACCAGACTTTAAAATAAATAAATAAATTAAAACAGAAAACACTGCACATATGTTATAGCTCTACAATTCAATCGGCTCTTACCCATGCTTCACAGTGTGACCAGTTGTGTCGTTTTCCATGTGCCACAGCAGGAAAAGTACAGATGCCAATAAAATGGTTGCATCTAGGTGAGCTTTTCAGTGTCTTGGTAGAGTGCACGCTGGGACACTGGCCAGTCTTACTGGGATATTCGACTGGTGCAATTTCTAGATCAGTCGTAATTAACATTTACTCTAAATTTATAACTCTAACACTAGTGTCTGCCTGCCAAGTTGAAACTTGATTATGGCACATTTGCAGTAAACTTATGCTGATCAATGTGCCGAAGCAGAAGACTCAGCCTTTGTAGCTACACACTAACACGCCAAGTTTAAACTTGAGAAGCCAGCCTCGCTAGCACACCCTCTTTGGTATTCTGAATTATGGAATATCTTTAAAGCATAATTATCACTTTTTGACAGAGAGGTCTCAAACTTTATTGCCATTACGCTCACGGTTAGCGGTCACGCTGTGTACTGTTAAACACTGTGCCAATTTTTTCCATATAAGCTCATTTTACTTGTAACTCGTGCCTTCTTTTTTTTTTAGACTAAGGCTACAGAATTTGTGCTTCTCTGAGAGAAGAAAGGAGGCGGCACTGGTAAAAACTGAGGACTCTGAGACATCTGTGATCTCCTTTAGTGTGAAACAACATTGCACTGGGCCAGCACAGACAGGAATGCAGAAGCATGTGGATAAGCTGTGTGTGAAGCCAAGGCGCTAGCCTTTGTCAAGATTTATGAGTGAGCCAACAGCAGCAAAACACCTTTGCTCTCCAGAGTCACTACAGTCAGAAAAGGGAACTATAATCGGCCAAATTACAACTGCCATAACTTGTCCACTCTATGCTAACGAAATGCAAGGATAATTGCACAGACTGCTGTTTGTGCACCTGCAGAAAACGCTGCCTTTGGCTTTGGACTTTCACCAACATATGGAACGTTAATCCTCGACAGATTTGTCAGATCATATTAACGCCATACGCGCTCCTGGTCAAGTCTTTGGAAATTAACCAAAGAGCTGTGTGGTTGTCTTATAAGTACTAGAACTAAAAGTTAGATGGCTGTGTGTTATCTGCTCAAATCAACAGGGCATTTGGCACACACATTTCCCCGGAGCTGGAAAGCAAAATATCTTTTTATTCAAAAATGCACATGCAAGAGCCTGCATGTGGTTTTGTTATGCGTTGCCATATGGAGGACAACTAACCTTTTGTCCATATTAAAAGTCTGGCCTGCTAAAGGTGTCCCAGGGTAGCTAGTTCATTCTCAAACTGCATAATGATGTGGTGTGGATCACAGGTTTTATCCAACTACAAGCAGCTGCTAAAGTAGCAAAAAGACAAAAAGTCCACTCCTTTAAAAAATAAATAAAAATACAAACTGAACAGCTTAGTTTTACAACTAAACGGTGATCGTGGCCTTACTTTGCTCTACATGTCATTCTCGGATGATGCAGATCCCGATTTCATGCAGAGCCAACACCCCTGATCTCATCTTACACAACATGTGACCAGATCATCTGGTCCGATACCCTCGCTGTGGAGCGCGTTGGTTTCACTCTATTGTGTTTTCTTTTTATACGTATTCAACCCCTGAAGAGCTGGCTTTTGTGTAAGATCAGTGCAGTGATTGTCGCCAGGTACAGAATCTACAGAACATGATCTCTACCCAAATTCTCACAGACACTGGACAAAAAAATAAATAAATAAATCACACATGTAATATTTAAGACCTGATGAACGCTGAGGGAGCGCAATGACTCCAATCATTCAAAGTGAAGGAGCGAAGTGAATTTCAGAGGCCAGGATGACTAACAAACAAGTGATTGTAAAAGGCATCCCAACTGTAGCTGGGAGTGCTTAGATCCGCCTCACACAAAACCCTCAGAAGGTCTTTATTGTCCAACAATGCAATGTTATTTACTCTTCACATCAAGACTTTCAATTGTATTCAAATGAGATCAAGGTCTAACTAAGGGATTTGTTTTGGCAGATGTTCAAAGCACAGCGTATGCACCGTTAGGAGATCAAGCATTTGAAACCAGGATAGATTTACCTTCTCTTGTATCTAAGCCAAGGAAACTTCCCAGTCAAAGAGTTCTGATATGGGCAGATGTGGGACAAGGAGAAAAAGATGTAAAGAGAATAGCGAAACATAGTTGAAGCATGTGCGGCAGCTTTGGCTGCAGACTGATTTCAAGGCAGAAACCAAAAGTGAATGTCTGTTCAATTTGGATGAAAACACAAATGGAGCACACCCTCAGATTTTCCTGACACTGCCCAAAACCTCACACAACCTGCGTGGCTCGCTTGCCCACCACCAGTTAAAATTCCTGGAGTTCACATCCTGACATGGATCACAGTTAAAAATCAGCTCCTGTAGACCTCAGCGAAGGCAGGCAGGGAATAAAGAAAAAGCCATAAGGGATGAAGGAGGAGTGTACCGGAAAAGGTCGACCTCAGATCTCTGTGTTCCGACTGTTGCCACAGCTGTATCTGGTTCAGCAGAACACAAGTCCTATCAAGGGGAGTTATGTGGACCGACAGGGAAGACTCAGCAGAGGGGGGGAAAGGGTCTCTGCCTGAACAAAATACAGTTTCCTACAGTATTTATCACCTCCTGGTTGGGGTGAGAACTATTTGTAGACACTGCTGCCAAATCAAATTTTTTATGTAGATTCCAACATCATGCTTTTATTACATCAGTGTTTCCTCACACGCAGACTTTACTGGGGTGGGCAGCCCAGTTATATCAGCAGCAGCAGCCCAAGGATACAAGGCAAATAATTTTAACATAATTTTGTTTGTCAGCGACACCTACCCACAATCCATTTGCGAGTTGACAGGCTCCTCGCTTTTATTTTGAAAGGTTAGTCGCTGCTGACCAGCTAGCCCCGGCCTACAGGCAAGCTGGTTGCCAGGTTTCTGTTGTAGTGGTCATGTTATAAATTAGCTTCTTCTACAGAGAGGATCCTATCCCCTGAGTGTGCATACTCAGATGTCTGGTAGTCGAAGGTCTGCTGAAAGCTGGAGAGGAACTTTACCCATTAGGGAACTGGCACATGTGCTGCTACACGAGCTCAATGATCCTGCAAAAGAGTAGAGGAACTACTGTACTACTTACTACTGCATCTACAGCTGTAGAACAGGATGGTAACACTGGCATTTGTTCCGCAAGAGTCTCACTAAAGAAGCAGCATTATATTGTTTCATTATTGTCATGTAGCATTTAGTGATATTATTTGCCTTTTCAAAAGGTATTATTTAAAAACTTAGGCAAGCCTTCACCCTGCAGGAGCTGTACATACGTAGATGAACACACATGGGTATGCACGGATGCCACAAACACAAATAAAATCTGAATCTGTTGGAAACAGTGTGGTTTAAATAATCCAGGCTTAATGTTGAGTGCTAAACAAAAACATCTTACCTGAAATGGTCAATCACCCCCATTCAGGTATTACACATGAACTTATAGAATCAAAAGAGCAAATGAACGCCAGGCCTAACAACTTTGATTCTTTGGGGTAAACACTATTTATTCTGTTTACTATAATGTCATATAGTGGAGGTGAATGGATTATACATTTCAATATCAGTCCGACCAATCTCGATACATAACACTGAAACCATCTGCATGACCTGATACTCTGAGGTTGAAAGATTCCCCGTGGTTTGTTTGTTTGTTTGTTTGTTTGTTTGTTTGTTTTTGGGGGGGGGGGGGGTCTTGGTGGACTGGCCCTTTAATTTCATTCAGATGGCTCACATTTTCTCTTTTGTTCCTGGGTGGAGTGCTTTCGTGTAACTAGCTGTATTGTAACACGAATGACCTCTGCGATAATACGCACCAGCTGTTTGAAGGGAGATAATAACATTTACCAACAGCGTTCCTCCTTCCTCACTGGCAGCAGCCCCTTCCTTCCTCCTGAACAAACTCCAATCGGTTGATGTGTTGTTTATTTGAGAGCTGACACAGAATGCTGATTTATCTGTGCTCTGCTCGAGCGTAAAACTTTACAAGCTCCAAGTTTACCAGAACTCCATGTAGGATTAAAAAAATTGGGCATCTCAAACAGAAAATTGCATATGCAAATAAGGAGCAGCACAGTTACAAAACAATGGTGCGTTTCATGATTTCAGGTCAATAAATGTACTCGTTGCACATTTCTATGCTAATATCCAACTGCATCGTTTTTGAAAACTTGTGCAAAGGGTAATGTGTATTTCACATTTTCAAACAGAAGCAATAATATACTAAAAACTATATACTAGTGCATACAGTACTGTGAAAAAATAGTATGTGCACCAACCATTTTTAAGGAAGGAACACATTGAGAAAAAGCAAAGGTATGCCAAATTAGAACTGAACTGAAAGTCCGTGGGAACAGGTTTTATGGAGGGATGAAACCAGATTTGAAATCTCTGATTAAAGAGAGAGACATAATAGAGAGCCATCTGTAAAACACGGCAGAGGCTCTGTAATGGTTTGTAGCCGTGTTTTAGCCAGTGGTGTTAGGTATCTTGTCAAAACCAAAGGAAATGCAAACACACCAAAGGACCATTAGAGTTTGAGTCGCCATTTAAAAGCATCTAATTAGCAATTAATTCATTTTTCAGCATGTCAACAATCCCAAACACACTAAACACACCTCAGCTATACTGAAGTAGTTTGAGAGCAAAAGGTAGGCAACATGCAAAGAACTGTTTTGAATATGCTTCAAGAAGTCTGGAGAACTATTCCTGAAGACTGGTAAATTACAACGACGGTTGAGGGTTAGGCGTTCATTTTTGATGGTTAGGGTAGGCTAGGGAAAGCGTTATATCAATTCAATGTCTTAACTAAGAGATTAAAAAAAAGTGTGTGTGTGTCAGCACTAATTTGTTAGTTAAAACCTGGAGAACGAACCAAAATACTGTAATACTAGCTTGACAACCTACCATAAACATGCCTCTTATAGTGACTACACTGACTACAAAGACCACTTCTTGTCAATGACAACCAAGTAAACATGGCTGACTGTTGTACCATTAAAGTATTACACGAATCTGTTTTTATTTTTTCACTGATGAAAAAAAAGCAGTAAATCATCTCAATTAAGAAACAAACTGAAGAATATCTGGCATTTTTCCACATAAAATTACTAAAATGATTCTTATTACTGCATCCGTCAAAAAAGTGAAAAATATAACAGGCTAACACTATGATTTAATCTTGGGCTCAGGTATTGTGTATCTATGTGTCTGTGTCTGTCATGAGGGGAGGGGAGCTATGGAAGGCCTGCCCTCGTCTGCCATCCATAACAAAATAAACTGCACGGCTTGAGCAACAAAACATGATTGTGAGCTATCAGCTCACCATGTTCCTATTAGCAGACACTTTGTTTATTATTCCTAACAGTTAGCAAAATGAAACGCTTTCTTGTTGCAGCTGATGCAGGCTCTCTGATTACTGATGGATAAGTCACAAAATTTAGGTTAACAAAATGACATCTTGAACCAATTAATCCTTTACCCTTCAGCACAGCTTTCTGATGAATTCAAATTGTAAATGACATGTCAGAAAAGCTGATTATGTGGCCCAGTGTGTGGCTTTGTTTGTTTGAACAACCGTATTAATAATTGCATCCAGCATATGGATGCAATTATCGTTACGATTTCTGACTCCTGTGGCATTTGTTTTGCTTTTTTTTCGTGCACAGATTCATCAGAAAATTCTCTGACACGTTTAAATTTCTCAGGCTCACCTTTCTGTAGATGAATGATGTCGGGGAAGTTGGCGAGCAGGCCTTGATAGAGCGACAACTTATCCAGCATGTGGAAGAGGTCATACTTAGGTTGCTCTGCAAACAACTCTCCAATGTTCTCATAGGTGCGGCCAGTATGGGAGATGGCATTGTTGAGTCCATCTGACCTATAGGGAGGGTCCAACGTGAATGCGTGGCTGATAGACTGGAAGGCATTTCCAAGACGCTGGAACTCTTTCCTGAATCCACCCAGGTGTTTGCGCACCAGCTCCGAGGCGACGTGTGTCAGCTGCATAACGCTGTCGTCCATCTTCCTGGCAAAGGCCTTGAAGTTGTCGACTCGTTCCTCGACGTCCTGAAGGTCCTGGTGCTCTTTGGGGATTTGAAGGGTTAGCATGAAATGCGCGCCCACCATCTCGTCCTTCTCCGCCCTTCTCTTGCCCAATTTCCACTGCTTGTCATCAGCACACATGAGAAAGTGCTCAAAGCCTTCATATTGGGAAAGGACTGGGTGACTGGTCATGTGGTTCATCCACAGTATCAGTCGCCTCTTGCGCTTCTCAATGAAGTCTTCCTCGAATCGCCCCGTGGCCTGCTTCTCGGGCAGGTGAGGCACAGAGATCACAGTGAACTTGTGAAGCAGGCGGTTGTACAGCCAGTCAAAGTGTTTGTAACGTCTGTAGACGGGACGCCCTGTATGACTTGGTGTCACCCGGTACGAAATGTAGGTCTTGATGCCCTTGAACTTTGTCTGTTTGGTGGGATCCTCAATGGAGCAGGAGAAAGGCTTTGGATTCTCCTTCCACCGGGGCCCTAGGGGACCCATGTCAATGGAGTAAGTCTCAGCTATCTTTGCCATCATTGGGACATCACCCAACACAAATGCCTCTACCCCTGAGCGGACAAAGCTGGAAAATCTGTTCAAGTTCCTGCCCACCATACTGCCCTTCCTAGAACTGGTGATGCTATCTTGTCTGGATGCCGGCTTGGGTCGATAGTGCACATTGGGATTGTTGGTCATCGGGTTCTCAGGGGCATGTCCATTGGCTCCAGGATTCCTGGTGTGATCAGCATCATCCACAACAGTGGACCTGTCATCCCAGTCATCCCAGTCGTCATAATCGTCATCATCATAATCATTCTGTGGATAATGGAGCGAGGTGTTTGGAGTGGAGAAGTCCTTTCCTAAAGAGCCCGCTGGGCTTATGGAGCAGTCGGTAACATTAGAGTTGGAGCGACTGCGTATAATTTCCACATAAGATGCAGGGAAGATACCCCTCTCTCCTCGGCTGTTCTCCCCCTGAAACCAGCCGTCCACTGAGTTCTCGTCAAAGATAATCAGTTCCTCATTCTCCTGGATGCTAATCTCCCCATTGTTTTCGCTTAAAAAAGTATAGAGGGCTTTGGCTTTCACTGACATCTTTGATTACTCCCGTGGCTGCGAAACCAGAGAATTCTACATGCACATAGTGCTTAGATTATATCGATGCTGCTGTCTCGGTGCATGCCACATTGGAAACATTTGACACTAGCTCACTGTAATATTTAAACTCATATCAAATGGCATCGCAGCTGTTCGATCGTGTGTGCCACAGCACAATATGACCTATGTAAATTTAATGATCTGACACTAGATAAACACAGAGCTTGTCAAAAGTTGCATAAAACTATTACTTCTATCTGCCAAAAATAAAAAGTCTGAAACAGGCCTAGGGTAACAATTAGTATACTCAGCCCATTGAGGCTGTTGATCTATTATTGCATTATACTAGCAGGTCTAACAAGAACTTTAACCTACAAAAGATCTGTAACACAATAGGCCTCTCAATACAGAAGGACCCCGTGTCTCCTTTCTCATCACAAACACAACAGGTTCAAAACCAAAAGTGTTTTCACCGAAGAGCTCCTCCAAAAGCGCCGACGGTCGTTTTAAAATCCTCTCAAAGTGGGCTTCAGCCTCGCTGTTAACTTATTGTACAATTGTGTCTCATTACCGAGCTTTAAAACCATCCGTGATGGGACTACTTCCAGGATAAAGTGGCCCGGTGTGAAGGAAAAACAGATGGATGAGTAATGGTATCCCTGTGCATTTTTAAACGCCGCATTCCCTCACACTGAAACTTGCTGCGTGTTCCTTTGTAAACAGGTTCCTGCGCATCTTCAGTCGATCCTTTTTCAGCAAAAGCAGAAAACGGCCAAAAACAATCCGCGCCCACTAAGTATCAGCACACGCCACGAGCCGCTGCTATTTCTTGGAGTTTATTCCTTTGCGAGCGGCAACAAAGTAACTCTTTCCATGACGTGCGGTCAGACAATTGAAGGCAACTTCGCCTTTTTTTTTCATCAGCTCCTTTATATTGTTTGGAAGAGGCGGAACAGGCTCGATGCCGCCCCCTCCAGGAGGGAAGGAGCATTACATACAGTGAAGATTACAACATCCAAGCACAATTTATGTCGTGGGTTACCAGGCATATTATAGTTTTGTATTTTCGAGTTTAGTTTGTTTGTTTTGTTTATTCTTGTATATTTTGTCTTGAATAATGAAAATAAATACCAGGTTTCTGAAAATAATGAAAGAAAAACTATTAACTCAGAAAGTCAACTTAAATTTTAAAAAGTATAAAAAAGAATAATAAATTATACTTTACACTATAGTTAAGCTTAATGTTGGCGATAATTACGATTTAGTGTATTATTGTTATTGCAGTGATGCTTACTACTATTAAATATAGTCTTTATAATTTAGGAAACCTACTTCCTATTGGCTACCACAATAACGTTGATATGATATATATTTCAAAGCTTCAATAAATTCTTAGACATAAGGTGTTAGACTATCCAACCGAGCAACAATGTAGCCGTAATAGTCTCATTTAAGTGCTGCGTTTAAACTGAATTTATATACAGTACATGTTTATGTGGCCTCCTTTATACTTTTTAACTCCTCTACATTTAAACGTTGTTGTTTTTACCCTACTTTATTTATTTAACACGTTTAGCACCGTCAAATTTGCTAGGATAACTTTGAGAGTGTTTTGTTTTTTGTAATAGTTCCACATAAGTGACCGATATTATTTCTATCGTGTGAAAAAACAAACTCCGGGTTAGGTTGAGCTTTTTTGTCGGCCAACTGAAAAACGCCACCCGGCAAAAATGATGACAGCGTGACGTTTCGGCAGCACCCTCCCTGAATGTCCAAGGTATCTGTTTACGCTAGCTTTGTGAAAACTAACATCTCATAAAGTTTACTGCATTGCGTTTGAGTCCAGTATTTGTGTATAGTTTGTACGAAAGCACGTTTTTGTTGCAAAACGCGCTAGGGTCAAAGTTCCTAACTGGTTGCATAGTTAGCAACCAGAGCGTGCTAGCAGGTTTAGCGCGATGCAATGCTAGCAGCTAAGCTATGTGACTGGCCAGTTGTAGTAGTCCGTAATAGGAGGCTTTTCTGGCCTTTTTCCGCGAAGTACAATCTAGACAGATGCCCCACTAGACCAGGGCGTTTGGTGCTTGGTTATATTGGTATTACCTGTGCAATATTAAGCTTAAATTAAAAAAACATCCCGTCAATCAGCACATGTTTGTCCTAGTTAAGTGTGTAAATGTTGTACAAGCAAAGTCACTTGTACCCGCACTTTCTATAGACTATATTTGATTTAGAGTACATACAGGATGATCCTAAGCTCTCGGTGATCGTGGGGGGCAAATTGGACTAGATGTTAACATTGCTACTAACGCTGGTTTATGAAGGTCAAATAATCGGCCATGACATACTTAATTTGTAGAAATTAGCTGATGAATTATTAAGGATGTACAGATTATGAAGAAGTATTCATAAGTAGTCACGTCATTATTAAGATCATGAATATGTAAAACGATTACCCATGGGCTTTGGAAAAATAAGAGTTTAATTTAGAAACGAAATCCTCAAACTTTAATTATAAATACGTTAAAAATATAGTGTTATGTGTGAAGTCAACTAAATCTGCCACTGTGTGGTGGGGAGTTGGACTGAGATCTGTGGTCTGGTGATATTTTTAAAAAGCAGCTACAAATTCGTCTTTACAAACTTGCTTATGGGTAACTTTATGTTGTTATATTTTTGGCATTTTGTTATGAAGCACTTTTTGATATTTGCCTTGAAAGGTGCTGTAGAAAAATGTTTTAATTTACTTTAACTTTACTTTTATGTTGAGGCCAAATAATGTGCCAAATGCAAAACAACCATGACCATAAATCGAAAGTGGGACACTAGTCATATTATTTCATATAGTTTTAATAAGTTGCTACAATCCAACATTGTAATTTAAATGAACATTCAGAGATAGGTAGATGTGTCCCTATTTCAAGGGAAATCGAGACATCGAAACTCTTTCCGCTCTTTATCACACTATCTTTGAACACATGCTGATAGGCCTGAATCATTCAATATGGCTTAAATTTAAATGCGCAACCAAACTGTCAGAAGATATCTGCAGTAAATTAAAAGCACATAAACACTGGTGCATCTCAACAAACACTGAGCATTAGAATATAATGACTACGTTGAAGTACATATTGTTAATCTTTCAAGCTAACCTGTACAAGAGCTCTAGCACACAAAAACAGATAAGCCACTGGGTTGCCTGTAGTCTTACTTCTCAGACCTATTAACCACTCTTCCTTGTAATATAAAATAAGTACTGGGGTGTTGATTTTCAGTGCCCTCATGGATGACCTGACCCAAGCCCTCTCGGCCAGCTTTGCTGTGTCCAAGGAGCCCAACAGTACAGCCTGCCCCCACCCTCGGCTGGCCCAGTACAAAAGCAAGTACAGTGTGCTGGAGCAGAGTGAGCGACGGCAGCGTTTTCTTGATTGGCAAAAAAGGTAATCATCCAGCTCATTATTTAACATCTACATAGTCTTACCTGACAGTTTATTAGGTACATATTTCCTGGACCCTCTTTGATATTCCGAACTGCTTTAATTCCTCATGGCACAGATTCAACACGGTACTGCAAACAGTCCTCGGAGATTTTGCTCTACACTAACATGATTTTGTCACACAGTCGCTCCAGATGTGTCGGCTTTGTCCAGGAGACAAATCCTCTTCACCACTGTGAAGGTCATTTGAGTACAGTGAACTCGTCATGCTCAAGAAACCAGTTTGAGATGATTCTTTATGACATGATGTGTTACCTTGCACTGTGTCATCAGAAAATGAGTAAACTGTGGCCATAAAGGGATGAACATATTCATCAAGAACACTCAGACAAGCTGTGGCATTTTACATGCATCAGTTGGCACTAAGGGGGAAGGAGCGTGTCAACAAATATCCCCCATACCATCACAGCCCCAACTCAACTCAGATTTATTTATAAAGCTTGTTTTGGTAAATGTGAAGCGTGGGACACTTCGAAGCATCTGATCAGCTCACCAGAGGGACCTGGAAGCTGAATAGGGTTGTAAGAGGTCAGAGATGTAGGAAAGAGCCAAACCATGAACGGCTTTTCTTGAACTCCATTCAAATCCTCACTGGCAACCAGTGGAGATAAGCTTAAACAGGTGTAAAACACTATATGTTTACACTGCGCCATGCAAAAGCATCTCAGTGACTCTTTTTCCATTTCTTATTTTAGTAAAAGGTTAAACTATGTCAACCATGCACGGCGTCTGGCTGATGGGGATTGGACGGGGGCAGACAGTGATGGGGAGGAAGAAATGGAGAAACAGGAGGAGGGAGAACGAGCACAAGATGGCAACACAGAAGAGGAGGAGATGGAGATCGAGAGGAGGAAGCTGCCAAAACATTATGCAAACCAGGTCAGTGTTTGATGCATGGACATTGCTGTGTGAAGTTTTGTTGAATTCCTGTCTTTTCCAGCAGAGGGCGCTTGAGTCCTAAAGTTACAACTCCGGTCTGGAGAATAGAGCAGGCAGATCCCAACAAACAAAGCATGGAACAAAGAGTTTGTTTGTGTGGGAAAGTTTTTGTTTCTGAGTCTGAAAGAAAAGTGTCTTTTTTGGTGTACTAACTTCTGAATACTAAAGCTAGCTAAAATGTGGCATGACAGTCTGTTATAAAGTGGGGCTCCTGGTCACCAAACATGAAACTCTGTAATAACTCACACTGTTGTGTTCATTGTCATTGTCATTCTTGTAGGCTTAAATAAAGTTTTGATGAAGGTGACATGTCCCTTTTCCTCCTCAGCTCATGCTATCAGAGTGGCTAGTGGATATACCATCAGAGCTGGACACTGATTGGCTGATGGTGGTCTCTCCTGTGGGCAAAAGATCTCTGATTGTTGCCTCTAAGGTAGGAGCCGTTCCTCTTTTCTTTGCCTCCACGTTGATGCCTGTTTCTGAATTTCAGAATCTAGCGAGTAACTTTAAAGTCATCTCTTTAAACATTCCTTTTTTGTAGTCACTATTCACAGCGATGACTGAAACAGAAGGCTTACTGATTTCTGAATTTTTGAATCATCAGATTGTCATCTTGCAGTCCTGATCAAAAGTCGTATCAGTCTTTGAAAAACAGCAGTCAGTATTTCCTGCAGTTTGAGTGCAGTGCTAAAGTGAGTGTGTTTGGAGAGGATTGTTGTACTTTGCATCTGTTGCTTTTTATTTCAACGCTGCCTTCGTGGTATTGCAGAGGACGATGTGGATTGTGTCTGTGTTTGAAATGAGCCACCTTGTCAGAGGTACGCTGCCCAATATCTTAATAATGTGGCAAACAGTTTGAGAGAATTTTCCTCGAGCTGCGATAAAGAGTCACAGTCAATAGATTAGAATCAGTAGATTAAATTAGAAAGATGACTGTGTGCTCCAGAAATGATTAAAAAAAGCAACACGGAGGTTTTTAATATGTGTCATGCTTATACCACTTTTCTCCATTTAGAAAGTGAAAAAATAAAGCGAAGAATTTGGTTTAAAAGCTAAAAAAAAAATACCTACAAAATAATCAGATGGGATCTTCTTGAGCGTTTTTTGGTGGTTTTCCTCTTTAAACTTGTGGCAGCGTGCTGATTTTGAGCTCAAGTAGGTCATCGGCACAGGTCATCCATCCATCATCACCAAATTTCCAAGTTGAGCTGACTGTGTTGTGTTTGCATTGCCATTCATTTAACTTGCCAACTAGGGATGGGAATCGAGAACCAATTCTTGTAGAACCCTTTCCCAGTAGTCCAATTCCTTGGAATTGTTTGTCTGCATATCGATCCTGCTTATCAGTTCTTGCACTCACAGCTGATTTCAGTTCATGTGTCAGAGGGAAATAGCAACGCAGTCCATGGCATGGATATAGACATATTATTTTTATTGCACAAAAGGACAAGATAAAGGTGCACACTGCACCAAGGATAGAAACAGCTGCATTATGCTGCTTACACAACTTCGGTTCTTTGCAAGCATCTGCACAGACAGCATGCTAACGCTAAGCTAGCCAAGAACCCAGAGTGAAAGCTGAGCGAATGCCGACCCCAGCAGCCAGACCCTGAACTTCAACAGTAACGAGCAGATGAGCAGTCAGGCTGCAGCCTCTCTTGCTACCTGTTCCCATTTCTAAAGCAAAGTCACTGTAGCGATGTCTTTTTTCTTCATCTTCACTCTGTGTGGTCAGCTTTGTATTGTGCTAAGAGAAAGATCTTAGAGATGTGTCCTCATTAGGGATTTGTGTTGGTGTGTGTGGTTGTAGCCTCAGGTTTATATTGTTAAATAATGATCATGAAACGGTGTTTCAGCTATTTTACAGAGTAGCATGAAAGTAATGCAACCTGCAGTATAATAAATTAGTTTTTCCTGGGAGTAGTTAAATGATGTACTGGACTACTTTTAAGAAAGGCGTTCTGTGTTATATGTTTAATGATGACTTTTTTGAGCAATGACTCCAACACTGATCACACCAAAGAGGGGAAATATCTTTAACAAACATGCACAAACATTTGACCAACAGTATGCAATTAATTTGCATGAATGTAATTTTTTTATGCTGCTTACCGATGGTGGGGACTGCCAGAACCGAGCCAATGAGAAGCGATAAGAGAATTGGAATCACTGAGTTGTTATCAAGTCCAATCCTTATTGCCAATAACAAAAAAGCAGGGCGAGTTTGAAAGCGGGAGCTTCAGAGGTGCAGAGGAGATAAAATACCTGATATTCATTATTAATATCCAAAGTTTTTCTTTCTGTCCCTTCTTTCTTCCCTTGTGTTCTTTTGCTGCTGTGCATATAATCCTGGCTGTACCAAGGCTGTAAAAAATTGGAGAAGGAGAGCAGAAGTCATAAACAATATTAGTGTGGTATATATTGGCATCACCAATATACATTAAAACTATTGCTCAATAAGTTTAGAAAACTTGGTAACTGAACTTTAAAATGTGCCTTTTTAACCCTAAAAAGGAGCAGTGAGAAGAGCAGGTTGCAGGTTCACCTGTGGATGCCTTTTTACACCTCCTTTCTTCCTTTAGATAAGTCTTGTTGACGACCAGCATGATTTAGTCAGAGCTCAAATAAATAGTGAGTTTGAGCTTTAAAGAGGGAGCAGGAGTGCACTGCTGTACCAACAAAGGATTTTAAAACAAAAGAAAAAAATCAGGAGTGTGATTACAGCACACTAAGTGTTTCATCTTTATTATTTTGTTTTGCAAAGATCATCTGAAATAAGATGCAGTTCATTAACCAGCAGTGAGGAAAAGTATGTCGAATAGAAGGTGTTCCGAGAATGAACCGTGCTGTGACAGAACTCCAAATTGACGAGTAAAATTGGAGTCGAGTTGCGTGGAGGCAGGGGGAGCGGTGATCCTCAGGACGACTTCTGTTGATTCATGAGAAACGAGAAAGTCAAAAACCCAACCGCAGACAAACCCTTTAAGATCTTATATCCTCTGTAGAAATTTCAATATCATCACCAAGACATCAATTTAGGGAAGTGAAAGCAGCTATCGTAGCCTCTTGTGAAAAAGTGCACTTGAGGGTTGTTTTTTTTTTCCTCAGCTGTTTATGTGATTTAGCCTTAAATATGCAATTTACCTGATGATGTTGATGTTCATGAGTAATGGCAAGGCTGTCAAATGCTTGGATGAGATTCCTTGAAATTGTAGTCATGTCAAGGAAACTGAACTGCACCCATTTTCCCTCTTACTGCACCCAGAAGCTGGTGTTGTACTAGTGTTACTGAAACCACACACCCTCTGATGCAACCATGGAGGAAATCATAATGACTGTGCATCTACAGTCATCTGGTTCCTTGTTCATTATATCACGGCTCGAGCTCGCTGTCAATGAATTCCCTGAATCAGCACCAAAAACAAACAAAAAAAAAGGTTACGAGATTAAGATGAAGATGTTTTCCATGTCCTGAGGAAGAGTGAATGAGACTAAGTATTCACGCTTGATTAAGACTGTGGTCCTCATACTGTTGGTGAAACTGTGCTGTGAAAACTGAGCTCCTTCTCTATATGATTACCTCTCTGTAGGTTAAATGACTGATTGCAACTACATTACAATTAAAAACTGACAACATGAGTCATAAAAGTTCTTGCTCCACTTATGTAAAGAGCTTTGCCTCATTTATTGCACAGAGGCAAGCAGTTAATTTGATCATAGGCATTTTGCAAGGAAATGCAATATTGTGACACATTTAGTGATGATACACTCGCTGCTTTTTTACGTCACCTTGCTACTTCCGCCAGACCTGCCTTTACGCTGTAGTTATAAAGGGTCAACTGTGGTGTCTCAAACAATGCTCAGATGCCACAAATATCCCCCACACTATTACACCACCATCAGCAGCCTGAGCCCTTGATACAAGGCAGGATGGATCTGTGCTTTCGTGCTTACACCATCGACTGAATGTGACAGCACAAATTGAGATTCATCACACTTCTTCTGCTGCTGTAGCCCTTCTGCTTCAAGGCTGCTGACCGGAAGAGATGCTCTTCTGCATATTTTGGTTGTAGCGAGTCATAATTTGAGCTATTGTTCCCTTCCAGTCAGATTGAAGCAGTGTAGCTGTGCTCAGTGTAAACCTAATAAAGTGGCCAGTGAATGTAAATTATCTCCTATGATTAGATTTCAATGAGCTGACCTTACATGCGGAGCTCTAAATGCACTGCACTTGTCTGATAGCTGCCTTTGATGTATGGAGAAAATAAGGACAACCATGAGGGGAAAATACATTCTAGTTATTTTTCTCCCTTTTAACAGTTGAACATAAACATTGTTAAAGCCGTTTCTAACTCCTGCTCTTTAATGCTCACATTGACAGAATTGTGGAGACATGTAAATGAAATGATAACACTGGTTTCTTCCCTCCTGTATTGTTTCTGGTTTTCTTCTAAAGGGTTCCACTGCAGCGTACACCAAAAGTGGCTATTGTGTGAACCGTTTCCCCTCCCTGCTGCCTGGTGGGAACAGACACAACTCTGCTATGGGAAAAGGTAGGTGGGCCCGACTGTGTATTTGGATCTCTATAATGGGCCACTTAGGCATTTTAACAACACGAGGAAGTGATCGGCAAACAGCAGGTTCTCCCATTCACCTGTGAGTTTATTTCATTTCAGCCACATTGAAACAGCTTCCAGGCGCTTTTTTTATGTGATAATCACAAAGCTTTTTCACATCCTTTTCAACTCCACCTATATTAGTGGGACAATCGGTACAGCTCACTACATGGGATTAGGCAAGTAGTTGACAGGCTGGAGTTTTGTGTATGAAGTACAAGTGCAGATGATTTCCATTTGATTAGACGATGTTATCATTTAAGAAAAGAAAACTATGGAATGTGAGTTTCAGATATTTCCGTTAGTTTAGGCAGCACTGCATTTCTTGTGAAGAGATTTTTACTCAGATTAAAACTACCAAAGCGGAAATTACTGAGAAAACCTGATTTCAAGTGGGCATTTACAGAAAAGAGACAAGTTTAAAAACCTGACAAAGCAGTAACAAAGAGCCAGAGCAAACAGTTCAAAGGAGAAAACCACTGCTGACCAAAACATCTTTGTGATTCCCCCAAGACCTTTGGGAAAACATTCAGTGGGCTGACAGAATGAAAGTTGAAGGTTTGAGTCCTGTTACATCTGGTGTAAAACTAACACTGGATTTCATAAAGAGAACATCAGACCAACACTCAAACATGGTGGTGGTAGTGTGATCTTCTGGGGCTGCTTTGCTGCTTCAGGACCTGAACAACTTGCTGTAGTTAGTGGAGTCTAAAAAATCGTTGGATTATGCAGCTGTACAATGATCCATACACCAGCAAGTCCACCTCTGACTGGCTGAATAACAAACTGAATGAAAGTTTTGGAGTGGCCTAGACAAAGTCTGGAATGGATTTGGCATGACTTTACAGACCATTCATGCTTATGAACCCCCAATGTGACTGAATGAAAACAATTTTGAAGAGTGAGACAAAATTATTATTATGAGTTATTGCAAACAGTTGGCTGCAGTTGTTGCACAAGCTGATAGGATTAGGAGGTAATTACTGGGTCACAGATGGTCAGGTAGGTTGGATAACTTAAATCCCTTAATAAATGAAATCATTATTTAAAAGCTGCATTTTGTATTTATTCAGGTTATCTTTATCTGATATTATATTTAGTTTGATGATCTGAAGCATTTAAGTCTGTCAAATATGCAAAATAATCAACAAGAAATCAAGAAAAGAGTAACTACTTTTTCACAGCAGTGAATATCTGATCCTTTGTAATATGAAGTTATACCTTCTTATTTGATTTTATTGATTGAGAATGAAGTTGTAATAAGAGTTTAAAGCTTCTTTTTGTAATGTGCTGCATGCAGACTACACAATCTTGGACTGCATTTACAGCGAGGTGGACAGAACTTACTACATTCTGGACGTCATGTGCTGGAGAGGCCACCCGGTCTACGACTGCCCAGTAAGATTGTCTTCTAATCTTCCAGCAATCCAGGAATGCTTGTCTAATTGCATAAGTAGCAGAGTCTGGGACACAGATGTGCCTTATGTTGGGGGGGTTGTGTTGCCATGTTGTCCAGTTCATTGGCTCAGAAGGTGAAAAGCAGTTTTTTGTTTTCACTGCTTGATTTCTCGTCAACAGACCGAGTTCCGTTTCTTTTGGCTCCAGTCCAAAGTCCAGGAGACCGACAGCCTATCAGAGATCACCAAACGCAACCCTGTGTGTACCAGCAACACAAATCAAAGCCTTTTTCCTTGTGCCTCCATTTTTTTAAAGTCCAAGTTTATTGTTTGTTAATTGGGACACTGCAACGTGTTTACACAGTCACACATTGTCTGCATTGTGTTTGTTGTGCCTTGCTCATTATTTCCACATATGGTTTTAATAAAATCCCAAACTTAAATGTGGAACTCCTCAGGCCAAGGAGAAAAAATAAAATCAGTCCCCCAATTTTTTGTATTAAATGCGCCCTAAAGTGACACATCTTTAAGGTTATGGATGTTTGTGGAGGCCTGAGAGAGCTTGAGTTCAAGGTCCATCTATTCATTCTTAAGTGTTTGTGTGGAACTGCCAAATCTGCTAAATCAGGTTCAGTGCTTACTGAGTAGATTCGTCACTGGAAGGCAAATTCTCACATGTGACAAGAGGGCAAATTGTGTTTTGAGCTAGCAGTGTGGTTCTCTGATTTTTGTTTGGTCCCACAGTTCCGGTTTGTGGGGCTCCAGAGCACAGACTGCACAGCAGAATCAATAAAGGCAGCCCTGGCAGCAGAGTACAGCTTCAGTGTAAGAGCAGACTGTGAATTATTTATCTCCAGTTATTCTTTAAATGCAAACAGTGTTTCATGTTTGCCTTAATTCTGGTTTTCCGGTTGCAGGTGGATGGTCTCCTCTTCTACCATCGGCAGACCCACTACACCCCTGGCAGCACCCCTCTGGTCGGCTGGCTTCGCCCTTACATGGTCACTGACATCCTGGGTATAGAAGTTCCTGCAGGACCTCTCACCAAGAAGCCAGAATATGCCAGCCATCAGCTACAGCAGATCCTGGAACATAAGAAAACATCAAGTGAAGTCCGCCCGGTCAACAGAAGCGGAGGGTATGAGTTAGAGTACCTGTCCACTCCAAACCAGGGCAGTGAGGACACTCTGAACTCTTTGAAACAGACGCCAATACGAGAAGCATATATGGAGATCTGAGTGGGAGGCTTAACGAGATGCAAATTCTAAATGGTGGTGAAAGCCCATATATGGTTCTTTAGAATTTCTTCTGAATGGTTCTGCAGATCTGACCAATTGCAAAGCTTGAAAAGACTTTCCTCACACAGTATTTCACCACATGCATATTCCTAACATCATACGTCTGCAGCTGCAGTTAGAATAGAATGAGAAACGTGTTGGCATAAATGGCCAAAGTGCAGCACAGTGAAGGTTGTGATCTACCCTTTTTTTCACTTGAGCAGGGTCTTGCAAAAGAAGCATCTCATCATTACTGTTGTCAGTTTATGCAGGTTTATTGCAGAAATTTTTTGGAGCAGTTCGCTCATTAGCTGAGCAAACGCTACAGAGTCTGCAGAATGAACACTCAGCAATTTGGAAGGCGCGGTAATGCTGACTGGTCACATCCTGTTAGTTAGTGCTTATCAGCAACAGGGACATGGGTTTTTACGATGTAATGTTGAATTTGAAATTGCTTAGGAAATGTTTTAAACTGTGTGTATTCTAAATAAATGTTTTTTTATTGGCCTTTGCTTTGTTACCACAGACTGCTGGATTTTTGCAGTTTTGTTAAAAGACTAAATCAGTTTGATTTGAGACATTTTGTCAAAATATTAGTGCAAGTTAAACATGACATATTTCATTGTAATATAAGTCCTTCACTGAAAAGCTGGCAACATTGATAACCTTAAAGAATATACATACATGTTAATGTGGATACATAAAATGTGTTGTGTTTAAAAGCCCTAGGTAGACAGTTCAGACTTGATTGCTCTGTCAGTATAGGTGTTGAGTAGGTGATGTTTCAGTGTATGACTCGTAATAATGAGAGAGCACTCAATAGCAGCATTCATGAGCATCTCCTGTGAGCTGAGCCACATTTGGCTTACTGAGCCATTTGCATAACCGTGAAGAGGAGGGTGGAAACTGTCAACAGGAAAAGACGTGAAAGTGTCTGTTGGGGTTATGTTTCAGCAACCTGTGCCAGCACATCCTCTGAGCAGGCACGCCACAGACGATTGCCTGAGGTTACCACATCTAGGCTGTCTGATGTTGATAGTGTCTTTCTAAGAAAGAATACCTTTCACCCTTTGCTCCCATAGTATTTTTTTTAAGTACCTCGATTCTGTTTTCAATTATTCGTCTATAATTTCTCTATAAATTAAATTTAAGGTTGCTTAATTAGTAGTCATCCACAGTCATGATTCAGTGAGGGTGGGGCATGTATACTTTAGTAATGCCCTGACCTTTTCTCTGTTTCCACCAGCAAAAAAAAGACTTAGCCCATGAAATACTGCTACACTTCCTTGATGGGCAGATCATTTTTCATAGACTGTAACCATCTCCAAGTTGTGGTTTCTAAACACACAGCCGTTCTGCTGACTGTTACTATAGGTCTACATTAATGTTCATATTTTGGGTCAAATGTTTAAACAAAAATGTAAACTCTACTATTATCTAATCTTTTTTTTGGCTGCTTCTTTTAGAGGTTGCCACAGCAGATCTCTCCCTATCTCCAGCCTCCTTTTCTGACATACCAACCCTTCGCATGTCCTCCTTTACTACCTACATGAATCGTCTCTGTGGTCAACTCTTCAACTCAGCTCGGCCTTCTGTTTTTTCTTTTTTTTTTGTCAGTTTGTGTCCAAACCACACATCATAACAAGTTTCGTTACCCCTTTGTAAACCTTTCCTTTCACTGTATCCTCCTGTCAAAAATCACCCCTGACACTCGTCTACACCCACCACATCCTGCCTGCACTCTCTCCCTCATGTCTTCACTTCACCACTTCATCCTCTTTGTAGCTGCCCTCACGTTTTCATTCACTAATCCTCTGCACTTCATGATCTACTAACTGTCCTCCATCCGTCTTTCTCAGACTCCCATTTTCTACACTTATCGGTTCCTCAAAGTACTCCATCTTCCCAACACAGTAACTTCACTTGTTAGTGAATTTCAGTTTCTGTCCTTAAACTACTCTAGCCTTCTTGCACGTCCTTTTCAACTCGATCTCTCGGCCCGGCCTTTTGTGTCCAGCCTCACGTTCAGTGCTGTGAAAAATCTATTTGCCTCACTTACCGCTTTCTTTTTTCCCATATTTGTCACACTTACATGCTTCGGATCAAAGAACATCAAGGAAATGTTAATATTAGACAAAGATAACCTGGCAAGCCATCCAGGTCCTGAAGCAGCAAAGCAGACCCAAATCATCACACTACCACTTGACCCTTGGTTTGATGTTCTTTTTATCAAATGCTATTAATTATATGTCAATTGTAAACAGGACTCAAGCCTCCAAAAATGTCTTCGTTTTTGATTTTGGCCAAGTTTTTTCATTGGATGCCCTTCCTGATGCAACACTGAGACATGAAAAATGGTCCTGTGCCATATGTTTCTACCCAGAGTTCTTTGCGCCCCAGCTCTTACTTTTCAAGGTCCTGTGTTACTATAGATGTTCTAAAAGTTCTACCATCCTGTGTTACCCAGCCTGAAAAACAACCTGAAAAAGATGTCCTGCAGCTCTGTATTGGCATAGTGATGTGGGTTGACCCAAATAATAGGAGAGATGATGCATGAGCGTTAAACTGGAGGGGGACAGGATACTGGGGCATAAAACTTTGGTAACAAAAATAGACTTTGAAACAGGGCATGCTAATCCTTTTTTTTTTAAACAGCATGTTATAGTTTTGTTTTTTTGAATTATCTTATAAAAATGGCACTTTTATATCCACCCTTTGATGCCTCCATAGACCAGCATAACTGTCATGTATTTGTATCAACACTCACATTTTCTATACCTGGAAAAAGAACATAATTTTCTCCTTGTCTTGCTCTTACAGCAGTATCACTATTGTTCTCGCCACCTACGTGGAACATTGACAGGTGAAAACAACACGTTTCAACACTTCTCTGGGGTAGACTGATTCTGGGAAACGTAGATCACTAAGTGTACAATGCAGCTGAAAGAAGTTCAGCATACCACATTTACACACGATAAGTCCTGGAAAGCATGATGTGGTTTGTGACGATGAATCAGTTAATTTTTTTTTTTCTTTAATGAACCATAATTTGGAAAAACTGCAAAAAAGCAACGTTTCTGCAAGTGTTTGCAGAGTTAATCCCCCAGTTTTCTTGCATCTGCGGTTAAAGGTTTCTGCAAAAATCTAAAGAATACGCCTTGTGTAATCCAGAGCAAATTGACAAATGCAGTTCATCGAGTACAGTCAGATACTTCCTCTTTCACCTCTGTACTGAGAGACATGTCAAACAGAGCAAAGCGAGATGTGTGGTTACTGCAAGAATTCCGATATGACTCAGCAGTACTTTCCAGGAACCGAGCACCTGCCAATTCACAGATACACTTTTCATCGTGCTGTCAGTCCCCCCCCCCCCCTCCACTCACACACACACACACACACACACAAATGCTCTGATCTTTACGAAAACCTTGTTACAAGACGTTTAAGGAGTGAAGCAGATTTGTGTTTCTTCTGTACATCTCTCTCTCTGTGCACGTCTGACAGTAATATCAGTGAGAGCAAACTTCATCTGTGTGCCACGTTAGTAAAAGAGTGTGAACTGCTCTTCAGGTCATTAAATCTCCTCAGTTAGCACGCATAGCACTAACATCATACAGCTTCATGCAGCACTGAGTTCACAGAGTTTGGCTAAGTGTGTTTGTGTGTTTGCGAAATCCATTTAGCACCCATTTTAGACTTGATGTATAAAGCCTGAAGTGTCATTAACCCGCATTATGTAAAACAACTTCCATCTTGTAGCGAACTGATTTTTTTTTTTCAACAACTGTAGAGAACCTCATCTTCCTCTCTAGCTTTTATTGATTTGAGTTGATTTTTATCAACTATAGAAATCTTAATTTGTCACAGGTTTACTGCGTCCTTTTTTTTTTCTTCCTTTTAGTCAGATTGACACTATGAGGGGGAAGGGCTAAAGGTTTACCAATCACATTTTCCCAAAGGATGATGTCAGCTGGTTTCACAGGAAGTCTATTGTTGTCCACTCCCTTTTCCCTTTGGTTTTCAAGTCAGACTTTCTCACGCTTCACTATTTAAGGTTTGCTTATTGTGGGGGGGAATAATCGTGCATTTCAGTGTTCCTATATTTGATGGCCTACAGAAGCACGTTGACAAACACTGCCATCTTCCCTTCCTTCTCTATCTACCTATGTTGAGATAAGCCCGGCCTCTCACTTTGTTTTGCATCATTTTACCTTTGCGGTCTCGTTAAAACACCCAAAGGCGTGAAATGATTGCCTTCAATAGCTTTGTGGTATATGCAATCTCCTGGCTGCGCTCGAAATAACCTCCCTGCTGAACTATATGAGCAGCCCATAATATTCCAAGGGAGACCTGTATTGTGTCTGTGGCTCATGTTACAGTGACTTTATCGTGCTCTTGGGTATTTTCTAATTCTTATGATGTCATGCATTTCCTGTAAACTCTACTAGATTATAATGTAGCAAGGAGGAAGCAAGAGTTGAGAGTTTGACTAATTAAACTGCTATAAGTGCAACCAACTATTATGGATGGGCCAGCTCATATTATTATTTGTGTCTTCCCACTTTATGTAATGCATTAATAATGCGAACTGCTGGTTTGGGGAGTGCAGCTGTGATGTAGACTCATAGCTGATGAAAAATGTGCACAAAGCTGCACACTATGAATGCAGATTACAGTGGCTGAAAATTACAATAACATTATGCTTCAGATTGCATGTACCTTTAAGAAAGTTGCAATGCACAGCTTGACAACCTCAACAAACACCATGACATTGCTGTTAGTCCTACCTATGGCGCTTACTGGCTAATGGTGATTCTGGTGTTCATTGGATTAATTTTGTTTTTAACTGAGAAAAAGCTGTTTGAGGCCGCAGTGCCAGCTCAATGGCGGAAAGAATAAAAGGAATGTTAACCCTTCATTAATAGGATTTAAAGTTCTTGAATCAGGAATAAAGCTTGGAGTCCAACAAACAAATTAGCTGCAGCACTGTGCAAAAGTCTTGAGCCACCCCTTATTTCTTTATATTTTGCAAGAAAAATGGGGAATAGGTGGAGCAGTTTATTGAATTATGTGAGAACATCCATGGAATATGAGGAATTTATAAGGTATATAAAGTAAGTACAATTCTAACACGCTTGAGGGTCAATATTTGGTATGGCCACCTTTATCCTCAACACAGCTTAAACTCTCTGAGGCAGCTTTCTTGTCATTTCTTTAAGTATCTTCAGGAATAGTTCTCCAGGCTCCTTGACGGAAATTCAAAGCTCTTCTTTGGATATTGGCTGTCTGTTGTTCTGTTTTCTGTTAAGATGATCACACACTGCTTCAATAATGTTGTGGTCGAGGCTCTGGGGAGGCCAATCCATGACTGATGGCATTCCATTCTTTTGTGCATTTGTTTTTTAATATCCAGATATGTTTTTACAGTGTGTTTGGGATCGTTTTCATGTTGAAAAATGAAGCTGATGCCAATCATATGGTTTCCAGATGGTACTGCAATCTGACAGTACTGTTCTGAGTTTATAATTCTATCAGTTTTGACAAGATGTCCAACACCACTGGCTAAAATGCAGCATCAAACTAAGAGAGCGCCTCCACCGTGTTTCACAAATGTCTATAGAAAGTCACTGTTGTACCTCTACATGACCTCTTCTGTGCTTATTGATGACCATTTTTAATGTTCAAATCTGGAATCATCTCTTCATAAGACATGATGCCACTAATTTTCAGTATTTACCTCAGAGTTTTCTTCACATTTTCTCTCTTTAAGAATGGCTTCTTGGCAGCCACCGCTCCACTGAGACCATTTCTGACAAGGTTTCGATGAACAGTGGATGGATCAACTACAGAGCCAGATCCTGTCTCGGGTCTTTGCTGCTGTGGATAGGTTTTTTTGTTTATTTGTTTGTTTGGGGTTTTGTTTAGTTTTTTTGGGGGGGGGGTGAACTATTTCTTTTTATGTCCTCTGGTACCACAACTGGTATGGTTTTGCAACAGGATGCTTGTAACTACGGAGCCCCGCAGGGGACATGGGAGAAAAAAAAATTAGGGAGAAGAAAAAATTAAGACGGACTTTTGCGAGATCTCGCAAAAGTATTGCGAGATCCCGAGTTTGTTTTGCGAGATCCCGAGTTTGTTTTGCGAGATCTCGCAAAAGTCCGTCTTAATTTTTTTTTTCTCCCTAATTTTTTTTTTCTCCCTAATTTTTTTTTCTCCCATGTCCCCTGCGGGGCTCCGTAAAAAGAAAATGTGCACCCTTGGAAGCAAAATATAAAGAAATGAGCAGTGCCTCCAGACTTTCAAATTATTGTTTTTTCTTACCATAGGAGAAAAGGTGGGCTAACAAATCTCTACCTTGTACGCTAAAATATGCTAAGCTAACAATTTAATTGCACTAGCTCTTACATAAAATAGCCATCAGTTTTAGCTAACTCCTCACACTCAACAAGGTGTGTTACTAAGATTCTATTTTTTAGTTAACATGTTTAAAAATAGCCCTACATCCTCACCTGAAAATATAGCTAGCATGCAAAGATATATTTTCAGTCAGCTAGTGCCTTGCTGCTAGACGTTTACACCTGTGTACGTTTACAAAGTTACAAACGTTACAAAGTGTACGTTTACACCTTTTGCTTCTTTACCTACATTACCTTAGAAATATTAGAAAGTAAGTAAATACAGGGCCAGACTCGCTGATACCAAAACACATTTAACCTAAAAACGCAGCTTATTTACGGGTTGTGATTACTTTCCACGATATTTAGTTAATACAACAAAACACACATTCAACCTGTTCATGCATGTTCATAACTGTGACAGAGATAGGTCTCTCTCTTATGCACTTTGGGTAAACTTATGTGGTTTAAATGTACCATAGTGTATGTTTGAGGTTTATTTTTTTCCATTTCCAAAAGAATAATTTACCAGTGGGCTCCATACCCAACTTAGAGGATAGAAAAAGTAATGCCAGCATTGCTATTGATACTATAAATATTTGGATTGATCCGCCCAACTCTAGTAAACATTAAATGTTCATTCAAACTTGCTAGAATTAGTAGTAGTAATATAAAAATAAAACGTTCCAGGTGCTTTAGGATAAATGCTGAAAAACTATAAATTTCACTTGAAATATAGCCTCCCTAGTCAAAACTACTCACTTAATTAGCTAAATTGAGATTAACAGAGTTCAAATTTTGTACTTACAGGAAACATATTATAATAATGCATATCACTGAACGCACTTTTCACGTGTTCTTTTTCAAGCAAAGCATCCTTTTATGTTTAACCGATGCTAAGAGTGACGTTTTTTCCCCTGTTAGTTTTCTATTTTTATGAATGAAGGCGGAGGTCAGTGTGCTTTCGTCATGTTCTCGACTTATCCACTAGGGGGGGGCGCAGCAATACGCAGAGAGAAAAGCCTGCTGTCTCTCGCGGTGCTCAGGGTCGTGCGCGTGTCACCGTCTCACAGCATAAAGGCGAGGTTCACAGCTTCAAAACTTGCGATACATGGCTTGGAGGAGGCAGCGGGCAGCCGCAGTCCGACGTGTGCTGAACACGGTCTGAACCCGAGCTGAATGAAGCGAGTCCTCGTCTAGGCTGTTCCGAGCGCCGTGCTTTTCCCCCCTCCTTCCCTTTTCCATTTCTAATTTCCTTCTCGGTGAAATCTGACACATCAGCGGCTCGCTCGAGTTTGTAGACTGGTAGATTTATGCTAATTGGCCCGCGTGCTTCGCGATCGCAGGCGGTATCAGAAGCAAACACACTCGGCTGAAAACTGTGGCGTTTTTAAATGCCTTCAAGTTTGTGAGCGAGAGGGACAACCCTCCCCCTCCTCTTCCACCTCCTCCACCACCTCCTCCTCCAAACCCCGTTTTTTCACACGAGGGACAGACACACCGACATCACCGCCATCCTCTGCTGTATGAAACGGATCAGTGTCGGGAAGGAAACAAAAAAAGAAGTGGTCAAAGATTTGACGGGAATCATGGCAGCTACTTTATCAGCGGAGGAAGAGCAGGTAGGCCCTGAGAGTCCGTGTCTTTTACACTTCTTCGTTTCTGGGTTATGTTGGCTAACAATAAATAAATAAATAAAAATCTTTCAGTCTCGAGACTCTACCTGGAGGCTTTTTTTGCCCTGTGTACTGCGAGTGCGCAAATGGTGGCTGTGCTCCGAAACGGTCCTGAATGCCGAGCGGAAATATTGTATCGATTTCTGGCGCATTACTGCTCTCTTTGCATCACTGTCAGCGGCTGAGCTGATGGGCTGCAGCACAGGCCGAGCTTGTCTTTATCGCCCCCCTAGAAAATGGAAGGGAAGGGGGGCATGTTTGTTTCGTGTGTCGTAGTTAAACACGGTGTATTGACGGGAAACTGCTTGGCCGCGAGAGTCGGAAACGCTGGCCGGTCTTTGACAAAATGTACACAGTAGAAACTTGGCTCAGCGTAAAGAGTCATGCCGTGCCATCCGAGCACATTTTAACGCACATATCGCCGCACTTTCCAAGTTAAGGATGGAGGAAGTGCGTTTCTCTCAAATATTTCAGTACTTTGTTGTTTGCTTTAAGTAAAAATAGCCGTGCAAACTCTGTCCCCACACTTTTAAACACCAGCTTTAAGTTATCATATCGTTTTCGACATTATTGGCCTGTTTTTCTACTTCGAGGCTTGGAAGTAGTGAGAAGTGGGAGAATTCTGAGAAAACTATTCCAAGAACAGGAATTGGCCTATTGGCTCATTCTAGGCTTCAAGAACTCTGAGCCCGAAGAACGGAGCGTTTATTCTAGGAATGATGAGACTCTTGATTATTGGAGCAGAAGGATTTTCTTGATAAATCCCTTAGATGATGGACAGATAAGCAGCCAGCCTTTGTTTTTGTTTGTTTGCGATAATGTCTGAACAGGTCCTCAAGTGTAAAGATTTACTTGTTTGCTCTTTTTTGACTTGTGATTTTTGAGTTGAATATTCCTGCGATTTCAAGTATTTAATCATATGAGGATGGAAATCTTTTACAGACCTAGCTATAAAACAGAGTGTAGTAGTAGAGTTATGCATGAATGGTAGAGGTGGGCAGATCGAAATATCGATGGTATCGATGCCGATGCTGGTATCGGTATCTTACATAGGCGAGTTCAGACTCTTTTTAGGGGTGCTCAAGTGTCCCTCAATTTCATCACACCACCCCTAAAGAAAACTGCCCAGTGTTCTTGGTGTTATGATGATTCAGTCTCTCACAGAGGAGTTGCTTCTTCAGCAGTGTGGTTTGTCATTAATACTCTAGATAAGACTTGAGTTGCTGCACCAGAAAGAATATGCAGGGGTAATTTCATGACACAAATCAGTGATTAGCTTAGCTAATGTAACCTAAATCACCAGAGATTATTTGCTAATTTTAGCTTTTCAAGCCACTAGTCTGCTGGCAACTAGTGATATACCAGCAAAGGAGCTGATGTACTTTATTTGCGCACTTTTTAGTTTGTTAAAGATTTCTATTCCGGTTCTGCGCTTCATTGTTTGTCTGCAGTACAGCTCCTGATCCAGGTGAGAGCAAGTCGAAAGGAAGTTTACGTCCAGTAGCAGCCTGTAGTCAGTCTGAATATTGTTATAAATGAGGAGCAGTTTATGCCTTTCATTGGTTTGTAAGTTCTGCTTCGCTGTTACAGTTGAACTTTTGGGTAACAGCACAAAGTCGGAGAGAACAGAAGTGAGCACAATGAAGACGGCAGAGAGAGGAAAACAAACGGGCAAGAGTGAACCTGTAGTCAAGGTCAACAAAATTATAAAGGAAGTGTTGCTTCCGTTTTGCCCATATTCTTTGATAATGATTTTTTTTTTTCTCACTCAGTGTCTAGGTGGGTTCTCTCCAGGTACTCTGGCTTCCTCCGACACTGTAAACACATGCAGTCAGTGGGGTTATGTTAAGTGGTGATTCTTAACTGCTCATAGGTCTGAATGGTTGTCTGTCTGTGTTAGTCATGTGACCGTCTCGCAACCTGTCCAAAGTGTAGCCCACCTCTCGCCCTATGGCAGTTGGGATAGACTCCAGCCTCCCCACAACCCTAATAAGTATAAGTGAAAGAGAATGGATGGATAATTTTACATGCATTTAATGGAAGCTTTGTGTGCATACTTTATATTGTAAGGTAGCCCCTACAACAGTCATGACTCCCTATGAGCAAGCCCTTTGGTAACAGTGGGAAGGAAGAAACCTCGAGCAGAACCAGGCTCTGAGAAGGGAGGCTATCTGCCGCGACCAGCTGGGGTGAGGGGAGGAAGATGGGACAAAATACATGCTGTGGAAGGGAGCCAGAGATTAATAACAGTAATGATTCAATGCAGAGAGGTTTATTAACACACGGTGTGGGAGAAAGGTGACTGAAGAAGAAATACTCAATGCATCATGGGAATCCCCCAGCAGCCTACACCTATTGCAGCATAACAAAGGGAGGATTCAGGGTCACATGATCCAGTCCTGACTATATGCTCTAGCTTGCAGAATGGATTTTCCACTTTCTGTATTGAAAAATGTTGCTTTAAGTGCTTGAGGATTTGGTTGACTTCCTCTATGTGGTTAAGAGACTGAACCAGTGTCGTGCATGTTTCTTCTTTCTCCTCGCAAACTGTTATTTAACTTATTTTGAAACGTTTGCTCAACATGAGTGAGCCTCTGACTCAGATTTGATAACTAAAGTGTTTGTGATGTGCTATTCGGTATTGGCTGTTTTCAGGAAAAATAGCATGTGTGCAAAAATGTAAATAGAAATGTAATTGAAAATAGCACCGAGATGAATGATCAGATAAACTGAGACTGGGGCCACGAAAGACTGTAAAGTCTGTGTACTGTGGGGGGAGGAAGGGAGGTTTCTGGCAGAACATCTCAGAAATAATTAGGTTAGTTTGTAATATGATTGGGTATAAAAAGAACATCCCTGTGAGGCTTTTCAGTCAGAAGATGGGAAGAGGCTCAGCGCTCTGCAAAAGACCGCATGGGCAACAGTTTAACTAGGATGTTTCTCAAAGTAAAAGTTTAGGCTTCTCATTATCTGTAGTACATGGTATCATTAACAGATTCAGAGAATCCAGAGAAATCCCTGCACACGAGGCCAAAAACCAATATTTATCGGCCCTGATTTTTCTTTTTTGGGCCCTGGGGCGGCTCTGCATTTAAAATCAAATGCTCTTCTGAGTTTTAAAAAAATAAAATAAAATCTGCGTGGGCTATGGGAGACGTACCAAAAACTGCATTTACAAATGTGAGTTAAAACACAATGTGAGAGATCCAGAAATGCTATCAGCTTCTCAGGATCCCAGCTCATAAAAGATGGACTGAAGTCAAAGTGGAAAAACTGTGGTGGATGAATGAAAACTTGGAATTTTGATTTGGAAGTCATGGATGCTGCAATGCTGCTATCTGGATAATTTGTCAACATACAGCCTGCAATGACCACTGACATTGGTAACTTGGAGCTCAGTGAAGGCGACATGAATGTTATAAACAGGTTTTTAAGCATTTACTGCCACACAGGTTTTCCCTTCTTTCTGGGACGGCTTTGTTTACTCAAGAACTGTAATGTCATTCACATTCTGCACATATTGTAGCAGTACGGTTGAGTAGTAAGACCAGCTGCTAAGGTGGCCTGCCTGCAGTCCAGATAGGTCATGCATCATGAAATGCAAAGACCCAAAACTGCCTTTGTGTTTTTTCTCAATTACATACAGAGTAGAGCAGGGCGATATGACCAAAAATATTTATCACGATATACATTTGAAAATTTACGATAACGATATAACTGACGATATAATTGACACTAGACAAAATACTTTACAACTCCACAACTTTATTAGTGCAACAAACCCATCAATGTATTTTCACTTAAACAAGCAGCTTTTTTTTATGTGCATTAGTTATATAAAAACGTAACAGTGCAAATGCAAATTCCTTGCTGACAGTTTAACCAAAAGGCATTTCCAGTGGAAACTGGCCGACATATCCTCAGCATAACCATGTATAATATCCACAAAACTTAAAAATAGCTTATACACACAATACGGTAATATTATGTTGAAGCACAGTACATATGACTCCGCGAGACGCCTGGCTACAATAGCCGTAATGCTCCGACAATCCATCAAGCGGTGCGGGTTCGTAGCTTAGCAAAGTCGTACTGAAACATTTGACAGATTTTCATTTCGAGGTCAGTCAACACAACCAGAATTCATACATAAGGCACACGGGATTATAAGGGGCACTGTCGATTTTCAGAAAAATCAAAGGATTGATTTTAAGTGTGCCGTATTTTCCAAACAACACGGTAATAACGACGGCCTGCTAGCATGCTCTACCAAAAATAGTGCTTTGTTGTGTATCTGACGGATGAAAGCCAGACCAGTTCCACACCACTGAAGTTGCAGCATTTTTACAAACCAGTTCTGGTTCATCCGTTTCATTCAACGATCCACTTTCGCTCTTCTCATTCTGTGTCGCCACCATGTGCGTATGTAAACATAGGGCTGCGCATTCGCGTTTTACCCATATTCTATCGCGATATTTCATTTTCTTATCGTTGCCCAAAATTACACCGGTATTACCGTGAACGGTATGATATAGCCCAGCCCTAATACAGAGTTTATATGATTTGCAAACAAATGCATTCCACATTTTATTAGTTGTGCTTCTTTTGTTTTGTTTTGTTTTTTTTGGGGGGGGGGGTGTTAAATGTAAAGTTAGCATAACCATCTGTTCTCAGAAATCAGTGTTTGATCCTCTATGGGTTGTCGTACAGTTTCTGGTATTTTTTCCACCTCATTGATGTCACTGATGATACTCGAGATAGTAGAGGACGTTTCTCAATATAATTCAGTTTAAAAAAAAAAAAAATAATAATAAAAGCACCACAGACTGCTGCCTCTAAAAATAAATTCAAGTTGAATCAACAGCAGTCTAACTCATTCATGAAGGTAGGGGTTTATGTATGGCTGTCGTATTAGATTATGTAAGATTTCATCAGCTTCTGGTTTAGACATAACCAGTTGAAGTTATCTCGCTGTTAAGCTTACCCAATTATTTCGAAATCCAGCATCAGCAGAGCAGTGCAGTTACTGTGGTGGAATAACTATGACTTTGCAGAAGCTCGATTTCTCATATATACTACTTCTCGGTGCCAGTCATGCTCGTGCTTTCTCTTTCCACCGAGTCCTCATCATCTGGCCAGCAGAAAGCTCCTTATCTGCCTGCTCCATTTCCTGTGTGAGCCAGGGCCCCTGCTAGGGTACCGGACGCCCTCATTACATCTGCAGCCGTGTGTGTGTGTGTGTGTGTGTGTGTGTGTTCTCTTGGGAGTATACACTGGTGTAGTGGTACTTCATTCTAAAGGCAGCTGTTAAAAGTATTTCCACTAGACTCTGGGTGGGGGGACTTTATGAGTTACAGAGTGTGTGTGTTGAGTAGAGTCTACTCCCCGGAAGCAGCAGAGTGAGGGAAAGTGGGAATAGGGAGATAGTGACGTTATTGACTTCCTGTTTTGGTATTGACTCGTGCCAAATGGGACTCAGTGAAGTGAATCGAAGGCGCTTGGCAACAGCAGTCCTACATTTGTAAATAGATTAGCATGGCATCTGTAATCAAATAAATGCTGGAAAAACCATGTGACGGGCAGCCATGAATCCCGGGCGGGCGGGGGGGGGGGGAATGATGAAGAAATGCATCAGCCTTCTTCCTAAGATCAAAGTGTAAGCATGACACTGCAGACACCCCTGCAGCACTGTTTTCAGTAATCCTTCCATAAAATATAAGCTGACACACTGATACAGTCACCACGAATCCTTCTCGGATTATAAATACAGTGGACTGATTATTGATGTCAGTACTGAGACATTCAGGACCAGTTCTTATAACCAAGCATTGTGGTACATGTGAAAATTCCAGTTTGCACATTAATCAGGTGCTTCATTATGTACCATTCAACTGCTGGTTAATGAGAGTTTCTAATCAGCCATATAGCAGCAACTCGGTGCATTTTAGGCATGAAGAACTGATCAATAAGAACCTGTTGCAGTTCAAAGTGAGCATCAGGATGCGGAAGAGAAGTTGGGGGGGATACAGAGACTGGTATGAAAAAATTAAGCTGATGGGAAGGCGACAGTGACTCAATATCCACTTGTTACAACAAGAGGTGTGCAGAAGAGCATCTCCGAAGCCACAACATATTGAACGTTGGAGCAGATGGCCTACAGTGGCAGGGGACCACGTGGGTGTCACAACTGTCAGTTAAGAAAGGGGAAATTGAGGCTAATTGGACAACAGAAGAAATTTGAGGTGAGGGTGAGTTGGCTTGTCTGATAACCACTTGTTACATCCATGGTGTGCAGAACAGCATCTCTGAACCCACAACATGTTAAACTTTGAAGTAGATGATACTTGTTCACCAAAATCAGAAAATAAAAAAAAAATTGGAAAAATTTTGCATAAAGAATATGAAAAAATGGAGCCATCTCCCTTGTATTATCGTTTCAGGCTGGTTGTATAATAGTGTGAGGGATATTTTCCTGACACACTTAGGTCTCCTAATGGCAACTGAGCATCCTTTAGACCCCTGAAGTTACTTAGATTTTGTTGCTGACCATGTCCATCCCCGTCTCCTGATGGCTGCTTTCAGCAGGATAACAGAGCATGTCACAAAACTTGGATCTTGAATGTGAGACTGAACTCAGGTGACCTCCACAATCACCAGATCTCAATCCAATAGAGCACCTTCACATAATGGTCGTGCAGTCGACAAATCTGCAGCAACTTTCTGATGCCATTATATCAATATGGAGCAAATATTATTGTTTACTGTAAGCTTATTTGAAGTAAACATGCACAGAAAGAATTGACTTGTTTTACTTATAACATGTTGGGCCTCAGACCCTCATCAGGCAAAGTTTATGCAAACAGTGCTTTGTTTTTCTGTCCAGTTAAGAGTTTTTGATCCTGGTTTACTAAATACAGTTTTTCTACTGATGACTGGACAGAACAAAACCTTTGCACATGGATCTTAACTCAGACACAAGGAAGATGTGACTGGGATGTTTTATTCACAAAAATGAATAGAAAGTAATCACGATAACTGATTGGCAGCATTGTTGCTCAAAATAGTCACCCTGGAGTTACCTTGACATAAAAAGTATAGCAGTATTGGATGGTAATTGCAGCTTACCACGACGTTGTTCCTTGGAGACAAATTGCAAGATTATTTAGTCATTATTGATGAACTACTTTTTCAACATGCATGCTCGTAGCATGGTGGGCAGTTGTGGCAGGAGCCTTAGTCTTAGAAGAACGTGGGTTGAAGCAGCATAGAATAAAGGTTGTCAATGAATGTAGGGGAATGTACTATAATAATAGTCGTGTGGCATGACATTTGGATCACACAGAAAATAGGAGTGTAGAGGATAATGTGTGTTAATCAACTTTCAGTTGTCAAAGTGGAAATGCTGACTAAATGAATGCATTGCCAGTATGCTGCTATCAGTAATGATTTCCACAATGCAAAGTGCAGCATTATAAAGGTGTGAAAGTGATATCATGGTTCATTAGTTTCTTGAATCTGTTAACTCCTGACTGCTGCTGATTATAGCCCCTTTCTCCCTATAGCAGACATCTTCCTGTAGCAGTGACCCCTTTAGGGTGGGGTGTTGTAACACGTTTGTACAACTGGATCTTTGCTTTTAGCGCTAATAATCAATCACAACTTCATCAGTTAACTCCCAACACAGGAGGTCGCAACCACAGCAAATCTGATCAATTAGTTATTGTCTGTCATCGTCCGCCACAACCAGCGAACAACACTCACAACAAAAACAGGATTATGTAACGTCAGGCCAGAAAATGTTTCTCTCTGCAGTCAGGATGACTTGTGACTAGATACAAACTCATTCTGTGCTCACAGAAATCCCTCTGGCTATGGCAGGACACATAAGCTCGAATCAAGTGGTGTTGTTTTTTTTTTGTTTTTTTTGTTTTTGTTTTGTTTTGTTTTAAGTAATTGAACTTCAAGGAAAAAAGAAAATCTCCAGTTATTTCAAAAGTGGGGCAAGTCAGCCAAATATTTATGCATCCTCCAGGAATTGAATAAGTCACTCCTCTGCAGTGAGTCTTCCACAGCAATCCGGTGTGCTATCATGAAAACAAACTGGTTCATCCTCACATTCCACTCTTGGCAGATATGGCCCCAGTGTAGAAAAGCCAAACAAGACTGGCTTCTACTGGAACACAGGGTCACCACCTGGAGTTGGCAGGCTGTCCTTAAAAGGCTATGAGCAGCTGTCAGACCGCTGAAGTTTTTGGAAACCTGAGTGTACCTGAAGGTAACCTGACAGGAAGCGGTCTTTGGCCAACAAAAGAGCGCAAACGCTTAACGTTGCAGCAACAACAAAGAGCACAAGGCCCATATTAAATACCTGTTGTGCTTTTAGATTTGTAGACTAGAATTTTGTAATATTAGGAAATAGCTGTACTCGGAGCCAAAGCAAAGGAAACATCCCACGTTGAATGTCATGAAATGTGCTGGAGAGGTGGCGGCCAGAGGAAGAAGCCAATAAATGTTATGAATCTGGATCATTTTCTTTAAAGTTGCGAGTTGCGTCAAATGCGTTTGCTTTGACTGAGGACTTCGCTTGTCAAGCCCACTTGCGGATCGCATGTATGTTAGATTTTTTTTTTTTTTTTTTTTTTTCTTGTTATCGCTGAGTAGATTTATCACAGTTTTCCCTGCAAATATTTCCAATATATTTTAATGGAGGTATATCTAACAAAACAAACTAGTCCGAAGTCCACTGCTTGTGTATCGCACAGATCTGCAAAGGGCGCTGGGTAAACTGGACCTAGCTCCGTGGTCCAAAACAGGACCTTATTGGTTTCGCTTGTTTCTGGTTGTTGGACCAATAATGGACAGATTTCTTTTGTTTGTTTGTTTGTTTTCCATCTCTCTAAACCCTGTTGTTTGGAATCTGGCATACTGGATTCACAAGAGAAATCTGCAGACACGGTTGTCACTTTTCCGTGGCAGGAATTCCAGGCAGGCATGTGGCGGGGCAAACATTTAGAGGAATGGACCCTTAATGGCCCCTTTTTGTTTGCATGTCTGTGTAGGACACATTAATGAGTTTGCAGTAATTTTGTGTCGGCAGCTTTTCCCCAGCTGCTCAGAAGAAAGTACCATGAAGTACATACATTCAGAAGTATCGCAGCAGGTGTATCTTAATGGCTCATTCCAGGATTTTTATTTTCCTTGCTCTTCTCTGTTGGCCATTCCCACATTTTATGACACATTGTATCTTCTCTACAGTGAAAACCTCATAACTCATTATACCCTCCCCCGCTTCCCTTCCACATTTTTTTCCCATGAGAATCGGATGTCAACAGGCCTCAGCCCTGTCAGGTGCAATCATCCCTCATCCCTTGCATGCTAAGGCCTCTTGAACAGAGCAAAAGCTGCAGGCCCTCCTGCTTTTGAAAGCACTAGCTCTGCCGAGGGGAGACAGTGGCATCCTGTCTTCAGGCTCGGCGCTCATCAGGGATCGTTCTGTATTCCTGAAGAGCTGCGGATTCCCTGAACTTGACTTCCTGTCTCCCGAGCGTGCCCCACTGCTGCCGTGCCTGAGCAGAAAAGCGGAACCCTGTGTTTTCTGAAAGCGTGAGCTTTCATTGCCTCCTCCTGTCGTCTTTTTGAAGGATTCACTTGGTGCTGACTCGCTAACGCAGAGATTGGAAGGGGAGGGGGGGGCTGAGGGAGTGTATATAATAAGAGGGGAGAGGCAGGAAGCCCCTGAATGACTGCAGGCTAAATGCAGAAGTTACTTCCAAGATGAGCTGAAGGCCTCGAAGTTAAACACATTTTTCTAAATTACAAGTGCAGCATGAAGCCAGCAAGACATTAAAGGTATCACAATGCTGAAAGCACACTTTTTAAAAGGGAGAGAACTTTGTTACTTAAGGAAGTTATAAAAACATATTTATAGGCATCACATGTGACGATCCCACAGAGGAGTGCCGTGAGTTTGCAGTTCCCTGCAGCTGTGCAGAGCTTTATGGAGTTGGCGCATGCAGCGTTCGTGTTTTGGCTCATTTTCATCACTCATGGTGTCATTTTTGGCTGCAGCAGTTTTCAGCTGGCTGTACCTGCTCAGCACCATGTGGCACATAGACAAAGTTAACAAAAGGCTAGTGAAAATATGGAGTGTTTGGGAGCTAAAGAGCCAGATGTTTCCCTTACTGTTAGCAGAGACCACAAAAGGGGAGCAAATATTGGGCATTAATGCCAGATAACCCCCAGTAATCATAACATCAGTTGCTGTTTTCACGCTTCTTGCCATTCTGTTTCGGTCCATTAGAGATTCTTTCCTGTAGTTGCAGCCAGATTTCCTAAGAAACCAATTATCATCTTCACCTCAGATGCAGAGTTTGATGGCCAATTAATCATCTTCTCTTGAAAGAATAATGCTGACACGCAGTTCCATTTCTTGGAACAAGGCACACACACCTTTCAGTTCGAGCAAGCTCAGGACACACGACTTTACCCGTGTTGTGTGGGCTTTTTTGTTTTGTTTTGTTTTTTTATAAAAAAAAAAAAGCTGGTGCTCCACAGCTAGACAAGTAATTTCACTGCCAAGTACTATTAAAAGTCTGTGCAGCCTTGTCATTAAAGCAGCTTCATGTCATAAACACCAGTTTGCAGGATTCGGTTATCTTCCCCAGCTCATGCTTCAGGCTGCGAGTTTTATTTCGAGCAACAAATGTCTCCCCGTAATGTACACGTGTCCATTTGCATGTGTCACTCCACTTTTGTGTTCATTTTGGTGTAAATGTTTACTTCATCTTCTTTCTGCTTGTTGCTACATTCTTTACTTCATTCTCAAGGATATACAGCAGCATATCCCCCACTGCAGCAGGCCATAACATTGCATCAAATAATCTCTGGGGCCGTAGATAGCACTTCCTTTGAGGATGTATCAAGTTCAAACCCCCAGTTTCACTTCCTTCCTGCTTGACCCTCAGATTTTGGGACAGCAGAGTTTTCTGACAACATCTGTGTGTGTTTCAGGCTACCAGGCAGTTTCTGGAGGAAATCAACAAGTGGACCAGTCAGCATGGAGTGTCTCCGCTGTCCAGGGAATTGGCCGTCAAGTTCCTCATGGCTCGCAAGTTTGACGTCCTCCGAGCCATCGAGCTGTTCCACAGTTACAGGGTAAGGGCATCAGTCATTATCAGCCCTTTCCTCTGTCCTCCCTCTGCTGCTGTGGATTCATCCCCTTCAGTTGAAGGAGTCTACTGTAATTTCAGCCTACAGCTAAGTTTACAAGTCCCCATTAAATCTGAGGATACACTGAATATGAAGCTGGAAGTTTTGGAGGGTTTTTTGTTTGTTTTTTAGTACATAGTATTTAAACAGGTCCTACATACAGTTCAGTATCAACAGTGCTACGGTTGTGTAAAACATACCTGCCATGTATGTTTAAGCTTGTTAAACGGGTGCATTGATACAAGGCTGTTCTTGGCTTTGTCCTGGCAAGGTTTTGATTTCATTTACATAACCAAACAATGTTATCTTTCATTTCACCTGGGTTTGCTGTGTCACACACACGGGAGTGGCTAGAGCTCGAAACACTTAAACGCAATAGATAACATTCAGTATAAGTGGGGTTTTTTTTTTTCTTTTCCCATTTTTCTCTCCCTCCCAGCAATATTAAAAACCAAACCAAACAAAAAAAACTTCCCCAGATCTCACCTGAAATTTTATAAATAAATTTCAGATTCAGTTTTTTTTTTCAGGTTTAGAACAAAATAGTTTTCAATCTAAGAGAAACTGAAAACGCCGGGCAAACTAAACACAATTTAAGTGGTTGGCAAGTTTTAATTCGCACTTTGACTACTCCAAAATCTCAAAGTGTGGGTATATTTAAAAAAAAAATAAAGAAAAATCCTGAAACTAATTTATCCCACATTTGAAGGGGGGGCACACATCCTTATGGTACAATGGTGAGATCAGCTAAAGGCAGAGATTGGATTAGTGTTGTCACTGTGGGCTGTGCAGATGGGTGCTGTTTTTATAAGGCCGCTCCTCTGCTTTGCTTAAGGTCACAAGCAGGTGAAAGAACACCTTAGTGACAATGATGTGATATGTGACGCTGCGCCTCCGTCAGCCAGGGTCAAACTGCACCCAAACAAGCCCCCTGCGTTAGGTTAGGTTTAGCTCCTTTAAAGGAGGGAAAAAAATTGAAGCCCTGACTCATCTCAAGCTTATAGCAGTTGTTTTGGTGAAAAGATGGTTTCCAGTTAATAGCTGCTCTAAATTTAGATTTCTAACTGAGAGCAGCAGACTGTTATGAATCTGTAACACGTTGCTTCTGACGTATAACTACAGTTTACTGACTTGTTCCAAAGAAAATGTACACTTAGTGCTATATTCTGGGTTTCTGTGTAGTTTTTATAAAATCTGCTGCAGTTGACAACAAGCGTCCCTCTTGGTTGACGAGTGTGGGGTGTCTTCACTGTGCCCAGAAATGGCAGCACAAGGCCCTTTTTCATTGAGCATATTTCCTCAGAGGCTGTTGCCAAGCAAGAGATGGCCTGAGCAGATGCATCACAAACCTCGGGGCCTGACACACACACCAACTCGCGCACTTATTTTATTTTTTAATTTTACATCGGGGGATATTTCAAGAAGCGGTATTCAGGCTTTTCAAGCTTTCCAGAAAGCTTGTTGCGAATCAAAATAGGGGCTGGTTTGGTCAGCTGAGGTTATGAAGTCTGTCTAAAGGAGGAACATGAAGTTTCACATGTTGGGCGTGCATGCTAAACCATGTTAACACAAAAATAGTGCTGGATGTAACTACTTTGTGTTAGAGGTCAAGTGAACTAGATGGCACGTGACTTTTTTTCAGTTTACTTTGTGGGGGTGGGGTGGGGGTGATCTTGTCTTTTGTATTTTGGAGCCTTTTTGAAGCATAACAGGCAAATGACAGCTATTCATGTCAAATAGACATGGCTGATCTTCTCTTTTTTTGCTTCCTGTTTGCTTGTTGTGCTCTTAGCCACCTCCCTGGGGAGAAATGCAGTGAAAAAAGTTTAAAAACATACTGTATATCTGTAGCATGCTGGCTGTATAATCTTCTTGTGCGGGGATATCGAGAGATCACCAAAGAGTCAAAATGAAAAAAGGATTAGGTGAATCTGAGGACTCACCTGACACTACGTGTCACAGAAAGGACATCTGGTGAAATGACTATCAAGTCAGAAACTGATAAAGGTGAAACTTTCAGGGCATCAGGTCCTACTGCAGGTTTTGTTTTTTGGGGGGTTTACCCTCTAAATGTCAATACTGCTCAAAATATGAACATGCAGAATGGCATTTATCAAATCGACAAACAAAAAGTTGCCAGGCAAGTTTCACACAAATTCTACCTTCTTAATGATTGTACTTGTGGCACCGTCCTTTTCTTGTAAAGTCATTTCAGTCATCAAGGTAGCATTCACCAGTGAGTAGCTGGCTCGCTCATGACCGCCTTCGGTGTGACTTTAAGAAGGATTAGTCTCCCCTACCACGCTGCAGCTCATTTAACACAGCTTAATGCTGCGTCAGCACCAGGACGAGGCTGGGGACAAGTCATTCGTTAGGAGAATGGGGGAAGGGAGGGGGCTTGGAGGGAAAGTTTCCAGTGCGCTGTTTGTTTGGAGGGTTAGGGAAATGAGAGGTCGGCTTTAAGTGTTGCCATAAAATGAAGAATCGAACCTGGTTTAGTGCCGCGAAAGTGGCAAATGATAAACCTCAAGGATCAATTTGCCACTTGTTCATTTCCTATTGTACAATGAGATGCTACTGTGAGGTTTTAAAATGCACAAAAACATGTTTTTCCCTGTGATGATGTTAAATAATAAACAGGAAATGCATTGCAGTATGCAGGGGGTTATTAGTCGGGGTTTAATTATGGGGACACGACAAATTTTCTGAAGTCTTTTTGCTGTCAGGGTTACTATCTATAAACTTTAATAGTTGTGGGTCATAGAAAATGTAGCATCTTGCAAATATCCAGTTTTAAAAAACAAATCGCCTCGCAGATCACCCCCTGTGTTTACGGTCTGAGGCCACAGATTGTTATATGACTGAGTGCAAAATTGGTACGATATTCTCTTAAAGACATCGTAGCGCCATATCACCCCGATAGAGCACTTCATTCTCACCCTGCAGGTTTACTTGTGGTCCCTGGAATATTTAAAAGTAGACTGGGATGCAGAGCCTGCAGATTTCAGACCCATTTGGGGAAGAGACTCTCTCTACTTTTAAGATTAGGCTTTAAAACGTTCCCTTTTGATAAATTATATAGTTGGAGCTGGATCAAGTCGTGGCAGATGGCCGCCCCTCCCTGAGTCTGTCTCTGTTGGAGGTTTCTTCTGTTAAAAGGGAGTTTTTCCTTCCCACTGTTGCCAAGTGCTTGCTCATAGGGGTTTGTCTGATTGTTGGGATTTTCTCTGTATAATTAAAGTGTTTACCTTAAAGTATAAAGACCATGAAGCAACTGTTGTTGTTGGTGCTATATAAATAATTATAAATAAATAAATCTTCAATCATCTTTAGAGTGGCAAGTAAGCACTTCAGGAAAGCTGTACGGTTTAACCAAGAATGCTTTTTGTGGAAAGGGAGTGTTCTAATATGTAACTCTACAGTTTCCTTCTGACGTATTTCATGGAGTAATGGCAGTCTAGTGAAGTCTGAATCTGTACATCCGTTACCATTAAGACCCGAGTGCTTACAGTCTTAAAAGGAATAAAAGGGTTGCAGAGAAATCGTGAGCTGCAGCAGTTCCCGTCAATCTGTAGAAAAGCTTCATTTAAAACTAAAGGAGGCGTTTTAATTTGGCCAATTTCAACAGCGGGAACTCAAAGTATCTCTAGTTTAATATTGTTCACAAAAAGTCTGTAAGATCAACTATAATTGAAAAGACACGCCTAAGCTGAAGTTTAAGACTTTCCACAGAAAGTGGAAGGGGGGGCTAGCAGAGAGGAATCCTCCCGGCAGGAAAGCCAGGCAGGTGATTCACTATTGTTCAGAAAGGAATTCACCTCAAAGTGACGGCCTGTTAGAGCTGCCCCACAGCTTGCCTTCACCTGCTGTGATCTGTTTTCTTCAGGAAACACGTCTTAAAGAAGGAATTGTCAGACTTCAGCCTCAGGAGGAGCCTCTGCGGTCCGAGCTGCTCAGTGGAAAGTTCACTGTGTTGGTAAGTGCGTTCCTGAAATATCCTCCACATTTTTAGATTCATTCAAGGTGTAATGTGTAACGTGCCCACGTGGAAATGTTGTGTATTAATATTGTGCGTGTATATGTTTAGTCAATTTCTACAACGTACCTCATCCCAGTGATTCCAGTGACGTTTAGTGTTTGTGTGTCTTTTCATCAGGCTTCTAATGCTGCTGCGTTAACAACAATAACAATGACTTTACTTCATTCCTTAGATTGAATGTTCAAAAACTAAGCCCTCATCCTGATGTGCTTTTTGGGGTGCAGGCTATTTGTTGACGTTCCAAGTGTGTTTCCTGGCCTTTTGTCAGCCAAATTGTGACCGTTAAAGATGCCGACTTCCACCGCACACACATGCAATCACACGCGCACACACACATTCCCATTTTCCCGCATTTCCCTTTTTTCCTTCCCCGCTGACGTGCCACAGCGGCATTGATGCTACACATCCTCTCGCCTGACGTCGGAGTTCTCCAGCCTCGGCAGCGGGCTTCACATCCTGTCTGGTGTATTTTTAGCCCTCGTGCCAGAGAATACAGGCTTATTTACTTACAAAGGAGCTTTTTCCAGAGGATCTCTGGTCACCAGCTCCACTCGAGTGAAGAGCCTCGGTTCCCCGGGCACCCCCATTCTCAGCACAGTTCAGCTTTGGCTCAGAAAATGCATTCTGTCTTTACCCCAGGAAGAAAATGAAGAGATCCAAGACCTGCGGCATCAGTAATGACAACAATTGTTCATTCTGTTGAACTGTTGACAGCCCTTTCTCTGAGCTGGCAACCAGCCAGCATGTGAACCAAAGTGCCCCCCTGTGGTCATTTTTCTTTTTCCATTCTTTCTTTTTGCACTTCTGTTTGGGTGTTGTTGTCACACTTAGCTCTAGTAAACTCCTTCGGAAACCACACAGTTTCTAAGAATGGCATCATAATTCATGCATTTGAGACACTTGAATGCTAGATATAAAGATATTCAGAATAAGGCTGGTATTTCTATGTGTGTGTGTCCATCTTGCTTATTTTCTGCCGCCTTGCTCATAACTCCACAATAAACAATACAGAATGAACCCAGTACTAATAAACAATCCCCAATTCAGTACAGGGTGGGGGTGGGGGGGGGCAGCAGTTGCCTGGAAAATTGTGACAAACTGCTTTTGCTCTGCTGAATGATAACCTGCCAGTATTGTGTGCTTGTGTATTTTCAGAGTGTACGAGACCCTTCAGGGGCCTCCATCGCCTTGTACACAGCCAAACTGCATCACCCCAACAAGACAGGCAACCATGTGGTGCTTCAGGCCCTCTTCTACCTCCTGGATCGGGCTGTGGAAAGGTGAGGAACATGGATTTCAGTGAATGAAGCTGCAACAAAACGGTCACATTTTGTTTTTAATTTTTGGTGAGAGTGTCGGGTAAAGTACTGGGTATTTGTTTTTCCTTGAAATACTGCATAGTGTGGCATTGTAGCCTTTAAACGTCTTACTTAAACACATCACTCGCTTTATTTCAGTGAAAGTTTCTTTTCTTTGAAGGAATCCTATGACTCAAATTTTGTACATGAAAAGACAGTCTTACTGGAACTTGTTTAAGTCTTCCCCAAAATGACGTTTATCTGCCGTGTGGGGAATAAGTTCCACTTGACAGCACGGGTAGTAGTTAACTCATTCACTGCCAGCCATTGGCAGTGAATGAGTTAAACCCATTGACTCATGCACTGCAATTGACGGCTATAGACGTCAATGGCAGTGAATGAGTTAAATGACCTAATGAAGATATCAAAAACCGGATTATTTTCCTTTTTGTTTTTGTGTCACAGCTTCGAGACTCAGAGGAATGGCTTAGTGTTCATCTATGACATGGCAGGCTCCAACTACACAAACTTTGAGCTGGACCTCAGCAAGAAGATTCTCAACTTGCTCAAGGTTTGGGATTTCAGTGCAGTATAGTGAATAGGTGCTGTAAACATCAAAAATGAGATGCACATGCTCGGATTATTCACAGGACCAGATGTAAACAGTACTTTCATTGATCTAAAGGAGCTGAAAGTCTTCATTCCTTTCCAGGGCTAGAGTAACGGCTAACTGCACATTTATTTCCATCTTAGAAAGTAGTAATCTGATTTATTTATGGATGTTTTGTCTTCCAGGATTTAAGTAACTGTCCAAAAAGGCAAATGAGTGGCTCACTGTGTGAGTTGATAGCCTTTAAAGTATTACTTAATCCATATGCAGTGGCAGTGGTACTTATTTTTGCAATTGCCTGCATTTAAGTGAGTTACACTTTAAACATGTAGCAGTATGTCCGCTGGAGTCAATAACACGGACTATTATGTGGTCACATCAGCAGCAGCGGGATGTATTCTGTGCCCACATATTGATCTCTGTGGAGCAGCTGTTGTCCTCAGTCACATACAGTACACATACTGTGTACTTAATACCTAGTGCCAAGTTTATCTTATGGTACTTGTGCATCTATCTCCTGTGTTTACACTCTAAACACAGGAGAGGTTGCCCCTTAATTTACAATATATTAATAAATATAATCATGAAGTTTAAAATGTGAGTTCTAAACAAAGAATTTGGTTTACTGTAATTTACCATCTTTGTCCACCAGGGGGCATTCCCTGCCAGGCTGAAGAAGGTGCTGATCGTAGGTGCCCCGGTGTGGTTTCGAGTGCCCTACAATCTGCTCAGCCTGCTTCTCAAGGAGAAACTGAGGGAGAGGGTAAATGTTTTGACTACTTCCTGTTGCTTTTTTTAATTGGTTCCATATCATGAAGTCAATTTTACATACGCAGGTAGGGGTGGGTTTTAATAATCGATTCATCGATTAAAATCGATTCTGGCTTGGATAACGTGATATAGATTCATTAAAATCCTGAATCGTTTTTTTTATATAAATGTATTTTGCCCGAAATGCCAGAATCTCTGGTGAAACCTCACAAAATTTTGACAACCACCAAACATTTAAAACAGTAAATGAGAGCAGGTACACGGCTTCGGCACAAAGACGTAAACACACTGCGCGGACCCGCGGATCAGAATCGGTGAGATGTCTCCTTTCTCACCTGACGGCACGGACACGGTCGGGGCTGAAAGCCGACAGCTCGCTGATTCTGTTTCGTCAGTCCGTGCTTTGTGTTCACGCCCTTTTTGCACTGATTCTAAAGCTGTTAGTTTGATCTCTGTCCAAACAATATTGACCGAACCAGCAGCAAAAGAAGATCCAAACTAAGCTTCACATAAACATCGTCATGGACTCCCTCTGACTCTTGCTGTTTTGCTTCCACCACAATAAAATCACACTTCATGCACAGCTCTCTCTCTCTTTCTCAGTGTACTTCAAGAACAGTTTCCCGTCTATCCCCGAAATCTGTTTTCTGCATTATTCACTTGTTTGTTACGCACAAGACAACCGTTATTTACAGCGCTGTCGGCCGATGTTTTTGTTTGGGTTTTTTTTCCCCTTTTACTTACTTCCGAAAAGAGAACCTAATTTCTGCCGTTCAACAGGCTTCTGAACAAATTAAAACTTTTTAAAATTATACAAAATGCAAAACGCTCAGCTGTGTCTCTAATAAAACCGCTGTAACTTCAGAGGTAATGTTCATAAGTTGATTAATGGTTTTCTTTCGTTTTTGATGTACTGCAGAATATTTTAATAAAATCCCAGGCCAGGAAAATCACCTTCATGTTTTTTCTGTGTTTTATCTTCAGCTACTTTGACACAAAGGCATCTGCTGTGACGCTCACACCTTTGATAAAGTCTTGCGAGTGTCAGCTTCCTTTTTATAGATACAAAAATATGTAAATGTACTGATCTGAATTATAATATTTCTGACTGTCTGAGGCAAAATTTCCCAGATTCAAATTGAATTGAATCGAATCGATTCAGGACCTTGTGAATCGGAATCGAATCGATTCTAGAAATCGGTGACGATACCCAGCCCTATACGCAGGTTCCTAACTGAGTGAGATGACACAAGTATTTGCATGCCAGCTGTAGAAAGACTGCAGTATTTTCACATTTATGTAAAGTGCACAAAAGAGAGATCCAGTTATTGTAGTCTGCCTTCAAGATATGGTAGTGCTAACAGGTTAAACTCACGGGCAAGAGTGCCTTTGACCTTTTATGCCGTTTTCTTTGCGGGTAAAAACAAATCCATCTCAGTCTATGTCTCTCCTAACTCCAGGTTCAGATGGTAAAAATGGCCGAGCTGCGCCAGCACCTCCCCAGAGACTGTCTGCCTCAGCACCTTGGTGGCCTGCTACCTCTGGACGCGTACAGCTGGAACCAGCAGCTACTGGCGGGCCAGAATGGCAGAATAGACCCTGTGGATGAATTGGTGGGCATCCCCTTTGAAGATGCCTCCATTCACGTCCCCGGACCAGAGTCCATGCGCCCGCAGGAGCTGCTGACGCACCTCGGCAGGCTACAGCGCTCGGGCATCCATCAGGAGTACGAGGAGCTACGCAAAGAAGCACCACCCGGAACCTTCCACTGTGCACAGTGAGTTTAGAGCAGCAGGCGCACATTCAGTGCTCACTTTAAAATCTGATTCTGTCTGGCTGAGCAGAGCTGCCAGAAAGATTAGTTTATTAATACCTGTAATCTTTTTATGCTGTAGGTGCAGCGTGCATTCTGGGAAGGACAAAAATTAGTAGCATTGTAATGCAATCTATTCCACAGCATGTCCTTTAACCCCGACTTCAATAGATGACCTTTCTAATATTTTCAGAATGTTTTGTTTTGTTCCTTATTGGCATTTATAAAGTGGAATGTATAGCTGTGCTTGGTGACTGCATCTTTTTCCTCATTTTGCATACTTAGCCTCTAGTTTTCTATAAATTCTTCAAGTCTTCTATAAATTATAGACCTCACTTCAATGTCACATGTAACTAAGTAGCACATGACCAGAAAAGCAAAACTTTAGTTCAGTGTGTGTCGACTGTTATTGTAATTGTAAACCGCATTGGGCGGCAGCATTAAACTTTTGTTTTGTCTACAGAGCAGCCTACAATCAGGAGAAGAATCGCTACGGCGACGTGTTGTGCCTTGATCAGACGAGAGTTCGTTTGAAACCCAGAAAGAATGAGGTAAATGCTGTTTTAAAAAATGTGCATTTCATTTGATCAGTTCCATACGTGGTCACTCTTAGCTGTCAAGCTTAAAACTTCTAACTGGCTACTGCACTCCCAGTACTCAGCGGGACACCTACCCAACTAGCTTATAAAGCAAACGTGTAACCAAACTGTTGGATTTTCTCCTCTAAAGTCTCTAATGCTCCGACAATTGAACTGACATGATGTGTTTGGCATTCTGTTGACCTTTTGTGACTGAGTTTTGTTGCTCTCACAGAGATCAGACTACATCAATGCGAGTTTCATGGACGGCTACAAACAGAAGAATGCCTACATTGGTACTCAAGGTACGACAAGTTAATTTATTTAAAAGGACTGTTTTGCAGTGTTATGCCAGTGGCATAACACTGCAGTCCTGTTAATGAGCCAAACTGATATCATCAGTAATGTTAAGTGGACCCTACAGCCAAATTAGTGTGTGACTACAAAGGAACCTTTTTAAATGAGGATATTTGGTCATCAGTCTAAGTGGGCACTGTTACTACCACTGCTGTGTCATAAATGGCAATAAATGTAACTGAAGCATATAGGTGGACAGTGGCAGTAAGCTGAGGTGGACAGTTTGTTGCCCAATAAAATAAATATTATAATAACAGAAGTTAATACTTTCAAAGGTGTATTTCAAATTACTCTACAGTAAGTTACTGCAGATTTCTGATTAATTGAACTCTTCTGGAGTAAGGTTTTATATAAACACTTACAAGTACAAGGAGAAAAATGTTACTAGGAGGTATGTACACTGCTCAAAGCATTGTCAGTGTCTCTGCTGGTAACATGAGGTGATACCTGAACCCTACAGAGGTTGCACAGGTAGTCCAGCTCCTCCAGGATTCCACATCAATGTGTGCCATTGCCAGAAGGTTTGTGTCCCCCAGCACAGTCTCAATAGCACGGAGATGATTCCAGGAGACAGCTAGATACTCTAGGAGAGCTGGACAGGGCTGAAGAACGCCTTTAACCCATCAGAACTGGTATCTGCCCCTTGGTGATTAAAAAATGACCTCACGTAGGCCACTGGTGTGAACATGTCTGACCAAACAATCAGAAACAGACATCATGAAGGCGCTATAAGAGCCTGACAGGTGCATAGCACCGTTGAACCCGATTGGCATTTACCACAGAATACCAGAATTGGCAGGTCCATCACACTCCATGCTTTTTACAGATCAAGGCATGTTCACCCTGAACACATGTGACAAACATGAAAGGGTGTGGAGAATGGGAGAATGTTGTGCTGCCTGTAATATCGTTCACCGTGACTGGTTTGGTGGGGAGTACCTGATGTCATCAGGCATGCATAGAATCACATGGAGGCCATACAAACTACTGAGTACTCTTGAGCTGCTGTATCAACACTGTATCACTTTTTTCGTTTGGGGTTTTTTGTTTTCTTTTTTTCTCTCCAGGGTTTCTTAGAATTCAGCCCTCTGTAGATTATCATTTCCAGCCAATGATGTAGCACCCTTTCATTCCTAACACAGTACAGAGTTGTTGTTGTTTTTTTTCCCACATTAAGATCTCATGTGTTTTCAGTGTGTTCCTCCTTTCTTAATTTCTTTTTAACACTATAGTTCAGGTAGAATTGTATTTGAACAGCTGGGAGTGAGAATAATCACTCATGCACTGATACGACCAGTTTCTGATGGTTTTGCAACATGTACCAAAACGCGCTCAACACCCAACCTTGCACAAAACTTTACTTGCAGTGCAACATTTCTTCTCTCACTACAGGAATCCCTAGGCTTCCAGGAACATTTGTAAGATCAGTGGGAAGAACAGTAACACTAATGACCGTGCACCTGAAGACCTCTGTAGTATTTTACTTAAGCTTGTGTCCATAAATACGCCGTCACCTCTGAGAATGCTGGGAAAACCTTTGCTCACTTCTGGGACTAACAGTTGCTGACTGTATGAAGACCAGTTCTTGTATAAATGCCCAAAGTTGATCATTTCTGAAAATAAACAGATTATGTCATCCTGATTTCTGAAGACATTTCACTGCTGTAATTCAATGATTCAGAAACGACTGCTAAGACCATCAAAATTATTTGGCAGTCTTACACAATGAGCTGAATGTTTGTCTTTATTGTGGGTTAATGTATCTCATTAAGGAGCTACTCCATGCAGTTAAATGAGTATGACTCATTACGCTGGGATCAGATTTTAATTTTATTTATTTTTACTCACTGTAATTTTGATTGTCTTCGACTTTGGTGTTTGTATTGTGCAGGACCACTAGACAGGACCTACGGTGATTTCTGGAGGATGGTTTGGGAACAAAATGTCCTTGTTATTGTCATGACAACCAGGTAATGGAGTTGATGAACTAAAAGTATCTGTTTTGATTTTTAGAAGTTGAATCTGTGTTAATTTTGTCAAATACGTCCTGACCCTCTGTCGCAGGACCGACGAAGGCAGTCGGAGAAAGTGTGGGCAGTACTGGCCTCTGGAGGAAGGTGGACAGGAGGTCTATGGCCACATAGCAGTAGTGAACCAGAGGGTGGACCGCCACAGCCACTACAACCACACCACTCTTGAACTGCACAACACTGAGGTGAGAAAAAACATTTTGCTTAATGTTGCAGCCAAAAAATATCTGGCATTGCCTGAAAAGCACCAGTAACAGAGTGGGATTGATATCCTCATCATATTCTTTGCGTTCCCTAAAATGTTCAAAGTACTCCACTCCCTGGTTCAGTTGAACAAGCAGAATGCATTTTCTGTCGTACATATTTTCTATCATAAAGCGTATAACCTGTAAAATTTTATTTGTGTATTCAGACATGTGAACAGAGACAAGTGAGTCATTTCCAGTACCTCAGCTGGCCCGACTATGGCGTCCCCACCTCAGCAGTGACTCTGATTGACTTCCTGGGAGCTGTGAAGAGACAACAGAGAAAAATGGTCAAGGCTCTGGGATCTCAGTGGACAGGCCACCCGCTGGGACCGCCAATGGTGGTCCACTGTAGTGCAGGGATTGGGAGAACAGGTGAGATGCAGGGATAAAAACCTTCTTCTAGGGCTTCGGGCCGTTTTATACCCACCGTGCAGTGCCTCACAAACTGCACCCAACAGCAAAGTTGTCTGCTGTCGCTGCAGCTGGGATGAACACAAGTGTTGTTCCTGTCAGTTTTTACCACTATTTTAATGATCTAGTCATCCAGAAGCTCACGTTCACAGATTATACAGAGCTAGATGGAGCAACAAATCTTGCATCTTTTCATTTGAAAAGATGCAAGATTGCTTTAGTGGTGAGAATACTGTAGCAGGTACCTGCATCTTCATGGCTTGCATGAATAGATGCATGTAAAGTGACCAACACGATGGGTGTGCTTGTGCTTTAAGGCCTCAGTCACACAGTCTTAGCAACCCATCACCAACCACAGGTTGCGCAAACAAAATCTATATTCCCTGAGTGGTTGGAGACTGGTTGCTGGCTGTTAGTATGTGAACTAGCCACACAGCGAGTACTGCACCAAAAATTCTCCTTACTTTGGTAACTAGCAGATTGTTGCGGTTGGCCCTGATTTGACTACCTGTCTGCAGACCCTCATACAGAGAGGGTTTGTCTCCAAAATAAGTCATGCCTTTTGAAAGGTGTTGACTCCAATGCTAAACCACAACTTTTACTCTGATGGGAAACCTTCTGTTTCTAGTTTGCGTTGCATGGCTTCAAAATTTCTTACCACTGAGCAAGCAGTTGCAAAGTATTTTCAGAGAAGTTTGCATGATGATGCAGACTGTGAGTCGCTGCAGCAATCTGCTAGCAGCCAAAAGAATCGCAAGGAGGTTTTTTGGTACAGCAACATCCTGCAAAGAGTAACCTGAATATTCTGTTTTCCTGAATGAGTATGTTTATCAGACTGTATGAGAATAAGGCTTTTAACCAACATGATAGCGTTTCATTGTCTGTAATCTTAAAGTGTTGCCACTAACCCGCTGTTGTTGGCAGGTACCTTCTGTGCCCTGGACATCTGTCTGTCCCAGCTACAGGACGTAGGCTCACTTAACGTGTGCCAGACAGTGCACCGCATGAGAACACAGAGGGCCTTCAGCATTCAAACCCCAGACCAGTACTACTTCTGCTACAATGCCATTTTGGAACACGCCCAAAGACAGGGCCTCATCCCAGCCAATCAGTGAGCTTCAGCCATGACCTTCCAAACCAGTCCATGAGCCCTGTGATTCCTGCAGTCAAGTCTGTTAGCTCCAAGCCATGTTTTGTGATCAGTTAGCCCAGGAACTGTAACTTCCTCACAGATGCTGTCCTTACAAAAGATAAAAATAAAAACTAGGCCATAGCTTTTTGGCAGACCAAGACTGTGATGATAAAAGGCTTGATTGTTGACATAGTGTTTTTAATGATGACGTTTCTGGCAATGTGACGTTTTTGTTTATTTGCTGAACATGTCTCCAAAAATGCACGTCATTGTGGAGAAACTGCTCAGCGCAGCACAGTGGTGTTACATGCGTGAGATCAGGTCCAAGATCTTTTTTCTTTTTTTTTTCTTTTTTTCCCAAAAGTAGTTTATCCCATTGAACCTTTTAACATGGACACACAGTCCAAAAAACTGCTCTTTCATTTTCCTTAACTGCTGCTGTAGTGTTTCATAAGTGTTTCTTTGCCATAATAAATGCCACCTCGGATGAGACGGAACTGTGGCTGCCATCTTGTTTCATGTGTTCTTGGACAAATTGTTCTCAGTGCGGTTGGGAAAAATTGGGGTAAAATTGCTTGAACCATTACCATGGCTGTTCACTTTGGAAGCGTGTCTATGTTGAGTAACGGTGTGTCGTGATAAATGTTTGAGCTTTGGGAGAGTCAGATTGGGATATTTTTCCACCACTGTCCTTTCTCACGTGTAGACCTGAGGGGGGGGGGGGGGTGCTTATACCACTGGAACTGCGGTTTAGGCATGCAGAGCGTGCTTTAGGCAGATGCAGCGGGAAAACTGATTATGCTTTTTCACTGACTTTCTAATTGGGAGCCAGCAGGCTGAAGACCGACTAATGACCGATTTGGCTGCAGACGTCGTAGGTGAAAACGGCAATGGATGGTACGAACTACTTTTGCATAGTCTCAGGAGTGTCATACCAAACACAAAGTGAAACCACAGTCAGGATAGAAGCAGTTTCATTCCATCAATGTATTCTCCTCCAGCCCAAATAAGTAAAGCACATCCAAAATGAATCCTCTCAAATCCCAAATGGCATCATTCATTTCAGTCCATGATCGTGCCTTTTTTTTTTTTTTTTTTTTTCTTCTTGTTTTTCCCCCCTTGATATTTAGCAGAAGGACCCTTTCTGCTAAATATGGAGTCATGGCAGCTTCGCTTATAGTGAGATGGGCCATTGAGCTTTCGTTATTGTGGGAATGTATTCCTAAGCCCCCCACATGCATCCTCACACACTTGCTTAGAGCAGCCCATGCTGCAGTTACTATGCCATTTAAGCATGCATCTGTACATCAGTTAAGACCTCATGAGTAGTGCAATACTTTTTTCTTTTTAAAAAAACAAAAAAACGAAAACATGTCTTAGCACTTTGAAATAACTATTCCCAACATGCTCTGAGATTGGTCATTATGGCAACGGGATTGGAGGAGGAAAACCGTAATTATTTTGCTCTACACGTGATGCTGGGATAACTTGATTGTTATTGTAAATTTAGTGATGATTAAATATAAACAATTTACTGTAAAATGAATACAAATCTGCATAGTGCTTTACTGGGACAAACCGAGCTGATTTTTACTGGGAAAACCAGACAGCGAGGGTAGAATAGTTGAACCAAGCACAAATCTGTGCCTACACCTTATGAAGTCCTTCTGGGCCATGTGAGCATCAGAAACTTAAATATAATTTTCATTATTATTGTTGCTTTCAGTTCTCCAGACTGGATGTAATCTGTGCTTTCATTTGGTCCCAGTATCTTGCCATTATTATTATTATTATTATTATTATTATTATTATTATTATTATTATTGAGTACATGTACAAAAACTTGTGTTTATGCGTTGGGGCCAGGGAAGGGGGGGGGGGGGGGTGTTCTTTGCTACAGAATTCATATTGAATTTGCTTGTAGTGAAGTTTGTTTTGTTTTTTTCTGTCTACCATCCTTGTGTGTACTTTTTTTTTTTTTTTTTTTTTTTTTTTTTGTAGACTTTTCCTTTAAATAATGAACACAAATGTGCGCTATTTTATTTTTCTATTATTCAACAGCTGTTTTCATACGATTAGCTAGGATTATACAATTATCTACATTAATTTTATATTTGTTCTGTTATAACCTGTTTATCATTCGTATGACTAGTGATTAAAGTTATACTGTATTAAATAAAATTAAAAAAAACCTATGCCAACCTGTGTCTTTGTACAGGCGGTGTGTTTCTTGGGTTTCAAAGCGGCACTTTTACTGTTCTTCACTGAATATGGTATCATTGTGTCGACAAACGCAGCTTCAGTCTTGTACTTAATGCAATGACATAAATGAAAACATGACAATTATAAAAGTAAAGCTAGGAATAAAAGATGTCTCTCACATCGTGCGCATGAATCAGTTTTTCTGATTTTAAATAACGATTTGAAAGCTGCACAACGGAGCAGATTTAATGGTATGCTGCTGTTGTCAAACCCATAAGGCAACTTTATTGACTTGGTTCCTGTTCACTGCGCTCAGCTTCTTGAGGAAAAACGTTATTGCTGTACATTAACTGGAGCAAAACCTGCAGGCTAGTTTAAGCAGAAAACTCAACCTGCATTGCATCATGCACAGCAGCATGCCTCACTCTCCTCAATTCACACCAAAACCCTTCCAATCTCTTGGTCTGCTTAAGTTGTTTCAACCTCTTCACCATGCCTGCATCCACCTGTAAGCGCTGGGGATTTTTTTTTTTTTTTTCCATCACTACCCAACTTCTCTGGTTTCATATTTGTAGAGAGTGATGAGCCTCGAACCACCAGCTGCATTTTTGCTGTAATAAATCAATGGTATAATCCTCTGATACCAAATGTATCATTTGACATGAGTTTTTGAGACCTCTGCATTGTAAGCAACAAATCGCACAAGCTTGAGCAAACTGATATTTAAGTTCGGTTGTAATTTATCAGAAGCTTCAAAAAGCACTCTTAATTATTTTATTTTTTTAAAGCAAGTCAAGTATCTGAATACATTATTGAAGAAGCTCATAAAGTTACACTTTGCTAGTATGTGTATGGAGAAAATCCCAGAAGATCCACAGTTTCTAAAATACTGGGACCAGCCCATCCATGACACGTCCAAAGTCTCCTAGATCACTTCTCTTCCCCATTATGTCAGTTTGAACTTGACCATGTCTAAACGCATTGAGCTGCCCCTATGACTCGCTGATAAAGAGATTTACCAGATTCTGAACAAGTGTATCTAAAAAGAATGGCTATTAAGTCTATATGAAAAATCATTAAGCAGTGACCAAATCTTTACCCAATTGAACACTTTTTTTTTTTTATCCAAAAATAGCAACGATCCCTCAGAGTGACCCAGATTTTCTCCCTGCGCATTTATTGGTAATAACTAATAGCAAACATAGCTTTAAAAAAAAAAAGTAGCTTCTCGCCACAAATACAATCGTAGAGACAATATGATCTCTTCCTTTATATAGCATTGATACGGGGCTTACAAAGTGCAGAAATAACTATATAGCTATAGACTATTAAATAAGAGGAAGGTTGCTGTTTTCACTGTCTACTAAGGCATTGTGATTGTAGACGGTATTAAAACAAAAAAATATTTTTTTTCCTTTATAATTACAGAACAGTCTGCGCAATGAGCTCAATTACAGAACTTTTCAGTAATTTCACACATTGATTTCTTACAGTTTAAGCAGCATTTCTTTATCATACAGAAATCCAGAGGAGAATTGTTGACACTGCATTTCTTTCTCCTTCCTTCAAATATCTCCGTGATTAAGTCCAGTTCTTCACACTGACAGAAAGCCGACTTTCACTGGTAGAGCTTCGTGTGGCCCGCGGTGTAAAATGAACTTGACACCCCCACCGCCGCCCTCGGTAATCCTCCACCAGTATCGGAACTGCAGGTTTTGCGCGTGGTGGAGAGGATGCTGCCTCGGTTTTTAGCGGGTCATATTCAAACGCAGAGTGACGTGTCTTCCAGTTTGCGCCAATGCCAGTGGAGAGGGGGCGTGTCCAACTATTTTGTTACAAACACGAATCCGGAGTAAGGAGTCTTTTTACTGGGTATGTAACGGCTGCTTAAACTAAATAATATCAAGAGTGTCGCTGCGTTACGATGCGTGTGATTGTTGCGAAGGATCTGAGGGCGGTCTGGTGTCAGTGGTGGCTTTTTTTTAACATTCTTATTATTTTGTGCGCGTAAATGAATTGCGAGGCTCTTGTTTCGCGAGTAAACGGCAGCAGAATAGCCAGCTTCTTAAGGTGTTGGCTGCTTAAATGTGCGGGATGGCATTATGTCGGCCAGTAAACAGCCTCCCGGGGCTGTGTGGACACCATCTGAGGCATCCCCTCTGTCTGCGAGTCGAAGCATTTTTGTCTGCAGCGTTGTGTGAGCGTGTAATGGATCGGCAGGGGGAAGGAGGGGAGGGGGTGTAGTTGTTGTGGTGAGACAGGTTAGACATTTTTACTCCCGACTAGTGAAGTAAACAAAGAGAGCTGCAATACGCGCGGTGGTTCTGTCTGCGGGACCCGAGAGAGGGAGAGGGGGGGGGGGACGCGGAGAATGGCGTGGCTCCGGTATTGCCACACAGCTCCGCCGTAGTTCTCGTTTCGTTTGACTTTGGCATTGTTTAGTAAGGACGACCGGATCGGCTCTTTCTGTCCGCAAAAGCCGCCGTGCTGGCCGCCGAGGCCCCACTGAATCTCCCAGTCAACCGGTACTCACGTAAAACAAACCGCGAGTGAGTGAGTGTTTTAGTGCCGCGAACCCTTTTGTTTGTGGACTCCGCAGCCAGCGTCGACCGAGCGAGTGCGCGGTGCAGACGGGCTGGCTGGTCCTGCTAGCTGTGCGCCTCTCCGCGTTTCATCCAGATGGGAACTTAAAGGGGAGCACTTTAATGTTACGCTTTTTGTTCGGTTTGGAGCGTTCGTGGAGATGGGTGTAATTATAACGGGGGGGAACCAACTCGGGATAGTGAAGCTGTGCGTGTGTATGTGTGTGCTGCAGCTGAATCCTCTGCCTGGGCTGGAGGGAGGAATCCCGGGCTGCTGTTGCAGCTCCGCCTGTCGTGGGCGAGGGTTTATTTCGGAAGTTCCACCTTTTTAGGGGATTTGTAATGCGGGATCCGTGCAGCGATTGGCTGCAGTGCCTCCCACTTCCCCGCCCCCTTACTGTGGGAGGGACACAAGCCTTAACGCTACAGCCCGCCCACAAAAGTCACGTGCTGCAAAACTCCAGGAAGTAGTTAATTGTTTTTCGAGATCTATTGGTTGGGTGGATGGATAGATTACTTAATGAACGTTAATAGGGAAAATGCAGTATTGCAAACAGCAGGGCAGACAAAAAGAATTAATACATAGATGCAAAAACTAATTTAAAATAGAAACCAGAAAGACCGAAAATTCCAAATATTTATTTATTTATGTTTATATTATAGCTCCAACCATCACAGCATTTTAAATGCATAGGTCCTGGACAATAGCAGCCACTGCAGCAGAAAAGTCCTAACTTTTTTTTTTGTAAAACAACTCCTTGAAACATTTTTTGTGGGAAGTTGAACTGTAAATCTACTCTTACACAATACCGCCAAAGGAACCCTGCATCTAAGCATTATATTTTACATTAAAATTCTGCAGACTATCTTGCATGTAGAAAAGCTGCAATGTGGTATGATGTGAACTAAACTTCAACTAAACTTCATCTTAGAAGAGCCATACCATAGAGCCCCAATCATTCTGTTACTATATCCATTGAGTCAAAAAACAAAGAAATATCAATAATCACACTTGTCCTTTATTTATTAAGTAGTTATTATTTATTGAACATCCATCAGTTGTGCAGTAAACAACATGGAATATATGTGGATGTGTTGCTGTTGTTGATTGTTGAGGTTAAAAGACCAAGACTTACAATTTAAACCAGTGGTGTCAATCACATTTTACACTGAAGACAACATACTGTATACTTTGATCATAAGTGGGTGGGATGAGTAAAAACATTTTTTTACATAAAATACAGAAAAGATTCTACAGAAAAGGTTCTGCCAATTCATTGACCAGACTGTCCTGTAATTATAAAATATGTTTTCATGAATTCACAGAAAATGTACTTGTACCCCCATGGACTCAATGTAACAGAATCCAAAAAACAAAACAAAACACAGAATTGTTATAGTACATAGTGGAGAAACTGGAACTTTTCTGTAATATAACTGTTTATCTATTATTTAATTACTTTAGCTTAGTAGTAATGGAACTGGGGTTGAGGGGCATAGTTGGAAAACCTGTAAAACTTATGAAAATACAGTTAAAAGTTCAAAATCTATGCATTCCTTCTCAAAGCTGGCCAGTGGGCAGGATTGGAGTCTTGGCTGGGCCAATTCTGGCCTCCACGTCTTATGTTTGACATCACCAGTGGATGCTATTTAAAACCCAGTAACTGCCGTCTGTATATTAATGTTCAAATTCATCTTCAAAGCAAGAGAAAAAAACTCTCAAATGCTCTTTAAACTTTTCCCTGGTCAGTAACATGCTTATTCCTCTTGATAAAACTCATGCGGCGCCTTATCTAACACCTCCGTGACCGTGTTATACCTTAATAATGGACAGGCTGTGCTTTCTACGTTCGTCTCTAAACATGGTGCTATTATGCTTTCCCCATTTATACTGCAGCTGAGCCTCTCCGCTCTGTGCTGGCATTATCGCGCTTCAAGTCAAAAGGGTGTGCTTGGTAACTGCTCGAGAAATCTTTGATTGACAGTTCAATTTCACAACCGAATACGTCGCCCCGCCCTTGTCCGGGTTCTTCGAACAGACTGACCAATAGCTCCTAAAAGGAGGACCGCTTTTCACTCCAGGGTGAAAACCCCGCCCACCCCAGCTAACCGAACGGAGATTGTTTTCGTTTGTAGGGGAGATTCTCACTTTGTAGCTTGAATTGTTTATTTCAAGTAATACTCCATCGATTAATTGCTTTTTGCAGATACACTGAGTTTCTGTCTTCTCCAGTCAGTGGTGTAGCCTTTCACCACGAGCGAACGGATTATCGTACCATCATCACCGAACTTCTGCTTGCTATTTGGGAGAGAGGGGTGAGTTCATTCAGCAAGCTAGTGTTGGCAAGCTAACTCCCTCCGGTCAGAAGACGTTTTAACAAGATCACGTAGATGATCGATGCTTCTTTGTATGCCGTTCACTCATAAGTTGATCTAAATCCATCAGTGTGGCAAATCAATAGCAAATATTCGCCGTTTCAGCGAGAGCCCACCAGATCGCTAATGGCTTAGCTGCATGTGCTTCCCTCTCCTAGCCCCGGACAGCGATCGGTGTCAGGCTACTCATGTTGTTTACATTAGCTAGCTGCTAGCAGACAGCAAACAACTCCCGTCGACAGAACAAGTTCCCAGCAAAGTTAATTAAAATAAACAGTATACATTTATTTTAGCCTGACCGTTCAGCAGGGTGCCTTGCGTACGAGTTGCTCTTGGCTCTTACCTGCTGGAAAATGGGAGTGTAAACGCGCTGAACTCCTGCGCCACGCTCTAAATGGCGGGCGTGGGGAAAGCGTAACTCGAGGTCGCTGCTTGTAAAGGCCTGTAAACGGGACGGGAGAACCGCGGTTGTGGGGCTGTTACCGTGTAATAGACACAACCGCGTTTTCATATTGGAGGACTGTAACGTTACTACACTGCGCTTCTGTCTGTAAATACCACAGGCTGGCTTTCTTTGGCCGTGCGGAACGACTCGTTTGCTGGCACGGTGGAACTCAGCTGCTGGTGGGAGCAGAGAGGAAGCGTCAGAAGCAGCAGCGCACGAGCACTCGAGTTTATCATTGTGTTACTTTTGCTCGACACACGCGTGTAGAATTTTATTAGCTGCCTGACTTTATCGCTTTTATCTTTTTTTTAAGTACGCCATTCCTTCGAGTGCCCGCGAGTTGCCGTCGTCTTGAGGAAGTTGTGAATGGCAGACCGACTTCCACGTTCCCACAGCACCTGTTTGTCGGTGACGTAGGCTGTGTGTCTCATTGGCTGCTCGGAGCGCGAGTCGTACATTCAGTTCATGCTAACGTTGTCATCCATGTATCACGTAGAGACACGGGACAGATAAGACAAGGCACAGGGGATCCGCGACAAGCCACAAGTTGTCGTGGAAATATTTTAACCGGTATTTTTGTCAGCGGCGTAGCCAGAAATAACAGAAAAATACACAATACACTTTGGCTGCGTGTTGCTGAGGGAGGGGGGGCGGGGTATAATTAAATCATGTTCATCGATTCATTAACGTGGCTATTACTTTAATGTAGCAGTTGATTTAATTGCCTGTATACTGCCGTATTATTATAGCTAATACTACCTGTGTATATTATGTATACATTTGAAAACTGCAAAATAATAAGAAACTAGAACTCTGACGAAAATTAAAGTTTATTATTTCCATCCAAAATACACTAAAGTAGAAGCTGAAAGCAGCAAAACATGCAAGTACTTAAATAAAGTGCAAGTACACGGAGCAGTATTGGAAAGTAGTGAATTACCCATGATTAAATTATTATGGTACACACATTTTGTAGCTTCATCAGCTACATTATTTGTGATTCAAGTCCTTGTTTTAGCCAGTTTTTTATGTGCACTGCTGGAGTGGTAAACACCATTTTTTCATTTTTACCATACTCCTGTACAGTTGTCTTCTTCCCTTTGAAAAATACTGGCTAAAATGTGTTATGTTTTTAATTTAAATATGGGCAGGAATATTTGTAAAACTAACTTAAGAAAAAAAAACTTATTAATCAGAAGGAAATTCATACACAGCAACCAGGCTTCCCCCACACATAATAAAATCAAAATAGAAAATTCACTAAATACAAAATATGTTCCCCGGCCTCACATGGGAACTTTTGCAGTAAACGTAACTTTGTGGCATTCTTGCTGCGGCGGGCAAGAGGGAGGGTACAGATAACACTGGTGCAGAAGTGCACAATGCAAAACAACAAAAAGACCCCCCCCCCCCCCCAAAAAAAAAGAAAGAAAAAAGAAAGAAAGAAGAAGTGGGGACTCAAGACTCCCAGGTGCTGTATCCTGTGTGTAGTTCACCTTTGCCTGCCAGCTTTTCTTGAATTCTCCAAACATGCACATGGCCGAACAGCTGTTCATGAAGCGCCATATTCATGCATAAAATTTGGATATAGTTTCTAATGAGAAAAAAATGCTGTCAAAGTAGTCAAATCACATGTTAATGAATCAATATGGTCACATTTTATTGACCTTGATAAACGTAGAGGCTTCTTTTTGGTGCTGAAAGCATCAGACGTTTCAATAAATCTGCGTACTGTGAAGATGGTTATGCAATCATTTTCTGCCACAGCCAAACAAGAAAAGTGGTTCACTGTGTGTGTGTTTGTGTGTCTATAAATTCACAGTACAAGCAAAAAAATATATATTCCCACAAATTCTTGAATGAAATTGTTAGTGTGATGTAATCGATTCAGATAACTTCTCAGAGGTCTGAGAAAATGGGCTCCATATGTTGCTGTGTATTTACAGATCTCGCAGCTCTCCCGAGTATGCGTACATAATGAAGCGGCGTGGGGAGGATCCGGAAACGGTTTTTGCGTCCCCGCAGCGGCGCCTCGGTGGCAACGCGGAGGCTTTCCAGCATCGTGTCTTGGCCCCTGCTCCAGCTCCGGCTGTGTACGAGGCCGTGTCTGACAACATGCAGCCCACAGCAGGCGTCCAGTACTCCGTCCCACAAGGATATCAGGTACACCGCGTTGGCCCGCTCAAGATTTATTTGATCGTTTTGTTTGAGGAGTTATCATTTAGTGAGGACATAGCAACTTTTCTTTACTAAGCACTCACAACTCATGCTCCAGGCTTCCCCACCTGTCAGCTGTGCACATTCTGTCTATGTGTCTCAGTTTATATCACCTTGAGGGGACTGTTGTTGTGATTTGGCACTACCTAAATAAAACTCAGGACTATGTGGCACTTTCACATGGTACTATTTGCTGTACTTTTAATAAAACCTCTCTGATTTCCTAGGTTCCCACAGTGGCCCAGAACAGTGGCGGGCATGGGCACACTCCAAGCCCAGCTGTCCATGGGGGCTCCCACCACCACAGCCCGGCAGTGCAGTCCCACGGGCCCTCGGTGATGTCAGGGCACACCCATACAGTTGCTCCTCAGGCCTCTGCACAGGGCCAGCAGCAGTTCCAGAGACTCAAGGTCTGTAAATCTAATTTTACTTTTACAGTTGAAAATGCTAAAGAGGTTTGGGGAAATTAACAAAGCTACATTATTAGAACTTCTCTGGAAATGAGTTTATTTTTAAGTCATTTGCTTTTTAGTTTGTTGTTTTTTGGTAGCTTTTATTTAAATTTGCACCATGATTGTAAAAACAAATAAGATCAATTCATAGTGATGGTTCATTATGCCTTAGACTGAAACATTTAAAATGTGTGGTAGTAGATTAAATCTGCCCTTTTTAGGCAGATCACACATCAGTTGTGAAATTCAGTTCAGTTTATAGCTGATGCAGGTACCAGTGTTTTGGAAAAAAAAAAATCATGGCACATAAAGCTGGCTTTCCTCTCTCTCTCTTGCTCTCCCTAAGGTGGAAGACGCTTTGTCTTACTTGGATCAAGTGAAGCTGCAGTTTGGCAACCAGCCACAGGTCTACAACGACTTTTTAGACATAATGAAAGAGTTCAAATCCCAAAGGTGAGGCCACGGTGGTTTTGATTAAAGATTGATCCCTTAAAGGTTGACCGATTTTCTAGAGCAAATTTAAAATTTGATCGTGTTACCTACAGGAGTAGACGAATAAATAAATATTCAATGGCAGGAAAGTTATAATGCAGGTTTTTTTCTTGAATCGTATTAGCGTACAATTAAAGTGAGCAGTTAAATACAGTGGGGAAAAAGTATTGGGGTTATTTATCTAATTTATTTACATGAGTTTTTTTCGGTTCATCGTGAATGGTAGCGGCTCCATACTGAATCCAATAACCTCACGGACGGTCGCACTGGAGTGAAGTTATGATAATACGTTTTAACGAGCCGAGGACGGCGCCTTAATTTAGCACAATTGCAATAAAAAGCTTCTCGACACGTGTTAAACCACAGCAGCGACATTCTCGCTTCTAAACTGCGTCTCTGAGCGAACAAATTGAGAGGGAAAGTTCCTGAGCGAGCTAGAATAAGCGTCAGCGGATCTTTTCAGTCATGTCACTTGAGTTTGGACACGGTTTGCAGTTAAGTAGAAGAAAAGCAACAAACACTTTTGCAAACATACAAACAGAAGGTAATGGTATTTCAGGGGTGAAGCACCTCCGAGTCTGCTGCTTAGCGTAGCTTAGCTTAGCTTAGGATAGCTTAGTTTTGTTCGAGTTAGCTTGTTTCATGCTAGGTTGGCACTTTGTCTAGCTGCTGCGGCCGCCGCGTAGCGAAGTAAACAACAACAATGAAATGTGTAGACGAAATGATTCGTGGTACTAACGTGGACCTAGACATTAAACGTTTTTGACCAGTCGTTTATTTTACTTTTTTCCCCTTCTCCATAAAACGAGCTGGCATTTTTTTCACAAGCAACAACTCTTGTACAGTTAGCACCTACAGAGATGCATTTATATGGTTTAATTTAAAGTCCTAAGAGTACACACTGCTCTTGATGCCTGAGATGTTGCCAGGTTTTAAATGTACTCGAGATGTCTCCCCAGGTATAACTGAATTTTCAAATTCTTTCTGCTTTTGCGTTTCCAGTATTGACACTCCCGGAGTGATCAGCAGAGTGTCACAACTCTTCAAAGGTCACCCTGACCTCATCATGGGCTTCAACACTTTCTTGCCTCCCGGCTACAAGATCGAGGTCCAGACCAACGACCTAGTCAATGTGACGACACCGGGTCAGATCCACCACATCACCCCACATGGCATTTCAGTCCAGAACATCCCCATATCGGGAGCTGCTCCCCAACCTCAGCCTCCGCTTCCCTCATCTGCAACCACCACTGCTCCGCCCCTTCTAACACAGCCCACGCCTGCCAAGACCAGCAAGGTGAGAATAAAATGTGGTGGAGTAGAAACTTTTTTTTTTTTACTGTGAAGCATGTGTTTCAGTACACTTAAAATCTTTCCTGTTTCAGCCTCCTCAGCCCCAGGCGTTAACACCAAGCAGCCAGAGCAATCCGTCCATCCCTGCCTACACCTCTCCCCGTTCGCCACCTATGCAGCTCCACCCACCACTCAGCGGGACCCCCACAGGCCCACCCATGCAGAACAACCAGCCAGTGGAATTCAACCATGCCATCAACTACGTCAACAAGATCAAAAACCGCTTCCAGGGCCAGCCTGACATTTACAAAGCCTTCCTGGAGATCCTCCATACTTACCAGGCCAGTGTCTCAAAATAAAAGCCAGAGTGAAGTTCTAAAGCGTTTCTGAGCTTAAATTTTGAATTTACATTAAAAGGAGCTTTTAAAGAGGACCTTTTATGCTGATTTCCAGCTGTTTTTGCTGTAGCCCTGTACTGTTCCTGCATGCAGTGTCAAAATGTATGGAAAAGCTACTGTTTTTTGTTAGTGCTGCTCTTGGTCATTTAGCCTGGCTTCTACTATGGACTACACAGAAGCGGCCACAATTCATGTAATGAGATATATGACAGGAAAAATATTTAAAAAGCCCAGTAGAGCGACTTTTAATCACTCAATTTGTTTGTGTTCCTCCACCCACAGAAGGAGCAGCGTAATGCCAAGGAGGCTGGAGGAAACTACACACCAGCTCTGACTGAACAGGAGGTTTATGCTCAGGTGGCCAGGCTCTTCAAGAATCAGGAGGATCTACTCTCTGAATTTGGGCAGTTTCTCCCTGATGCCAACAGTTCAGTGGTGAGAAAATCCATGTATTTAATGTACCGTATTCTACTCATGAGTTCAGATTTATTAGAGACACCTTAAACACAAAGGTAAAGTTTATTCATTAAAATCAGCCTCTCAGAATAATGTTCCCCCCGTAGTCTGTGATCTGTCATGTTGATGCGCTCGTGTCTTAATCTGTGTTTTGTATTCGTCGTAGCTATTAAATAAGACCACTGCTGAGAAGGCCGAGTCTGTACGAAACGACCACGGTGGCACTGCCAAAAAGCTTCAGCTCAACAACAAGCAGAGGCCCAATCAGAACGGCTGCCAGATCCGTCGCCATCCCACGCCTGGGGCCACGCCCCCTATCAAGGTACATGCAGTCTCATACTGCTAAGTCCAATTTGGTTTTATTTCCATGTTTTATGTGAAGTGTTTCGCAGCAAAAATTTTCTAGCACAACTTCACCTGCTTCCAAGGTGCATGGAAGGATGAAAGAATTCACAAAGCAGGAACTCCAGCAACACTTGAGGGAAGATGATTATTAAAGTTGTTCGTCTTCCCTCAAGTGTTGCTGGAGTTCCTGCTTTATGTGAAGTGTTTGAAAGTTTTGGTTTTTAAATTATTGAACCTGTGTCTTGAATGTCGTTTTGGGAATGCTGCAGAAGAAGCCGAAGTTACTGAACTTGAAGGATTCCTCAGTGGCAGAGGCCAGCAAGCATGGAGTCGGCACAGAATCTCTGTTCTTTGAGAAGGTGAGTTTGTATTTTGTTTTTTAGTTTGAATAAGAGGAAAGGGGAATTAAAAAGTGGATCGTCTTCCTCCATCCCACCCTGTCCCTAGCTTCCTCTTTTGTCACACGAACCCACTGCATGTCCTCCTTCACTACATCCATGATTCTTTTCTATATTCTTCCTCTTTTCCTCCTGCATGTTAGCTCCATATTTTCCAGCCTTTGTTCCAATATATACACTATCCCCCCTCTGCACTCCTCTGTCCAAACAATGTTTAACATAATCACAGAGCAACTTAACTTTATTTGCTAGTTTATCCGAAGAGCACAGGCTTTGTGTTGGTGGTTCTTGTTGTTCTCAAAAACTTGACTTATGCCACAAGACTTCAGCAGATTTTTATATTTTAGGTGCGCAAAGCCTTGCGAAGTGCAGAGGCCTACGACAACTTCTTGCGATGTCTGGTCATCTTTAACCAGGAGGTGATTTCCAGAGCTGAACTGGTGCAGCTGGTGCTGCCGTTTTTAGGGTGAGTAACTCGGATCACGTAAAATATAACTTTTGCAGTAAATTTGATAGATTTATTTATTTTATTTTTTGGTTGTGTGTTTTTTTTTTTTGTTTTTTTTTTGTTTTGTGTTTTTTTTTTATATCTTTCTGTTAAACAGAAAATTCCCTGAGCTATTCAACTGGTTCAAAAACTTCCTGGGGTATCGTGAAATGTCCCACATTGAAACATACCCCAAGGAGCGGGCTACCGAGGGCATCGCCATGGAGATTGATTATGCTTCCTGTAAGAGACTAGGCTCCAGTTACAGAGCCCTGCCTAAAAGCTACCAGCAGCCCAAGTGTACAGGCAGAACTCCACTTTGTAAAGAGGTGAGAGAGGAGTGGACATCCAGGCGCTCATAAAGCTACTGTGTTGTTCTTTAACAGCAGTTGTCCTTTTTTCTGCTTTGATTTAGATTTATCTTGTTTATCATTTCTGAAAGTAGCTGTTGAAACTCGCTTGTCATTTCTTCCTGGTTGATTGGTTCGCATTTGCAAACAGGATTTGTACAGTAGGAAGGGGAGGGGCTTCTGTACTCGCAGCCTGAGCTGTGTGCATTAAAGCCCTTATTTAGCTTCTCTGCTCTCATTGAGTTTAGCCTTTAGGCTCACAGGGATAACTTGTACATGAGCTGAAAATTCTTTCCTTGGTTGATATAACGTATATGAATATAATATGCAATGCTGTCAGAAAATAAGAAAAAAATCTTTTTAATACTTTAGAGTGATATTGGAAGATTGTATATAAAAAATTGGATTTGCAAAAAAAAAATTAATTTCATATTTTTGTAGTTTGTTGGATCCGTTTTTGCTTAACGCTAACAGTCAACCTCATCCTCATGAATGTAGTTTGAGTTGACGTCTGTATTAATTTTTGTGTTTTTTTTCCTGCTGTGTCCAGGTCTTAAACGACACTTGGGTCTCCTTCCCCTCCTGGTCTGAAGACTCCACTTTTGTCAGCTCCAAGAAGACTCAGTATGAGGAGCACATCTACAGGTGTGAAGATGAACGTTTTGAGGTGAGCTAATACGTGTAACTTGTGTTAATGATGACAACAAAAAGACTATATCCTTGAAGGGGGAAAAACATTGTGGTAGATGCTATTTTGCCTTTCCAGAAAATTTCCAATTTTGAAGTTAAATTGGAATAATGACTGAAAAAATCTCTTGTCCTCAAACAGCTGGATGTTGTATTAGAGACCAATCTGGCTACCATCAGAGTGTTGGAGACGGTGCAGCGGAAGTTGTCCCGCATGTCCGCGGAGGAACAGGCCAAGTTCCGCTTGGACAACATGCTGGGTGGCTCCTCAGAGGTCATTCACCGCAAGGCCATCCAGAGGATATACGGAGACAAAGCGCCCGACATCATTGACGGCTTGAAGAAAAACCCTGCTGTTTCTGTCCCCATCGTTTTGAAAAGGTACAGCTTGAATCAAGGGCCAAATCATTTACTGTATGTCTCTAACTCACAGTTGCTTTGTCTCTGTGGAGGTTAGAAGATTAAAATAACATGAATCCATTCTGTGAGTTGGCCCACAATTTATAAACACAGTAATCCACACAAGGAAGGGAGCACAAATATCATGTTGGAATGGTTAATCCAAAAATGGATTAAGAGAAACAGAATGATCTGGCACCTACCTCTGTGTCACGCGCTGAAAGATGCAGATTGTTGTTTAAATTGTCATTCAGATTTGGAGTTCTTACATTACTTTTCTTTTCAAACAGGTTAAAGACAAAAGAGGAAGAGTGGCGGGAAGCCCAGCGAGGCTTCAACAAGATCTGGAGGGAGCAGAACGAGAAGTATTACCTTAAGTCTCTCGACCATCAAGGCATTAACTTCAAGCAAAATGACACCAAAGTGCTTCGATCAAAGTCCTTGCTCAATGAAATCGAAAGCATCTATGATGAGGTCATTTTCTTTCTTTCTGTGATCATTTTCAGCACTTGGCAAGCATAAAGGTTGACTATACACTGCTAGAAAAATTTTTTTTACTGAAGTTTTGTTTTTTTTGCTCTGCAGCGTCAGGAGCAGGGCTCTGAGGAGACCACCACTCCAGTCACAGGCCCCCACCTGACACTGTCCTACGAGGACAGCCAAATCCTTGAGGACGCAGCGGCCCTCATCATCCACCATGTGAAGCGGCAGACCAGCATTCAGAAGGAGGACAAATACAAAATCAAACAGATCATCTATCACTTCGTCCCTGACATGCTGTTTTCTCAGCGGGGCGAGCTTTCAGATGTAGAGGAGGAGGAGGAGGAAGAGGAGATGGAACTGGAGGAAGGAGCTTCTAAAAAGCACAACGGTGTCCCGGGCAGCGGGAGTCCCTCAAAGTCCAAGCTGCTGTTCAGCAACACGGCAGCGCAGAAGCTGCGCGGCTGCGACGATGCCTACAACCTCTTCCTCGTCAACAACAACTGGTATGTCTTCCTGCGGCTTCACCAGACACTCTGCTCACGTCTGCTGCGGCTGTACGAGCAGGCGGAGCGGCAGATCGAAGAGGAGGTCAGAGAGCGGGACTGGGAGAGGGAAGTCCTGGGGCTCAAGAAGGAGAAAAATGACAATCCAGCCATCCAACTAAGACTGAAGGAGCCCAGTGAGTAACAGTATACCCCGATTTTGTGTTACATTTGTTTGCTTTTCCTTTTCTGACTTTTGTACCATGTCTGTTTGTAAAGGTCCTATCAATGCTATCCTCGTAAAGTGCTTAAACGCAGCGCACACGATAAAACCAGATTCAACAAAAACATAATAGTTCAAACACAAAGTAAAATCTTAGAACACTTGGCATAATGTTTTAAAATGGAAGACGCATGACAAGACCTAAGTGTCGTATCAAGAGTTTGATGTGAAGTCTTTAAAAGTGATTTGAGAGAAGATACTGATGAAACAAGTTGCCGTTTATCAGGCAAGTCGGACCACGACTGCATCTCTCGGTCACCTTCTTTTAGCTTGAGGTGGAAACAGTCTGCAGGCTGTGCTCTGGTTGCAGGGACTGCATTTCCAGTATATCTCTAGGCCATGAAGAGCTTTAAATATAACATGTAAAATGTTCAAATCAGTTGTTAAACGAATGTGCTGTGACTGTAGGAACAGTAAAATGTCAGTAACATGTAGATTGAGGAAAAACTCACCAGTAGTTTTTGTAACAAAAAGTGGAAATGTTTTTTCCCCTCATGCTGTTCCACTTAGTGATCTGTTTTTATTAAATATTTCTTCTCTCCAGTGGACATTGAGGTGGAAGATTACTACTCTGCTTTCTTGGAGATGGTTCGGAATTTGCTGGATGGCAACATGGAAGCATCTCAGTACGAGGACTCTCTGAGGGAAATGTTCACCATTCACGCTTACATCGCGTTCACGATGGACAAGCTCATCCAAAGCATCGTCCGGCAGGTATTGGCTTGTTTTCTCAAGGAAAGAGCTGCTGTAGTTGTTTACCAGCCAGTCACTAACTCTCTTTCCTTCAGCTCCAGCACATTGTGAGTGATGAGATCTGCGTCCAGGTAACAGACCTCTACCTGGCAGAGAGCGCCAGCGGAGCCACTGGTGGAAGCTTGTCCACACAGTCCTCCAGGAGCTCCGCAGAGACGATCTATCAGCGGAAAGCCGAGCAGCTCATGTCTGACGAGAACTGCTTTAAGGTAAATAAAGTTGCCGCTCGCTCTCAAACCTAGCCATGGCATGACGGCAGATTTTTGCTAAAGCTTTGGAAATATGGAAATTGGCTCATTTAAAGTTTAGAAGAGGTACTTAAAAGTAATTTTCCACAAGGCTGCAGGACTGGTTCCTGCACAGTCCAGATGTCAAACTTAATTTGTTGCTGTGAAGAACGTCCTACTTTTACTAACTGGAGAGTTCCCTTTTTTTTTTTGTGTGTGTGTGTTTTGGGTGCGTTCACTGTCAATAAATGATCTCCACATTTTAAAACACAAGCAGTATCGTTCAGTCTTTCCCTTGGCAAAGACTGTGAGATTTACACAGCAGCCAGGTTTGTGACAGACACGTGCAATCAGCATGACTTCTGTAGTAGGGTTTTTTCATTGAGAGTACATAAGAGGGTGTGAATCACCAACCAGTTCCTACCCTCTAAAATGGTTGCAGTAATGGGGAGTAAGGATCACCATTTGCACTCACTCATTGCTTCCATTGACTAAAGCTGCTAAAGCCACCTGTCACCAGCGAGCAGATTTGCTTTTTGCCCTACTTTCAGCTTCGCTTTCATTAAAGCTTCACTTTACATTAAATATTTATCCCATTTTGTTAAAAACAGAAATTACCCAACTGGTTTTATAGGTGAATACCTAAAACCCATTCATCCTGTTTACTTTGACTGCAAACTAACTTGTTACGAAAGAGAGATGGAAACTTCCACTGAACACATCCATTTCCACTCTTTTTATAATGTGTTCAAAAATCTGAAGCTCAGTAAATCTAAAAACTGGAATAAAAGAGTAAAATGTTGCAGTATTTCCTGTAATCTGAGCCCTCAGGATATTTTTTTAATCTGACACATTAAATTATTTCTTACTCTTGGATAGAGAATATCATAGACTTATGGTCTGTTGTCACTACACTGAGTCCAACTACTTGCCAGTTTTTAGCCGAAATCCAAATATCGGATCAGCCCATCTCTTTCTGACGATGTTCTTTTCTGTCCTTACTTTCTCTTCGCTCCTTAGCCTTCTTGTTTCTCTCCACTGTCACAGAGTGCTGGTTTAAAGGGGATCGTTGGTGTTCCCTCTGTGTTGAGTCCTTATTTTTCGTTTGAAAAGTGTCTTAAACTGTCCGTCCTGTTGCTTTCTCAGGTGATGTTTTTGAGAAACCGAGGACAAGTGCAGCTCACGGTGGAGCTGCTCGACACAGAGGAAGAGAACTCAGATGAGCCCATGGAGGCCGAGGTAAGAAACACAACGGTAAATCTTGAGTGTCAAGGTCCATTAGCATCAGGAACTATTTTTAAGCCAATAATCCATCTACTCTTTTGGGTTTTTGGTTTTTTTTTGTTCACATTAAGGATTAAAAAAAACAAAACATGGCTATTATATAAATGATGTGTATATGTTTAATAGGTCCCCTTTAAATAAACAGGCTCTGTGATGTCTAATCAACTGTAAAATGGCAACAATGCTGCACAAATGTTGTTTAAATACTCGCACTGATAAGAGTATTTGTATGGCAGTAGCAGCTCTTCTTTTATTCCCACACTGCTGAAATGTGGCATTTTATTACACACAGTTCAGTTCACTTAGACTAGTCATTTAAAGGCCTGTAATCAAGATAACCAGTGTGTGGAAATACTAGTAAGAACCTGTTGCCAGACTTGTGGTAATACTGGCGCAGTGCTCGTGTTTTCACACTCATAATGTGTGTGTTAAACTTGGGTTTTGTGCTTGTTTTCTGTTTGCAGCGTTGGTCTGATTATGTGGGACGCTACTTAAACCCAGATTCCACAACTCCTGAGCTGAGGGAGCACCTCGCTCAGAAGCCAGTTTTTCTTCCCAGGTGCGTTTTCCACATTTCATCGCTCTCTGATGGGCCACGCCCTGTAAAATTCAAACAGGAGGCTTTTGATTACAGCAACCCTAATTGACTTGTCCTGACATATTCCTGCTCGATTTCATGAGTCAATCTCATCACGTTTGTCTAAACCAGGAATCTGAGACGGATCAGGAAGTACCAGAAGGGCCGAGAGCAGCTGGACAAGGAGGCCTGCGAGGGTGGAAAGAAATCGCTGGATAAGGAGAAAATGGAGTGCATGTTCAAACTAAACTCATACAAGATGGTCTACGTCTTTAAGTCTGAGGATTACATGTACCGACGCACTGCCCTGCTGCGAGCTCACCAGGTATTTACCAGCTAGTGTCGTTATTTAGCTGTTATGCCAGAAATATTTCTTGGTTACAGCGTTCCTGTATTTATCATAAGGGAGGAAAGTGAGTGACCTTTGACCTCCCATTCATTCTGTTTCAACTCTTGGCTCTGTAAGATGTCAGTGAGGGCAGAGGGCTTGGGCTTAGTTTGAGGTTTCTGTGTTCAGTGAGTAGAAAATCTGTTTCGTGACATCAGTCTTGTTTTTCCTCAGTCACACGAGAGGGTGAGCACGCGACTACACAAACGCTTCCAGGCCTGGGTGGAGGCGTGGGTCAAAGAGCACGTCACCCGCGACATGAGCGCCGAGACCAACAAGTGGCTGATGGGCGAGGGACGTGAAGGCCTACTGCCCTGCAGCACCACCCGTAACCCAGAGGTCCTTCACTTCATGAACATCAACAAATATCGTGTGAAATACAGCACACCTAGCAAGGCACCGTAGCCAGCCAGACCCACGAGGGCAAACGGAAGCAGACTGACTTTTGGGGGGTTTAGGTCTGATATCAAACAGGAATAGAGGTAGAGACGAAAGGTCGTCAATGTGTTTTTAAAGCGGACATGGGAGCACAATTAAGCTAGCTGCCGTTTGTGTTGAAACCGGGGTGGGCAGGATTACTGAAATCCTTTTTTTTTTTTTTTTTTTTTTTTTTAAATTTTAACCAGCGTTTTTAGCTGGGCCCATATTATTATTATTATTTTTTTTTTTTTTTCTTAAATTTATTTTTCCCCAGGGCCTTCGGTGCCAAAACTTAGGAATGGTCATGTTCCAGTCGCAGACCTGAGCTCTTACCAGCACTCAGAGCCACGTCACAAACTTCCTCAAGCCTTTACGACAGAGCTTAGCGACATAAGAAAAGAGAGTGTGGTGCTTTTTTTTTTTTTTTTTTTTTTTAACTTTATCACGGCTGAGCTTCAATTCAGCCTTAGACAGTCTGAAGCCATCCAAGTAATCGAGTTCCATCAAAATCAAATACACAGGGATTTATTTATGAAAGTGTTATTCTGTAGTATTTTCTGTAGTATTCACTGAGAACAATATGATGGACAAGTGCACTTATTTAGAAAAAAAGGGGGAAACTGTTCAGAAATTTTGTTTCCCAGATTGAAGGTTTGGGGGGAGCTCGGTAAAGTCTGAGAGATCTGGTTCAGACATTCCTGTGTTACGGCCAAATCACAATCATGTCTCATCAAGCAGACTGAAAGAGGGTTACAGTTTCTTTTCCAAAACACATGGCAGCACTATTAGAAACGGTGCCTGAGCTCCAAACCGCGTTGTCGGGTTAACTTAGAAAAAAGCACTGTTACATCTAATGTTTTAAAAAAAGAAAAAAAAAGGGGCCTCACAACACTGTTTGGTCTCAGACTGTAAAATTGTATAGCTCGTGAATGTCAGATACTGACATGTATTCCAGTGTGTGTGTTGTGTATATATATTATATATAGTTCTATTAACACACACAATCCTCGCCGCCCTGGAAGTCAACCTTTTTAAGATGCCCTCCGCCAATACACCAGCTTTAACACACTCAAATACGAACACACAAACACACACATGCACATCTTGCTCATGCCCTCATGTTGTAAATACACTGTGTATATAGTCTCAGACTTTTTTATGACAGATCTGTGTTGTTGTGCTAGTAATACTTTCCAAGCTTACTGTGGACTTTAGTGATAAATGGCTAAAGTTAGTATGTATATGAAAAAGATAAATGCAAGACCATTTATTACCGTTTTTACCAAAGGGAGTCGATTCTAAAATAGCTGTTTTTGCCCCCTTTGTGTGTTCCTTTATGTCTTTTGCTTTTTAATTTCTGTAGTTAAACATGGGTGGTGGGGGAGGGGAGTAGAAATGTATCCAGGTCTTTCCATTATTTGAAACAAAACCATCTTTTCTTTTCTGAGTGTCACATTTGTTTTCAATAAAATCACTGCCCCCGATTTCTGACAGCCGACACCGTCCGTGGTGATGGTGGGACTCATTTTAAAGTTCAGTGGACTCCACCACAGTCTCGCATTGTGATGCACGCTTTCCTCCCTGGATAGATTTCTGCTGTAAACATCACCCCACACCATATTTTTGATAATGGAAGAAGTCACATGAGCATGTCTTTAGTCCCTTTATTTAGACATTATTTAAAGTAATAATAAAAATGACATTTGTAGCCTATAGAGATCTTTTATTGTGTTGAGTGATTTATTTTTTTCCACACTTTCATCTCATCTTTCAGTCTCTGGTTTGCAGTTTTATTGGTGGGAAATATTATGAAAGTTCATAAAATGCAGTACTTCTTTACAGCCCGCGCTCTAAATACGTTATCACCTGTATTGCACCGTAAGAAGTAAAACAAAAAAGACCAAGAAGAATGATTTCTACAGCAAAAATTACAAACTCCCCCAGTTTGCCTTTGAGTTGGCTGAACAAATCAAGTCAGCCAGTTGCTCCTCAGTGCTCTGGAGTTGTTTATTTCTATATAAACACTGCCTGGAATCAAAGCTCGCCTTAATCAAATACAGCCCATCTGCATTAGTTTGCATGCCTATATGATCTTTATGTTCACACACATTTGAACTGATGTTACTGACCTATGAGGGATAACCAGGGCAGCTCGGTGTTGAAGGAGGAGAAGCTGTCGCAGGTTTTGTACCTACACCGTGTAAACCAGGATTGTTGCAGCTGCTGACTGTGCTGCAGGAACCTTTCAGTCTATTTCAGTGAAGCACTTTAAACACCACTAACTAAAGCAGAATCTTCCTATGTAAGATCAGCTGGCCTTTTTTTGCACAGCATCTTAAAAAGGCAGGAGAAGTTTTACCTTTTAAGTTAGGTATTCCTGACCCGTTATGAAAGAGAATATACGTGGACGAAGAACTTAACGCTATCAGAGTGCACAGTGCACCTCAAACAGAAAAGTCTCTATATATGTTCTTTCCATCACACTGAAATGTCCAAACTATTATCCAGAATATGTAAACATAATTGTTTCTCCATTAGGCAAAAAGCTAAATTCAAGTATTAAAACCTGACCTGCATGTGATGAGCCTGATATCGAAGTAAGGTTGAAAAGTTAGACCTTTCAAATGCTGTGACTTATTCTCACAGGGCGTCTATCCTACATGGTATTAACATTTACACACAATGCACATTTTAAAGTTTTCTCCACTGAATTATCAGGAAACACATCAAACACCCAGAGTAGCTGTGCTCGTTGCTGTTACTCAGTGACTTTAAATTGCAGCAATTTTGCTGCTTTTTTTTAAGCTTAAAGTTGGCTAAAGAAATGTTTTGCTTTGAGAGCAATGCTTTGGTTTTAAATTGTGTCCACTTCCATGTGACGGTCTCCTGTACAAAAGTTCTGAGGGTTAAAAAATGCTGGAAAAATTACGTATATTAAATGTGGCAGGCTGTGGCAGTGAGTGCTTAAAATGTTTACATTTTGATGGTATGAAGAAAAAAGGAAAAATTGCATGGCTTCCTTAAAGTAAAGATGGGTTCAGCTCATTTGTAATGTACTTCTGAGTGGATCAGGTGGGAGTCATGCTCTGATTCTTTGAAAGATCCAGCAGCTAAGAAGCTCATAATAGGCTGTTTTAGATTTTAGCCAACAAATTAACTTAAATAATTAAATTATTTTTAAACTGGCTAATTTACCCTTCTATTATCCCGTCCAGGTCGCACTGTGTAGCTAATTGAATCTTTATAATCCACTGCCATGCTCTTCTGGGAAGTGCTGGGAAAATGATATGTTAATAGGGCTGAAGGTCTCCACTGACTTTCAGCGTGCTTTTATACAGTGAGCAAGAAAGCTGTTTTAAATTGCATCTGTCAAGATAACAATGTCTTTCTAAGGACGTATTAGCATGATTATTAGCACAAGGGGAAAGTTTAAGAATTCCATCATGAAACTGTCAGTTCTCCTAAAATCCTGCAGAGGGCGACCTCACCCTGTCCACCAGCATCCCGGGGTCACTTGTGTTGAGTTTATAAGGACAATTATTATGCAGCCTCACAGATGAAGTCAAGTTTTATGTCTTTTGATTTATCTGTGTTGTGTTAATTTGCAGGATGGATGTAGTAGGAAGTAGGTGTTAGACTTTGAGCCTCACTTTTACTGAGAAAAGACATTTTAGGTTAAACAATAAACTCTTGCAAGACTGATGTCTGTATTTGACAAGATTCATACTGGTGTACTCAGTTGTTTGGAAACTCGTATTACACAGAATCCTAAGTGATTGAAATTTAAAAAGCCAAACATTCAGGTTACCATTAAATTGAGAGGAGCAGGAATTCAAGAAGCAGAAAATAGCAACAGGAATACTTTATTTCTTTGTTACGGAGATCAAATGACCATTTTTATTTTATTATTTTATTTATTATTGTCACCTGGCAGAATTCATTTTACACAATGCTGCCAGGTATCCAATGAACTCTGAAGAATACAAAAAAAAGAAACTGTTAGACCCTAAAATGCAACATGTTAAGATCAGTGGATTTAAATACAAATCCACTGACTGGATAAAAATATTTGCTGCTCCTGCATGGACGTCCAATTTGGTGTTAGCTCATATGATAGATTAGAGCAAAAGTATACACTGGTCACTTCATTAGTTACTCCTTGCTAGTAGTAAGTTTGACCCCCTTTGTGCCTGGTGTGACTTTGCAGCCCATCTGCTTCAGGCTTTGAGAGGCGCTCAGAGATGCTGTTCCACATCTTCAAACCCTGGCCTTGCATTACCTTTATGTCATATGGGTTATCTGATCAACCCGATGTGCTTCACTAGCACCTGCTCACATGCATACCTTGATTGTGATGAGTAGTTGGCTGAGTCTGGCCATTTTCCTCTGACATCTGGCATCAGCCTGGCATTTTTGCCCAGAGAACTTCTGCTCACTGGACATTTGCTCTTTTTCAAACCCTTCTCTGTGAACTCTAAAGATGGTTGTGTGGGAAAATCCCAGGAGATCAGAAGCTTCTGGAATATTTAAGAGTAGCTCGCCTCGCACCAACAATTAGCTTAAATCTCCTTTCTTTCCCATTCTGGTGCTAAGGTTGTCTTGAACATCTCTACATGCTGCCATGTGATTGGCTTATTTTTACACAACCACAGAGAGGCTGCTAATATTTAAATATGATGACACATCCTTTTGGAAAATCGCAAGCAATGAAAGTACCCAGAACTTGTATTGGTCTCACCCCTGAAGGGTGCTGAAGTTTAGCAGGCAGGACTTGTCTTTGCAGCCGGCAAGGAACAGTAGAAACAAAAGGACCCAGGACGAGTTCAGGTACGGGTCACTGAGTTCTTCTAGGTGAAAAGGCCTCTGTGGGTGGTCTCACATACTGTACAGAAATCACTGAAAATGCCCCAAAGCCTCTCCCCAAACTTAATGTACCCTGACCCTTTCAGATCCTTTCACAACATTTCCACTCAGACTCACACACACAAACACACTCAGCTTTCCCCCACTTTGCTGCCATAGCGTTGAGGCCCTGACAAGGAGTGAGGCCGATACATGGCAACAGAGCCCTCCATGCCTCCCACTAACAGCGCTAACAATGAGATCCTCAAAGGCCGCAGCAGCTGAGGGGGAATGGACACCCCCACCCACCCAAGCTCTTCTGCGTGATTACTTCCATGTAGTGCTACACTCCTGAACTTTCAACAGCTCTCTAATATGAGCACTTCCACAACTTCTGACTTGGAGAGCAAACCTATTATCACAGCCACAGAGATTGCATTGTGCTCCGTGCTTGGCAGCCTTGGCGCTCACAATGCAGAGCAATTAACTCGCTCAGAGTGACCTCATAAATTTCTGCTTGTCTCTTTTGTATGTGGAAAGGCATTTAATTGTCTAAAAATGCATTTTTTTACACTCTTTCAGAGAGAGGGAACTTTTTAGTGGAGCACAGAGTCTCAGCGGCCATGACGTACAGTCTCCATGATGGCGGTTTCCCCTGTGTACAAGGCCTGTGGTATTGCTGCATACGGATAGATTATCCAAACCTTTTTGTTAGAGGTGAAGTATTTTTGGATTTAGTTATAAGGTTTGAGGCCTTGGCAGATTCAAAGAATAAGAAGCGCGAATCAGAGCTGCTATTAATAACACAAAGCACTCATCACTTTTTTCACACGGACCATATGTCTGTGTGACTTTGTGGGTGGATGTTGTGTATGCAAGAGGATTTTTGTGTATGGCGGCGGATGCACAGCTGAGACATCTGCCTGGCTGCTTTGTCTCAATGATGAGAAAGCTCTACCCTGCAGGCTCCTCTCTCCTCCATAAAAGGATTAGCCGAGTCCGGCACTCTTGCATAACCGCTGCGAGCTCCTGTGCTTAACAGACGGTTTAATGTGCTCAGCTCCAGCGACTTAGAGTAGTAAAACAAAATCACAACAAGTTGTTTTAACTTTTTTTTTTTCTTTTCAGAAAAGGTGCTGAAGCCAAGAAGGTCACTGTATTTTTGTAATAGCCACCAAAAGGCAGCACCTGTAGTTACAAAATCCTACATCCTAAAAAAAGTTCTTTCCTGATCAGATTCATGGGCTCACTCATTTGTCTTTATATTCAACAAAACATTAAGTCCGTTTCATAAATTTTGATCATTCTAAGTGTCTGAAAGTTGGATAATCCAGGCGGTGGCTATGTCACTATCTATGGCTGTCAACCCCTGGTTAGCAAGCTACAACGAAACCGTTTGAGTCCACGGATCCACAGACACGGATCTGCTAAATAAGTCGAAGTAATAGATAATAAAAGGGCGGACTGCAACCAAACTAAAGCACAGTGATGGAAACTATTTGATGAAACCAAGAAACGACTAGTGGCCACCAGAGGAACTGCAGTTTTCTCTGCATTTTTAGCTCCAGAGGTACCACGCAGTACTTGGCTGTTTGTGGTACAGACTAATTCACTGCAGGAATCTTCTTGAATCTTTTTCTTTGGAAGTGAACTGCACTTGCATTTTATGTAAGAAATATTTGTTTTATTGTTGATGATGTACAACTGAAAGGGTGGCGTTATGACAGAATAATTTTTCTAATGACTGTCAGCATCGTCTGTCTCTCACAAGAAGAATCTCGAAAACATTTCCAATGGGACATGTGTTTTGAATCCTATTAAAACATTAAATCTTGTGACTGTTGCCAGGATTCCAGGGAACAGCTGTATTACTGATGCTCTGCCCAAAATAATCAGGGGAACACTTTGGTTAGCACTTCTTTTCTTTAAAAAAAAGATTTGCTGTTCACAGTTTTGGAGGATCAAACTCAGTAAGCCTGCATCAGAATAAACAAAAAAGAAGTTCAATCCTGGCAGTGCTCCACGAAATGCTAAATTTATTTACATTACTCTTTTGGGTAGTGCCCAATTTAAGTGTCTGCTAAACAAAAAAATCATCCCGTCAAACCATGGAGATAAATAGTAAACATTAGTGCTGTGACAAGCAAGCTGTGAAATAAATTGGATCTAGACAGGAAAAGTCCTGCTTTGCAGTAGCTCTCAATCATCTGAGTGTTCTTGAATGCAACTTTAAGAAAGATTTGTCAAATTGGTACAAGCTTCCATGCAAATTACTCTAACATCAAAGTGACACAGACACTGTGAACGCAACCAAATGCGAAACAGTTCCGAAAGCTTCTGCGACCGTTTCCTGGTAACAATTAATGCCTGCAAGAAAGTTTGGAAACAAAGCCAAAAATTAAAGGCGATTTATTATTTACCACAGACCACAGCACCGGTGCAATCTTGTCCTCGCCTCTGGGCAAGACTGTTAGTCAAGTGGCAGAAATATAAATGGTTTTCTTTATTATCGGTGTCATCATTTTTGTTCCTGTCCTCTCCTCTCTGTGCCGGCCGAGTTCGTGCTGAAATACATGCGTGTCGCTGAGAAAGCCATTTATTGAGACTTAAGCGTGACTAAATATATCACAAGATGAGAGTCACTGAGGATGTCAGCGGCACAAAAGCACACTAGGTAATTTAATGTGACAGCACCCCTCCCCTCTCTAAGCTGCCCGCTCCACACCCCACACCCAACCACCCGCATGCACGCACTTGGTTGAACTTGACCTTTTCTATCCTCCCTCAGTGTTCATATCCAATACGTGTGAGTTAAGGTGCTGAATGTTACACCCTTTTACACCACCAAAGCGGAAGGCTAGTCAGCACCATCTACCAGGGGTGAATAAAACAGCACAAATGTGTGTTTTCTGTTAAATCAGAGTTGTTTTCTATCATAATTAGCTGAGTCATGATGTTACAAAGATGTACCTTTGGACACAACTTTCCTATTCACTGGTGTTTTAAAGATGCAGTACAAGTGTTCATAAGACAAAGCTTTGTGGGTGTTAGGGTTGTGAAAAAAAAAACTATTGACCGTTTATGACAGCGTTATTTTAAAACCTTTCTAAGCCTCCGAGTTAGCATTTCGCCAGCATGATGGAGCCACAGGTGGTCCTCTTTGGATATGATTGTTGAATGCTAAGTTACAGTTAAGTATTCATATTTTGTGCCAGGCTGATAAGAAGTGTCTGCCAGCCTTTAAGGAAACTTAACACCATTGGTGAAGAGACTTTATGAGGGAGAAGAGGAATAAGAAGGATCCCTGTCCTACAGCTTCAAAGCCCCTTTAGCTTTTAGCTAAAGTCATCAAGTCACTCAGAGGGGTATTAAAAAGCTTGTTGCTGGTTATTTTGTGCAGGAAATGCAACAAATATCAAGTCACTATGTAGCTAGTTAAATTCAGTATATTTAGGGTAAGTGTACAGTAGGCTACACTCCCTTTTGACAGTATAAGCAAAATGTACTATTTAACTGCAAGGGAGTTTTTCATTATGGTAGTGTAAAGTAACTCTTGGTGGTGTGAAAATCTCACTAATAGAGTGAGTAGATGGCAGATTGCATTAAACTGAGTTCTGTTTTCTTATGTCTCTCAATTCAAGTCCATAATCCTAGCTAACGTGGCTATTATAGGACAGACAACTCTAGCTGCCATTCATCTGTAACAAGACTATGCTGTCAGTCCACATCTATTTACTCTGAAGGAAGCTGTAAAATTTTGTAAATGGAGTCCAGTATGAGTCAAAGAAAGTTGCTTTTGTCTGATGATAGTGACACTAAGGTGAATTGTTGAGGATATCCTTAACTTTTCTATTGGTGAGTGCTGTTAGCCTTTGTTAGCTGCTGTAAGACGATGTTAGCTGCTGTTAGCCCACGTTCCTGAAACTTTCTTTGAAGTGCATCTAACATTGCTGCATTGGGACAGTAAGAGAATAAACTCTAATATGATGTGAGACTGTAATAAAACTGTTTATCAAAGGGAAAAGTGTGATTTTTTTTTCCAAGCATAATGTTACCTCTTAAGCAGCTAATGTTTAGCTGGGTCATTGTCGGTTTTCCAGAGATGGGAAGATTACATGTCTAATCTGATCACAATAAGTAATTCTGGCAATAACGGGAATAAATGGTTTTTAGTAAGTTAATCTCTGTATATTCCTCTACTACCATTGACATTTGTGTTTTTGTGTCACCATGACAATAAATTAGCTTTTCATGAAATTCAGTGAATTCTTAAAACTTTGGCAAGACTGTCTCTGAAGCCCATGTGGAGTAGCTGTAATTACTTTTTACCAATTAACACTTTGCTTTGCAATTAACACCAGACACCGAAGAGACAATTGATGGGTTAATTGTTTAGAACATAAAAATGGATATCTACTGTGTTAGAAAGTTATGCATTACTCATTAAAGGAATTGGTTACAACCTTTTAACCCTTTAACAAAGTCATGAAAATAACTTACTATGTAAATAGTACTGTTGGTCAAATCTCTAACCTATAATGTTGCTGTTTCTCATAATTATTTACAACTAGATTGCAAGCTAGCTTAAATCTGTCTGATTATCTGAATGTTGTTTGTTATGCCACATTTCAGCAGTTGGCTTGGTGGAATTTCACTTAAGATTAATTAACTAATTAGGGTAAAGTCTTATTGTGGGAGGAGATGGAAAAAAATCCAAATGAGCCTCTTTCAATAAACAAGCAGTGAAGAGGAGGGGAACTTTTTATTTTCTTTGCAGTACTGTACTCCAGTGTACTTACAGAGGAACTACTGTTTGGTGCCCAGAAGAGCTGCTCCCTTCTGGGCACCAAACAGGAGAGAGCACCCCTTGAGGTGGAGGGCCCCCCCAGTCTTTACAAAATGGAGCAAAAAGACAACAATTGCTTTATTCAGCTGTTTGGACCTGCCATCTGAACAGCAGCTCGTCATTAAATTAACATCACAGCAGGCGCGCGCCCTGGCCCTTGCTTCCCGGTGCATTGTGGTGCACTGAGGAGGAAATTCATTCTTTGAGCGGATACCAGGTCAAAAAGCAGGACTGGCATGGACTCGTCCTCACAGTCTTGGCGTTGAGGAATGGGAACAGAAGCAGTGCTGCTGTGTAAGTCCTTGCGAGTCCAACTGTTCAAAGGACAACCTTTTAATCCCTGGCAGCCGTGAAGGACAAAGACAGATTTGCTTTTTGTCTTTTGATGTTGTGCCACTTTCTCGCCATATCCACCCCAAGGACACGACTGTAGTCCACGCCAAGGCCTCCAACCACTGGTGAGGCTGTGACACATTTCCCTGTGCTAAGGCTGAAGCGTTCTTGGCCTGGGCCATAGGCTTATGTGTCGTGCACCTGCTCAGTGGAAGTGTCTTGTAGCAGTTTCCAAATGGTTTTTTTTAGCAGAAAGTTTTGTATGTTAGTAGTGCACGGTGAACAGTAAATTAGCTACTGAGCTTCATTGAAATGTCGTTTAAATAAAACAAATGCAAAGTTATTGTTAACGCAGAAGATTTGAAAACCCTGATTAATAAAGGAAATTGATCACATTCACTTCACATTCATATTTTCAGATAACTGATCTAACTGTCCTATTCAAACAGTCGGGCCATTGACTCCAACCTTTGTGAATGGGTGCATTTGTTTTAGTCAACCCGTTTTCTTTTCCTTAAGCTATTAGCATGAAAGAAGCCTTTCTGGGGAAAAACATTCAGCCTTAGTCCATCACACGAGGAAAGAGAGTTCAAGTAAAAGATGTAAAGAAGAAAGTTTAAACCAACAGTATCACAGTCTGGGGAAAACAAACTTGTTAGGAGTAAAAAGTTACTTAATCACACATCCAACAGTTACAGAACTACACTATCACTCATTGTGGGTCTACTTGAGTTCTGTGTGCGAACTACTGAATGGAAAAATGCTCTCTGTTCACCAGCTAGTTGTTGCTGTTTTGGTTTTTTTAAACTGTGGCATCCCCTCTTTTGTTTTGTTTTTTAGCAACAGTGCGTAAATGTCTGGGAACTGAGAAAACTAGCTGCTGGATTTCTGGGAGAGCAATGTTGTCCCATTCTTGCCTGAGTCAGTCCTGGGTCTTCTTTGTCTTATTTTTTGTTTCATGGTGTGCCAGATGTTTTCAGTTTGGTAAAAGATGTGGACTGCAGGCAGACCAGTTTAGCACTTTTAAATACAAAGCCATGCTGCAGTAATAGATTTTGTAGGCGGTGTAGCATTGTATTGCTAAAATATGCCTGAGAAAAACATGATGGATGGAAGCATATATTGCTCTAAAACCTGTATAGACTTTTCAGCATATATGATGCCTTTCCAGATGTGCCGTGTACCCTCTTACCATCTGAGATGCTGGCCTTTAAAGTGATTGCAGTGATTTCCATGACAGAATTGTGTCCGAGTCCTCAAAGATCAGTCATTCAGTATTGATTTTCAGCCTTGCCCCTTGCACACAGAGACTTCTCCAGATTTTTTTATGATACCCTATGCTGTAGCTAATGACATATTTAAAGTATTCCCAGCCTTTTGTTGTCCCGTTTTTTTTTTCAGACCTGTTGCAGCCATTAAATTTAAAATGAGTGAATATTTTTTTTCAAGAAATATTCAAATGTCTTAGTTTAAACATTCAATATGTTTTCTCTGTTCTATTGTGGATAAAATATGGGTTTGTGAGATCTCCAAATCCTTCTGTTTTTGTTTATGTTACACAGCATTCCAACTTTCTGGAATTGAAGTCGTATTGTTTTTGGCCACGATCCCCACGGCGAGGCGTCCGCTCAGAGGAGTCTGTGTAACATGTGCGGTGCAGACATGAAACATTCCTCTAATCAAAATCTATCAGTGTCAGAATACTGCTGACTGCAATGAAAGAAATGTACACAAACAGATTGCATTTTATTGACTATTTCATTTTGCCACGAGACCAGGATGATGGCCGTCATGATGCTAAATGAGCAATGTAGTGAACACAGCTATATTACCTGCTCCTGCCAGAAAGTGCACAAATATGGAGATAACACAGATTCTTTCATTTAAAAAAAGGATTAATTCACCAGCTATTAATTCTTTCTGTCTGAAAATCTGGTCATCGCCCTTTTGTTCATCATAATTCGTACAGATTGTTTTTTTGTTTTGTTTTTTCAATCTAACTGCCTCAGCAATGATAAACATATGCTTCCATTAATACTACTTCTTCTTGTCCTTCTTTTTTCCCTGGACTTTGTAGTTCAGGTGGTTATTTTTCACACCAAAGATCACTTGAGAAACAGATTTGAAAGGGTGATGAAGCAAACAAGGTCAGATAGATTAAGTGACCACAACTCAACTCTGCCTGTTTGTTCCAACACTTCCTCCACATGACGGGCCCGGGGAGCAAGTCACATGAAAACAAATTTCCTTCATTTCTACCTCGCATCTATTTCTCTTTTACACCCTCAATGCATTTTCCAAAACCTTACAAATGTCTCCATTTCTTCTTATGTCTCCGTGAACGGTTGACTCTTTTAAATGTGTAGCTGTGGCATAAGTGAAGGTGGAATGACAGAGGCTTGCTTGGAAGCCTTTGCTCCAGTGTGACTGGTCTTATCTTGTGGCCCAGCTCGGTCTTTAATCATGTTGCCTCAGCGCTGCATCAGACACAGAGACGCGTCTCTCTGGAGTTTCTGCTAAGCGCCGGCGCTAATGATGAGAAGCAGGGGTGAGGAGAGGAAGGCGGGGGTATGATGGGATGTCGTGTTTTCTGCATCTCTTTGATAAAAGAGGCAACTGAGTTTTTAGAAGTGTCTGAGAGTTCTTGCCACTTCACTCCAAAAATGCCTTCAATCGCCTGTTTTACCGTCAAGAGTTGAAGTTCATATTATATGTTTGTTGTATCTGACAAGGTTGGTTTAAATGACTGGGACTAAAAGCACAAAATAAGAAAATAAAAATATAAGTGTTAGTTTGTTTCTTTGTTTACGTGGAATCTTTGACTTATTAACATTAACACATTTCTGGAGTTGGGAATTCAGCATGAATATTTACAGTATCTTTTTTACAAAATAATGTGACATTGTGCTCCATCTGGTAGCTACTCTGGAGCTGTCAGTAACAGTACATCATTAGTCAGCACTCAGATGAGTTTGCCCAATGGGATTTTAAGCTCATATTACATTTTATAAGGGGGAAATTATAGTTGCACAGACCTCTATAGGTTGGAAGACGAGACTTTCCACGATGCACTGAGCGCTCCTTCTCCACTGGCCTTTTTTCACTCACAATATATTTATTTTTATTTATTTATATATTAATTTATTCCTACACCTTCATGTTGGAGGTTTCTTCCTGCTAAAAGGGATTTCTTCCTCACCACTTTTGCCAAGTGCTTCCTTAGGGATCACTGGGGTTCTCTCTCTAATTATGTAGGGTCCTTGCACTATAAAGTGAGGCTGTGAACTGCCGACCTACAAAAAAACATTGCGTTATAAGGAAGAGAAGTAAAGAAAAGGGTAAGAAAACTGAATGAGAAACTTTTTAACCCATTCAGAGGTGGACTTGCTGGTGTTTTTCAGATTATTGTCCTGCTGTGTAACTCAAGGACTTCAGGTCAAAAGTTCTCCTCCTGAGTTTTCTGGTAGAGAGCAGGATTCATGGTTCCATCAGTTACAGCATGCCATCCATGTCCTAGACCATCACACTAACGCCACCATGTTTGACTGTTTGTGTAATCTTTTTATGAAATGCTGTGTTAGTTTTATGCCCGAAGTAACCGGTTGCAAACCTTTCAAAAAAATTCAGCTTTTGTCAGATCAGACGTTAGAAAATTTTCCTAAAAGTCTTGTGGGATCATCAAGATGTTTTTGAGAGATGTAATGAAAATGACTCGGCCTTCCGAAAAACATGGTTAATCTCAGTAAATTCTCGATTTAACAAGGTGACAATTACTTTTTCACACAGGGCCAGGAAGGTCTGGAAAGAGCTTTTTCCTCCAAGAAATGAAATCATCATTCAAAAACTGCACTTTGCAATTACTCGGGTCATCTTTGTCTATTATTAAAATTTGTTTGATGATCTGAAATATGTATTACAAATATGCAAAAAAAAGAAGATAAGAAACCAGGAAGAGGGCAAATTATTTATTTATTTTTGCAGATTTTACTGATTCTATACATGTGGTTTTGTGTTTCCAGTGAAGTTGCAGCTCTCTTTCCAGTCATGTAAACTGGTAAGGCTAGTTGATCAGGACTTTATTCAAAGTAGGATGATGCCAGTAGTTGTTTTGTCTCGTGAGTGACTGCACTGCATGCTCATAGGGTGGCTGTAGCTCAGGACGTAGAGCAGAACATCTACTAGCCAGAAGGGTTGTGGTTTGATCCTGCATCCATCAGAGTGTGAATGTTCGATAGTAAAAAAGTGCTTGTATGAATGTGAGGGAGTGGGTGAATGATGCATGTTGGATAAAGCGTTTTGAGTGCGCAGGTAGAGTAGAAAGGTGCTATTGCTACCATTGTCACTGAAGCAACTCATACATGTGAACGCTGTTTCTCTCATTGTGGTGCTTTCACCAAACTATTCCTTTGAAATGATGTTTTGATGGCCAGGGCACTTTCACTTTAAATTCATGTAATCGAGAAATGAGCGCAGAGACTATTTGTTTCCATTTTTTATTGTGTGTTCTCATTGAACATGAACATTTAATCGATGCAACTGATGACTAACTCCTACTTAAACAACCGACACCGGGATTGTACGTATGGATATGGAGATACCCAGCTACTGTACTGCTGACACAATATTCACTATTAATAACCAGATTACAGAGACATCGCTATGGGATACTAAGCAGGCTGATGCTGAGAGATAATACAGGATACGTCGCAAATGCGTTAGCATGTTAGCATGATGTGTTGTTGGGTTTAAATGAGCTGTGGCCCAAATGGGCGTCTGCCTCGGTCTGATGAAGGTCGTAGCGCTTCACTCCCGGACATAAATCCTTGTGCACACTACGTCATCCGCACCAAAAATCTGGAGGGGACAAAAAGATAATTTCATCCATGTGATAGTGATTAACGCTTATAATGGTCACATTTTGAAACTTCAACAAGCCTGCCTAAAAGTCCTAAGGCATTTGGACTTTTTCAGTTTTTGAGTGTGCAAATAAGTGCACACTAAATCTTTCTGAAAGAATGTGACTTTATCCTCTGTTCTAAACACACTGAGATGACAAAAGCCGAGCCTTGAGCTAATGCAAACATTTTTTTCCCCCTTTGCACAAAGACACAGACACCGCAGCATAGTTTGTGTTGACATGCAGGACCACAAAATACCAGAAAATATGTGTTCTCAACCGATCTCCCAGGACTGATCATGAACAGGTTTTGTATTTCACATGAGAGTACTGATGTGTTTCCTGTAGTCTTATTACTGTTGAAGTGCAATGGACTCATTTGGAAATGGCTTATGTCTGTTTCTGAATATGTCCTTTGTTTGCTATGAAATTGAATTTCATTTGTTCTCCACTGTTTTCTTTATAAATTTAAAGTTTATATGCTTTTTTTAAAATAAATTTCTGCTGTATATACAGGAGAATTTCCAGAATTTTTTTTTCTTTAAATAGAGTGGCACAGGTGGGCCTAAGACAGGAATTAAAAAATGTTCTCTTAAACCATTTAAACAACAGTGAGGTATCTGAGGGGGAATCAGGGGTGGTGTCCTCAAAGAAATTGTCTACAGAACCAAAAATCTGTGCCAAAGGTGACAAAAAGATTCTAGTTTCTCAGTTTCCCCCTCGCTCACATCCAGAATCTGATGATAGCTGCTGAATTCTTTGGTCAAAAATCATACTAGCAGTTGTTCACTGTTAAACTTTAAATGGGTGTTCAGTTCAGTTCAATTTTATTATATTTATATAGCATCAATCATAACAAGGCGTTTTATATTGTAAGATAAAGACCAACCCTACAATAATACAGAGAAAACACCAACAGTCAGAGAACCTCTTTGAGCAAACACTTGGTGACAGTGGGAAGGAAAAACTTCCTTTTAACAGGAAGTCCAAGGAGCTTGAAAAGAAAAGCGTCTGGACTTCTTTAGGTTTCTTGATTTGATTGATTTCTTTACTTCTTGATTTCAAGAAACTTAAAGAAGTCCAGATGCTTTTCTTTCCAAGCTCATTAGACTACGATCACCTGGATGACTGAGGACCTTCACAGACCTTTTAACAGGAAGGAAACCTACAGCAGAACAAAGGCTCAGAGAGAGGCAGCCATCTGCCGTGCGACGGGTTGGAAGTGAGGGGAGGGAGACGGGACAAAAGACACACCGTGGAGGAGAGACAGAGGTTAATAATAACTAATAATAAATGCAAAGTGCTGTATAAACGCAGAGTGCATCACGGGAAGCCCCCAGCAGCGACAACCACATGTCATACGGCTGAGAGTGGTTTGAGTCTGCCCCTGCTTTCCTGTCCTTTCTTCACTGAGCCTATCAAATAAAGCTGAAAAAGGCCCCCCAAAAAACCTATATGCTTGATCAAAAAGGAAGGTTTTGAGCCTAATCTTAAAAGTAGAGATAGTGACTGTCTCCCAAATCCAAACTGGAAATGGTTCCACTGAAGAGGGGCCTGAAAGTTAAAGTTAAAGGTGCAGGTAACAGTGCACATGACTCCCACCCACTGGGATCTGAATTGCGTTGTATAGATTTCATACTAGAGAGCTGGCAGGATAAAAATATCTGATGTCTGTGCCTGACATTTATGTTTCCACACACGCCTCCATCGAATAACATCTAGAAAGGTTCTGGGCTGTGACACATGTGTTATAATGGTTTTAGACTCATATTAATAGGTTTCCCATTTTATTTTTGGCCATTTAGTTGTCAATCAGAGTGATTGAAAGATACTTTCAAATCGACTTACTTTCTCCTTAGAAAGTATTCTTGCTTTGAATTCTGAACCAAACAACAATCTGCTTTTTTCTTCAGGATAATGTCAAGAGAATAAGATTATGTGGGCTGAAGAAGAAAACTTTTCTCCTTTTAATAGTGAAGTATGTGCCACTACATCAGTGTCACATTTATGCTCATCAGTCTGGGTCTACCTCACACTGCCGATGATGAAACCAAAGGAAACTTCTGAATGACTGATTTATGCACAGCTCGAGCCCAGCCTTCTGTTCTCTGATTTCATTTCAAGATGATGCAGCTGCAAAAAGACGTCCACACAACAACTTTATCCCTCAAGTATTTCCAGACTTAAACCAATTAAACGGATCATGCAAATCATATGGAAATGTGCCCTAGTTATGTGCCACATTCAGACCATTGCTGTGTGATCTTGAGTCTTCCTTTGAGTCAGGAGCTGAAGCTCTGCTATTGTTAGTCGCTTTTTTTTTTTTTTAAAGCAGATAGCTTCAAATTAGATTCACACAATATTTCTTTCGGGTTTTGCAGCTCCTTGTCTGACAGAAAGGCATCTGGGTGTGAAGATGACTCGTGGCTCTCTCGTTCTCGTAATGGTGCTTCATGACGTGCTGAACAATTAGTAAATGATGCCTCTGTTCGTTCAGTGATTTAGAAATAAAGCAATCAAGAGTGTTGGCTTTCCGCTTCAATGAGTTTAAAAAAACATAAACCATGTAAACCTGCTTGTTTAGTGTGTGGTGTGTTTCTGTTTCTGTTTGTTGAATTTCTTGTTTCGTGTTTCTAATAGTCTTATTTTCCCAGTGTTCCCAGTAGTGTTTATGCATTTATTTCCCTTACATTTCATCTGCCTTCTGTCTTGCATTTGGTCTTTGCAATTTTATAACAAATTATGGAGATAAAAAGTCTGGAGGGTTTTTAAAAAAATGTTTTTTAAAGTTTAACATTTGGTAATCCTGCTTAAGAACTCTTATAATCTGTCCAGTGAGATGAAATGCAAACCAAAGGAGCCTATCAGAGACCTATCAGAGTATAGTGCATTAGTTGCCTAAACCTATCCGCAGATGGCTCCAAATGTAATCCAGGCAGCGATTATGTTTGCCACTCCAAAGTCATTTTAGTAATCTATAGACCAGAGCGTAGACCACTGAGTCAAGGTTAGACATCAGCCTGGCAGATCAGATGATGTCTCAGCTGACAGCCTTGCGTGAGTCCTATCCTGTCACATCCCCCATGCTGTTTAATCAGCTTCAGCTTGTGCACATGTGCTGCTTCTCTGCAAGCCCCTTTGCAACCCAGAGGTTAATGGCAAGGCAATGGCACACTACTCCTTAGTATTATCATGGATGGACAGTTTAAATTACATTGCATATTATTCTTTAAACTCTACATATTATTCTTTAAACTCTACAGTAGCATGGACAAATGTGGCTTCAAGCTTCTCTGACTGTGTAGCGACGTACATGGATAATAACAGTGAGGAGAGCTGAGAAGCACAGAGAGTGAGCTTCTGTCACAGTTCAGCAGGATCACTCTCCGTAAGTGTGTGAATGCTTCAGCTCCTCCACAGCAGCATGGCTACCAGAGGGGCAAGCTCTGTAACACATTTTGCTTTTATCGCCTCGAGGAGAATTCATATGTTCAGCCTCCTCAGCTTGTCAGTTTGAACGAGGAGCTTCGAGCAAAATACTATTTAGACACTGAGGATTTGATTTAAGCTGTTTCTTGCTTGATTCTGGCCTGTAATATAGAGCTATATAAACATTCTGTGATGACTTATTTTCAGCATCTAAACCTTCCATATTGTTTCAGGCTTTGGCCTTTTGGATATTCATCTCATAAGAACAACAGGAATGAGTGTGGGAGCGCTGAACATTGAGAATAGAAAGCTGTTGAGGCCCTGAGAACTGGTCTTCTGATGCGTTGCTCTGCTCCCCTGCACGTCATTTGAGGGGCTTCAGACCCATTGACTCCTGCCCATATTAATCTGGATAAATACAGGGGGTATTACTGCAATGTCAGCGTAGCAGCCCCTCTTGTTCTCTTTTCACATCTCTCTGCGGGGTGGATGAAAGCTTGCCTCCTTGGGAAACAGCCTCTCTCATTTCCTTTATGGATGAATCTCCAGGGTGACTTCATACACTCACTGCCTGAGTTTTATTAACCATTTCTCAAACAGAGTACACTAGTTGCTCAAAAGGCACATCTTAATGCATCTGATGTCTTCTGGGTCCAAGCCGTGATGCCTTACAGAAGAAACCTTACAGATCCTGCTCTCGATCCGTGTAAAATAACATTTTTAGGCGAACATTCATTCTTTGTCTTTCTCTTCATTTAGCCTCGACTTTTCTGCTTTTGTGTTGGTAAAGTTGCTTTGGGGTTTTTTTCTAAGCAACAGTGGTCATCTATTAAGAGGCTTTCAGTGAGAAGATGACTTATTAGTGTGCGCTCACCAGTGTGAGCTCATCTCCATTCAGCTCTCGGGTCCAGAAGGTCTTGGGGCCGTCACCATCCACCAGAGTCTGCTGACAGTGAATTTTGTTCTCTGACTCCCAGGTGGCGAGGCTCTGGGAAGACAGGGACAAAAAGGCACCAGGGTCAGCACGATTTTCTAGAAGATATATATTCATGTTGCACTTTTACACTGTTTCAGGGTGTGCAATGTGATCATTTCCCAAATGGGCTTTTTGAATTTTACCCTTAATGCATGTCAGCATCAGCACTAAGTTGATTTAGCCAGAAGTGAGTTTTGCTCACAGACTGCATGTCAAAGATGCATTCAGCATTTTGACCGCCGCCATCTTGTTTTGTTTTTTTAAACTACGCATTATGAGAAACCGAAGAATGCTGTGTGTTCAGACACTGCTGACTTGCCAATCACAAGGTAGCACACCCTAAAACATGTCCAGCTTTAACATGAGTTTCATTCTAAATGGGAGCAATAATTTCAAACATGAACATTAAGCTATGCTGAACAATAACTAAAAGTAGTAACTGAGATCATAAATACACAAGGAAAATCTTTACCGAGCTCATAAATCAGAGAACACGAGAAAGACTTCTGAGAAACTTCTGAGAAATCGCCATTAGAAAGAAATGTAGGATTTAACCTTTTATTACCCAGACAGCTCACAGGCCACGTGGACTTAGTTTCAAATTTTGGCTGTAAAATGACCAAAATTACAGAATTACCAAAAATGACCAAAATGGTTGATGAGTTACAGTAATGTAAGGGTACTGTGTACACAGCAGAACTCTGTGAATGCATAAAGGTTTCACATTTGGTTGATATATAGTTCCCAAGCTTGATGTTTTACTGTATATTTAAAATATCAATATAGCAACGATTTGTAGAACATTTACACATTTACCAATTTTAAACTCATTTGCCAGCATTAATGTATCTTCAGTCTAGCCATGTACTGGTTCAGTGGACGTATTCGCCAATAACCTGACTGAACAACTTTATTCGGCCACACATGAATTAGAACAAGAAGCAAAGCTGCTTACAAACACTTGATGCATGTAACACATTACAGCCAGTCCTGGCAGACCTCCATTGGCTTCACATTTGCTAAAAAATCCAACACAGCCTACTTGAGAGAAAAAAACCCCCAAAAGGTCAGCGTATATAATTTAGACGGTGTGGGACTCATAAACTGCCCTTGTAGTTCATTTCAGCTGTCCACTGTTTCCACAGCTGTTCTGTTAAATAAACTGTATGATATTTTAGGAAATGTGCTTCTCTTTCTGGATACGAATTCATTGAGGAGTCATTTTACATCATACATGTTAATTTACTCTTTGTTGTAATTTTACTCAGATTTCATATATTTAAAAATGAGAGAAGAATTCAGAATTAGAGAACTTTTTTTTTCTAGTTTAATCAGTGTCACTGGCATCTACCGGTTTAACAGAGTGAAGCAGGGAGGTATGCAGTTTAGCACAAAGACTGGAAACTCAGTGTACCACCAGCTCTATTATAACACCAAATGTTTTATTTTGTTAATCCATTATTTTATTGAATTTAACAAAATATCAGAGTGTAACTGGTGGCTAGGTTGTCACTCAAGAATAAAAACACTGCCTTATTCTTCTCTGACTCTGATTTCCCACAGTTGAAGTTTGCTTCGTCTCCATACAACCAGCTGCATTTTTCATTTCAGCATTGCATCCTAATTAGCTAAGTGATCTCACTCCAAAGCCTGGAACTGATCAAAGCTGTCAAAGCATTATCCAAGACTGCATTTAAGCTTAAAAAACCCTAAAAAAATCTCTACAATATGAACTCTCACATGGTGGAGTATTTGTGTTTTGATTTCTGATCATTTGTTTGATAGTTTGTGCTATTTTGTAATTCGAAAAAAGCACCATTCCTCTGATTTGAATTCAGCAGCCACCTCGGTTTCTCAGAGGCAAATGTTAATCACCATATCAAAGGTAGCCAAAGCCATCACAGATCCCCGCGGGCTGCCGTCCACAGTCTTTGCCAAGCTGAAGAACAGCAGGGCTTTCTTCCAGCGTTCCCTCTGTTTATCAGCCACGACAGCAAGGCTGATATGGTTTTTCACTTTGTAACTCTGTGTGTATCAGTAGCAAGTCTTAGAGAGATTTCCTGTAGCAGGAACTATACCACAAAGACTTTATATGGTGCTCATATTTATATATCTGTGGACAGATTGTACCAAACGTCACATGCAGTAACAGCTGTGCAGCTGACATAAAAAATAAAAAGGTCAGCTGATGATATTCCTGCCAGATCATCTACTACTTTCTTTCTTTAGCTCTTTTTTCCACTCTTTGCCTTTTTTCTTTTTTCTTCATTTGATCTTTCTTTTGCTTTCCTAGTCACAGATAAATTCTCATGCATCCTAAGTGCTTATGTACACACATTTGAGGCCAAGACCAATGTCTGCAGCATGTGTTTCACCTTTTCCAGTGTTGTCTGTAGTGTTTTACTTATCAGAAAATCCCCTGTCTTTGCTTTTCTTTTAGTCTCTCATGTTTTACCAGATGCAAATAATATGATGGGATGTGGAGGGAAAACATCTCATTTCCTGTTAAGGTTTAAAGTTTTATGTTGGATTTTTCAAGCTTTCTTTCAGAGCCCAAAATAACACTCTCGCTCAGCTTCCTCCCACAGTTTGATCACATTATCTCTCTAACGGCAGTGTTTATCCTTTGCCTTTCCTTGCAGCTGCCAGAAGACAAATGACGTGTCAGACTGGTAAAGAGAGGGCAGATGCACAGTTTTTTCTAAGAACCGTTTAAAACGGACTCCTACAAAAAGATGACAGATATTTGAAAAGAAAATCGCAACCTCTTTAGTGATAGATTCCCACGGGAACTTATGGTCACAAATTGTCATTTCGTTCATCTAATATGCGTCTTTGCAATTTTTTCATTGTTTCAAAATGGCTTTTGCGGGCATATTTTTCAGTATCCCATAATAATATCATATGAGCATATGAGAAAATAGAGAAGAAAAAAAGCTAATGTTGGCTGTTAAATTTCAGAATCTTTAGATTATTATCCATCAATGAATATCTCAGTGTAAACCTGTGTAACTGTGGTGGGTCTCAGACCCCAGAGTTAGTGTTCTTCCGCCATTATCATAATAATGTTGAGCAAGGATCAACATCGCAATTGACCAATCATGTTGTTGTGATGTCATAGCTTTGCATGTGGGGAAAAAGAAAAAAATGTGATTGATTATACAAAACTCCCTTGTGGTAAAAATGGTAAACATTTCCACTCTTTTCTTTATTAATTTATACAATGTAATAAACACTTTACCAAGCAGCATATCCGATCTGTATGGAAGCCTGTTTCCGCCACTAAAAAAAAAAAAAAAGGATCCATAACTCAAAATTTCGAGTTATTTTCTCGAAATTTTGAGTTTTTTTCTCGAAATTTCGAGTTATTATCTCGAAATTTCGACATATTAACTCAAAAATTTGAGAAAAGCAACTCGAAATTTCGAGTTAGCGCTGCCAATCAGTAATCTACGTGAATGACGTCATTTCCATGTTACCCGGAAGCTGAAGCCCTCAGCTACAAATGCTACAGCTAAGCTACCGGTATTACATCCAGTCGTGAATGCACAGATTGCTGAGTGTTTTCAGCCTGGCTTCACAAATGATGAAATCCCTGTGTTATTAGCTGAATCACATGGTGTTACTATCAGCAAACATACTTTAATTTGTTGGGATCCGTTTTTGAGTGCGCGGTCCTGCACCATATGCTTCCGGGTAACAAGAAAGCGACCTCATTCACGTATATTTTTGATTGGCAGAGCTAACTCAAAATTTTGAGAAAAGTAACTCGAAATTTCGAGTTATATTTCTCGAAATTTCGAGATAATAACTCGAAATTTCGAGAAAATAACTCGAAATTTCGAGTTATGGATACTAGCTTTTTTTTTTTTTTTAGTGGCGGAAACGGGCTTCCATAGCTCTGACATCCGAGCGTTAGCTAGCTTTAAGGCTAGTGCTAATTGAACGCGATTGGTCAGTTGCACTGCTGATCTTGTACCAGCATTATTACGATGGTGTACAAACAATACCACTGCATCAGATTAACATATCATAATTGCATCATTTCCTATATTTTTTGTCATTGAAAGCATCGCTCTTTAGGTTGAAGTGCTACACACAACATTAGGTGGAATTATGAAAATCACTGGGTATTTATTAAAGCGTTTGACACAGCAGTATTTTTCTAAGATGTACATCGAGGTCATGTGAAACTTGACTAAGCAAAAGGTAAACGGTCCGCCCTTAGAAAGAAATTTTTATCATTAGCCGGTGTTACAGTGGTTCGTTAGCAAAAAAGACACCACCATCATCAGTGCTGCCCATCAGCATAAATGAAGAAAGTGCTCTTTGCTATGTTGTGCTCAGATGATTTTTTACATTTACAAATGCAAAAACCACAATTGCAGGTAGTAAATTACCTGATAATAACCACCTCTCTCCACTAAAGCGTATCTCCTTTAACTTTCGCTGTCACCTCTGGCATTGACAGGAAGCACCTTATCAGTTACCACACTTGCACAGATTAACCGGAGCTTTTTAACCTTGTGGTGGTGTTAATAAGCCCTCTGCTCTTCACAAGGTGCAGATCAGTTTGTAATCCTTTTAACCACTGGTGCAGCCAAGCCTGAAGGCTAAAACCCACTAAGGGCTTCTCTGCCAACCTCATCCACCTGAGACCTCGCCAACACCCGCGCACTCCCTCTCGCCCCTGTGGCACATGTGCCAGGGTCCTGCCTTCTGCAGGTTTTGCTCTAGGATTGTGTAATAATTGCCACACAAGGGAACAGCAGGCTTGCTGCTGACCACCATTGCTTCATTTTTACCTTGAAATATGCAGCAGTATTTTTAATTGTGTTTAAAATAAAATCGTGATTATGTGGGGCATTTCATCACCTTTCATCTCCCTACAGCTTTACTGTTTTGATTTAAAGCCTTAAGCTAAACAGCTGTTTTAAGACAAAGGGGGCATTAAAGCCTTGCCAGCAACAAACTGCAGGGAGCTCAGTGGTAATAATGGTCTATTTAGTAGTTTAATACACAGTAAGTGGTTAAATAAGCTTAAGATTGGGTGCATATTGGAAAGACCGGCTTCAAATAAATAATAGTGTTGCTTTATCTGTAAATTGGCAACTGCTAAAAAATAATTCTCCTTGTAATGTTGAACCATCAATGCTATACAGTGTTTTCAGTTTCAGCCTCCCGTGAGTGTCCGGGATTTGTTCAGCACTGTTTGCATAACCCCTAATTAGTGGCTGAACTCAGTCCAACACTGAGGTTGTTGTCATTTTCTTTTCTGTGAAAATGTCCTGCTGGTTTGCAACCATCTCCTCTTTTTTCACTTGTTTCAGGCACTCTGTGGTCTCAGGAGAGAAACATGGGATCAGTCAGAATGCAGAACGAGAAGAATTTGCTGCACATCAAAACTAGCTGGAAGACTTTTTTTGTTATTATTATTTATATTATAATTTAAAATATTTGGTCCCGTGCTGAATTTGTAAGTCTTGCAAAGACGTGAACATTATCTAATTTTTGGACAAGCCCTTGTTGGTGGTAAGACATTTCTTGAAGTTGGTCAGTTTGCAGACATCTCAGGGTGGACTCCTTTAGGTTTCTTGGCTGCTGCTCAACAACTTGAAGGACTGAAGTCTGGAGACTAGCTAGGCCACTCCATGACCTTAATGTGTTCTTCTTTAGCCGCTCCTTTGTTGGAATGGCTGTTTTGGGTCTTTGTCTTGCTGGAAGACCCATCCATGACCCATTTTCAGTGTTCGGGCTGAGGGAAGGAGGTTCTTATCCTCCGTTTTTTTTTTTGTTGTTATTCTGTCTCCAGTAAAATGAAGCTGCCATAAAAAATATGTACAGTTCATTTCTTCGTGAGTGAACAAACAAATTCAGAAGTGGATTGAATAATTATTTCCCCTACTGTGCATGCTATAACACAAATTTGATTAAGCCAAACACAATAAATATAAACCCCTATTTAAAGTGGCCCGACAGCCACTTTAATTTAAAGACAATTTTACATTTAAATCCAGGGTCAGGCACACCTCTGCCTGTACCTTTTGTCTTTCATAAAGCCTTTCGCCCCTAAATGCAGTGACGCTGATGCGCTAGCTCAAGCAACCAGAGGTGAGAAATGTGTGACGGTAACTTGACTTGTCGCCTTCCTAGCAGAGATGCTGAGAGCTGTGTAGCCCAGCCCCAGGGCTCAGACAGAGGGAGCCAACGCTGTCATATAAAATGGGTCATGTCTGCTCCCCCTGGCTGCAACATGTAGATCAAACCATAAAACAAAAGGTAAAGACAACAAGTCTGTGTGTCACATGTTATCCGGTGAGTGCAGCTAAAGCATTCAGGTATTATCTGCAGTGCTACAGAGAGAGAGATACAAGGCTCAAACTGTTAATGAGTTCAGTCCAAATACCCACAGGGATGCTGTGGTTTGGGATAAATACACACTGTATCTCCAATTTCTCAGGCTTTGGGCTGAATTATATTGACTATCACATGCATGCAATTACACAGTTTCCTTTCCGTGTGCAGAATTTCTTCTCCACAAGCAGGAATTTCACTCGTCCTGTTGCCCAGGAATATTTTGGGATGTTAACTTTTCCATTACAGATTTGAAAATGGAACCAGACAACTGTCTAGCTTTTTGGAAGAGCAAGCTGGCGGGGAAATTACGTAATACAGGATAAAGAAAAGCAGCTTGAAAACTTGCTACTGAATGTCGACGGCCAATTCTAATAAAAAGAAAAAAGGTCTCTAAACGACTTCAGTCCCTCATGAATAGATGATAAAGGTATAGCGTGTTTTTTGATCATTTATGAGACTTGCAATGAAGTAGATTAACATTAAAAGGGAACCTCTTTATGTTTTAATGATGGTTGCTAATATTACCATTAACAGAGTTTTATATATGGAGTTCATGTAGGTTCATGTGTGTACTGTACAAGTAAACCCAGTGAGCCAGTGGGTAAGACTAATCTCTGTATGATGTTAACTAGTGGCAGTATTCCCAATATAGGGATGTCAGGTGCAGATGCCCCACCCACCTGTTGTTTAAATCTTCTAAGAGGGGCAGCCAATCAGAGGAAAGTTGTCTTAAATGGAGGAGCTAAAAGTTCAAATATTTGACAAATATTTGACAATATCTTATCAAAGTATTTTAAAAATATGACTGATCTCCAAATTCATATAGGTTTGAGAAGGTCGACAAGATTCTCATTCGCACATCTGTTATGTAACTCTCTGCACTGCACTTTCTATATTCACATAGGTGAATATACTGCAGCACAGCTCTCACTTATTCCAAGCTACTTTTCTCCTGGCACTTATAGCAGGGTGACAGCTTACTGCTAGATACAGAATCCCTCCCAGCTGCAGGATTTATGCTGTGCAGCTCCAAGTTCTTGTTGAACACAGGCAAATGTAAAAGTGACTATCTTGCTTTTAAAATGCTCGTTGCAAATCTGCACGTGTGGAAATAAAATCCTCAATTTAGTCATGTTAACTTTTATGCTCAGTTGTATGTCTCCTCTAAGTACCACAACCCAAATTAATATGTTTTTCCCTCTTACATACAATAATTTTTATATCAATTATAGGCCCAGAAAGACAGATGTTTAAATCAGTGGCTCCCAAACTTTTTTTGCTAGGCCCCCTTTGTTTTACAAGAAAAATGTTCTCGCCCCGCCCCCTTCTCGCGCGCGCGCACGCACGCACACGCACAAACACATCCTCCGACTACACACACCCATATTTTGCTCCATTGCGGTTTATTTCACACCTCAAACATTTAGTTAACACTTAAACAAATACAAGTAATCTGCAATAAATTACAGGTAGTAATAAAATAAACTAGGGGAGACCGGGGATAGTTGTAACATTTTTGACATTTCTGTCTGTAAATTTGAGCTCGTTTAAGGTAGTGGATTCAAAATGTAATGCAAAGTATTTACATGTCTCTGCTATTAAATAGTGCAGCTATTTTCTCTGCAGCACAATTACCCATTGCATGGTATGGTCTCAAACACGAAGAGTGAAATGTTACAATTAACCCCATAGTCTGGGTTAGTTGTAACATATCCTGGGGTAAAATGTAACACAATGAAATAAGGGTACTAACAAAACATTAACGTGTAATCTTTGTTTATTCAACACATGAATGCACTTAGAGCCATTAATGTAGCTGTGTGTGTGTGACAGAATGCAGAAATCTAGCTTTTGAACATATTCCAACCCCCCAAAAAGACAAATTATGGAATTTTCTGCAACTGAATATTTCATTAATTTTGGTTGGTCTTCCTTGAGTTTGGCCTCATTGGCTCAGTGGGCATTATAACCTACAACTCTTGCACCAATTTTGAACATAACAATGAAGCTGAAAAAATGTAGTTGTTCACCAGCATGGCAATTCCATTACTTTTTATCATGGCTTACCTTGGTGTGGTTTGCAAAGTGCTTCAGAAAGATGAGGAAATCTGTTTCTTGCATCCATCCTGACTTATTTCCACTACCAGTACTTCCTACTGGTCCATCTCTGACACAGTGGTCTGCATAATGTATGTGTGGGAACACAAACAGTGGAGGAATTGTGTTGCCAATGGCATTAACCGCATATACAAAAGTGACCAGTGAACCTCTCTCTGCTGATGTCGTTGCCCCAACTTGTTTAATATAAGTTAAAGTAATAGTGTGGTAAGTTGCAACATCTGCATTATTGTTACAACTAACCCAGACTGTTGCTGTTACAACTGACCCAGACTCCTATAGCCATGAACTAGCTAACATTACAGCCAACGGCTAAAACATTAGCACTAAAGACCCACACAGAATATATCCCCATAGACATACAAATAACATAATTTAAGTTTGATGAGTTTAACTGCAAAGCAGATAATGCTATTAAACATTGAAATAAAGTAGAAAAACTTACTTTTTGGCATACAAATCACTTTTTTTCATGTTAAATTGTCTGTGTTTGACAAAATGTGCTGATTTTTCACATGTGATAGCAGAACTGAATTGGGCATGCACAGGATGAGTCACATCATTTGAAACTTAGCCCTGATTGGAGAAATTGGAAGTGTTACAACTGACCCACGTTACAACTATCCCCGGTCTCCCCTACTAACTATTTTACACTGTGTCCACATCTACACTGGTATTTTTGAAAACGCAGCTGTTTCGTCCACAAACGGCGTTTCGAATCACCGAAAACGGAGATTTTTTTAAAACACCTTTTTTGCATTATGTGGACAAGGAATACAGAGTTGGTCACGCAACGTCAAAGGTATGTGCCTTTTTTCCCATCACGCTGTGCACCACGTTATTGTTTACATGAGATGAATTGCAGAATGACAGATAGAGACAAAATACTGTTAATCTGACTATCTTCAGGTTTTACAAGCTTACATATACACACGCAGTTACAGTCCCTCCATTTAGAAAGGCAGAGGCTTCATGGTGTGATTATTTTACGCATGGTTGTTTGTTTTTTTCATGTGCTATAATATTCAACATTGCTATCAATACATTTTTCAAAAAATGCCTCTGTGTGCAAAATGGGTTTAAAAACATAAACAACTGTGGGACACTGTTTGTCCGTGATTTGAACAGCCCAGTGCTTGATCCCGACACAGGGAAAACCAATTCTGCAGGGGAGACCTACCTTGGCACTTGTGCAGGTGAAACCAAAGGGCAGATATGCTTCACCAAAAGTTCATTTTTCTTCCTTCCTTCACACAGATTTGACATTTATAGCAATAAACAATATGACACCATGTATAAACTACATAAACAAAGCAACTAATGATATTACAGTAACAAATATAAAGTAGAAAAACGTCCACGTCTCCATTTACAGTACATAAATATTATCTCTGTAATATCAGGAAATGACTGAATGCAGATGATGTAAGTGACAAAAGTAAAGTGATTAATTTTCTATTAGGTCAACTTTAGAGGAGTGCAACTGATCATATGAGATCATTTTATTCGTTGATATGCAGACACAGGTGGCGCTCAGCTCTAAGAAGGTCAGTTTTCACATGGGCCTTATCAGGCTTAATCGATCCCCGCTTCCTCTTTATTTAATTGTGCAGCCTGCATATTCACTTTACGGATGATGTAAATGCCTTGTTGTTCAGATCGTATCGAGAGATGTCTCTAAGAGACGAGCTCACTATCATCACAAGCAACAGAGTACAGCTGTTAGTTCAGGATGTCTACATTTCCTCCCCTCAGATATGCAGATTGTTGTAATTATGAATTACACATTGAGTGACTGTTGCTTTACTGGGATTTGTTATTAAATGAACAATTTTATTACATCCTTAGTCCACTCTGCTCCCCCTGGGGCGCGCACACACACACACACACACACACACACACACACATATATATATATATATATATATATATATATATATATACATTTATATGTCTGTGTCAAAACTTTAGCTGCTTTTGAGGATGAAAGAGTCCTCCCTCAGGGACTGCAGAGGTTCAGAGAGAAACTCTCACCAGTGCCCTTAATCTCTCTGCTCTGACGTGAGCATGATACCAATAGATGAGACTGTGAGGAGGTATTAATTTCTCATTCGGGCCTTTGAAACAGCTTTGAAGCTCTTGAAGACAGAAAGAATTACCAGCAGTACAAACAATGCAGACAGTTTAAAGCATGAAGCCGATTGCGTGTAATATCTTCTGGAAAAGAAGACCAAAGACAACTATTTGAGACGTACCAAAGATTACAACATTGTGCTTATATGTCACATCTTTTCATGAAATTAATGTGTTGAAGGATGCCTGCTGATTTAAACCTCACATTAGTGCATGATTGTTTTCTTTTTTCAAACAGCTGCAATGATCTGTATAAAATGCTTAAGCCAACTTTAATGAACTCTAAGGCACTTTGTCAGCAGTTCAGAGGCAATACCCACGACATCCTAACCCTTACACTTAAACTAATTCTGATTTTTTTTTTAAAGTTTCTATGTCCACCTTCAGGGGACTTCTGTTGCAGCACATGGGAGGCGAGTCCCCACAGTGGGTTTGTGGTCCCACAGTCACACCATTAATCAAGCTTCTCCTAACACATGGGTGACTGTAACATAAACCATCTGCTTCACATCTTATTTGCTTCGCAGAAAAACAGCACAAAAATTATTGTGTTTGAAAAAAACAGAAAAAGATAGAGTTTAACATTTAAATGAGGGTGGGGAAAAGGGAAAGCGAAGGGGAGTAAAGCAATGTGGTTCTCATAAGCACCACAAATATAATTGAAAAATCTCAACAGCCGTGTCTTTTTTTTCCATCCAGAAATTATGACTCGATTGCTCAGTAAAATCCACACATCTTGTTTTGAAATCTCTTTCTCTCTACAGAGCTACACCTGCCTCTTGTACCACTTTACAGAAGGACATGCGGACCTCAAGGGGCTGTGCTAGTGACAGGGTATAAATATTTATGACACCTTTGTGTCTCTAAAACCACCGACATAGGTGGTTTTAGAAAGCAGAAAGAAAATAAGTTCTGCATTAAGTGATTGGTTTGTGGATTTTTCTTTTTAAGTAACTGGACTGTTTTCAAAGAGCCAGTTCTGCTGATTTTTTATTTATTTTGACAATAAATGAAAATAAAATCCTTTTGACAGTGGTGCTCCTATTCCAGACCGTCCCATTATTTTCTGTTTTTAATTTGCCAAATAATATGCAAACTTAACATTTTCAAGAACCTGAGACAAAATTGAGCGTGCTAGAACGGCCTAAAACATACCTTTAAACTAAACCAAACTAAGCCAAAAAAAATAGACTTAGTTAGTTTTAGCCTTTATTCTGGACCACGTTTAACTTAAGGTTACCACTTGATTTTTTTTTACTTCTCACCAAATTTACCTTGCATTTCCGTCCATCCACCGTCTCCTCGTCAAACTCTTCACCGATGTGGAAGTTGATTTCAGTGGTGCGCACACTGGTGGAGGTTTTGATGTAGAACTGCTCCCCGTCCTGACGGATCTCCACATGAGGGTTGGAGGCCGCTGCCACGGCCACCTTCCTCAGCATGGCGTTCACTCCTGGATGGACACGACCCGAACCAGGTCAACAAGAGGGAGAAACAAAGGTCAGTCTCACGATTGTAGCTGGGTTTCACTAATTTATAGTTTCAAAATATCCTTTATGATGTTTTAAAGTTGTTCAAACTCTCCACTGTCTAAAAAACCTTTTACTTCCTCCCCCCTTATGCAATCTTTCTTCTGACTGGTTGCCCTTCACAAACAGAAGGTTTGAATAATGGTTGGGTGTGGCTTTTCTACCCAGACTCAGTGGTATGTGCTTGGAGTCACAATATTATCCCTTATGTTTGCTCTTGTTGTCTCTGGGACCCATTTTTGGTGTTCACCAAAACCAAATTTCTTTTGTTTTATTAATATTTCAATGTTGGGCTCTTTGGCTTTGGCTTGTTTTCCATTAAAAGCAAAAATTAAAACAAGTTAAGTGACTTCACAAGGTTCCACTCACATGATCAAGATGGCAAAAATTCTCTCTGCTCAGATTTTAGAAGAGAGAAGGATTTGAAAGAGTTTTCAGATTGTGAGACCTTTTGGCTTTACTGGATAGTGCAAGGCAGACAGTTGGCAGGAAAGAGGGGAGAGAGTGAGGGACACGCAGGAAATGGTTTGGATCAGACTCGAGCCTAGATCCCACAAGCAAGGACCTCAGCCTTTAATACTTGGGTCACCTGCTCAACCAGATCAGCTACACCAGCATCTTCAATTCAGAGTCTGACTCGGCGCATGAGACTGACCATCAGTCAGCTCCTAAATAAGCTGGTCAGCAGCCAGCAAGGGCAGAAATATGGATGTCAGAAATGGTCTTGCATGGTCTTCGTTTCCAAGGAACGAGCCACCCCACACGCCTGCCAGTGTGATTACTTGTGGTTCCTCTGATATTCAAAAGTAGAGTGGGAGGAAGAGCCTTTTAGCTTTCAGCCGCTCTTCTGTGGAACCTGCTCCCAGTTTGGATTCAGGAGACAGACTTTCTCTTTACTTTTCACATTAGACTTAAAACTTTCCTTTTTGATAACGCTTATAGTGAGAGATGGATCAGGTGAACCTGAATCCTCCCCTAGTTTTGCTGCAATAGGCCTCTGGGGGTCTGGGGGCTTCCCGTGATGCACCAAGTGTTTCTTCTTCAGCTCTTTTCACTCTGTGTTTATACACCACTCTGCATTTAACTATTAGTTATTATTCATCTCTAGCTCTCTTAATCATTGTGTCTTTTGTCCTGTCTCCCTCCCCCAACCAGTCATGGCAGATGCCCCCTCCTTCCTGAACCTGGTTCTGCTGGAGTTTTTCCTTCCCACTGTCGCCAAGTGCTTGCTCAAAGGAGGACATTTAAATGTTGGGGTTTTGACTTGTACTTGAAAAGAAGTCAAATAGAGATTTCCAAAAACAAGTCTTTTTAGTCTGTTTTAGTAAAGATACAGTGTTTCATTTTTTTTTTGAAATTTTGACACATTATGAGAAAAAGTGGGAAATGCTGTTTATTCTGTACAGTAACAAGATGTAGGAAACCAGCCATCGATATACCCTCAGCCCCACCCAGATAGTCTTCTCTGGGCTTGCATGCCAGTTTCTATCAGCTCAGGACCTTAAATATAGTGAGACAAGCTGACTGCAGGTTTCCTTGTATTGGTTTGTGTTTGCATCCAAACATGTTTGAATATTAACCAAGAATGACAGCGACGCATTTGTGAGTGAAAACACAATAAATGCTCTGTGGCTCGGGCAGAGCCCACAACTATTTCACTAAACTGCACTAAACTCACTGTGAGGGATTATTCAGCCATGTCTGCAAGGAAAGGAAACAAACTGTTGAAGATGTCAGGTCAGGTCAGCGTTGACTTTCTCCTTTTGTTTGACGGGTGCAAAAGTGGTGATCCTGCACGTGGCTCCATGCAGGCGTGTGACAAGTGTTTGGCATGCCCGGTTTGAGTCCGCAAGACCATCTGGCCTTGCGTCCTGCCAAAACCCTGGCTCTTTTATGTCTCAGTGCCCTTCTCCTACCAACAGCCGACTTACAGTTCCATCCATAGACAGTTTATAAGCTTGCAAACAACATCAAGTGTTTCATTTCCCAATCCCTAATTAGCTCAGATCATTCTATCCCCAAACCGCTGTGTTAACAGTCAGGATTCAAAACACATTTGACAGTTTACTTGACCCCACCCATGGTCTAAGGAGATCACAGAGTGGTTTGGGTTTTTTTTTAGCATTAAATATGCATGAGGATCAGTGCGACCAGCAGGCTGCCCTCATGTCTAAAAAGGCTGCATTTCCTTTGAATTTAATTTGCATGCATGTCTCAAGGTCTATAAACGGTTCTAACGGTGCTAACAACTTGACTAAAGTTTCTATTGAGTATTTACAACATGCTTTGGATGCAGGTTTGCACACATCAGGTCTTTTCGTTCTGCATATTGTCCCCTCTTTCTTCAGGGGAAACCTCTGAGCCAATAAATAATTATAAAGATGTTGATGGAAAGTGGAGGCCGCAGCACTGGCATCCATGTCAGTTGCCCATCACTGCCCTCTCTCATTCTCATTGATGGGGTCCTTATGTAAGAGCTACCGGGTGATCTGACGTGGCAGATGTTAATGTGTTCCTGAATGGATGAGGTGCTAAACTAGCAGAGTGACTGATTTCCCCATTAGAGTTAAGGCCAGATCAGCTGCTGCCTGGTGAATGTCAAACGCAAAATGGGGAGGGGTTGCTGGAGAGGTGCTTTAGTGAACTTTCCAAACTCCTTAATGACTCCATATAAATAGAGGCTGGAAATGAAAGAAGTGTGATGTTAATTTATTTATCCATAAAAACTGAAACCAGCATTGTTTCAGTCTTTGCCTCGGTGATCTCCAACTAAGGCTATAGGTTCAAACCAGAAGACATTTTTCAAACATGTCAGGAGACCAGATACAGTAGATACGACCAGCATCCATATTGATATTAAATGACATAGATTAGACCTGGATGATTTTTTTTATGCTAAAACCTGAAGTGTCCATTAACATTTTGAATCTTAATCCAGTCTTTGGTGTCAGCAGTTCGGGAGAGTTCCTGGAACCTCTCACAGTGGAACTTCTCCCTGAAGGGTTCTGCATTATTCTAAAGACAGGCGGCCCTTTGCCGTGCTCTGCCTGCCTCGGCGCTGCCAGCATGACTAAACACTGCAACACAATTGAATGACCCAGTTAAACTGGTCTGAACCTAAACCATCACAACCATCAGTTAAGATTAAGAAGAGTGAAAAAACAAAGAAAAAAGAACAGAGGCGAGAGAAAACACTGGGCTCCAGAGACCTCCCCTGGCATTAATGCATGCCCTACTTAAATGCTTAACATGAATAATGTTGTGCACCCCCCGTTTTCCTCCCCATGTAACAATACAACGTCTGTTTAGGGTGGAATTTAGCATCCACTGTTTCTTATCTCCCTTAAAGCCAAGGGTTTTCCCTGCGGCAGCATCTCTCCGTTCTCTGCCTCCTGTTCCCAGGGAGCTTCTCCGAACAATATGATGTTGTCGGAAGTCAGGAATGCCATTCCCAAAGAACAAGAAAAGCCCATTTCCTATATGGGCATGATGGATAGTCAGCCTTGCACAGAGATGTGGCTCTGGCTGTGGAGGAGACTGAGGGAAGGATAGAGAGGGCTTACCTAGAGCTTTGAGAAGTTCATCAAAATTCTCGCTCTTCTTCATCTTCCAGGTGCCAGCAAAGTTAGGCATGTCTGCTGAGGCTGAGTGAGAGGGCTCCAGAAAGAACCTGTTCCACGCTCTGATGATCTCTCCTCTGTCTCTCTTTGACTCTTTCTCACCCTCCTCTTTCGCTGCGCTCCCGTGTCCTCTGCTCTGGGCTCAGCCTCCCGCTCACACTGTTAACACCCAATTGTTTCTGTTTCTTTATTCACACAGACAGACGCTCACTCACACACACATACACACACACACTCCTGCCGCTTTTTTCATCCGTGCGTCTCGGTGTGCTGGATGCTGGATGTCTTCAGCTCCTTTTTAGCAACTGTCTTTAATGAGAGGCAGTGCAGGTCCCTCCCCCCCTCCACCCACCGCCCGGACGCTCTGTCCCATTAATACAGGAGAACAAGACTGACACGTCTGCTCTCTCTGGGGATCAGGAAGACTAAATTCATTCTTTTAAAGAGTATTTATAGACCAGCAGCTTGTCAACAGCTGCTTTAGGAGTAGCCATAGTGTGAAAGTTTGCTTTCATAGTAATTGACAAGCTGGATCCAAAGGCAGAAAATATATCAGGTCACAGGTTTTACAGATTTTTGTGCACTTCTACAGATCCTGTGAGATATTAGGTTAAACCGAATGAGCTTAAAACACATCGTGAACCACAAACCCAGATCAAAGATTTTCCTTATTGCTTCAGATAGTTCTTGTGTAATCCCCTCGCAGGCTTTAACAAACAATGTATTTATTATGCATTCTATTGTGTTGCATTAATTATGTATTAGCTTGTGAACTTTTGCCTTTTCCAGTCAGAAATGTGTTGCTGTGAGAAATCTGCTTACATGAGGAAGTAGAACAACCCCAAAATTTCCTAAAAGTGAAAGTTGATGAAAACAGATGTCTGTGTGTCTCACTCATGCTAATGATATAAACTAAATAACATGAGGGAGTGAGTGGAAATTGTCAGGGTGCGGAGAGAGTGCTGGATCATGAAAGGCCAAAAGGCTGTAATATGCTTCCCAGGCAAATGCTGCCCGCATAAATGCAAGTCTCTCTCTCAGCCAATCATATACAAAATTTTGGTCAGGATGTGACTGTGTCCCATTTTCATGCATGTATGTATACCGACCCGCCACTTCATTAGTAACACCTTGTGATTGCCTTTAAAACGTTAAATTCTTCCATGGCACAGGTTCAACAAGGAACCAAGAAAAATTCAGCAGACATCCACTCTCAACATTTCTCCAATCGTCTGCTGGGCATTTTTGGTGAGCCCATATAAATTGTTGCTAGTGGATAAAAATATTCTGACTGTAAAAATACTTTGCTGTTAACAAGTGATTGTTGAGAAAGACTCAAAGGTGTCTTGCTATTCTCCTTATACCTCTGACATCAACGAAGCATTTTCTCCGATGCAACTGACACATTGCTCACTGGATATTTCCCTGTTCCAGATCCTTTTCTAGAGGTGCTTATGTGGGAAAACACCAGTCGATTGGAGGTTTTGCAAAACTCAGACCTGTCCATATATCACCAACAGCCATGCCATATTTCAAGTCACCTAAATCTTCTTTCTTCCCATTCTGATGCTCAGTTTGAACTTCAGCAGGTCGTCTTGACCATGCCAACACACCTAAATGCACTCAGTTGCTCTCATGTGATTGGCTGATTACATATTTGTGTTAATGATCAGCTGAGTCACGAGTGGTCCTTTCATAGACCCCTCAGTGTCTGAAAGGGACAGCATGAGATCATGTACCAATTAGTTTTGTTGTCTAAACCTAACCAAAGAGCAAAAGTAAAAAGTTAATGTGAAAGATACAGCGGTCCCATGCACACCTCTGTCGACTTGCTGGAAGTCACGTATTTGTGCCATTTACAAACCAGCACTCATGTGGTGGATGCATGTTATTGTTATTTACCCTGGAAAAGGTCCTCTGACGCAGCACAGCCTTATCATGTCCCTACAAACTGCTAAGCAGTGTTTAGTCCCTAAACCTTACCAAAGGACGAAAGCAGGAATTTAAAAAAAAAGTTAGTGATAATTCAATTCAATTTATATAAATGGTAAATGGCCTGTATTTATATAGCGCTTTACTAGTCCCTAAGGACCCCAAAGCGCTTTACATATCCAGTCATCCACCCATTCACACACTGGTGATGGCAAGCTACATCGTAGCCACAGCCACCCTGGTGCGCACTGACAGAGGCGAGGCTGCCGGACACTGGCGCCACCGGGCCCTCTGACCACCACCAGTAGGCAACGGGTGAAGTGTCTTGCCCAAGGACACAACGACCGAGACTGTCCGAGCCGGGGCTCGAACCGGCAACCTTCCGATTACAAGGCGAACTCCCAACTCTTGAGCCACGATCGCCCCCGCCAAATCACAACAAAAGTCGCCTCAAGGCACTTCATAACAAAGTGCAGTCCAGACAAGACGTCAGCCATAGCTGTCCAATTCATAAACCAGCAACCTGTGGCACCACAGTCCCTCTAACCCTCTTGTTTGGGACTTGGTGGTCTCTAAATGTGTCCTGGTAAGATGCAGATACTCTGATAAAACAGTTTTACACGACCCCTCCAGGATATATAATCTATATATACATATACAAAAAAATCCACTCTAGCCCCTGCAGGTGGTCTATCCCTCAGGTTTCCAGGCTTCCGGTAGAGGACCTGAGCTTGAGGGTCCTGTGCAGTATCTTAGCTGTTCCTGGGACTGCACTCTTGTAGACAGAGATCTCAGATGTTGTTCCTGGGATCTGCTGGAACCACTCGCCTATTTGGGTGTCACCACATCTAGTGCTCCGGTTACCACTGGGACCACCGTTACCTTCACTCTCCACATCTTCTCGAGTTCTTCTCTGAGCCCTTGGTATTTCTCCAGCTTCTCTTCTTGCTGATGTTGCTGTCATTCGGTATTGCTACGTCTATCATTATGGCTGTCTTCTTCTGTTTGTCTACCACTACTATGTCTGGTTGGTTAGCCATCACCATTTTGTTCGTCTGTATCTGGAAGTCCCACAGGATCTTCGCTCAGTCATTCTCGACTACCCTAGGAGGCGTCTCCCATTTTGTTTCTGTGCTGCCATGATTAGTGCCTCTGCACTGTCTTTCAGTCCAGCTTTGTTAGCCACTAATAGGACTTCTGGATGTCAGGCAGTTCCTCTATCTGCTGGTGGTGCATACTGTGCAGGGGCCTGTCCTTCCATCATGGTTCCTCCTCTTCCTCCTCTTTCTTGGGTTTCTGCTGCCTGAGGTATTCACTGAGCGTGCGGTTGGTTGGGGCCATCTTGCTGATGTATTCATGGATGTTTGTTGTCAGACTTGATCTCTTTTTAAATGTAAATGCCACTAATTTTATTCTCAGTTTTCAGTCCACAAGAATTAATAGCAGTTTGTTCTTTCTTCGAGACTAAAATATAAACTCCTGTCTTCATCTAAGAAAATCTTGATCTGATCTACAAACAGGGTTAATAGTAAATTCAATTCAATGCTGCTCTGCTCTTACAGTGCTTCGTTTTGTCATGTCAAACATAATGACAACATCGCTGTCCTCCTTCCAGTACGCCGCATGCAGCCATTGCCACAACAACAGGTTCATTACCTGCCATTATTACTTCCCTGAAACTCATCTATGCTGAAAATAGCTGCATCATTATTGTTGCTGCATCAAGTGCCTGAAGAAAAATACATGCGTGCGTTCCAGTCGAGGCTGAGAGAAAAGAATCCAGGTCCACACGTTGTACTGTATGCAGCGTGTTTCAGGTTTAATACTGGAGGCACGGATTCCTATTTGCCGATGTTTGCTTTCCCCTTCTTCTGCATGTATGATGAAGCCCCCCTACAATAAGAGACTGTCCTATAAGTCTATGTCTGTGTTTCCAGTTGTCATCGTCACAAATGTCCAACATTTTAAACAAACAATGAAGCAACTGTGACTGGCAAAGAGATTTTTAATTTACTTTTTCTGCATTAGTGAAAAGTAAGTTATAACATTATATCATTACATTTGTATTTTACCATGTTGTCATTTATTCATACATGAACCTTATAGGAGCCCACACTTAACTGTACATTAAAGATGGAAATATCCTCTGTCTGAAAACTGAAACCAGTGCAGAAGAGCTTTAAACCTGCATCCTTTATAATAGCCACTAGGGGTGACTCTTGTGATTTCAGAAGGAGTTCATAGAAGTTTACTGGGAAACAAACCTACTACTCCTGTGACCTATGACCTCTTAAACAGCTTTTCCAATGGGCTCCATTACCAAATTAGAGTCTTACTGAATAAAACATGTTGTTCCTTTAGTCCATTATGGTCCCCATTAGTGTGCAAAAAGACAGATAAATCAGGACTAATATGGCAATTGCTAAAATGCTCAAGTAAAGAATTCAAAAAAGGACTTGATATCAGAGCTGCTACATCCTATAGGTACAGTCTGAGTTTATTCAAGAAAAAAACATCCTTTGCCGAATATATCCACTTTCCTTTGTCTGCACATTTCCAAATTATCTGAGCTTTGCCTCTCTAATTTTGTCTCCAACCTGAACTATTTGATGTGCTCATTTCTAATATCGTCCTTGCGATCCCAATGCAAATCTGACATCTTCTACAACTTACATGCAAAGCCACATTATTGTAAGCAGGTCTCACCACTCTTAAGGGTTTTTTTGTTTTTGTTTGTTTTACTGCAAACACTATTTAAATTAACTTTAATTTCAGTTTTTACCAGGAAATGAAAAACTGGATACAAAGTCACAAATCAGATTTAGAGTATCAATTTTTCTGTCTGACTGAAAAAAAATGTTATCCTATGACCACAAATGACCTATTATTGTGCAAATTTTAAAATATAAATCTCCTTTGCGTTGAAATTCGTATTCAATATGAAAATAATACCCACAGTTTTTTAATTGTATGAACTTCTTCTCCGCTAGCGGCGATAGCGAGCTCTTAAGGTAGAAAAAAGTTAGGGGGGAAATGATGCAGAAGAAGAAGTCGGCTGAAAGCGGAAGTTACATCAAATGTTATTATGGCGTCTCACATGTAGCTCTCCTAGCCTCTAAAATTTAATAAAACATTGTATAAGGGATTTCTGAGGTACGTATTATCGCTTATATTGCCGCAGTTAGCAGGTTCACACAATTAGCACATTTAGCTCAGTTTACTCAGCTGTAGCTGACAGGAAGCTGCATTTCATCGCATCGTTAAGCCGCAGTGATACAGTAACCGCTGGTAGACAGAGCTAACAGGCGTTAGCATCAGTTTTTCCTCACTAAGTTCGTTTTTCTGGGTCTTCAGAGTTGGGTTAAAGTAGTAGGACTATAATTTTCGACTATCCCGGCGTCCAGTGTGTGCGTTGGAGGTTAAATTCATTGCCAGAGTCCATTATTTCAGAAGTTATTTTGGGTTGCTGCCACTGACTCTTATTTAATCTTAGGTTGAAGTGAGTGTAACTGGATATCCAGGACCAAAACAATGAGCACTCAAGTAAGCAGTAAATACAACCAGCCTCATACTTTGATGTTTTCTTGTTGTTTTTCTCCGCAATTAGAGTAACTCTAAATTTGTGTTTTGATTTCAGTACAGCATTTTGTTCAAGCAAGAACACGGTGAGTAAACATGCTGGGTCCCACTACGTTATGAGTTATAATATAAGAACGAGTGTTTTTTTTTTTTCTTTCTTGACAGTGTTGCAGTCTTTATCACGTTTTTTAAACTGAAAATTGTCTGTTTTATCCAATAGGATATAGTCGTTTCATGAAAATGAGATTGTCAAGCCTACCAACAATGTCACTAAAATCTTACATAAATTTTGCCAGAAGACAGTCAGTCTGCAGCAGTCTGGGATCTTATTATTGTCTCCATCTTACAATGCTAAGCTGCTGTTGTGATTGAGCACTATGTAAATAATATTGAATTGAATATCTGCGGAATGGTTCAATGGGATCATGTTGGTAATTGCATGCAATCAGTTTCTTATATTACAATGATTAACTGTGATAAATAAGGAAAATTACACATCTGTTGCTTTCTGTATAGATAGAAATTCACATTTGGCAACCTTCCTGTTATATAGGAACAGAATACCACTCCCTCGAGTTGTGCATATTGACAAAGACTCATTCAGACTGATGGCAACATGCTGGGAGTCTGTCTGAATTGATAAACCAGGTCCCAGCTATTTGCAATTCTTCAACAATCTCTCTAAGAGTGATTGCAGTCACTCTCCCTGACACACGCACATGTAACGTGTTGTCACCGTGATAAAGCACCCCTTTGTTCACATTTATTTAATTTTTTCTGCATTTGTATCCTCTCAGCACACGATGATGCCATCTGGACAGCAGCGTGGGGTAAAAGTGAAGCAGACGGCTCAGAAACCATCGTCACAGGCTCACTCGATGACATGGTGAAAGTCTGGAAATGGTATGCATTTTATTTGGACGATACTATTGCTGATCACACGTAAAACACTGTACTAACCTTTAAAAAAAAACAAAAATCAGAAGACATTTAAAAGCCAGTTTCCAGTTTGCTTAAATTCACTTTTTCTGCTCATCACTTTAAGAGCTTCTCTGGAGTTTATTTGACTTGACATGATCTAATAATCAGAGGTGGAAAAAGTAGAGACATTCTGTACTTAAGATATTTGTGTTACACAAGACTCCAGGAAAGGTTGAAGTACTGATTCAATTTCTTCTTTTCTTCTTTCAAAGTAACAAAGTAAAAAGTTGCTCTTTGGCGGATGTTTCTACCACATATTTTTATGCAAAGCTAAGTGAGCCTTGTACTCTATTAATGTAATAATAAAATATTAGAAGATGGGAATACAAACTTTAGCATGATTTTTAATTCTAATTGTGCTCAGTTTGAAATAGAAGAAAAAGAAGGAAGTTTAAAAACAAAATAGCTCTGTTTTCTGTTGCTGCTTTGTAGAGGGTGACTTTGCCTCTAAACAGGCAAATTAGCACAGTCAGGGGTTAAAGTGGGGTTTTAGCAGGTGGAGGAACCCTAAAGAAAGAATCACAACTCAAAATAATTTCTGTTGAAAACTCCAGTAGATTTTCTTAGTGTACAGGCTGTGATCAGCTGATCTGTGCTATTAGTCCTCTGTGGTTTACTGCTGTTTGTGGCTGTACACAGCTGAGTTCAACAAGATGTCAGCAGATGTTTCAAGAGTTTTCCTGGCTGATTTCCATCCTCTACACTGACACAACACCGTTTACTGTCTTTACATTAGACTGTTTAAAGTTGGTATGAAGGTAGAATTCAGTGAAGGAGTCTCAGCATCGTCAGTTTAACTTCAGATTAATCTCTACTGCCCTTTGTAGCAGAGATATACATAAGGTCACCATGAAACCAAAGCCACTGTGCACCAGACACACACTTTAAATCGTCACTGTAACCTGCAGAAGATTTTCATGCAACCTTTAAATAGCACAGTTAGTCTACTTCAGTTTGTTTTGCAGCACATTTCACAATATGAAAAAACATGATGTCACATGTGCAGACTCAAAAAGTGATTTAAAAGCACAAGATCTTAAGCTTTAAATGAGCAGCCCTTACATTTAAATCTGACCTCTCTTCTTCCTCTCCTGTCTTGTCTTTCTTATTTTCTCCATCTCTGAGTGAAGTTAGCTCTCATTCAGTCCCTGTGAAGTACAGCAGCTGGACCTTGAGCTGCAACACACTGTGAGAGAAACTGCACACAAACAGTTTGTGTGTTTGCTGATTTTTGTTGAGCTGATAGAAACGCTGCATTTGAAATTACCTGACACTTAAAAGAAAGTCAGTCCCTTTATGCTCCTCTTCTGTAGGGCTAGCTAGATGCCGAATTACCCCAACCACACACTTATGGACACCTGAAGTTTTGGTGTTGTGCCAAAAAAAACCCACCACCCACTTAACCCCTGACTTTGGCACATGTCATCTCTTTTTATGCAACATCTCCTGGTGATTAAGACACAAACAGAACTGCCTGTCATGTGTCACTAATTAGTCTCAAATTTGATTTATGAAGGCCCGCAGTGACGTGAAATAATTACTAACTTCAGATTTGTTAAAGTAAAGCTAATGAGCCTGTTTTGAAAGTGTAAGGAGTAGAAAGTACAGATATTTGTTTAAAAATGTGGGGAGTAAAAGTAAAAAGTAGTCAGAAAAAAGTACTCTACTCAAGTAAAGTACAGATACCTGAAAACTGTACTTAAGTACAGTAATGGAGTATTTTCACTCCATTACTTCCCACTTCTGCAAATAATCTCAGTGTCGTGCTGTCCGTGCAGGTCAGATGAGAAGCTGGAGCTGCAGTGGACGCTGGAGGGCCACCAGCTGGGGGTGGTGTCAGTAGACATCAGTCACAATGGGGCCATCGCTGCCTCCAGCTCCCTCGACGCACACATCCGTCTCTGGGACCTCGAGTCCGGGAAACAGATAAAGTCGATGGACGCTGGGCCAGGTAAGACCTGACCTCACACACTTTGTTTGCTGCTGCCTTTTTTACCACTTGGCACTTAAGTGAGGTCACTACAGAGCAAACCGTTGCCCAGTTTATATTCAACAAACGTGCAGAGGATGGTAGCTTGCCTGCTCTGCTGTGCAGTCTATACATGTTTGTTTAATTTTTTTTGTACACTCACCTTCCAGGAACACTTACACCCAGAAATGTCCGCTCGGTTGTGTATCTTCAGCCCAGCTGTTCTTCATGTCACTTTACATTAGTGACACTCTCTTTCACTCAGCAGGCGGTTCTATTGCAGACTTTTTCTTTATTCCCTCCTTAAGACAATTAATTTCACTGTTCTAACTCTTTGTTTCCTTGCTATTTTTATGAATTGATGTTATATTGATCAGATTCTTTAATGATCTTTACATTAGTGAACAAAGCGCTCGTTTGGTTAAAAGTAGACTTGTGAAAACACCTGAACCTGTGACACAACGGGGCCATCGCTGCCTCCAGCTCCCTCGATGCACGCATCCATTCAGGTCCTGTACAGATAGTGTGAAGGTTTAGAAACTGCAAGAGTACTCTTAGAGCTTTTTCCCATATCATTTTAATAAAAGTAATCCAGGCGCCAACACTTAATTGGTTCTTCCTCCATGACTTTGATAAAGTTCTCCCTTTATCAAAGGTTTGATAAAGCTTTGGGCAGCTTTTCTCACACGTAGCTCTGGAGCAGGAAATAGTTTGACCACATTTGCAGTTTGGGAATACTCTGTATAATCTTAGTTCCTGGGTTAACAGTGTAGCACACATTAAGATGCACTTTGCCAGGCTAATGTTTGATCTGCTGCTTTTGTATTTTCACTTTGATGATGTGTGAAAAAATCAGGGTTATAGTTCATTTGTGGAAATGGCAAACAAAGATTGTGGTGATGTCCAGATTTAAGCATTTTTTTTGGTTTTAATCTTTCTTTGCTCTCCTCTGTAGTGGATGCATGGACTGTGGCCTTCTCACCAGACTCCAAGTACATTGCCACAGGAAGCCATCTTGGCAAGGTCAACATCTTTGGTGTAGACAGCGGAAAGAAGGAATATTCTTTGGACACGCGAGGAAAATTCATCCTGAGCATAGCTTATGTAAGGAGCTGTAAATTCTGGTTTTGGTCAGCTCGGTGGTGTTTTGTCAAGCTCAGTCTCTGAGGGACGAGATGTCACCGCTTTAGTCTTCCAGTAACTCATCTTGATTTGCTCATTCACCACAGTGTATCCCTTTGTTTTACCTCTTAACTCATTCTTTCCAGGGCCAAAGGTTAAATGTGATCCAGTCTCATTTCGCTACAGTTGTTACATATAAAGTAATCAGTTTACTGGTCCTTGCTTCTCAGAGCCCAGATGGCAAGTATCTGGCCAGCGGAGCTATCGATGGAATCATTAACATCTTTGACATCGCCACTGGAAAGCTACTCCACACGTTGGAAGGTTGGTTCAGTCATCAGAATTCATTTTAAAAGTAACAACCAATTATTTTCATTTCATTACTCATTTTGGATGAACTCTGTGAGTCATCATCGATTATGATGACTAACACTAGTCAGGTTATCTGGTGAAAAATAAGTGTTTATTTATTGATTTACTTTCCTGTTTGGCCCTTTTATTGCTAAGAAATTGCAAAACAAGTTTCAGAAGCCAGAAATGACATATTCCTACTGCATTAGGGTTAGGGGTACTTAGACCTCACAGGTATGGGCCTAATTTATAGCAGGGACAGTGAGGCTATATATGTCCCAGTTGCTTTCTTTCAAAGCATGGCAGTGGTGGCATCATGCTCTGGGGCTGTTTTGCTGACAGTGGCACTGGTACATTGCACAAAGTGGATGGAATAATAAATGAGGAGGAGGAATACCTCCAAATTATTAATTTACATCTCAATTTAACATCTGTACGGTCAAAAGTTGGACACAACTGAGTGTTCCAACAGCACAATGATCCCAAACACACATCAGTACTGGTTTTGGGATGGATAAGGCAGGCTAACATTAAGCCTCTGGATTGGTCTTCCCAAAGCCCCGACCTCAGCCATATTTAAAATTTGTGGACTAAAAGCAGCATTATAAGCGAGGTCAATGCCAGGAAGCCAACCAGTGAACGAAATTAATATTCAGTTTGGCTTTGTTGATTGTCAGCACTTAAAACAATGATAGAAAACACAGGAAAGCAGGATATCTCATATAGAAACGCTGGCACAAGGAATTTTCTGTTCTCTCTGGATGATAAATAAGTAAACACAGTTTAAAATTTAAAAGCTAAACATGATTAAATATTTTTTTAAATTGTGGCTAAACAGTGAAGGAAATGCAGACAGCATAGTCTTAAGAATAAAAAGGGCTTCAAAGTTTTTAAATGTATGTCACAAAGATCACCAACATGTGTGAGAACTCTTACAGAGTGTTTACCGTCTCCGCAGGTCATGCCATGCCCATCAGATCCCTCACGTTCTCCCCGGACTCCCAGCTCCTGGTGACAGCTTCAGACGACGGCTACATCAAAATATATGACGTGTGGGTTTGGGAGCTTCTTCCAGACAGCAGCTTTAACTCTGTAGATGATATATGAGTTCATTGATCCTGAAGGACATGGAGTTAAAGCTAGCGCTACTATTAAACAGCAAAGTTATGGTATAATAAAGATTACAATGCATTCTGTTTGCTTAATTAACTTTGCTGGAATCACTTCACAGGCAACACGCCAACTTGGCCGGCACACTAAGCGGCCACGGGTCCTGGGTTCTCAGTGTCGCCTTCTCTCCTGATGACACTCATTTTGTCTCAAGGTAACATGAAGCTCCTCAGATGGTAGCACAGTGCTAGTTTATATCCTGATAGTTAAAAGCTGCACTTTGTAATAAAACACATGGAAAAATCACATCTGTTATTACTTGGAGACATCGTGTGATTTAGAAGTTCTGCCTCCAGGTCAATATTTTCTGCTTCATGTTCACACAGGATAAATAAAGTGACGATACTATTCAGGAAAGAGACTTGAAACACGATGCTGTTGTGCATGTGTTTGAATATAATGGCAGATCCACCCTCATCAGTTGTATGTCAGGGATTTCAAAGTCTGTTTCCTCATTCTGCTTTCTCATGCTTTGCTCTCCTCGTGTGAAACTTTAGTCAGTGAAAGCTGTTTTTCAGTTTCCACAATGCTGAGTCAAACTGAGCTGGCCAAGATAAAATCTGTAAGATCTTCTAATTTCTCCCCCCCTTTTCAGCTCGTCTGACAAGAGTGTGAAGGTGTGGGACGCCGGCTCCAGAGCATGCATCAACACATTCTTCGACCATCAAGACCAGGTGACTCTGCGTTTTTAACGTGTTAACAATCAAATTCAAAGTAATAAAATCCTGTTACTGTCAGTTAAATCAATATGCCTGGTGTCATCCAGCGGCCCGTCACGTGACCTCTGTCTGATGGTTGAGCTGAGTGGAAAACCAATAAGCCTGGCTGTCATTAGATCTCTGGTTGATGCCTGTGGGCAGTTTGATCTGTTTTCCAACAAAGCCTTTAATAAAATAGCACGTGTCCTCAGGGACGACATCAGAGGCAGCTGCCATTATTGTTTTTGTGACGGCAAAACCAGAAAATCTACAGGGACAGTTTGCAGCCAATTAACTGCTCAGCTTTACTTTGTTCTCTGTTTAGACATCGGTCTTTTTAATCTGTTTGCTCTCTTCGGATTCATTTCTGCCTTCTGCACTGCTCAGTTAGGGTCAGACTGCATTTTTTAGATATTTTTAAAGCTTGCGTACACACACATGCACTTCAGCTAAAAAACAGTTAGAAATACTGAAGTAGTGTTAAATTATAGTACAGTATACAGGGCTGTTGTGGTGTGCGTTGTCATACATATGCAGTGAAGGTGCTCAGAGCTGCCCGTTTTGATCAATCCTCCTCTCCACAGGTGTGGAGTGTAAAGTACAACAGCACCGGCTCAAAGATCATCTCAGCTGGGGACGACCGTGCCATCCACATCTACGACTGTCCCATGTGACGAGACACATCCAGGCTGAGAGAGGACCTCCACAGCTGTCAACTCAAATCACTTATAGAAATTGATAATGAAGGGAGGGAGAGATTAAAGCTGTAAATGTGATGGACTGTTTTGCACCGGCCGAGTGCGGTCAAATAAAAGGGTTGTTTTTGTATTTTGGCGTTCATCGCATTTCTTTCAGAACGGAGCGCTCTCTGTCATGAATCAGTTTCATGGCAGTGTCCGATTTGATGTGATATTTTTATTCATATATGAAACCAGAATTTTGAAACAGAAAATAGGCGTTAACAGCGCAACTGATGACCTTAAACAATCCATCGATAGATTATACATAAAAGACGAGGTCACCTTATTTGTTAGTCAAATCCAGTTGTGAAGCCTTGAGCTGAGCATTTTCTTCTTTCATCATCTCAGGGCATTTGAAACCAACTGCAACACTGCACGGTCAGTTCAGTAAGGACTTGTAAATCACGATATACCTAAAGAATAACCTGCTTTTATTGTTCTTTTTGACTAAAAATGTACAAAATTGTTGTATTCAGTAAGTAATGAGTATTAGCTCCCAAACAGCTTCTGTTTTCTCACCCAGAGCTACAGCCACCTTTTAGATATCCTTTACTTAAAATAGTATATATAGATAAAATTCTACTCTTTATGATGAAATAAAACTTTTTTCATTCATTCAATTCCATTATTCATGTGTGGAAATTTACTCATTGCTCAGTGAGTTTGGCAGCTTCATGTCAAAATCGTTGCTTTTGTTAAACTACCAAAGTGACAGACTTTTGTCAGCTCCCCAGTTCTGCTGCTGGTTGCTCACTGAAATTGGTGGATGAACTCTATGCTTCATGGACCACTATTCATCATTCATCTTGATCCTTTATCCTGCAGGTCTGACGTCACAGAACCTTCTGGCAAAAGGCAAAAAAACACGTTTGGATTGCAAGCCGACAGGAGGTTATAAAGCACCCTCTAGTGGGAGTTATTGTGTACTACAACCACAAAACAACACTGAGCCTCACCAGCCACTCCGGTGAATCCAAGTCCTTTATTACTTTTCACCAAATGTCCACAGGTACTCAGTTTTTTTGTTTTTTTTTTACTATTCATATTTGGCAGGTAGAAGGTAAATATCTTCCATACAGGTAAAAATCCACTTTGTGCTTTTGTGATACTGAAGGACATGTTGAGTCCACTTATTCACAGGAACACCATATTTACACTGAAAAACAATGTTTGCAAATGCTGAAAGAGTTTATTTAAAGAAAAAATAAGATAAGGGTACACAGTATCAGGTGTCGCTGAGATGTGGAGTTTTTTGGGCAGTAGTTAAGTCAATTCAAAACATTGCAGCTTTAACCGGAGCATCACAGCTTACCTCACACTCATTAAATGACCCGTGAACTCTGAAGGCATTTACATAGTTTTTGTTTGCTGGTGTGGTGCCAATGCCTTTACTGACTGCTCTCATTTACCCAACAGCAAAATACCACCTTCTGTAACTGAACAGCAGCAGATTTGTTCCGTATAAATCGCATACAGGATTACCACAAAGAAACTACCAGATTTCCATCTCTAATGTCAAATTCAAATTTCAAAATTCAAATTTTATTTGTCACGTACACAGTCATACACAGTACGATATGCAGTGAAATGCTTAGACATGTTGGTCTAATGTTGGTCTAAAGCTCTCCTCACACTCACTTTTGCTTCCTAGAGTCAACCTACAAGAAACCAAAAGAAGCAGAAACTCTTTTCACCTTCCTGATTGGCCCAATCAACATAAACACGCATAAAATTCACAATGAAACCTGCATGACTGACTCCACAGACCAAATGTCAGCTTACTGAAAGGAGTTAAAAGTAAGCTGCACATAATTATAATAGGCCAGGTTTCACAAGGACCTCTAGACATAAATATAACTGTAACAGAACACTGAGCACATTATAGTTTGGGAATTCTAGCTTGAATTTCCACTCTTGTGTATAATCTAATGACATTTGCATGTTATTTAGGCTTAAACTCCGGAGAGATCCTTTACACTGTTGTTGTCACTGGAATGCGCTCTGGTTACAAGCTCTCTTACGCTTTTTAGTAGAGAAACTAGGCCATTTGTCTCCAGACTTTGGCATACTGAAATCCCCCTGCAGAAATATATTTGTTTTGTTGAGCAGCTCAGTTTTAAAATATGAATTCAGCCAACATACTCCAGCTAAGGAACAAGTAAAAACCCTGATTTTTCTGCATATATAATCATAAAAAACAAAAAAGGGCCATATAGGAGCAATCGAATGTAGCATTTTTACGTTTCAGTGGATTTTCTAAAAGTAACCATGATTTCCTTTTTGAAAAAGAGTTTAGTTTTGGCAGAAATATTGGTTTCACTCTTAACTTTAGATTCCACAGCAGCAAACAGAAAAAAAGACAAGATAAGAAAAGCTGTAGTTCCCTGGCATACCTACAGACAAACATCGACACGTGCGCTTTTAAAATGACGCTGCTCCATGTGGCGCCTGTTGAAATCTCTGAGCTGTTGGCTGCTGTGAGGCAGACCTGCGTCCCTCCCGTCTGTTATCACCAGTGTCTGGACTCAATCAGGTCAGCTCGCAGGCTCAGTCTCTTCAGAGTCTCGTATCCGACCACAATGAGCACTGACGTGGGCGTGGAGGAAATGACGCGGGCAGACAGCCCCTTGGTCAGCCCGTACGCCCCCTCCTCCACCAGCAGCTGCTTGAATGTCCCAATAACAGACGTTCGTCCCTCCACCTTAAACAGACAGGACACATCACCTTTGCTAAGTGCAAATAAAACTTATCGTGAGGTTTAAACTCACCAAAACAACAACAAAACATTATTAATGCCTAATTTATGCTTGCTGCTGCAGTATGGACTGTGTCAGCATTACTGATTTATCAGTACAGGAGCTCACAGACTCCCAGACTATACAGAGGAACATGCTTTAACAACTTTCTGGAGAAAACTTTGAAACAAGATGCAAAGAAATTTCACAGATTTTGTCTCAGAGTAGAGCTTCTGCTCCTTCATATTAAAAGAAGCCAGTCGAGGTGGTTTGGGCATTAACTAGTAAGCCTAAGGATGCCTCCTGGATACCTCCTAGTGAGGTGACAAAAATGTGTCACACAAAATCTTTATGTTAGTCTGGTCCACATTGAACACTCAACCAGTCACCCCATAATGTTTACTAGTCTTTGTAGCATTTAGTAGAGAAAAATAAAGGATTCTGGTTACATATTTATCATACTTCTTCTTCTCTCACTACTAGAAAAACTCAGTTTGGTCACACACTGTGTGTCGGACAGGGTCGTCTGCAGTACGGGGGCCCCACAGGGAACGGTTCTGGCTCCGTTCCTCTTCACCATCTACACTGCAGACTTCTCCCACAATTCCACCCAGTGCTTCCTGCAGAAGTTCTCTGATGACTCTGCAATAGTCGGCCTCATCACTGATGGGGACGACAAGGAGTACAGAGGTCTGACCCAAGACTTTGTGGACTGGTGCCAGCTGAACTACCTCCAGATCAACGCCAGTAAAACCAAGGAGCTGGTGGTAGACTTCCGCAGGCACAAGCATTCTCCACTGCAACCACTGAACATCCAAGGTATGGACATTGAGGCTGTGGACAGCTACAGGTACCTTGGTGTTCATCTGAACAATAGACTGGACTGGACTCATAACTCAGACGCCCTCTACAGGAAAGGGCAGAGCAGGTTGTACCTGCTGCGGAGACTCAGGTCGTTTGGAGTGGAGGGCCCACTCCTGAAGACCTTCTATGACTCTGTGGTGGCTTCTGCTATCTTTTATGGTGTGGTCTGCTGGGGCGGCAGCATCTCTGCTGGGGACAGGAAGAGACTGAACAGGGTGATCCGAAGGGCCAGCTCTGTTCTAGGATGCCCTCTGGACCCAGTGGAGGTGGTGAGTGACAGGAGAACGGCGGCTAAGCTGTCATCCCTGTTGGACAACGTCTCCCACCCCATGCAGCAGACTGTGACAGCACGGAGCAGCTCCTTCAGTGGGAGACTGCGGCACCCACGGTGTGGGACGGAGAGATTTCGCAGGTCTTTCCTCCCCACTGCTGTCAGACTCCATAATAAAGACTTTAACTGATCAAGCACACACATCCATACATATGCAATAATACTAAGTGCAATAATCCTTTCTGTCATCGTTGTATTTTTACTCAGTTGTATATAGTATTTGTATTTGTATTCTATTTTTATCTTATTGTATATTTATTTTATTCTACTGTATATAGTATTTTATTTTATTCTATTCTGTACAGTTGTGTACTGTATTTATTCTTATTGTATTCTAATTTTTGCGTCATAACTTTTGCACTGTCCACTTCCTGCTGTGACAAAACAAATTTCCCACGTGTGGGACTAATAAAGGTTATCTTATCTTATCTTATCTTACACTCACTGTGCACCATTTCCACATAGCCTCAGGCATTACCATGCACTAATGAGCTGGCAGCATGAAATCCATTTTATTTGGATCACACTTAAATGCATATTTGTGTTCTCGCATACAGCTCTGGGAGGTAATGTCTTGAAAAGCTCATGGATGCAGAGGACCTGTGAAACAGCTTTTAGCTTTAGTGTCACGCACAGCTGTGGGTTATCTGAGTTTACCTGGACTCTTGCTCGAACAACATCCATGGGGTTGGTGATAGTAGAGGCAGTTACTGCTGCCATCGGTCCTGCAACAGCCTGCAGAATCAGGTGGGGGCACTCACTTGGTGCTAATAGGGATAACTGCTCTGAGAACACAAAAGATACAAAGTAAACAGCGTAAGGCCAAAGTGATTCATATCCACAGGTTTTCCTGATCCAACTGTTGAAGCTGCGATCTTCATTACCAGCTTCCGGCCCACTGAAGACATCCTTCTGACTCTCTTGTATGGTTTCGTTTTTATTTTGCATACTGAGTATTAGGGCTGCACGATTTTGCATAAAATGAGAATCACGATTTTTTGGCTTAGAATTGAGATCACGATTCTCTCACGATTTTCTTTTCCAGTATAAATATTTATTGCACTTATTAACTGCACATCAACTTCGTAACAGTTTAGACTGAACATAAAAACAATAAATAAACATAAAAACAACAAATGTCTCACATTTTGTTGTTGCCGCAAAATATCGTACTGCTTGAAATTCCGTCTCCACCGTTGCTCGACGCTGCGTGTATAGAGCAGGTAGTGCAACAATAGAAAAATAGTTGCGGGACGGCACTGTGTAGCGTTTGTCTAGGGTGTTGATCATTTTCCTAAATCCCTCGTTTTGCACAGTGTTGATGGGAGCCATATCTTTGGTCAGGTGATAAGTGATAGCCTCCGTAATTTCTTTGTGCCTGCGGGAGTTCGACGTGTATAGGGAAGCGCTGTACAAGGTTCCCGTTATTGATGTTTGGTTGGTTGACCGGGACGGATTTTCTCCTGTCACTTTCTCGTCATCCCTGACGTGCTCTCCGTTGTTTTTTCCCTGCTAATTTTAGCATCACACACAGCTTCTGTATCACGTGGTATAAGGCTCCGCCCTTGTCATTTGTTGAGCAGGAAGAGTGAGCGCTTGTTTTCATGCAGAGTACGTCCCGGATCAAAATGCGGTACAATCGTCATCATCTTTTTTTTTTTTTTTTTAAATCGTTGTCATTTGGAAATGAGATCGCACATAAGTATGAATCGAGATCGCGATTTTCTAACGATTAATCGTGCAGCCCTACTGAGTATTTTACATGATGCTTAAAAAGTGACCTACCTGCATAAAAATGATAAAAAGGCCACCAGAGTGCACTGTTCGGGATGTACGTGAGCAGCGATGCCACGTAGCCCCGGTAAAATCCTCTGAAGCCATCGGCAGAAAATATCTGCACCGTAATGTCACGGCTCTGTCCGAAACTCAGTTTGTGCTTCGTGGTTGCAAGACCCACTTTGGGTTTGGCCTTGAAGCGTGTCAGGTGCTCCCCTTGTCCTTGCATCATCAGATGCTGTGACACTATGTCTATGGGCACAGTGATGGTCTGAGCCACCAGGGACGCCATCCCTCCTGCCACCACAGACTTCACTGTGTTGCTGGGCGAGTACTGGTTCACATACTTGCGCACCAACTCGTAGGTGGTGATGTAACCCTGTCCCGCGATCAGGGTTAGCGTATTGACCATGAAGCCACGATAAAGGCCACGCACACCCTCCGTTCGGAGAATCTTGCAGAAGGCATCGAAGGTTCCTGAGTAGAGGCTCTTCCCCTTCTGTACTTGCAGGCGGGTGCGGATGACGCTGGCTGGGTAGACGGTGGCCCTGGTGGTCAAGGTCATGAAGACACCCAGGGAGTAAAACTTCCTCTTGTCCAGGTCCTCCCATTCGATAATCTGGATTGCACCTTTCTGCTGCATGGTGCCGGCCTGGGCAGCGACGCACCACTAAAGCTGCAGATCAGCACTGATCACCATCCTGCCTGCAAGAACCAGAACCACTCACCATTACAAGTCCTGCAGTCAGATAAGAGCACATGTATTTGTTCATTCAGAGTTTAGACCCCAGATTACTGATAGGAGACATAACCATTTCCTCACAATTTCATGGGGCAAAAAAACAGTAACAAAAGCTGCAACTGCATTTTGGGACGTTACTTTTAGTGTGACCGTTTCATACACTTCCACTGAAAATCAACTGAGAAGAGCTCAAACAAGTGAATATCAGGTACTTTTTCCTTTAAAAGGAGACCTATTCTACTTTTAGCCACGTGCCTCTGGCTGTGTAAGCAGCTATCCCACTGACGTGCTGTTCTAACCTTTCACCTCCAACAGGCAACCAATCAGAAGAGTTCCAAAATAAAAATACTGGCAGATGCCAGTGCGACCCCTCAGCCTCCTGGCAGATGCATCTATGTACATTTTTCTTGAGTTTTGTGTTCACGAGATTTTCAGAAAATTTGACCTCTGACCTTGACCTAGAAATTGAGGTCACCAGAATTCGAACCCCACCAAGATGTTTACTACGTGCAGCTATAATATTAAAATCCTTTTTTCTTGAGTTATTATGTTCATAAAGTTGGGTGTTCACGCCCCCCGACTGGCAGGGTGAACACAGTACCCCCTCCGCCACAAAAGGTTGTTCACAGTTCACAGGTGATTTCCTTTAAAAAAATAAAATGCTGACTTTTAATGCTCTGGGAGTTTTCTTCTATCATCTTATTGTCGCATGCTACAGTTTCTTTTTTGTATTATAAGTGAGCAAGTTACACAAAAGAAGTGAGCGCACCCTCTGCACCAGGACATAAATGTCAGTAAATCAAAACTATGTCATTTAATCCCTGCAAAGCCTGAACCATTGAAATAATTGCCAGAGAGTTCTTTTTTTTCTTTTTAAACTGGAAGGCTTAATAAACCTTCTGACAAATTTAAAAAAAATAAAAAAAAATGTAAAACAATTTACATATGAGTTCTAATTTACACAGTCTTACACAATTTGTGTAAATTGCACAATCTAGCTCTGGGGGTGGGGGGGTGGGGTGTAGTTGCTTCAGAGCAGAGGTTTTTCCACAGAATTTTCGGTGATAGCTGATAACGTGTAAAAGGGAAAACAAAAAACACTGTAAATCACACCTATTTGGATGCCATCCAAGGAAAAAAATAACAACAACAAGACTCAAACCTGCAGTAACATAATGTCATTTTGTCAGATAAGACCAAGAGTAATCTCTTTCACTCAGTAACAAAAGATGAAGCAACTTTTTCCATTGAAAACTTTGATGGGACCTAAATTCTCATCACAGATAAACTCAACTCCTTTTGAAGCTTACATAAGAGAGAGTTCTCTACAGCAGCAGTGTAATTACTCTGAGGTGACAGTTATTTTTTTAATGTTTATTTAATATCGACTTTACTTGTTGTTGCACATCAGCAAACAAATCTAAAATTTAAACATGCAAAATGTTTGGCAAAATGACTAATTTATATCATCTGGGCAGGTCACATTAAACTAAAATTTTCAGCAGACACATACAAAATCGAAACAAATAAACAAACACAACCCAGACAAGACACAAATTAATCACATATATTACAGTATCCAAGGAGTCTGACACTAAGAAAAACAAATGGTGCCCACCCCTGTTCTAGTGCAACCTCTTAGAAAGAAAAACGTGGGAACGCCCCTGTACATAACGTCGCTTTTCTGTTATGTGACGGGGGAGCAGGGAGGGGGTAGTTAAACTAAATAGACCTATTTGCGCCATGTACACTAAGACCTAACACGACCTTACGTCCACAACAAGAGTCGCAGCACTGCCCTGTGTGAACGTCTAATCGAACTTTAACTCCTTCAAAAAGGCTGGTCGAGAAAAGCGGAAGCACGTGCAAAGGCAGTGTGCACTTGCAGTTTGTTAGCTAGCAAACAACGCTACTGATTCCATGCTGTGCGAATTCGTCCTTTTTAAAGAAACAAGGATTAAACATAATCACCCACAAACACACCAACTAACCTTGCAGGCGGTCACGAAGCTCCTCTTCCGTTGCCACTGCTGCAAACCTGAGTTGTTTTCTTAAACTCGCACGGCCTGCTCTGCTACAAGAAGGGTCATGTCTTCCGTCCATCAGTGCTGCGAACAAATGCCCTCAAACGTGATAGGTCATGACCTGTGTTCTTCCGCAAACTGTTGTTACAAATCTGCTTAAACCTCTGCTAAAGAAATCAGGGGACGGAGAGCTGTTTGCTCTTCCAGGTGACCCCTATAGCTGGTATGTTTACGTAGTTACCTGCTTGTACGACGATGATGGTGCCTTTAGGTCCTGAAAAAAGCGTTCGAATTCCAACAAATCACACACAACCAATGAGAAATTTTTAATAATGTAGAAGTTTTTACTCAATCAAAATGAATCCATAAACGTGGTTTATTGTTTGTTTGTTGTGTTTACCGGTGGCAGTCTATAAATGCACAATAAATTTGTCACCTGTAACTGACAGTTAAAACTTTATCGTTGAATAGTCCGAGGCGCATTGAAGGTCGCAGGGAAAGAGACGGTGGCGCTATACTGTCACGTGGGGCCTGTGCTTTTTAAAGTCACAGTGACTCATATTAGTGCTTCTGTGTGCACAAATGAATTCCTCATTAGTTCATGTATATAAACTAACTATGAAATACATTTTGAATAATTAATGTTTGACATATGGGACATTTTTTCTTGGTTTTAAGCCGTCGCAAATCCCACCTTATACTAATTTAGAGCACAACTGATATATTTAAATATATTGGTATCAGTTTGTGTTGTCTAATTTGGTCCAGTGTGAAAAATAAGTTTAATAAGTATGACCTCAGTCCAACGGAAGACCCAGTTGGGATAATCTTGAAATATTAAACAAATCAAATGACAGGGCCTTTTTAAAAGAGGTAAAATTCTTCAGAATATAGATAGAAATAAAATTAGAGTGTTACCTTGGATGTTAAAACTTTTGTTTTTATTAGAAACCACTATTTGGATGTCAGTAAGCTATTAGATAATGAAAATTCCCCAGTCGATACATATTAAGGCAGTCTGCCAATCATAAGCTAATTCACCCTTAATTTTTACACTGCAATTACAATATTATATAATAATATTATTACAATATTAACAATATGAATCATTACGTGCTAATTTACACAAAAACTACTTATAAAAGATTCATCCAACCGTTATTCAACAATCATCCAGTTTAAGATCGGTGGGGGTGCGACCTATCGCAGCTCACTGTAAAACAGTCACAGTAATATATATTTTGGGTGTTTCTTTGTTTTTTTTCTATAGTGTATAAACATGTCATCAAATAAAAGTTTGTCTAACATCTAACAACTGCACATGCATGGGATTAAAAAAATGATGCCATAAAATATTTATAGTGTATGCTCATACTGACCCTGACTTACTGAGCTGGAATCAGTGGCTGAGGCAGGTAACAGCATCTCAACTTTTAGAATATTTACAGTATGCGATGCTCCTGATACATTTAAAATAATTTGGAAAGACTTTATGGACCATGTTAAAACATGCACAAACAGCCACACCTTACTCACACACACTCCCTATATTGAAATTTATTAAATAATAACTTTATGGCCTTCATCTCTGTCTTAGCTGCTGATCATAATACGATTAGAACATGGTTAACAAGCTTCTTGTCTAAGTCCACATATAAGTAAATCAGTCAGGCAGTGTTTATTCCAGACTGATGGTGGATAGGAAGAAAATCACATAAAATACAATAAAGAAGATAACAAATAAAATACACCCAAATTACTGTTGTCTCAGTGAAGACTGATAACATGCAGGGACAAACTTTATATCTGTTAAGCTCACAGTGATTACATTCTCAGAAGGGCCAAGCTTGGAGTTATATTTATACATGACATTTCTTGATAAGCTTTAAATATACTGGCTTCAGCAGTATAACATCTCTGAGCCACCTTAGTCTCTTCAACAACAATTTCATGGTGTCATTATGTGTTACATGAAGTTTTCTTAAGCTTGCTTTCCTGTAGTTCATACACAGGTGTTCTGTGTACAGTATGCTCTAAATAAAGAGATCTTCACTATATCTGTTCTGCTTGTGCATGTGTTATCCAACATTGCTAATAAATATCAGCATCATCTTAATTTACATGTAATAAGAGCTCCAGTATAACTGCTCTCATTACAGACATTCATTTTGAGTTTTTTTTTTTTATTTTTTTTTATTGAATACCACTATTTGGGAGCTAATAAAATTAGCAGATATTACAATGAAACAACTAACATTGAGGTAATTACTTGTTTATGTTTCAGGTTTTCTAAAATGTTATGTTTAAATTTGCAAATGATGCAACTAATTATGACATAATTAATAATAATTACTAATTATGACATAATTTACATAACAGTTTAATTGGTAAACACCAAAAACCATTCACCAAATATATATTACGGATGTTTTCTTTTAATTACTCTACAAGCAGATGCATTAGTTATCACTGCATGGGTGAAAAACGATGTTCTTGTTAACAACCCTCACTTAATAAGCTATACAGTATGTTTTATAAATGTTGATATAACTCATAAACCACTATATTGTAGCTCAAAAGACTGTGTGAAACCTGTCTGCTCGTCGTTCGTGTGTTGAAAGTTTTCTAAAATTACGGTTAAAGTTTGCAAATGAGACCTCATTGATTATGTGCAAATTTGCAAAAGGATCTCATTGAAAAACACTGAAAAACAGTGAACTAAATATATATTTTGAATGCTTGCTTCCCACTTGTCTGTAAGACATGCTATGGAAGAAAAATAGCACAACATTTTAAAAATGACCAGTGTATGAGATTAAAACAAACAAATAATAAGATTTTGCTGTAAAAATTTTTTTAATTTTGTCAGTAGTCGACCGATGGGCGTGGTCATAGATCTCTGTGATCTGATTGGTCGGCCCCGTGCTGCCTGCTCAGTAGTGAGAACGAGTCGTGTTGATTTCAGAAGTCATCATGGCGCACACTTCCCCAGTCAAAGGTAAAGGGATTTCTTCTCTTAACCTTCCGTTAGAGCTGATATCTGATCCACCGTTTAGCCTAAGACACACATGCCGCTTTTATAAACACGTCCATGTACTGAAAACTGCTGTCGTTAGCTTTTTAAGATTATATTCAGTGTACGCGGCGTCACACTGTCAGAGACATAAAAGCTAACGTTAGCTAGCTCGTTGATGCTCAGTGTACAACTAAACAGGGAAATTAGCTCATACCGCAAACCAGTGTTGTCTTTCTCTTCTTTCCGTTTTGTAACAGCTGTAGCGTGCACTATATAACAGTAGAGTTTGTGTCAAGTACCTTGCATTTTCTTATCGCTTTAAGATGTTCACCCGGTAGAGCGATAAGTAGTTGGTTAGGGAAGTGTGTGCTTCACGATAAGAGTCAGCGTTAGCAGCCTGTTAGCATTGAAGCCGTCTTGCTCTGCTTGTCATCAAGAGGCATGCAAAGGTGACATAATGTACGGAGACATTATTGTTATGTCGTTAGTAATTAACATTAGCATCAAAATAATATCGTTACAAAGTGTGATTTCACGGTATATTATCAGTGCGAGCTCTTTGGCTGAGATCTTTTGAAAGCGGCTTTATAAATACAATACCATACAATGCAGTGACACCGACCGGTGTTGTGCCAAAAAGTGATTGTCTGCCAAAAATTGATTTCCAATGTTTCTGTGTATTTTTTATGTGTAATATCTTTACGTATGTTCGTAAATAGACTTCGGTGAACAGGGTTTACAAAGGGGTTATATAGAGAATTAAAACAATATCTGTTTTTCAAGTATCTTTACAACTCTCTGCTATTGTACTTACATTATAACCAATCCGGTCCTTTATCCCCACTTAAAATATTTTTACAGAAATATTGTAATATTTGCTGCCACTTCTGCTGTCCTCTTGGCCAACTTACTCTTACAAAAGACATTTTTAATGTTAATGAGATTTTTTTTAACTGTTTAAATAAAGGTTATATAAAAGTCACTGCCAAAAACTGATTGCGGCTTCTACCTTGTTACACGAATGTTGTTTGTGGCTCAAGATGACTTTATGTCATCCATGAGGGATGCATTTGACATATGTTTCACATATTATAGCCCAACAAGTTACTTAAAGCAGTTTAAATACGAGCAATCAGTTTTTGGCAAATACCAGAAATCAGTTTTTGGCAGACAATCACTTTTTGGCACAACACCGGCAAACACCCCCTATGGAAAAAAAATAATTAATTAACAAAAAACAAAAAAAATGATCCAGACGATGATTTAGCTTGGGCTGATTTTGCAGTAATTCTGTAATCAGCGTAGCAGTAATATATTTCTTTCAGGAAGCCCGCTGCTTTTATCGGTGGATACAAGTCTCCAAAAGGATCTGTCTCCACTTCTCAGGATTTCATAATGAGCCAGTGTTTGAGTTTAATAGTCTGTAATATGTTCTTTATATTGTCCATCCTCACAGTTTTTGCATACAGTTTGTAAGAGATGAGAATACCTGCTGGGCCTGAAAAGTGAAGCTACTTTGACCTGCTCCAGTAATCACATGGGGTTGGGGTCCGCATATTTGATATGGCTTATTGTTTTTTTTACACCGGATGCCCTTCCTGACGCAAGCCCTCCAAGCTATTAGTGTCTGCTCTTGGGCTCGACCCAGGGATCTTTCATTTGTTAGGGGAATTTTAGAGGTTAAGAACTGAACTGGTGCATAAAAAGAAGAATAAACTGTGATGAAAATGATAGATATAGCACAGATGTTCCAATCATTTGGATTTCATATTTAGACATATTTTCATTTAATTCCTTATGCTGGAGTTGGAGATGGCCATCCGTTGTTCTTGTGTTAGTATTTTAGTATCTGCATGGATAAAACTGAGCTAAGTTACATCTTGTTTGTTTGCTGCAACAGGAGCAATTGGATGCATTTTGAGGAAATATTGCAGATAAGGCCAATAAGAAACCCCCAGTATGCCACTGATGTATATAAATAGATTTGTAGGATTTCACTGAATGGTTTTATATGTGTTTATTTACATTTAATTTTAAAATAAGTGCGGGGCCTTTTACTCCTTTTAGGATTCCTTAAATATACTCTTTGAATTTAGGAATCAAATTCTACAAGGGAGTCTTTATGTTAAAGGTGGATCGTTTTGAGGTAGTTCTGCTGTGTCGAATAACTGTTGTTTTTTTTTTTTTTAAAGAATGTTGCTTTCAAAGTTAGAAATCTGAGCGTTAAAGTTACAGCATGATGTCCTGTTGAGCGACCACTGAGCAATCCTGTGCCAAGAATGCTCTCCGTGTAGAGGTTTACCACTCATTCAGCTTAATTTTTTCACAAATTCAATCAATATTTAACAGGTAAATCCTGATTGGACAGCCCTCAAGATTTTGATCCCAACCTGTCATGTCATGAAGTGCAAATGGGCTTATTCTTAGTTTAGGTTCAGCTAACTACATGCTACAGGGGTCATTTTTACTATGCTTAAAGATGAGAAAAGAAGTATTGAAACAAAATGTATATCGTCTGCTTCTCTTTTTCTGTACTGCATTTTCATGTAGTTCATTTGTAGCATCCATTCTGTGGCTTTTCAGTCATAGACTAACCAAGAAACATATGTAAAATATCACTTCACGCAGGGGTGTAAAACATATAGCTAGAGGGCGAGAACCAGCCTTCCAGTCTGACCCACTGGATCCACTTTCTAAAGTATGACGCCAGGAAGCTTAGTGTTGTAAGTTGTTAAAAATTGATTAAAGCACTTTTATAGCCATGACCTTTTATACCACATTAAAGGTAGATGGTTAAACCAAAGAGCTGTGCTCACATGTTTTATTTCTCATGACAGTAGACTGGCAGCATGTGGAAAACCCAAGACATGTTTTTCAAATTGCACCTACTGCTCTAAAGACACATCAGGCCGGTTGTTCATGGTTCATTAAATGGGAACATTTTGAGGCTGCATTTCTTTACTCTAAACAAAAAAGAAAAATGTTATTTTTTGTATGTAAAGAATTTGACACCTCTGATCTAAAGTGAAGTTTGAATACACAGCTACTGATTGTGAATGGACTGGTTCTTTTGAAGCCCTTTTCAATTCGAGCACTCAAAGTACTTTATACCACACTCATTTAGTTAGATGAACACGTTGGAGAGAATTCAGTATTAGTATGTTGCACAATGTTGCAATTGGTATGCTACAGCCCCTCGCCAAATGACCACTATCACATGACATGTAAAAACACAATTGTAAGCCTCCAGCCAGTCAGGTGTCTTAATTCTTTCCCTCATAAAGGTGACCTCCCCTGTACTCTTAATGATGATTTTTGACAGTATATGTCAGTAAAGTTCAATAAGTTCCAGGTTTTTAAAAGGGTAGCCCAAGTAAGCAGTGTAGGTACACATTACTCCAACTACTGCGCACACAGTCACACACAGTCATTTTGTTCTAGAAACAGGTCTGATGTCCAGAGAGGAAAGAGTGTGTCCTTGTCCTTAAATAACTCATCATATAAATGATAAATGCACAGATGCTTATTGGTTAAAAAGTGGGCTTGAAAGAAAGAAAGCAACAGTGGAGATGACCGTTAAGTGGGGAAGCATAGGAAAAAACGAGATCAAAAAAGCAGCACAAGAAGCACAGACAATGGCTTCAGTGGAGAATTTTCATTGTTTGTAACACTTCACTTTTTTTGGTTCCCATGCCGGCAGGAGCTAAGCTAAGGGGCCGAGAAACAATAGTAGCCAACAAACTGGCTTTTCAACATATTTTTCACGCAGCCCCTTTGATGAGTTTGCAGCTCAAACATGTTGATGATGGTCATCAAAGCTCTGCATGGGACTGTTCTTCAGCCTTAGTGGTCCCTTAAGTACTCTAAAGCCTAACCTGATCAAAGTATTAGATGTCATTTTCTAAATAAAAAAAAAAACGAACTAAAAATAACTGAAACTATTGTTTAGATAAAAATCAATTTTCTTGCCTTCATAACATGGGGTTAGAGCAGATGGAGTACTTCATGTGAGTCAGCAGGTAGTTAAGTTTACTTGACTATTTGTATATTTCTCAGGCATCAGAGTTTTATTTTCATGAGTGTATTTTTATTTCTTTTCCTTTCTTGCTGCAGAGCACCCGTACAGCCATCTAATCGACACACTGAAAGATGGCCAGATCAAGTTCTTCAATCCATACAAATTAAACGATCCCCGATATGGTGAGTTCAGGCCCTCTGACTGAAATGTTTTTACAGGATATGATGTTTTAAAGACACTGCAAACTCTTTTGTGTCTCAGGATAGTTGTGTAAGGTAAAAGGATTGTCATGAAGTAACACTTAAGAGGCATCGGTGTGTTGGCACTTTCATTTGTCAACAAATTCTCAGAGCACATCTCGACAATTAACAGTTATCTAACAGGGGCGGTTAATAAAGTGTTAGGCCTAATTACCCACTGTTTGCTGTGGGAAATAACTGTTTTGTTTGCTCTGTGCAGACAAGCTGCCTCTATCCATCCGTGTCTTACTGGAGGCAGCAATTCGTAACTGTGATGGCTTTTACACAAAACAAGAAGACGTCCAGAACATCTTGCACTGGCAGCAGGAGCAGAATAAAGCCGAGGTGCCATTTTCTCCCGCTCGGGTCCTCCTGCAGGACTTTACGTGAGTTTCACAGGGCTTTCTTTGCATCAGCGCTGTGGTCTGTGTGTTGGGAAAACATGAGATGAAATCAGTTTATCTTCAGTTGGAGAAAGCAGAATGGATAGATGAGTGATAAGATGTGGGTGACGCAGGTGACCCACCAGCAATTAGCTTATCAGATCCTTTGTCATCTTTCTTTGTTTTCTGCCATAAACAAGTATACACATATGATATATGTGTGTGTGTGTGTGTGTTTATATACATTTCCATTTATGTCCTTTTACAGTGGTATTCCTGCAATGGTGGACCTGGCAGCCATGAGAGACGCTGTGGCCAAACATGGTGTGGATCCTAGCCTGGTCAATCCTAAATGCCCTACAGACCTCATAGTAGATCACTCATTACAGATTGATTATAGCAAATGGTATGTTTGTGTTTATATTAACTGTTTTTGTGAATGTGAATTCTCTGTTGATTATCATGGAGAGTCAGATTGGTAAAAATATATTGTCGCTGCCTTGCCTCATGAATTTAATGTTTCTTTTTACATTTTTACTCACAGTGCCATACAAAATGCTCCCAACCCTGGTGGAGGGGAGGGTCCAAGCCAGGGGCCCTCTCGCTCAGTACACTCCAGGCCTCCATCCAGAGGGGGCGCACAGTGTGGAGGCCAGCGGGGCTCCTGCAGTAAAGCGGCCTGCAGCGACTCCCCAGGTGGATCTCCAGCCTCTGTCCAACAGATTGAGAATACACCTCTCCTCTGCCCTTTCCACCTGCAGCCCGTCTCTGAGTAAGTTTTAAAGGATGCTGGGGGGAGGGGCTAATATGCACCATGAGGATGATTAAATGAAAACAGCAGTTGAATACAGTAACTGAGCTGTTGTGCAGTTATGTTTATGTGTTGATAATACATTAGATCAGATGATTTTACTGGCTGAGGAAATTGTGCAGCCTTTGAAATTCTCGCAGATGTGGCGTTTCTGTTTGCAAAATGACCTGAAGAGCATGAGAACATCTGATTATCATGAGTTGACATACGTCAGTAGAAGTTGAATTCCCCCTTTCGCATGTTTGCTGATGACTTATATTCCTTTTTTTTCTGCAGAGTTGAAACAGCTTTGAGAAATCAGGAAATGGAACTGATCAGAAACAAAGAGAGGCTTCAGTTCTTTAAGGTAAAACAAGAAAAATGACTGCTGCTGCTGCAGTCTTTATATGATTTGTAGTTTTTATAACTGAGTAAAAAAGAAGTCACAGTTATGGGTTATGTAGCGAAACAATTTTTAAATGAATAAATGCTAAAATTTTTGATACTGTTCCCAAACAGTGGTGTTCAAAAGCATTTAAGAATGTGAACGTGGTTCCTCCGGATGTTGGTGCAGTCCACCAGTTGAACTTGGAGTATCTGTCCAGAGTGGTGCAAGTCAGCGACGGTTTCATCTACCCTGACAGTGTGGTGGGAACCGACTCTCACACCACCATGATTAATGGCTTGGGCATCCTTGGCTGGGGTAAGAGATTTTCCAATATTTTGACAGTTGTTGGCATTTTGTAAACATGAGAAAATGCTCAGTGGCTGTAATGTACACCTGTGTTTGAATAGCTATTCTGAGAAATGAGAGGAGGCGATAAAGAGACACAAATAAGTCACATACTAAAAGGGCAGCAAATACAAAAACCGGATTATGTCCAAGACGGTAACTTTGCAATGCAAACTTCTCTGCTTCTAAATTTACACTCTAGATAAAAACAAAATGGGACACTGATATGAATACAGATGTATTGCAGATATATCCACCACAGAGGATAAGTGGTGCATCAGTATGCAGTACATGTAGGGAATTCAAACAGAAGGTAGTTATGACATTTTAGAAAATCCTGGAATAATGGGTAAATTAAGCACTGTGAAATGATTCTTGGAGAAATTGTGGGGCACATTGCCTTAAACCAAACATATTTTGGAGGATGTATTTAAGGCACTTAAACAATTCCTTGGTCAGAAATCTGTGGAAGTTTTGACTCAAATAATACAACATTTTCTAGGGATAATGTAACAATTAATTGCACCACTTAGATCAGCGGTCCCCAACCTTTTTTGCGCCACGGACCGGTTTATGCCCGACAATATTTTCACGGACCGGCCTTTAAGGTGTCGCGGATAAATACAACAAAATAAAACTAGTACCGGTAACGAAAAACAGAAGATTTATTCATAACACACGTGAAAAGACTCAGGAAAACAGAGTTAACGATAAAAACGATAACAAAATAACGCTGAAAACCGATTAAAAACCCTGAAAACTATACATTTCACACCTGAGCCTCAACTCTTGCGGCCCGGTACCAAACGACTCACGGACCAGTACTGGTCCGAGGCCCGGGGGTTGGGGACCGCTGACTTAGATGGTTTAAACCTGATCCTTCACCGTGTAATATTGTGGCTGAGAAAGCCCATGGAGACTCTCACTTAGAGAAATGATTAATGAATAATATAAAGATAATAAATTATATAAAGATTAGGTTTTGCAAGCAGGTCAAACTGGTATGATGTTGTAATCGTAGCCATGTGCCGATGGGAGGGTAAAGTTCTGCAGCTGATGATGCACTGATTTACATAAAACAGAAGCAGTCAGTTCGTTTAGGTAATGACCAGCATACTAATGAAAGCAGCACAAATTAGCAGGTCAAAAATGAGCAGATGCATTAAGGGATATAGCAACATGCTAACCTAAATAATCAAGTGTAAGTGTGTGTTTTTATGCATGCACTGTGTTTTAGAAACATTGCGATGTTTCAGATTAAAAAAAGTTGAACGTCGTCTGTAAGGAACTGCTGAAGACTGTGTGTGATCTGACTGTTTAGGAGGATTTAGAGGAGTGTTGCTTTATTCTAGACTGTTCCACTGTGTAAACTTTAAATCTTCTCAAATCTCAGTTGACAGTTGTGCAGAAGAAGAAGACAAAATATTTTCTGTCAGATTGTGATCCATATGCACAGAAAGAAATTATTAATGTACCATGTGTGTAAAGTAGGATTCAGACAATAATGTAACACACTTAAAAAATAAAAGTTGTTCTATGTGTGTGCACTGCTGAGAAAAGACATGCAGAGACGTATTCAATGTGAAACAATTTTTGTAACTAAATGTAGTTACAAATGTAACTAAAAACACTAAAAGAACATCCATATCCACACTTTTCACTCACAATATTGACGCTCCGCCCTTATAGGAAATATTGACCGGAGCTTTTTAACATCAGAAGAGTTTTTTTCGCTGGTGCAGACAGAAAGTGAAATAAAAATTAAGATTAAAAACTCTACAATTTTTACCATATTTCTCTCTCAGGAGTCGGGGGAATTGAGTCTGAAGCCATAATGCTGGGCCAACCAATATCTCTGACTCTCCCTCAAGTAGTGGGCTGTAAGCTGGTGGGCTCCATTAACCCGTTGACCACATCCATAGACATCGTCCTCGGTATCACAAAGGTCAGTCTTCTCTTATGTTTCTTTATGTGTTGAGAGAGCAGAGCTGTGGTATGAGGATGCACCGATCTGATGCTTGGATCACCTATAACTCTGACCCTCACTCACAAAGCAAGGTTGACCTTCAATGGCAACAGGCCAATCAGATTTGAATATGTATAAATAGTAATGAAATAAAATCTGAAATAAAATATGATATGAAATTAATTTTTTACTTTATCTAATTTACTAAATAAAAATGGTGTATTCTTTTATTCGTTTTATGAAGCAAGAGGGTGATATTTAGGTGCCACCTGACATTGAGATACAGCGTGAGAAACACAATTAATCAGTATAACACTGGTATTGGTCAGTACTTTGTAAGGCAAGAACATGTTTCAACACTGGTTTGGTGCATATTTACTTTGTAAGAGGCAGGTGTTTGTAAAAGTGTAATTTTATCATTGTAAACTATAGAAATCAACGAAAAAACTGAAGGATGATTCTGTTGTATAAAAGTCATCTTGTTTGTTTATGTGTAATTATTTCTTGTGCTTTCTTTTTCTAAATTTTTTTTGTCCAGCACTTACGGCAGGCTGGGATCGCTGGGAAGTTCGTTGAGTTTTTTGGACCTGGAGTCTCCCAGCTGTCAGTCCCCGACCGAACCACCATTGCCAACATGTGCCCAGAGTACAATGCTACTGTCAGCTTCTTCCCTGTCGACCAAGTCACACTCAAGCACTTTAAAAAGACGAGTGAGTTAGTCACAGCTTCTGTTTATTTTTATTATTTACTGTTTATTTTTATTTTATTTTTTAGTTTCCCAGGCCAACATGTAATTTTACACCATTCCAGATTTTACCCAGGAAAAACTTGAATTGTTGGAGTCTTACATGAAGGCTGTAAAACTTTTCCGAAGCTATGATGACCCTTCAGAAGACCCCCAGTACTCTGAGGTAATTTGTCCAAGATGTGATCTCTAAAAGTCTCTATTGAAAAGTGCAGACTTTTAGAGATTTAATTTTCTTAATAACTTTACAGTACATTGCGAAAGGTTGAAATAATGAGGTCATAGTTTTTGCAAATGATCCTTGTGAGCCTAAAACTCAGTTTCAGACCACCACTGTATTCCCCAACTGGTTGGCAAGTTGCTAGGTGAAGTTGGTTGCAAAGAGGTATGTTGCGCTGCACTGAAAACCTCCTTGGGATTGCTTTGGTAGCAGTTTGCCATGGTTGACCATAGTCTGAAGGAACGACGCCAAATTGTCTGCAAACACTTGCCGACCACTGGCCGAGCATCAGTGGAACTGTGAAACGTGCCCCGCACACTGGAAACAGAGAATGTCCGGCTCCAAAGTTAAAGCTGCGCCTTTTGAGACACGTTGGTTGTGCCAATAAGGCACAACTTTTGCTTGAAAGGTAAACGGGTTCGATTTCCACATTTACTTCACCTTTTCAGGTTTCATTACTCAGCAAATAGTTGGCCAGTGTTTATCAGAGAAGTCTGCTTCATACATGAAAACTATGGGGAACAGCTGCAGTCTAGCAGAGACCACAGTAATCACAGGGAACCTCAGGGAACCACTCGCCAACCAGTTGGGGAACAAATGGAGCCTTTGGGGGGGCTTACTGACTGACTTCAAGGCCTGTGTCACCGAGGCCTAATATGATTGATTTAGGAACACAATTTTGACTGTTGGCACAGAAGCCCCACCCACGCTTTAGCTAGCCAATCAGAAGATGGCTGGCTAGAGGAAGAGGAACTAAAACTGGTTGTTTTAGACAGTGGGTAATTTGAGGGGCAAGATATATTTGTAGTTGAAAAAGTATGAAAAGTAAAACTGTGAATCATTTAAAGTAAATTAAGTTGAGGCCAAGAATACAAATGTGGAGATATGTGATTTTGAATTAAAAGTAATAGATTGTGGTGTTCTGTTGATATGAATGTTTTTATGAAGTTAAAAAATGTAGTAATGACACTCTGACAAGCCCTATAAAAGCTATGTTTGCAAATAGCACCCTAGGGGTCAGAAATAGAGGTCATAATGAAAGAAATTACAACTGCTGATCTTTGTGCAGGTGATTGAGTTCAACCTGAGCTCCATGGTGCCCTATGTGAGTGGACCGAAGAGGCCGCAGGACAGAGTGGCTGTCAGCAGTATGAAAGAAGACTTTCAGAGTTGTCTTGATGAGAAGGTAAGATGCAAAAACTAAACAATGTAACTTTCAAGTTAACTCTTGTGTATTTTGGTTTTCAGTTAAGCTGCAGGATTTGCAGTGTAATTATATTTTCTTTGGTTTGTCTTTAGGTGGGTTTTAAAGGCTTCCACATCGCTAAGGAGAAGCAGGAGATCCGTGTTCCTTTCTTGCACGGTGGTCAGGAGTACCAGCTGTCCCATGGCTCAGTGGTCATCGCTGCTGTCATCAGCTGTACTAACAACTGCAATCCATCTGTTATGTTGACTGCAGGTAAAGGACTGACTCAAAGAAAGAGCCAGAAAAAGTGCATTTTCCCCTCAATTCTAACATAAAAGCTCTAAAGCTTGGAGCTGTTGGTATCATTTTTTTAGGGGATATCAAAGTGTCACATCACAATGTCATAGCAGCATGATGTGTTTACTTTTCCTTGTGAACACAACAAGACAAGCCCAGACCTGTTCTGACAACAAGAGCCTGGTGACAGTCTCTAATGATATTTAGTAAAAATGGAGCTACTTCAGCCCTCTAAGAGAGCACCATGCTTTGCAAATAGAAAGAGCTAGCAGTGGATGGAAATTACTGAAGCGGTTAGATGGTGGAAACGCAGCTGATTAGAAAGTTTGACGCAAGATGCAACATCACAGAAAATAAGTCTCTTTTATTACGTGAGAATATTGTGCAGCTCCTGATGAGTTACAAGGTTAGTTAATGTTAAACTAAAGGGTTAAACAGTAATTTTACACTTCATTATTAATGTTTTATAACTTCTAGGGAAACAATGGCTACTTTTGTGGTTACATTTAACTTTTGTTGTGTCACTGTCGCTGCTGCTGACACTTTATTTTAATAGAGTCACACTTTGAATTAGGTGGTGTGTCATCACTCATGCAAGCTCAGTGGAAGATATCTTCGTTTATTTAAACGTATAAATCCTGCTGCCTGCAAGCATCAACAAAATGTTGTTCATTATTTTATATTGATATGAATATTATTATTGTAAATTTCTTGAAATAATTTTTAAGCTATATTGCACACCCATATCAGCATCATGTTGCCTGTTTTCACTGGCACTCTAAATTATTTTACAGTCTGCAGCACTGCATAACGTAGAGTTATTTGTGATTGACAGGGCTTCTGGCCAGAAAGGCTGTAGAGGCCGGGCTTCTCGTCAAGCCTTATATTCGGACCAGCCTGGCTCCCGGAAGCGGCATGGTCACGCACTACCTCAATGCCAGTGGAGTCCTGCCTTACTTTAATAAGCTGGGGTAAGTGTATGTACACAGCAAGAACACAGACAGACACAAATATCTCTTTAGCACCAAGGCAATAACCTGGAATAAACAGGTATTTGCAGGTCTGAGGAGGTATGACCTGTAACTGAACACTTAAATACTGCCCAGGTAGTAGTAAACACATAATAAAGTGGTTTGAGTCCTCCAGGAGAGTAGAAAAGCACTGTATAGGAATCAGTGTATTTAAATGGTTAAAAGTGTATTTCTACAAAAACTTAAGGTTTTTGTATATGTATGTATTGTGTGAAGTTAGTCTAATGTCTTATGTAAAGCACTTTGTTTTGTCTAGTTACAAAGAAATGTAAACATGAAGCCTCAGTCACACAAGCCTAAATGCTGGCTGGCATCTTTGATCACTAGGGAAAGATTTATATCCCTAACTGATTGGCGAGTGGTTGCTAAAGTTTGCTGGATATCACTGGGTGAACCAGCACTCTCCGTTTCCAGTCTACGCTGCAGTTTGTCAAGTTTCACTACCATTTGGCAGTTGTTATCGTCCATGCAAACTACAGAGAACCTGGTAGTACAGAGGAACCTACAAAGAACAAAGCAATCATAAGGAGGTTTTTGGTGAAGCACAGTTAGTAGTTTTCTGGGTGTGGCTAAGGTTATCAGCACTAGCACCAGCAGGCCTCTTTCCTTTCAGATCAATGTGGTTGCAAATTGCTCCATTTGAGCGGTTCTGTACCAGTTTACTGAAATAAACCTACATACTAATGTAGATTTGTTTGACTGTTGTTCACGTTGCTTGTGTGAGAGAGAGCGGTGCTGTGGGCCGTGTTCTGTAACATCTTAGACGAGTGGTTTAACCGCCGTTTTTATGTAAATAAAATATGAATAACTAAATGAACTGATCTTGTCTGTTGCCGACTGCTGCAGGGTATAGCAACATTTAATCTAGCCGCGGTGTTTTGCACCCATCCAGTGTTTATAAAATTGGGTTCACCATGAAAGCATAAGGATAAGCTTCTAAAAGGCATGTTACTGTCACAACACAACCTTTAACAAATCTGCCCAAAATTACTGTTTTAAGAGCCAAACAATACATCAACTTTACCGAAAGCCCTTCATGAATGTATTTGTGACTTTATGTTCATTTTAAGTTCTTGCATTAATGTTCATGACCAGATAGCTGCATGGTTTAGAAGTAATAAGTTTGGAGCTTTGTCAGCATTGTGATCTAAACCAGTAAAAACTTTGAGCTTGTGTTAATTACTACCTGTTCGATGCAAGGTTTGTGTGCTAAGGTGGTGACGCAAAAGACGCCGGAATGATTCATATCCTTTAAACAGACCTGTGTTGCCATTTCCATGACAGGTTTGAGGTGATTGGTTATGGCTGTGCCACATGCGTGGGGAACACGGCGCCATTGCCAGAAGCTGTTGTGGATGCAATCAAACAGGTAGGATCCTCATCGGGCTGAAAGGAGCTGCTGATGCTGTTAGAGCAGTCAGAGCTTCATGATCTCTTTTGTTCTAGGGTGATCTGGTGGCCTGCGGCGTGCTGTCTGGCAACAGGCATTTTGAAGGGCGACTGTGTGACTGTGTGCGTGCCAATTACTTGGCGTCTCCTCCCCTGGTGGTGGCTTATGCTATTGCAGGCACTGTGGGAGTCGACTTTGAGAAGGAGCCTTTAGGTAAGAAATGCGCTCTATTAAAGGGTTTTACCTCAGAGCTGAGGGTCGTCAGAGGATTTGGCAGATTACACTGAAGGGGCATGTTGTGATTCTATGTTTTGTATAAGCCAAAGAAAACCTTTATTGCTAGAAATATTTAAAAAAAAGACATCCTCTCGTGTTTGTATTTACATTATTTCATTTTCTCAATACAACTTGAAAAATTCTTAAATAAATTCTTACAAATTTGGTTTCTTGTTTGTTTGAGTAGGTTTGACATCCGATGGGAAAGAGGTGTATCTGCGAGATATCTGGCCGTCCAGAGAGGAGGTCCAACAGATTGAAGAGGACACAGTATTCTCCTCCATCTTTAAGGATCTAAGGGGAAGGATGGAGGTCAGGATATGAGCTTTATTACTTTTCTTCAACTTCTAATGCAGTTGCTGCACAGCACAGTACGGTGCTCCTTCTGTCTGTCTGCACATTTGGAAACAATGCACCTAAAAAAATGCTTTTATTCAGTAGTTTGAACAGATCTGAAGTAGAACATTTCCTTGTGTTTTCAATCTGAGAGAGAGAGTGTGGAAACTGATTGATCCTGAATTGCTAAAAGCGTGACACGGATGACTGGAAAACATTCTTTGCTTTTTCTTTTTTTAATGTGATTTCTTTCTGTCTTTCAGAAAGGGAACACATTTTGGAAAAATGTTGAATGTTCAGACTCTCTTCTTTTCCCCTGGGATCACAAGTCCACATATATCCGATCACCGTCTTTCTTCAGCAAGCTGGTGAGCGCTCTGTGCTGCACATCCTTTGACTGTGTGTGGACCTTAGAGGAGATGTTTTTACTTCCCTAGTGTTAAATGTTTGAATGCTTCCGTTTTCAGAGTAAAGAGGTGCCTCCTCCTCAGTCAATAGAAAACGCACATGCCTTACTGTTCCTTGGGGACAAAGTGACCACGGACCACATTTCACCAGCGGGCAGCATTGCAAGGGTCAGCGCTGCTGCCAAGTACCTAATGAGCAAACGGTCAGTTTCAGCCTTCAGCCCTTGTGGACACATACACTTAAATCTTTCAAGGCAGCTTCAGTTGGACAGCTTTGTAATCAACCAACGTCAGGTTTTCAAAGATGATGGCAATGGTTAAAACTTGGGTTTAAATGTTTGACGCTCTAAATGAGAACATTTCAGCACATATTTAAAATCCAAAGGAATAAGTGGTGCAAAGGGATTTGTAGTTAAGTTATCTGCTTCATGGTCTGATCGTCCCCCTGTGACATCATCCACGACTCGTGGCATTGCCGCCATCACAGAGCAGCAGAGGAGGTTAGCGTGCATCTGTTTGTGTTAGCACTATCCATCCTCCATAACACACAAACGTAAAACACAAGTTTATTTCTCACCTAACTGTGTGGAGATGCAAAATGAAACTATAGTGAGGCAGATTTGATTTATTGGTCTGGTGATAATAACAGTTTAATGCATCAGTGAGGAAATGAATTAAAAATCAGCTCAGTTGGCGAGCCGTCACCATTATTGAATCAACCATAGGAGTATGGAGGGAAATCCAGGGTTTCTTTCAGCAGAGTTCATACATTATGAACCTCCAGCATTTTGAATTTAAAGTAATGTTTGCAGAGACGATCAAATGAAATCTATCAAGAAAAGCAAGTCTTGTAAACCTGCATTATGGTGAGATCTTTTTCACTTTGAAAATTGAAAGATAATTCAACTCGTTTCAATTTCATTTCTATAGCATAAAATCACAGCAACAGTCACCTCAAGATGTTTTTTATTGTAAGAAAACGATTCTACAGTAACAAAGAGAGAACCCCAACAATCAAGACAAACCTCTGAGCAAGCAGTTGGCGAAAGTAGGAAGGAAAAACTCCCTTTTAACCTGATATTGACTAATATTGTTGACTTTGGAATTGTTCCTCAGACTGACACCGCGAGAATTTAATTCATATGGCGCTCGCAGAGGGAATGACGCCGTGATGACCAGAGGCACGTTTGCCAGCATCAAGCTCCAAAACCGATTCATCGGAAAGCCAGGCCCGAAGACTTTGCACATTCCATCAGGCCAGACAGTAAGTGCAACACAACCTCAATGGTTTCCTTTTAACTTTTGACAAATATTGGGCTGTTTTGGTTTTGCTGATGTACTCACTCGTGCTGCATGAGCTAGCTGTTACCCCGGGCGGGTCTGTGACCTTTGGGTGGCTCCATCTGTGTGTCTAGCACTGCTGATTGCTGCAGGCTCAAGCCAGACTCGGTACTGTGTCGTTTCTGCTGTGTCAGAGCAGCTAAAGATAACTGCTCTCTCTTCCTGTGTCTGCTCAGCTGGATGTCTTCGAGGCAGCTGATCGCTATCAGAGAGACGGCATTCCCCTCATCATCCTGGCAGGCAAAGATTACGGCTCTGGAAACTCCAGGGACTGGGTGGCCAAAGGACCGTACCTGCTGGTAAACAAGCTGCAGTTTTTATAGTTGTAATTTAGCAGAGTTTACACTACAGTAGGTTGACCCACTGTGGAATGTGGAAATGGCCGTGCATGTTCAGCAAACTGTGTTCCACTGTGTTTCTACTTCCTTGCTTTTGTTGTGGTTGCAGGGGGTGCGTGCGGTGATTGCTGAAAGCTTTGAGAAGCTGCACAGGAACCAGCTGGTAGGAATGGGGATCATGCCACTCCAGTTCCTGTCAGGCCAGAACGCTGACTCACTGGAGCTCAGTGGCAAGGAAAGATTCAGCATCACCCTGCCGGAGAGCCTGAGTCCAGGGCAGGAGCTTACCGTCAAGGTATGGAACACTTGCTGCATTTTAGCCTCTGCAAAGCTAAAGTTATTTTTAAGCTCTAAACTAAATGATGAAACATGTCAGTGACAAATGTGCTAAAATCCTGATTAGAAAAATGTTATTTTAATTCTTAGTCTCACTTTATGTGTTTGTCCACAAATTAGTCCCTCTCTGCAGTTTACTAGTCATGTTCGGGTCTCCTTGCTGAGTGAAGCGAAACGTGTCTTTCGTGTTTTCTGTTGCAGACCAGCCAAGGAAAGTCCTTCTCCGTCACCGCCCTGTTTGACAGCGACACGGACGTTATCTTGTTCCAACACGGAGGCCTCCTCAGATACGTTGCTCGGACTTTGCTCTGAAAGAACAGCAGCCCCTTGGCATTTAATGTCTTCATCATGGATGAGAAAAGCTCACAGAGCTGGATTAGCGTCTCCAGACTTTAGCGGAACGTCAGTTTTAAGACCCCCGCAGCTTCTAAATCACTACACACAGCTGTTTCAGCATTTAAAAGGGCACCCTTTCTCCTCAGAAGATCTTCCAGGCTTGAGAAAAATGGTGACTGTCACTCAGTAAGGAGATTGTATCCTAGACTAACTGCTGAACATAGTTTTTGGTGTTTTATCATGCTGAAAGGACTTTTCTTTCGACACGGAGATGAGCCAAAAAGAAATTGATCCTCCTTCATTTAACTTTAAAAAAAAAAAGAAGAAGAATTTGGCCAAAGGCTGAGATGGTGGTAGGTACGATGGCATGAATACTTTGTTTTTAGAGCGTAGTACTGCTCTTTCACCCCCCAAACAACAACAAAAACCATCCAAGTTGAATTTTATGAATTTCAGAAATTTGCAGAATTGATGTCACTTCCCTGTTTTCAGTGCTGTTAAGATTTTGCTAATCAAACCTGTTGCAGAACGTACACTTGTCTCACTTTTAATTGTGGAAAAATGTGACATTTCTTCTTTTTGCTGTTACTGGTCTTTTCCCTTCATAAAGATGGCTTGTATTACAACTGACAGTGCTCGGCATCACATTAAAGGTTAATTAAAACACTCTTTCAGCATTACCAGGTAAGCTCTTTGCTCTGTTTCCACTCTTGCTGCTAAGCTAAGTGAAATGACTGCTGGCCAGAGCCCGAAACTTAATTTAAAGAACTGTGTTGAATCTCCTTAGAGTGACTTTTACAGTGAAGACAGTGATTTATAAACAGTTTTTGCTCAAAAAAAGGTGCTGCAAAACATATCTGGGCCTTATAATGAAGGAGACGCTGCTTAGTAAAAATGAGCTTTTCAGAAAAGAATTAGGGGAACACTTACATCACACACTCAGTCAGGGTATTGTTGGCTGAAACATGGAGGCCTGTGCAACTCTCCAGGGATAAACTTTCCCTGACAATCACTGACCTGCTGTCAGACCAGTCATGCTGGATGATGGTGTAGGCACAGCTTCTCCAGACTCTGTCACGTGTGCTCAGGATGAAGCTTGCTGTCATCTGCAAAGAGAATAAGGTGCCAGAAACTTCCTGTTTCTGGTGTTTTTTGTTGAATCCCAGTCAAGCTACGCATTGCTGGGCAGAGAGTACTGGTCCCACTAAAGCCATCCTCATGGAGTCTGACAGTTGGGACACCTGAGTAGTCTGATGGGGGTCATTTGTTTTGGGGCTCTGGCAGCGCTTGTCCTGTTCCTCCTTGCATAAAGGATCAGATAGCGGCCCTGATCTTGTATCAAGGACCTTGTACGACCCTGTCCAGCTCTCGTAGAGTAACTCTCCTGGTATCTCCTCCACACTCTTGAGACTGTGCTGGGAGAGCAAACTTTCTAGCATTGGAACGTTTAGATGTGACATGCTGGAGGAGCTGGACTACCTGTGCAACCTGAATGGGCCGCAGGTACTGTCTGATAGGCCACCAACAAAAAGCAAAATTAGAGAAAAGTCAATCAGGAGGTATAAAGAGACCTCCAACCTGTGTTTTGTCATCTCTCCAATGAACCTGTTGGTCTTTGCTCCCTAACAGAAGTGACTGATAATCGTAAAGTTTGCCTGACTTTGTGTTGTAATGTATTGACCAAGTGTTCCCTTAATTTTTTTTTGAGCAGTGTAATTAAAACTTCACCATGTTTGACTACTCTGCAGTGAGATGTTCATCATTATTTGGCACTTAACTTTTTCATTTGTGTAAAATTAATATTAATGATCACCAAGGCATAAAAACGGCATGTATGAAATCAGTAAAACAAATCTCATTTAAAACTTGCTAAAAAAAAAAAAAAGACCTAACCTTGCCTTACCTAGTATAGAATAAATTAGTGTAGTTCTTATAAAAACAGTGTAAGTTTGTTTTCTAGATCCAAATCTCTGCATGGACTAGCTGTTTATTTCATTTCACACCTGTTGAGGCAGCTACTTCTCAAAGTCATATTAAAATGACGTCACAGTAAATCGGCACGTCGGAGAAAAAAAATTACACACTTGAGTCGTTATTCTTTATGAAATTTCCAAGTGTAAACAGTGCAACTTTTATTGATTTGAATTAAGTTTCTATGACACAGTGCATATTGCTGACATTGCTCTGCACTTTTAACCACACACCAACAACCTTGTTTTTATTCAATGATGTAAAAATAAAAGCAAAAATAGTTATTTATCTAACCGGCAAAGAAATGTCTGCAAGTTAAAAGAAAGCCGTAATGACGACGAAGGATACAGTGAAGCGCAGTCGCTGCACACCTTCAGTTTTTACATGAGTGCAAATGTGACATTAAAGCTGTAATCAAAAGGGATGGCAGTCCTGCCACGTAAAGCTGTGACGCAGGTTTGTTAAAAATACACGAGACTAAGAAAGAATGCACTCCACCGTCAGCGTGCGTACTGAAGCCATTAATCTTTTGTTTGCCAATCAGCGTCGTCCATCCAGCCCCGAGTAGTCCAGTTCGGCTCTTGCAGGACATCTCGGTGCCTCCTTTCTGTTAAATCGCGGACAGCATTTTGTGTCTTTACGCCAATCAGCAAGTGAAAACGTCAAACATCTGGTGGTACCTCCTCTGGGTTTTGTCTGGTGTATGTCCTTTGAAATTAAAGGAACTGTGTGGCTACTTTATGTGAACAAACGGGTGTTTACATTCACTGCTTCAAAGAAAACTTCATCTTGGATTTTTTTGATCAAAAGCGATGAATGCCATAAAACACTGACAAAGGCTGCATAAACAAACTGGATTAAAAAAAAAAAAAAAGGACGTCCATGCGAAGCCAAAACTTCTGCATTTTGCAAGCTTTTACTCAGATGGCACAAATGAAGGGTAAATCTGACTTAGAACAAACAAACTGTAGAGTCAAAATTACCAAAAGGTTTTCGTAAATAAGATAATAAACCGATTGTGAAGCATTTGCCAATGTAAAAAAATGATTGAGTGCATTTTCTTATACACTTCTGTGTAATCTAATTACTTTTTACAACCAAAGGTGGTGCCCCCTGCTGGCCAGTAGAAAGAATGGCAGATTAAAACACTTTCAACAGCACATTTTTAAGCTCACAAGGTTACATCCATCTTTTCTATACAGTCTGTGGTCAAAAATGACTCCCCTTAGTGCGCTTCACCAACTGTACACCGTTTTATTTGTGTGGCCAAATTTAGAATAAGTGCCCTGAACGTGTCCATTATTTTGTAAAAATTCATAAAATTAGAGTGAAAATATCCAGTAAACTGCTGGATGTTCATCAGAAGTAATAAATGAGTGAACAGTAGTAATGTGGGACTCAGCAGTAGTCACCCTTTAATTTGTGCCCACAGTGCTGCACTTGTTAGCAGACATACCACTCTCACATGTCCAATCACTGGACTTTTTTTCCTTCTGTTTTTTCATAACAAAGGGAGCCAACAGTACACATTATGGGATAGAGAGGACTTTGCACTGTGTTTGAGAACATGCATACGCAACCAAGAACTATTGCCCTCCGGTGCTACTAGAAGTGAATAACAAAGGGCTAGTTTGGACTGTCAGACGAAAACAGGACTACACCTTGGGACTAATCCACAAGTAAGACTGCTGTGAGTTACAGCTCTATTTACACCACCTCAAAGTTGAATCCTACCATCCAGAAAGCTTCTGGGTGTCATCTGACACAGCATGAAACTGCTTGCTTAGACTTGCTCGAGTTGGTTAATCACAATCAGCATTTATTTCCTCTAAACTGTGTTTGCTTGCCTTAAAGTGTCCAACATGACGCAACTAGACAGAGTCTGACATGATCTTTAGGGACTAGATTATCCAGTTCATGTCTCTGCAGGTTCATATGCAAGGCAGACTGAAAACATTAAAACCATTTTTATTTGGTAGTAAATGGGGCGCAACCGCAGTTCTTAAACATCAGCGCTGAGATGACAAGCCCACAGCTCCCTCTACGACTTCCTCCTAAACTGGTGTCTTAAGCCAAAACACCATTCTCGCTTTTATAAAGGCACCGACATAAAGTTTGCACACTTACTGAAAGAAATTTGAAATCGTTAACCCCACAACCTCAGCACGCGACAAAGCCCTTGACCACAATTGCTAATCTAATGCCGCGCATCACCCTGCACCCATTTCCCCTCAGCATCATAGTACTTCAAATTAGAAAGAAAGAAAGAAAAACATGGATGGTACTTAATTTATCCACCTGCTGGAATCGTTCATAAATCAAATTTGTAACTTATTTAATCCCTTTCAGTCACCAATAAGAAACACAGTGAGAATTTAGCCACTTTCTTCATCTGGGTCCCCAGAAATATGTGATGAGAGAGCAGCCAGGCTGTAAACAGTGAACCACAGCTGATGTGAATGAGCTCCTGATCAACACAAGGGAGGAAATCCTGAGAACGAATGATTCTCCTGTGGAAATTAATGGAATCGTTCATCCACACTTCTTTTTTCCCCTCTTTTCATTTGTCCGTATCTTTGTTTATGCAATCTATTTTCATCTATTAAGAAAATATTTGTGGAAGGTTAAATGAAAATATACAATTATTAATACAATAGAATACAGAGCTATGTGTTAAAGGTGATTTAAAAAAAACAAAAACAGAATTGATTGTATCTCCCTTTACAATACACACATTTTCCTTGGTTAAAAGGCAAAAGAGGTAAAGTGTATGAGAAAAAGGCAGCCTGTTGTAGTCCAGAGGGCTGGTGTTTGAGGATTAGGCGATTGCTTTTGCTTCTGGTAAGAACGCCTCCCAGTACTTTATCAGCTGGAGAGAGAGGAAAAACCAACAACAAAAACAAAGAAAAAACAGGAGTCTTTAGACGCCAAATTAATTGAGAATTTTGAAAAGTAAAACATCACAAAAAAAAATGTAGCCTATTATATCTAAAAAGCTGTCTACTAAATGACTTGATGCATGCTCAATCATCCAGGATGGAAATCCCAAAAGGTTGATTCTGTTCATCTGGACGCAGCGTTTTCAGTGGGAGAAATGTTTCATCACTCATCCAAGTGACTTCTTCAGTCTCAGCTGACTGCAGGTTTCCCAACCTTATAAACAGTACATTTGCATAATGATTGAAACCAGCCCCCTCTAGTTTCAGTCATTGTGCAAAGGTACTGTTTATAAGGTTGGGAAACCTGCAGTCAGCTGGGTCCAGTAAATGACTGGAAACAATTTAAAGTTGCTACTTTGGGCTCTTTCATATAAATAATCAAAACTCCTAAAATCCAAAGTAAGCACACAAATACATTTACATAATATGTATTTCAGTGAATCACAAATCACGAATATCTTTTAAAAAATGATTTTGATAATGATGTGTTACATTAACATTCATGTTAAATTAATTTCTAATATTCATTAACCATTGAAGTGAATGTAAATATTTGGTTATTTGTGAATATTTTGCTCAGACTTTTATTTGATAAAAGTTTTCATGACTTTGTCTATTAGTCTAAGCTGGATTAGCCTCAGTTTTCTAACAAACTACTTTACATAGTAACCAGAGCCTCACTGCAATAATGAAAAAGCATGAAGCACATGCATAAAGAATAGTAAAGAAAATACCATTTAGGGAACCAGAGTGAAAAGTGCAAAAGTTAAATACAAAATAAAAATGTTTGCAGATTTACCGAGTCGTTTACTTATTTTGAATTTGGGAGTTTTGGTCCACACAGAAACTTGAATATTCTTTATCTGCTTTATTTAATTTTTATATAAAAAAGTATGTAAAGCCTTGTTCCTGTCGTCTTACCTTACTTATTACCTTGTGTATGATTTACTTTTGAAATTGTCAACTTCTGTAGATTATCTGTGATGCTCAACAGTTAAAAACTGACCTAAATCCAGTGCAGTACTTACAGGTTTATGAATATGAAAATGCTGACTCACTCACCTGTTGCTGAGATTGAAGCAGACACTCCAAATACGTGATAACCTGTCTTTTGCAATTCTTGGTCTTTTCTCTCTGTTAGGAGAGATTTTTCAGAAGGATTTATCACTCTCAGCCCGTTCAGCTGTCTGAGCAGTTACTGATGTGGATACCAATAAGAATGAACACTGGTACCTCAAAGCGAATGACTTCCTTGCGAACAGTTGCAGACACTCTTTCAAAGTCTCGCTCGTACTGCGTCACTTTGGCCTCCCACTGTTTCCAAAGATAAAAATCACAGAGGAGTCTTAAATCAAATACAGTGCTTCACATACAGAGATCGTGCAGCAAAAGCTATGGAGTGATTAACGTCAAGCTAAGAATGAACCAAGGATCAGAAAAATTAAAGTTACTACAACGTTGTTCCTAAACTTGAAGAGGCCCCATCAAACGAGGGTTTCAGCCACATCCGAGCTATTTTTACTTTGTTGTTTTTGGCCCATGTCGTACCTCAGCGATCTCCTCCTTGGCCAGCTGCAGCTTATCGGGCTTGTTGGCCCACAGGAGTTTGGCCTCAGTCTCCCTCTTCTTCTGCAGCATGGACTGAGCATCCTGCCAGCGCTGCCACGCCTTCATCCGGTGATCAAAGGACCCCTGCAGGTCACAAAACTCACATCTTTTTACCTTCATGTACGTGCTTTTTAATATTGAACAATATTGGACATTTCACTTCCTATGGGGGAAAAACCCACTTAAAAAAGCAAAACAAAACTTAAACGGCTGTGATCTACAGAAACTAGCTAAACAAATTCTCTCCGTACCCTCACAGCACCCAGCAGACGGATGTAATCTGCAATCATTTCAGCAAAGGTGAAGGTGTCGCTTGCAGCTTGTTCCTGGTGTAGCTGCTCCATCTTGTCCTCCACCTCGGCCAGCTGGGAGAGGGCGCGGGACAGGGCGGTGTTGTCCTCTGCGCTGCCCAGCATGGCCGCACTTTTGGCGAAGCTCGCCGTGTTCAGTGACAGCTCTAGATTTCAATGCAAAGACAAGTGTTCTTCACACAAACTTGAATACGAGAACATATACAAGAAATGAAAGCAGCAATTATGGGCTAAAAGGTGCATTCACACATTTTATGTTAGGTGGCATCATTCAAATCTTTATAAAAGCTTTTATTAGAGGAGGAATAGTAATTAAAAAGTGTTATAATTAACAATGTTTAACATCTGAACACATTTCACTCTGTTGCCCCCAAGTGGCCAAAAACTGTACAAACACATCCGAATGATAACTGATGAGTCACTTTACAGATGGGAAAAAAGACAACGGACCTTTCCTGTGAACCACCAGGGATTCGACCAGCGCGTGGAGCTTCCTGAATTGCTGGTCTGCAGATTCCACCTCCTGCAGCTTCTCCTCGAACCACTGCAGCACAACGCACCATTAGTACGACTCCAACACTAGCTGCAAGGGCTGTAAGCTCTACGGCACTACAAGCATCATTACCAAAGATAAATCCCATAACTGTCAAAAATCTAACCATGAAACTGCAGCTTTGTTTATGCCCAAAAGTTCCACCAAAAGTCTCTGCTTTAGTATAAAGACTGAAAAACGCAGTGAAGAACATGAGCGCGCGTTTACAGCTGAACTTACCACGTCTGACTCGTTCATCTTGATGGTCATCTTGCTGACAGCGTCTGTCGCTTTATTGATCATCTTTAAGAAGCCGGCGCCGCTCAGAGCCTGAGTGCTCACTGCTCGAGGCAACTGCAGATGCATTAGTTGTGTTAGCTGTGATGATTCTAAAACTGCGATATGAACGTTTTCAATATTTTACTGCAACTCCATCTTCCTCCATTGTCTGCACACCCTTACACTAATGCTTAGGTAAAGCACACTAGTGTGATGAAAGTAATGTTTCTAACTACAAATACACCATTCATCCACTACAAAAACAGAGAAGTGAAACAAAACTGCATTACACCTCTTCAGTGCAGTAACTCGAGCTGAAACCAAACAAAATCCTCTTACTTCCTCTCTCTCCAGGAACTCTCTGACATCGGGGTCTTGGAGCAGCGACGGGTGATTTACCACCCGCTGCAGATACCTGTTCAATCAGACAACAGGGACACGCTTGATTTTCACGAGTAGTCTGGAAATTGCCACATCAGAATAGCACGAGAGCATCAACGGGGAAGTGGTGGTGATGCTTTTGCATTAATTATATTCTTGTCACATCATGCTTCCTGTACAGGGAAGGGGGCAGGGTTTAATAAGAATATTTTCTTCTTCCTGCTCCTTTTCACACATGGTTGTAGTGCTTTGTTGATAGAAAGTGTGGTTGGTTTGTTTGATCTGTTGTACCAAGTGTGAAATAAATAAATGAAATGAAATGAAATGTACAAGGGTTGGGACTCTGTGTTAGCCACGCTAACTGGCACCTCATGCCATTCTTTCTCTTTTACCTTTCCAGAGCACCTCTTCTTCTCTCAACAAAGTCTGTAGACGATGAATCTTCCTTCCCCACTTTCACCTTTGTCATCCCTACACAAGATAACGACCATCACCACTTGTGATTGAGAGCAGATTTTACATTATAATTCTAAGGAAAGCGTGAGATGTGATGAGTGCGTCAGCCTACCCAGGAGGCTCTTCTCTGGTGGTGGAGGCACAATGAATCCATTTGGTCCATGTTTTTCAGAGAGCTTCTCATAAAGTCCGAGGAAGTCGCTGAAGCGTCGCCTCACTGTGAATGTCTTGTTGCGAAACATGGGCAGTGTGGTCTGAAACACACATTAATGGAATTTATGTACCCAGCAGGCTCGTGTTTGCTCCAATACTCCACTAAACGTGTGTCGCAACCTTTGTTGTCCCTCTAAGAGCAGAGCACGGGTGTGTCTCCAACAAGGCACTCATCAATATTTCATCTTTGGTCAACTTTAACCAACTTCAAGTAAAATGATGAATAATGACACATTTTTACCTGTGTGGATACTTTGTAGGCCATGTAGGCATTCATACCATCCCCTGAAAAAAAACAATACATACATCATTAAATGTCCCTGACTGTATAAATACATACAAAGTTTACTCAGTGAACTGATATTTAAACATCAGGCAAGCTACATTAAGCAATACAAAAAACAATAAAAGCCTCACCTATTTTTTCTGGATCTTTGACAGAGACAAAGATGTCAAATTTGTCTTCCTCCTCTTCCTCTTCCTCTTCTTCCAACTGAAACAAATTTTGAGCATGAAAGTGAAACATGACATGAAAACCATGGCTGAACAGTCAGCTTCTCCCACCACATTTTGTTGTGGTGGGATGTTAAACAGGTTAAACCGCAGTTGGAAAGAACCTGGTGCTGCCCCAGTTTTCTCATTCTGATGTTTGGGCAGAGAGTTAACATTTAATCTTGTTAAAAGCAACAGGTTTTAACAAGGTTAACTATAGATCCAAATCTGTAATTTAAAACAATCAGATGAACAGCTTCTAACCAAATTGAAACTTTAAATGTTTTTAAAAATTAAAAATAAAACCAGTTTCTTCCTCCAGATGAGGAAATGTTTTATTTGAATCTTTACTGGATTAGAGTCTATATGAATGCACCTGACCAGCACCTAAAGATGTTAGACACTCTCTGCCACTGTGCTCTATATTTTATTACTGGCTTCAGAAGCTGAATACACCACTGTTTCCTGTAAATAAGTGTGCATCTCTGTATGTCCTCAGACTTTCCATGGGCTGTTTTGTTTCAATATATAAATCTCAAAGAGACATTTAGCTGAATAAATAAAGGATAAAATAAACTGGCGTGTATATTTATTAAATACTTGGAAACTATTTCATGGGCTCACACTCGAAAATCTTTGTCTGGGTTTAAATCTGAGCTCACCTCTTCCAGGGCAGGAGGCTGTGGCTTGGCGAGGCTGGCAGCTGCTGGCAGAGAGGTGGGGGCGGGGGCAGATGGCTTGGCCGTCGCCTCCTTTTTTCTCTCATTCCTCGGACTGTCGAGAGAGAGCTCCACCGTGGCCTCTGCTAGAGGGGAAACGTGCAGTAAGATATCCATTATTTCCCTAGTACAGTGGAGCTGCTTTTACCACAGTTACCAAAGTCTACCTTTAAGTATTTACAGAGATTCGGAGTTCTGTTCCATGTGTGGTGATCTGGAGCACAAACTGGAGCTGCTTCTGTCATGCCTCAACAGGACCTCTGTGTTGGTTTCTTAATCACTTATTTACACCAGACTGAAACTTGTGTTTGCCATCTCAGGTGTCTGACACAAATATACACTGAGGGTTATGTTAAACCTGTGGATTTAACTGAACTTTGCATTCAGATGGTCCCATGTTCTTAATTGAGGTGTCCTCATCCTGGCTTTGGTGTCAGCCATGTGGTAACAGCATGATGCACAGAAAATCACGATAGCTGCTTCTAGTTAAACATTGCTGTACTTGACTTTTAAGAGGGCTACTACTCAAAGGTTTTTTTATAAGTAATCTGAGCCACTCTCCCATAACCGGCACAGCCCAGTACAAAGTTTCAAACTCAATGCAGGCAAAACAGTTATTTACAATGAAGCAAACATTACTTTCCATGCTGTTGTTTCAACTTTAGGACGCGTTCATCAACATTTTTCCAGCCTAGAGCTCATTTTATCTTCTATACAGATGTGATTATGCACAAACCTCTATATGAACTTCACTGAACCTGTCTTGAATCATGACTTTAGTATAAAGACCAACTCTAGGCTTAAAACTTTGGTAACATAAACCGAATGAGAATAAAAAATAGAATAAAATAAGGTGGACCCACCAGCAAATATATCACCGTCCTCCTCAGAGTGGACTCCATTGGTCTTGGGGTTGACGGTGCTGGTGACGCTGGGTGTGGAGGCAGCTGCCTGACTGAAGATATCAGCTGGCTTACTGTCTTGCAGCGGTCCCCCAGCAGTAACTTTGGTTGTGACAGATTTCTCCTTCAGCTCTTTAGGGACGGGTTTCTTTGAGATGGCACCCAGCGGCTCGCCAAACACATCCTCGTCAGGTTCACCAAAGAGGCTTTTCTGCGGCTGCTTGGCAGGCTTGGTCTGCAGTGGTTCTGCAAAAATATCACTCCCTTCCTCGTCGTCAAAGAGATCAACGTTTGCGCTGCTAGGTTTTTTGGCTTCAGCAGCTGGTGGAGCATCGCTAAAGAGGTCGACCAAAGGGTCAGCAATTTTGCTAGTAACAGGCTGTGAGTCACCACTGAGGTCGATAACTGGAGCGGTGGACGTTTGTTTTGCTTCCTGCTGACTGAGTGGATCTATAACACCAGCAGTTACTTCACTTCTATCAATTGTTGCTTCAACAGTAACATCTGCCTTTACTACTTCCCCTCTCTGAGCTCCAGTTTCGCTTCCCAATATGTCAACGAAATCATCGGATTTTGTTGCAGCTGCAGCTACAACGCTAACATTGTTTGTCAGGTCAAAAAAATCATCTGAGGGTTCACTCGCTGGCTTGTTTCCTGTTTGGCTGCTCATTGGCTCGATTAAAGGATCATTCATGATGTCACTGGGAGGCTTCATTGAAACATCACTGGTCGGTGTGGTGTCCATTTCGGTCACTGGTGATGTGCTCTGAAGGCCAAAAAGGGGATGCTTAATGTCAATTGCTGTCATGTCACGTGTGTGTAGACAACAGACAATTCTGAAAGTAATCCAAGACTCGTGCAACAAGTTGATCAAAGTTTCAAATTTTAAAGACCTTTGGGGCTTTTTTTTTTTTCTTTTCTTTGATCTCAACAGCTTCACATTACACAATCTGGTCTCTAGGTAGCCAAATTGGATATTGGGTAACATCTAAACATCCAATGTCCATCCCAGCTACTGGGTGTGTCACTGACAGCAGAAACAATGTTTTCAAAATAAAAAAACAAGGACTTTGTCACTGTAAAAAGCTGCAGGGAACATTTTATGATGCTTGAGAAACAGATTTAACTGATATGTTTTCGCCAAGAACACAAAGCAAATCTCCTGAGAAACCATTTCATCAGATAAGCCTTTACATTAGGGTTAGACTAATGTAACAGTCTAATGTAACAGCGATTGCAGTGTTTAGGTTTTTGTTTACAGGGTAGTAAACAAAATGACTTAATGAACTTAAATGACTTGCTTCAAAGGATGCTGATTCAGAAGGTGAAAACAACTCTTGGATCCATTACTCTGTGACCTTGGCTGTATTAAAGACGACTTTTTCTGATGACTTAATGGGCTTGATGGTTTCAGGTCATACTGACTAAAACATGCAGGATATTTTTGTAAGTAATGGTCATCAATGGAGTCAAAAAGGCTATGCCCATTTGCTATCGATGTGTCAATAGCAAATGACTGTGTAGTTTCTTTCATTTTAAAGTCAGATGAACACCTGGTTCATAGGGCTGGGCGATATGACCCAAAATTCATATCTCGATATTTTTTAGCTGGATGGCGATATAAGATATATCTCGATATATTTTTTTAAAGCCATAAAGTAAGAACAAAAAGAGAGTTCTTAGTCAAAGCTGTGTCCCAGATGTCACACAGGCACTTTTATTAACATAGAGCAGATGTACATAACATTTACTCAAAAATAAATTATGAGCATTTATTAAATAATAATGCTCCATAAATAAAAGAAAACAATGTTGTTTTTGAGCATAACAAAGAGCTCACAATTGTGCAGTCAAAATGTAAACTAAAAGACGCTGAGCACAATAACAAAGAGATTTCACAGCTGCTCTGTTCCCAACTTGTACTGCGTGACTGACAGCCTGGAGTTTGAAATCCGCTTCGCAACCACGTCTCTTAACAGGTGCCATTTATGGTCCTTATACACAGTAGGGTAATATTACTTTGAAGCACAGTACGTATCACTCCGCGAGGCTCAGCCGTAATGCTCCGACAATCCATCAAGCGGTGCAGCTCCGTAGCTTATCAAAGTCGTACTAAAACATTTTTTGACAGATTGCTGAGCGCCGTGTTCCACATAAAATCGGTTCGCGGCCATCAAGCACAACCAGAATTCACACATAAGGCGCGCTGTCAACTTTTGAGAAAATGAAAGGATTTTAGTCCGTGCAGCACCTCTGGGCTGCATGGCGTTAGCGTGGTTAGCTCGTTAGCGTGGTTAGCTAGCTAACACATTGAGGCCGTCCAGCCCCATGCACGGGGCGATGCGCAGTAACTCGCTAACGGAGATTTGCCGTGTCCATCTTGTCGCTTCCTGCAGGTGAAGCGATGGGGGAGGAGGGGGAGTTGTGTTCAGTGAAGGAGAGGCGAGGCCGAGTAACGTTGCGTAAAGACGAAAGTGGACGAAAGAGAGGCAAACTTGCGGCTCCACAAGTATAATTATAACGTAACATAGACTATATCGATATAAAGGATATTGTCACATCTTATATCTCGTATAAAAATATATCGATATTTTTTTAAAACTCGATATATCGCCGAGCTCTACTGGTTCATCAAATCCAATTTAGGAACGTGATGAACTATGCTTATTGCCAAGAAAGAAAATTCTCAGCTCAAGGTTTTATAATAGAGTTTTGCTAAATAATGAATGTTGTCGTATTGGCTGTTTCCATCTTTTATATACAGTCTATATTATCTGCATACCTATACAGTTTAAGAAATAAGCCTGTCAAGCAAGAATGCTAGCATTTATCTGATAACCTACCACTCCACATTACTATTTATTATTATTATTATTATTATTATTATGTGACATACAGGGAAACTGCCAGTATTACATTTTTTCAGTACTAGTGGAAAATTAATGTACAATGACTAATAACTGTATTTAGTGGTCCCAAAAATATTTCCATTTTATCTGTATATCTGTCACCCCTTATTAAAAATGAAAAATGTGAATTATACTCTTTAGACAAAAAATGCTTTAAAAAATAGTAATACATCCCCGAAACTTCTTTTTATAGGAAGTCAAGTCACTCTGGCTTGCTGATACATTTCCAAACATCATTTCAGGCATGAGCTCTGACACCTAAAACATCCATAAAATGCTGACTTAGGGTTTCCGTGCAGCAGCGAGTTCAGTGTTGGGAGAAAAAAATCGCAGACAGCAACTTTCTCATGTATCCTCTGAACTTTGACTGTAGGAAAACATCCGGGTTCTGACCATGTGACCACACCACGCTCACATGACAGGAGGCTGCCCGAGCCAGCGTACAATCCTTATTTTATGGGGAGAAATACGTAAATAAAATGGGGAAGCTGACTTAACCCACTAATAAGCATCGTGAAATAACACTATCACCTCCTTACTGTGTCAGCTCTCACAGAAACCACACACAGACCTCACTGTCTGCAGATTTCACCTCACCTACGCATGGCGTGAAAAGTCTGCACGTCAAAAAAAAAAATGCTGAGGACACCTTCAGATTTAAAAGTTAGCTCGAGAAAGTTTTAGAAGATGAAAAGAGGTCACACATTCCATGCACCAAAACAGGAAGTACGGCGTTACCTGGTTTGGTTAACTGAATCACTGCGAGGGAGAACTTCAAAGAGCAACTTTCAGGGTGAAATCAATACCAGCGAGGGCGTTTGCAGAACTCCTAAAGCTCGTAGGCAGGTAGTAAGAAGTTTCTACAACAAATGCTTCGAAACATTAGGAAATACTAAGAGTTTTGGAGATGACAATATCTTATGTCAACATTGTTTGTTATTTTTCCCCTGTGCAACTGCTTAACGTTAACGGCCAACATCTCCTAAAACTTTTGCCTAATTAGCTTTCCTAGCTAACTCTGCATTAAGTTAACGAGTTATCCAGACCTGACCGCTAACAGCTAGGTCGACTCCACCAGTACATACCGTACTCCCGAAGAGGTCCTCGTCTTCATCACTGTCGCGGCCTCGGACTTCTTCAGCGTCCAGCACATCTTGGTCCTCGGAGTCCGGGAATGGGGGAGGACTGCGCTCCGAGCTGGTCGCCATCTTCACTCTCTTTGAAAACACAAGGGGAGGTAACGTCAACTGCTCCCCTCTGCTCTCTGTCACACAGACGCGTCTCCTTCGGTTAGCAGCTAACGTTACCTTCGCCGTTTCTCACTGTGGTTTACCTCGGCCGGACGGGGGTGTACACCTAAACTGGGCTGACTAGTGGAGAACAGACACTGCTCAGGACGTGCAAACCCGCCGCTGTCTTTTCACTTCCTGGTCCTACTCCTCCTACTTCTTATCAGGTTAGCTTCAGTGTTAGCTGTAGCCTGTAGACTTGGCAGTCATAGGATCGGACACCTCGCTCGGAGATTTGACGGATCTGGAGAGAAGTTAGCTAATCTACCCAGATCTTAAGTGCCCAGATTAGAGACACCCGACTTCTCTGGAGATGTCCCGTCATAAGCATGCCGGAGATCCGGAGGCACGCCAGCCGCTTCTCACGGGACATCGCCTGGACGCAAGGGAGCTGGACTCGGATGAAGGTAAAGGCAGACAGTTTGTTTACTTGCATACGAAGATCCATAAAGAGGTCATTCCTATAACCCCCCAATATAACACACACACACAAAGTAATTATATGTGTCAGAATTATTTATTATTGTCATTTTATTTTATTTTTTACAAAAGTAAGTGGCATCTCTCCTTATTTCGTTCAAATTCAGTTACCTAATATAGTTGTTTTTTTAAAAAACGTTATTATTGCTGTATAAGCTTACTAATATTTTACACCTATTTTTTTTATTTAGACTTTTTTTTAATGCTTTAAGTCTTTATAATAAGTTGTGTAGCTGAATTGGTCCCCCTCATGGGTCCTGTAGTTACTACTACTCTTTTTGTTTTGTTTTAGGAAACCATCTGTCACTCTTTCATCAGCCTTTCAAAAGAATATTTCTCTGATGTTTTAAGGCTTCCACTCGGTTTACCCTTACTGACACTGTAAACTGATATTGGGTTGCAATTCACCTGGTCACCTGGCCTATAAAGATGTAAAAAATAATATTTGTTATATTATACATACATACATACATACATACATATGTATATATATATATGTATATATATCTTTATGGCTGGTTAGGTCAGCTCTAGCTTACCACCACGTGTATGGTATATGTTCCAGGGCACATGGTGCAGCCAATGTAAAATTATGAAAATATTAACAAAACAAAAAATCTTTAGAATACATAATAAAGTCAAAGTCAAAGTCACCTTTATTGTCAATTCTGCCACATGTACAGGACATACAGAGAATAGAAACTACGTTACTCTCAATCCCTAGATAAAATAGCAAATGAACATTTAAATATAAGAGTGATTAAAAAATGCAGGTAAAATAATTAAAAAGTAAAAATTTAAATAAATACAATACAATTTTACATATAACAAGAAAGCTATACAATATACAATATAATGGGTAAATGACATTGGGTGTAAACCAGGCAGAGTAGTGCAAATAGGCAAATAGTGCAAATGGAGATTTAGTAATGTACGGTAAGAGATAGTGTAACAACAAAGTCTTATGAGGTAATGGCAGTCCAATGCTCCACAAAGTGACTGGTAACTGGTGCAGGCCAGTGAGTGAGTCAGAGTGTGTGTGTATGTGACAGAGTTCAGTGAGACCATGGAGGAGAGAGGGGAGAGGGGGCAGAATCGGGAGGGAGTTAAGCTTCCTGACAGCCTGATGGATGAAGCTGTCCTTCAGTCTGCTGGTCCTGGCCTGGAGACTCCGCAGTCTCCTCCCCGACGGCAGCAGCTTGAAGAAGCTTTGCATTGGGTGCGTGGGATCAGCCGCTATGCAAAGGGCTTTTTTAGTGAGACGGGTGCTGTAAATGTCCTGGAGGGAGGGGAGAGAGACACCAATGATCCTCTCTGCTGCTCTCACTATGCGTTGGAGGGTTCTATGACAGGACGCATTGCAGGCTCCAAACCACACAGTGATGCAGCTCGACAGGATGCTCTCGATGGTGCCTCTGTAGAAAGTGTACATGATGGGGGCTGGTGCTCCTGCTCTTCTTAGTTTGCGGAGAAAGAAGAGACGCTGCTGTGATTTCTTGGCCAGTGCTGTGGTGTTGTACGTCCAGGAGAGATCCTCTGTGATGTGCACACCCAAGAACTTGGTGCTGCTCACTCTCTCCACAGACGCTCCGTCAATGGTCAGAGGAGCATGTTGGGTGTGCATTCTCCTGAAGTCCACAACAATCTCCTTCGTCTTCTCCACATTCAGAGAGAGATTGTTGTCAGCACACCACGTGGCCAGGCGTCTCACCTCACTTCTGTAGTCGGTCTCATCCCTGTTGCTAATGAGACCCACCACCGTTGTGTCGTCCGCAAACTTGATGAAGAGGTTGGAGCTGTATGATGGAGTGCAGTCATGGGTCAGCAGAGTGAAGAGGAGGGGGCTCAGCACACATCCCTGCGGGGCCCCCGTGTTTAGAATGATGGTGCTGGATGTATTACTGCCGACCCGTACTGCTTGAGGTCTTCCGGTGAGGAAATCCAACAGCCAGTTGCACAGTGAGGTGTTGAGCCCCAGCTGGACCAGTTTTTGAGTGAGCTGTTGGGGGATTATAGTGTTGAATGCTGAACTGAAATCTATGAACAGCATTCGAACATATGAGTCTTTTTTGTCCAGGTGTGTGAGTGCTGAGTGGAGTGCAGTGGAGATGGCATCATCGGTTGGGCGGTTTGGCCGATACGCAAACTGGAAGGGATCCAGGGAGGGGGGCAGGACAGTCTTGATGTGTTGCATGACTAGTCGTTCGAAGCACTTCATCAGGATGGGAGTAAGTGCATCAGGACGGTAGTCATTAAAGCAGGAGGGAGATGACTTTTTTGGAACCGGAATGATTGTGGTGGCTTTAAAACATGTGGGGACGACAGCCTGGATGAGTGATATGTTGAAGATGTCCGTGAAGACATCAGTGAGTTCCACTGCACAGTCTCTCAGTACACAACCAGGAATGTTGTCAGGACCCGGAGCTTTACGTGCATTGATCCTGCTGAGGGATCTCCTCACGCTGTCCGGGGACAGAGTCATCACCTGGTCACCAGGAGGGGGTGGGGTCTTCTGTGCAGTGGTGCTGTTTTGGACTTCAAAGCGAGCAAAGAAAGTGTTCAGCTCGTTCAGCAGGGGGATAGTGCTATCACAGGTCTGTGGTGGGGGCTTGTAATCTGTGATGGTCTGAATGCCCCGCCACAGGCTCCGTGAGTCTCTGCTGTCTTTGAAGTGATGAGATATTTTCCTGGAGTACTGTCTCTTAGCCTCTCTGATGCCACGGGAAAGGTTGGGAAAGCATGCTATTTGTAAAAGTCCATTTAAATTGAAAATACTTGCAGCTTCAAAAATTACTTACTTACTACTTTCTCCACCTTTTACATATTTGTTTGTTTGTTTGTTTCAAAATTAATTGAATTAAACAAAATAATATACTAAGATGACAAAAATGAATAATTTAAAAAGTGACGTAATTTGTTTAACAAATTCTTTAAAAGAAATTAATTCAAATTACATTTTTGTTTAAAACAGATCATACCTTCTCTTTGATAACACGTGCGTATTAACACACTCCTATAAATTCATTTGCTGAGTAAATTCAAGAACATTTCACGTGGTATAAAATGTAAATATGCTAGTAATAGAGAAAATTTGGACAGTTGGACCAGTATATTTTTGTAGCAGTGTAAAACCTGAAAAAGTAGTTTTAAGCCCTCTTTCAGATCAAATGTTAAAATATTTTTTTAGGATGTTACTACTTTGAAATGGCTCTGAAAAGAATTTCCATTTCTGATAATCTGATTACTCTGTACTTTTACTTCTTAATCCTCAACATATATTTAAAGCGGTAAACAAATCTGTGCCTGATAAGTAATGGATGATTAACAGTTGATGTATTGATTTTTAAGAAGTAAAAAATGCTCATATTGATGTATCTGCTAATATTCTTACAACAGAAAAAAAGGATGGGGGATTTTTTTTAAATGTAAAATTACTACAATACATTTCATAATCCAGTTACATTTAACTTTAATTATTTTCCACAAATGCGACTTTGCTGCATGTGCTGCAGAGAGTGTTGAGAGCCTCGTTTTCTGCGTAATATTCTGTAAAAATTGTTTTTGGCTTCGTCAGTGTATCAGCGAATGTTAGCTATTTGACCATATATCAAAGCTGCAACAGCTAATGTGAAAATAAAAAAGTAACGAAGAGACAGGAGAAACACCCTTCAACAGTGTTACGCATTTTGATTTTCCATTGTTTGCCCAACTTCCTTACAAAGAACACAACCAGCTGATCCAAGCAAACAAGCTATTTTTAAACTGCACTGTCTTATCTTAGTATTGACTCATAAATATCTACACATAATAAACGTTACAGAAATTTGGTTATACTTTGGTATCACTCTAAAAAATGTCATCCTACTATGAAACTTTCATTCCCACTTTGGACTAAATTGTGATGTTGTTGGTTTTTTTTTAATGATTTTTCATTATTTTGTGATATTTTGTAGCCAGATAATTATTATAACAGTTAGTTACTTGCCAGTTATTGCTAATTACATTTTCATTGCAACCATAGAAATGTATCAAATTATAAAACAGATGGAAACAACAACTCTGTCGTAACTTCATTAATATGTTTTAATGAAAGAAATGGTCTAACTGCAAAAAGCCTCATCAGCCAGTTACATGGCCCAGGCAAGCCTATTTGTCTTATTAAGTTAAGTTTATGGCTCGATTTATGCTAGTACAATGAAAGTAAAACTTTATACATGTTTGTGTTGTTACGGAATAAATATAATTAAGAGAGGGACAACTTTGAGTATAAACTAGGTGAGAGGCTGACAGGATGTGGACAGAAAGTGAAACTAGGCAGAGTGCACTGCAGAGTTGTTTTGATCACAACTATGTGTGACTGTGTGCGACGTATAGCAGAACTATATATACGCATTTGGCTTGTGATGCTTTAGACCTGTGGATGCTTGCTAGAGTCTGCAGCTCTCCTTTTCCGGAAATGTAGAATAAAGATGATTTTTTGAGCTTTGACCACACTGAATCGGGGTCTTTCTCTGTCGGTGAAGGAATTTAAAAGAACCGAATTTGACAGTGTGTATTTGGCTGCCTTATAGGTGAAGTCATTTTTGACAGAACAGCGGAAGCTGGTGAGCACGTACCGCAGAAACTGACGTATGAGGAAGCAGTGGAAAGAGCAGGTAATCTAATGTTTTTTGTTTTTCACTTAGTCATCGTAAATATGAGGAGAAAAGCATATGAAAAATAAGCTTATTTAAGATTTTAGGTATACACTTTATACCTTTAGAGGTGTAAAACCTGGGTGTTTGTGGTTATGACATAAAATTAAGATTTTCAAAGCTATGCAACAAGTCAATCATGAATTGCTTCTCCCCTTTGTTTATTCACTTTGCTCTCAGGTTTTGGTTTGTTCCATTGGCTGCTGCTGGTGGTTTGTGGTTGGGCCAATGCCAGCGATGCTGTGGAGATTCTTTGTGTTTCTTTTCTGCTGCCAACGGCACGCTGTGATCTCGAGCTGAGCTCCTCAGACATGGGCCTGCTGACAGCAAGCATTTTCCTCGGTGAATCATTTAGTCAACCACCTTAAACTCCCCTTCACAGAAAATGAAACAACTGTTTTTTTGGTAATAGGTCAACTGTTTGAAGCGGAACTTGGAAATGAGAAGCTTTTTTTTTTTTTAAGTTGATTGATTTATGTGACGTAACACCACAAGACCTTACACAAGCCAAACACACAAGACATTATTAGCCTCTGCTCTCTGCTTATTTTGTAACCCTTTCTTATAAAACTGGAGCCATAACTGAATATACGACCATTTTATCAATATTATTAAGCCTCTGAAAATGTTGAACTATCAATAAAATCACTTTAATGTAATAATTGTATTAAATCCCTTCAATTAAAGCTGAAAATCTGCGCCTAATTCACATGTTGATTGTCAGATTTACAGTCCACTGTATACGGAGCAAAGCTGTCATTGTCCAAATACTTTTTTCCCTGACTGTAACTCAGTGTTTTGGGCAACTGACTGAGCCCACTGATTATACCAAGTTCATCTTTTTTTCCTGTTTTCCAGGAATGATGGTGGGTGGCTACATGTGGGGTTACTTGGCTGACCAGAAGGGGCGTCGCAGGGTTTTGATCATGTCTCTGACAGTCAATGGGCTGTTTGGGGGTCTGGCTAGCTTGGCTCCATGGTTCTGGCTCTTCCTGTTGATGCGGTTCATCAGTGGCATTGGGTAAAAACATGATTTTTAATTCTTTTTTTCTGTACAAGTTTACATTTTGCTAACACACATTCAACTGTTCCCAGGGCCACAATATTAGTGAATAATACCAGTTATACTTCACTTTGCAGACATTGTCACTTGAAGGACTGAATTATGAACTTGTACTCATATCCACTTTTGAGTAGATTTGTTTTCATATGTGATTTGTATATATTGTAATGTTGCTATTTTAGAATATTATATGTCACTGATTTGTGCAAAGTATGAATATTTGTTGTAAAATGGTTTTATAATGGTGGTAATTCATGAATTTAAGTGATAATTTTAGAATCTATAGGAGACATAGGTGGTGTGGTTTTGACATCAGGCGGTGATGTTAAAAGTTACGATGTGACTTGTATTGCTACAATGCCTAATATTTATTTTGTGGAGGGCATTTTGGGAAAAAAAATCTTAATGACAGAGGGCAGTTTTCATATATACTACAACCAGAAGAGTTGCCTTCTGTTGGCTATTAAAAAAACATTCAAGTTTAGGGCAGTTCCACATTGGGAAGCTGCATCCTTCTTTTAGTTGTTTTAAATGTACCTCTGGTGTCATTAGAGGACAAAAATGCCCCTATTGGGGCACAAAGTTCAGTCAGATTAGTAATTGACTGGTTTGATTTTATTCAGTGTCATCATTTTTGAAATACCCAAATATAGCACAAGACATGCAGCATCCCTCCACGCTGTATTTAAAAACCATCTAAATTGTCTTTGTTAAACAACTAAAACAGCTAAAGAATAAACACCATGCTGTTCTCCTCTGCAGGGTCGGCGGGTCACTTCCTGTCATTTTCTCCTACTTCTCAGAGTTTATGCCCCGGCTGAGGAGAGGTGCGATGATCAGTTGTCTGGCCACCTTTTGGATGGCAGGAAACATCCTGGCTGCAGGTGGGAGCAAGGAGTATTCTCCATATAAAAAATTTATATAACTGTGGTTATGCCCCATTTTAACATTTTAGCATTTTAATCCCCTCCATGTGGGTTTTAGCGAGATGCTATTATATTTGAATGAACGGTGGAGTGTAAGGTATTACCTAATGCTAGCAAGCTTAGTTACCATGTTGCATATGTTGCAATATGCAAGTCCAAAGAGACTGGGTAGTGCTAAACATTGCTATGTAAAAGACCAGAAAATACTCAAGTTTCACTCACCAAAACTGAAGTACAAACGTCTTGAACAGGCTGTACCACTAAACAAGAATTCAATTTAAATGCACCAAAAGGCTCCAAGAGCACAAATACAATCCAGGAGTTCAGTTCAGTAACTCAAAAAGTGAGGCTTAGACAGTGACAACAGCTTCCTGTGTCGTGGCACTTATCAGTGTTCCTTCCTGTTAAAAGGAAGCTTTTCCTCCCTACTGTCGCCAAGTGCTTCCTCATAGTGGGTCTGTAGTAGTTGGTGCGAATTGAATTGAATTCAAAGTGACCACACCCCTAACTGCAGTTTACAGGTGAATGAGTTATAATAAAATTCACTTTTGAGACCACTGTTTTGAAGGCAGAAACTGCAGGCTTAGAAGATTTTAAATTCTATAAAGTTTGAAATTTTAACATGGGAGTTAAGCTAGACTCAACTTAACTGCAGTTTTTTTTGGTATTTCTTTGTCAGCTTGATTTTCTTTTAAGTTCCTGATGTTGCTTCTTGAGGATTTCAGAAAAAAATAGCACATACTCAGTGGTGTGTGTTACCGGGTTTTTGGTTTTGGTGTTTAAAATTTTGCACAGACTTGCACAAGGTGTTAAACTCAACTTCTCTTAAAATAAACTGTAGTTTGTTTGTTTTTTGTGAAATATTGACCATCTGTGTTTGCCTTTGTCTGCAGGTTTGGCCTGGCTGGTGATCCCCAGAACCTGGGTAAAATTTTTTCTGGGAACACTGGACTTCAAGAGCTGGCGGGTGTTTGTGGTGCTGTGCTCCGTTCCCAGCATCTCGTCGGCACTCATTTTCAAGCTGTTCATGCCTGAAAGCCCCAAGTTCCTCATGGAGGTATTGAAAGACCAAAATAATGTTTGTGTTGCTTGGATGCTTTTACTTCTGAGTTGTCTTTAGGATGATTTTTTGTGTTCTGTCTTTTCCAGGCTAACCGTGAGAAAGAAGCAATCCAGGTTTTCAGATTGATGTTTAAGCTGAACATGAAAGGAAAAGAAAAGGCTCTTCCGGTATGAAATAAGTATACTACTATATGTTTAATTTTTGCTGCACATATCTAATAATTTTTTTTAAACAAAAATAAAACCAACTTAAGTCGACAAAAAGCAAAGCCAAAGTGATGCAACTGACAAAGATAAGGTGAAATCAAAGAGAAGTGAAAGCTACCGTGTGTGTTTATATTCCACATGTGGTATTCTACAGTTTTGTTGAATCAGTAGCAAGCAGTGACTTTTACAGGAAGGTGAGCAGAAACAATGGCCACGCCCTTTCCACCTCCAAACAAAGAGAACAAACATTTCTCCAGTGTTCAACACAACAACAAGAAAACTTGGACCAGATTACAACATGATTTTGTGCTGCATGACTATCCTTTTGTATATGCTGACATCCTTGTACATATTGCTGCAATCTGCATAGACATCTTCACCTGTCTGAACTCCTTCCTGGCTGAAAATTGTGAAATGTTAGCGCTTCTATAGTTATGTTTAAAAAATGTTTAGAATTAGCTGACAATAGCAAGTACTATAATGTACTTTAATGTGTATTTTTAGATCTCACTGGGCAAGCACTGCTTGCCTTGCTTGCCTTTACGAAACATCAGTCATCAGTCAACATTTCCTTCCTTCATGCAATTGTATAAAAGTACTGTAAGTGTAACAACTGTCCTCTGAACCCTTTTGTAGGAATTTGGTTTGCGTACAAGTTCTACCCAAAAAGGTGACAAAGACAAGAGCAGAAGCTTGGGTTCAAGTAAAGAACGTCTTGCAAATATTTTGAAAAAGGTGATGTAATTTGTTATTATTAATAGTTTAACTGATTTTTAGAATGTCTGGTAGTACTGGTTTCAAGATTTAGGGTTTTGTTTATTTTAAAAAAGAATGGCTGAAAATGGTAAAATATGAGTATAAGATACTCGATCCTGAAAGATTTTAAAAAGGAGAGAAAAGTAGCAAAACACAAAACAATCCTCCCGTGTGACGATTGTTTTGTGTTTTGATTTGAAAAATTACCAGAAATAGTTGTAAATTAATTTGACAAATCATTTCAGGTATCCAAAATGTTTTATGAACACAGCTCTGGGCTTTGGAAAGTGCATTTTTTTAATCATTTGGCCTCTGTACACCAAGATGTGATTTAAGTGAAGCATTTTTAATTCAAGGGTTTAACAAAAATATTCCATTAACTTTAGGAATTAAAAACACATTTTTATATACATCTGGGAATTTCAGTGGGATGAAAGTAACATGGGGGGTGTTTCTAATATTTTAATGAAAATACTTTATAGTCAGTGATTGCTGTTGCTGCTTGTTTGTTGGTATTTGTGCCTTCACTTTTGTCTTCAGTAACTGTAAATTATGCAGTTCTAGGCTAACATCAGGTGGCTGACCTGGCCACTGAAGAATATCCCATTTATGGCCTTGAGTTCTTGAGCGTAACCTGTGCTTTGCACCTTGTTGTACACCCTCTGTGTTTATGTTAATGACGGCATCCTTTTTTGTACATATGAAAATTATGCCTAACTTCTTGAGAGTGTTCTTGACTTGGTTAGCTGTTGTGTCGTCCTTCACTTGATTTGTTTTCTGTCATTTTTCCCGGCCTTTTGTTCAGTGAATTAACAATGCACCAGATTGTTCATTTGGCCACTCGTAAATTTGTGCCATCTTTTCAATAGGTTTATTTTGCTTTGTCTTTTTTTGTCTTTTTTTTAGTCCAGTGATCCCTGCCTTCACTTTCAAAGACCTCTCTTTGGAATTGACATTGAGCGTTACCTTGAACAGTTAGCGGATGGTTTATCTGCTCAATTAGTCACGGAAAAATGAGGGAACAAGCCTTATCTGGCAATAAAACTGCACAGCAGTAAATTGTTCAATTGCTTTATGCATCTGAAAACGAGGGACTTTGTATAAAAATGGCTTAATTCCTAAACAGTTAATATAACACTTCTGTGAACCCCTTGAATTAAGGTTGAAATCTTGACTTCAGTCAAGTTGTGATTATTTGGTTAATAGTATCCACGTGGACCAAACTGTATATATAACAAAAAGGAAAAGAGCTTTTGTTTGTTAAGCTATTGAGTAAATGTGAAAACACTGACAGTGCATGAGCAGTTTAGGCATTTCCTTTGTTTTTTGTTGGTTTACTTATGAATAATTTTCTTGTTAACTTGCAGGCTTTGGCTCCCATTAAAAAGATATTTCAGAGCCCTTTCAGATCCAGGAGTATCCCTCTTCTCATCATTTTCTACTCAATATCTTTTGGGTAAGAAATGGGCACCTATACATTCAGGCTTTGCTTCAGCTCTGTTCACACTGTTCAGCTGCTGGGGGATTGTATCAGACTTATAAAAATAATACTACTAATGTGAGATAACCATTTGATATGCATCAAGTGATAGGGAACAATTAAATGGCAAACTCATATTTGCACGTTCTACTGTGGTTTTCTTATTTCTTCTTTTTTTACATTTTAAAACTTTCACACTTCACCCTTTATTCTAAATCAAAAGTTAAAATCTTTTGTGTGTGTGTGTGTGTGTGTGTGTGTGTGTGTGTGTAGTTACTACGGGCTGTGGATGTGGTTTCCTGAGCTGTTTGAGAGAACCGAAGACGGCGGCTCGCCCTGCGCAAATGTGTCCCGCCCGTCTGTAGCGGCCAATGAAACCTGTAACACGGTCAAGACAGCAGGTGTGTTTCAGAGGATTCATGCTCATATTAGTGTTTTCATCTAGGCATCGCTGCTCACGGAGGCCAAGAAATCAGCTTTAACATTGACAGGAGTCAGTTTTTACAATACTTGGAAAGGAAGAGAAAAGCAAATATTTGAAACTTGCAACAAGTGCAGGACACTTCTGCTTTACTCTTTAACCTGCTTTAATGTGACTTCCTAACAAGCTTAAAGCACCAGCTGACACTGGACTCACTCAGGAAATTTCAGGAAATAACTATTAATGTGTTGTGTTTTATTTGTTTTTTCTGGTCCATCCATATCTCGCCACATGCCTTTCTCCTGTCCACACTCGTCTTCCTGTATTTGTCTGTTACCTCACAGTATATACGGATGGCTTCATCACAGCCGCGGCAAACCTGCCGGGTAACATCTTCACTATTCTTGTGATGGACAGCACCGGAGGAAAGGCTCTGCTTTGTGAGTTTTTTTTTTTCTTTCACAAATCAATATGTTTTCATTTCTTAACACTCTCCCATACATGTTGCATATAATCATAGGTTGTGTATAAAAAAAAAAAAATTAAAGATCATAGCAGAGCCAATCCAGGAGAGCCATTCCACTTCACAGTAACCCACAGAAATTGTGGCCACAGCAAGTGGTGCTCAAGAAACAGTCCATGGAGTGAATGGAGCTACACAGCTAAAATAATTGACATCTTGCTAGATGTTATTTAAGTTTTTGCAAATTTAATGCCAATCATATATCTAAGGCAAAATAGAGCAACACATGTATTTTTTTAATTTTATTTTTAGATGAATGGATTAAAGATACTCCAGAAACAACTGAGAGGTCCAGTCCATGAATTAAGCTGCCATTAAAACACCCATAATCATGCTTAATAGAATAAAAAAACGTTTATAGGAAATTCTATTTTCGTAACAGTCTGTTCTGCTGTAACGTTGTAACATAGAAGTCAGAGAGAATTGACTCGCGTTTGGAGCCAACCTCCAGTGGACATTCAGCTTTATTTTTCCGGCTTGTTTCTTGTAAATAATTGATTCTCTGAATTTGTCAGTGAGTTGACCCTTGATAGCATAAAATTTGTCCTTTTAGAGTTCGTCACTGCATATCACTGTCTTTAACACAACCCATTCATAGTTAAGCAAACGCTCCATCTTCATCTTCAAAAGCTTTGAGTCACGATTAAAGAAGCTCTCACACTACAAACAAATGTAGAAAATCAGAAAACCGAGCTGCTACAGAACACCCACCTTTAAGTCAGTGTTTAACAAAAAAATCATACATTTCTTCATCTTTGTTACTTTCTCCAGCCGGCAGCCTGTTGTTGTCCAGTCTGAGTGTCTTCTTCATCTATGTGGTTCAGACCAAAGCTCAGAGTCTGATCCTGTCCTGCATCTTCAGCGGGGTGTCCGTGATCGCCTGGAATGCGCTGGATGTCGTAGGAACTGAGCTCTACCCGACAAAGCTACGGTAACTCGAAACTCAGATTCAGCCATGTATAGAAATGTAAATCAAACTAAGATTTCTTTTTTTGTATTTTTTTTTAATTGATTCACTCATCCATCGAGGTGTTTTATTCTAACTCAGAGAGGTCACATGCACATATACTGAATCTCTTTTCTTTCCATTTTTCTCTCAGGTCCTCTGCTCTTGGTTTCTTCACAGGCGTGGGCCGAGTGGCAGCGATCATGGGTAACTTGGTCTTTGGAAGGTTGGTGGATGCAAACTGTGCTGTCCCCATCCTGCTGGTGTCAGCCCTGCTGCTCACTGGAGGACTGGTGGGTCTTCTACTTCCACAAACCAGGCAGACAGAGCTCACATGAACACTCGCGTTGTTTTAAATGGATTCAGCTTCCTCTTAACATCCTCACAGATGGGTAGAACGACTTGAAGCTCTGTAATCTCTGTATTTCCTGGTTGAATCCTGTGCCTTCTGTCATCTTTTTCTATGGTGCCTAATTTAAAAATTCCACTGCTAAAACAAATTGTTAAACAACAGTTGGCTCTCTCTGCCTTCCAAGAATTACTGCGTTGGAAAGCTGAGAAAGAAGTGCCAGTGTGTTATTAAAATCCTGGACACCTGTAAAAAGTTTATGTAAATGACAAAACCCTATATTCAAAGTGAGAAAATGGGGCCTTATTATCTGGTTTACTGAAGAGTGATGGATCGACTGTAGGTCTTGTGTTTTTGCTTTCCTGTCATGTTTAAGAAACTAGTTTTGTATAGTGAGTACACTGTTCTCATAAAGGGCTGAACGTGGACAGCAACAATACTCAGGTAGGCTCTGTCATATAAATGATGGTACTAAGGGGCCCAAAGTGTGCCAAGAAAATATCCCTCACATGTTTACACCATCACCACCATCCCAAACTGTTGATACAAGGCAGGATGGATCCATGCTTTCATGTCGTTTACACGAAATTCTGACCCTACCAGCCAGATGTTGCAGCAGATATTGAGACTCATCAGGCCAGCCAACACTTCTGTTTTCTAATTTTGATGTCTTATCCGACAGGAAACTCAATTAAAACAGCTGTCTGTCCAAATGCTCAGTTTGAACTTAAGTAGGTCGTCTTGACCGTGTCTACACGCCGAAATGCACCCAGGTGGTGTCATGTGATTGGCTGATTAGATATTTGCCTTAATAGCAGTTAACCAAGTGTACTCAATAATGGGGCCAGTGAATGTATATTATGTCACAGTGGAGGATGCTCAAATTTAGTCTTATGCCTTGTCCCTAATAGGACCTACTCAGGGACATGGCTCTGGCTTTGAGCACACAAACCCTCACTCAGGCTGCATTCAAATCTTCTGGATGTGAGGCTCAGCCAATCCGAGAAGGCTGACTTAAAGCAGCTGCAGTTTTTTGTCATGTCTCTTTTGAATTGTGAAAAAACAAGGCCAAGTGTAAGATAAGTGCTATTAGTTTTTTTATTTTTTTATCATTTTTAACTGTGAGTCATGCTAAGCTGTATTAGTGCAATCTAAGAATAAAACCATGCAGCTAGAAAAAAAAGTGTTTTAATAAGTTGCCTTCAAATATATGTCTGAATAAATGGCCTTGTATGATGTTTTTGGAGGTTCATGACCTGCATAGGTGGTGTAATCAGCCAAAGTATCATAGCAAATGGGTTCCAAAACGTCTATACTTATGCACAGAATAGATTTTAGTAGGTTCAGTCTGATATTTTCCTGCACAAACTGGATCGGGCAAGTTTAGTTCAGTTTGAGTGGAAAACCAAAGATTTCAGAGTGCAGTGATGGGAAAGGACCAAATCATTTACAGACTACCTTAATATCTTCCTGAGAGACTACATCGATGATCCTATCAGGGATTTTGTAAAAATTTAAAGCAGATTTACAATTATTTTGTAATGCCTTAATCAGGTTTTTAAATAAATGCAGCTTTTTCTTCATCTCACATGTGTGTTTTTGCTGTTTTGTTGTATGAAATAAAAAACAAGAAAGACTTCCCACATCCTTCCTACGTCTCTTTACCATGACGTCGATGAACAACTTCATGAGGTCAAGGAAAGGTGTGAAGGAAAGTTTTTAAGGTCTTAGGAAAAGAGAAGCAGTCATGCTACTAATGTGTTGCTAGCTAACCTCATTATTTGCAAAATGTTCATCCAGCTGTTTCTCTTTAATACCACTTTGTTTACCAGCTTTTTGTTACTTTTAACTTTCGCGCTGAAATTTAGTAATTAAGAAATTGTGCTCCAGGGTTTTAAATGTCACTACAAAGATGCCGAACAGATGGACGAGTTCGATTTCAGCAAATACAGCAGGCTTTTTACAACTTCTGTTTTACTCTTCCTTATTCAAAATGCCAGTCTTGCTTCCTTCAGTTAAGGCAGTTGTCTGTGGTCGATTTGAGTAAAGACCATAAAAAAGTAGACACACGCAACACCATATCTGTACTTTTATTTGTATAACTATACTTGTAATACCTCAGGACCACATTTCACAACCACACACGGGTATGAGGAACTGTACTTTGGATATTTTGAAAGCAGATGAAACATATGGCCCTACGTATGATTTGGAGAATAGAGTTCACTCTTTTCTGTATTTTTACTTTTGAAAGTAGACTTTCTTATTGTTTACTTTCATCATCATGGCTGCTGGAGCGAACGGGCAAATAACAGACAATGCGAGGAGTACGTTAAAGGCCAAAATAAAGTCCTTTCACTACTCCTGTAGCTTTGGAAGATTACAGTTACAGTTTCCAACAGTAAAAGAAGTGCACAGATACTGCTAGAATTAAGAAACATGCGTCTGCAGCACAGATGAGGATATTAAAAGGAAAAAAGGGGCATCAAATGTAATTAGCCACGAAACCAGCCTGACCACTGAGATGAAAAGCAACACTTAACTTGAAAATCACGCACATTATCTTCAGCACATACTCAAACATAATCTAAATGTTTCTTTACTAAATCAACTTTATGGAAAGCTGAATGGGTTGAGTTTTGTTTTTGTGAATATTTCACTTCAAAGCTTCATTGTGTTATTTACTAGTAAATATAGGCTGAGTTTTCTGAAAATAGAAATCTAAATGAATGCATTGATATTTTTGACAAATATTTATCTTTGCTGTATTGCCAAAAATCAGTTAAGTCTCATTTGGGAAAGCTAACTCTATAGCTACAGATAGCAACCCATTAGCTTGACACAAAACACGAGAACTGCTAGCTTTGCCTTCTCGGAAGTTAATTAGAAAAATATGCTACAGCTCTATGGTCAATATATTACTTCCTTTATGCACATAAACAAACTGAAGACACAACTACCACCTCATTAAATGTAGAATGACTTACAGTAAATGCTTGTCTACAAGACTCAGTTGAGAATTTAGTGGGCAAAAATCCTATTTTTTACAGTCCCGATTCACTTATACGAGAATATCACCAGCAGATAAATCATTTATCCAAATGATCATTAGGAAAATAATTTGCTGATATTCGTTAAGTATTTTTGTTGGCGTTGGGGTTAAACGCTGGGTTTAATTCACAGCAATCAGAGAAAAGCAACCAAAAAAACATTTCTGTATAATCAGCATGAGGATTTTGGTGATTTTAATGTGCTTCATGATGATGTCAAGTCAAGTGTTACAGTTTTTAATCAAAAGCGCTACTTCTTATTGTTAGGCTGATACTCACTCACACACAGACACACACCACACCTTACAGTAGTACTGCATTGCATGTTGCAATAAAACAGCATGTATACATTTCAGCTTTTATCAATGCCCCACTTACTGTGATGAACATGTGCACTTTGACAGCTAACCACATGCTAAAAATCACCAAATTATGAGATAAAACTCTGGGGAATTGTTCATTAATATTATACCAAAATCACATAGTTGAGGTTGAATGGTAGCCGTCTTAGATCAGCAATCTTCTTGTATCTTGTAATGATTTCAAATAACTGTGACAGTGCCACCCGATTTGAGGGAATATGATAGTCTTTTACCCACTCCGTCTATCTCAGAGTATCTCTCCATCTTAAAGCAGTTTGATAGCCCCTCAAACCAGTTGCAGCAGATGGATGCCCATCCAGAGGAAAAGGGAGTTTTTCTTGCTCACAGGGGGCATCTGATTGTTGGGATTTACTCTATATTGTTGTAAGATTTTTATCTTTTGTTGTGAATTGTAGCTATATAAATAAAATGAACTGAACTGAAAGTTGTCTCATCTTCATGTTAACACCATAGAAAGACCTCCTTTAGTTCCGACGAAAACCTGTGGAGGTCCAGTCCTTCCCCAGCGTATGATGTTGCTCATTTGTCATAGAGATGGTTTAGTCATTACTTGATATACATAAAGTTGGAATAAAAGCAAAAAGTATATAAAACCAGCAGTCGCAATGTAGATGGGATTATTTCAGTTTCCTACACATGGATTAAATCTAGCCTGAGATTTAAAAGAAAAAAAATCAAGGGAGCTCGTGAGTGAGCGACGTTTATGGTGTAGGACCACTTTATTGGGAAAATAAAGTGTCCTGATCGCCAAGAGTCACATATTCTTACTGCACAGTGTTAATAGCCTGAACCTAGTGAACATCTTACTGCACATGTTTTTGTTTATTTTTTGCTCACCTAATCTTTGTAAAGCCTGACTACAGCATTAACAGAAGGCGGATGAGTCCAGTTACTACTACTGATTGAAGATTCCTCTGGATTTTTTTTGAAGATGTGTCCTACTTCAGATTTTATTATGTACCAGGTGAGAGCACAGAAAAATCTAGCATCACAAATTGGATTTGAATATCACGGATGACTTAGTCGTCGCTGTAGCTGATTTTGATTTCACAAATGATGAAAAATGCAGTTTATTCAGTCTTTGTCGATGACAACTGAGCAACTGCCTCCACTGAGGAAGATCACAGGCTGTGGCTGAACGTTTCAGAGCCACTGTTTTTTCTCAAAGTCAAGAATAAACCTGCAGCCTCGATTAATGTTTATCCAGGAAACAAATTCTGACATTAACTTTATACTAAAGAAAAGAAGGTTTAGATTAAGTAAATGTGAGTCCAGTAAGTCCAATTAGCTCCTCAAGGAAAGAAAAAAAAACCCAAAACGTTCGGAAATTAGTATTTTTGGAAAGTCAAGTAAAAACATTCAGGTTCAGTTTTAATTGTCAGGTCCAGGTGTGGCATTCACTGTCTCTGGGAGTCATTTCTAAAGGTTTGGGGCTCTTCTAACAAAACAAATGTTGTGGAAGCTTCCTCACTGACACGGCTCGCAGGAGATGCTACACTGACAAGTCTTAGATGATATGTGAGGGATGGCTGAAGTACAGGTGGAGGCGGAGTTCAAAGCTGGAGAGCTGGTTCGCGTCACTGCGTTAGAGCCTGGAGGATGTCTTTCACCAGCATCGTGCCGATCACCATTTTCTCACAGTTGACCGTCAGCTGGGCGGCTCCTTCCTCTTTGGTTGCCACGGTGACCAGCACCAAGCTGCCACTGGTCACCGTCCTGCCTGCAAACCTGTGGACAGGATAATCAGGAGGAGGAACAGGAGGACTGAGGTCAAGGCAGCAAAGATCAAGAAGTAAAGATGAAGCCACAGAACAAAGAAGGGATACACATCGCGTGAGTCAGTGAGACAAAAATATCATCTGTGAAACACAACGAGTGCAAAATTAGTGCAAAAAAATGTTTTTGGTTTTCTTTTCTAGAAATTTTCTAGAATACTCTGATCAACATTCTCAGAACTGCATCAGATCCTACTTCAAGTCAGCTGATTGTGAATATATGTGTAACCCTTTCCCCCCCTAAAAGCTTGAACAGCTGATGCTGTATCAGGTTTGTACAGATGATGTAGTGGTTCCTGAATGTCACAGTCACAGGCTTTTGTCATGTATTTCTTGTGTTTTGTGTCTGTGTTAGATTTGTTGGTTTTGTTACTTTCTTCTGCTTTCTGCGTTTCCTGGTGTCTGTCATCATGTTTAACGTCCACACAGGAAGCAACTTTTTTCTAGTGTTTCCTTCTATTATTGTAGATCTTTACCTTACAATATAAAGCACCTTGATGCAACTGTTGTTATAATTTGATGGTATATAAATAAAACCGGACTGAACTTAAACTAACAACAGTCCAACTACTTATGACCTTAAGATTTTCAGATTTCCTCTCACTCAAGCACACATTGTAATTTAAATAGGACTAAATGTTATTAGTTCTGTGATGTAGATAATGTCGTTGTGGTCATAAATGCTAATCCCCTTATATCTTGGATTTTTGAGACCAGATGTCACAAAGGAGAAGTGGATCTGATGGAGAAATAAAAAACACAGCCTACTTATTGTCATGTCAAGGTAGATCCTCCTGACAGCATTTGCTTCTTTATCATTTATTTTACTCAAGCTGGAACTAAAATTTATAGGTGTCTGAAAAATGTACACTTTGTTCCTTTAGTGCAGACCCTCCCAGAGTGTGGGGCCCGCCCCCTAGGGGCAGAGCCACTGCGGGGGGGGTATGAAAATATGAAAAGGGAAAAAAAACAAAAAACAAAAGCAATGCTTGGACACTGCTAGCACGGGGTGCCCACAAAAACGCAAAGCAGGAGATGAAGCATCGCTGAATATGTTTCCAAACCAACTTCATTCTAAGCCAAAGACTAGAAAATATGGTGAAGCATATCTGCCCTTTGGCTTCACCTGCACAAGTGCAAAGGTAGGTCTCCCCTGCTTAATTGCTTTTCCTGATCCTGCCACGATTTGTTCCCCCGGTTCAAATCCCGGACAAACAGTATCCCACAGTTGTTTATTTATCCTCCTTGAGGAGCCCATTTTGCACAGAGAGGCATTTTTTGAAAAATGTATTGATAGCAATGTTGAATATTATTACACAGGAAAAAAACAACTACATGTAAAATAAAATACTACATGACGCCTCTGCCTTTCTAAATAGAGGGACAGTAACTGCGCGTGTATGTGTAAGCGTGTAAATACTGCAGATAGAGACAAAATACTGTTAATCTGACTATCTGCCATTCTGCAATTCACCTCATGTAAACAATAACGTGGCGCACAGCGTGACGTGAAAAAAGGCACATACCTTTGACGTTGCGTGAGGTACTCTGTATTCCTCGTCCACACGTAAACGCAAAAAAGGAGTTTTAAAAAAAAATCTCCGTTTTCGGTGATTCCAAACGCCGTTTACGTGTGGACGAAACAGCTGCCTTTTCAAAAATACCCGTGCAGGTGTGGACGCAGCGTAAAAGAGTTAGTAGTTTATTTTATTGCTACCTGTAATATATTGCAGATTACTTGTATTTGCTTAATTGTTTACTAAATGTTTGAGGTGTGAAATAAACCGCAGTGGAGCAAAATATGGGTGTGTGTGGTTGGAGGATGTGTGCGTGCGTGTGAGTGTGTGTGCATTTTTCTTGTAAAACAAAGGGGGGCCCAGCAAAAAAAGTTTGGGAACCACTGCTTTAGTGGATTTTTAAAATCTGCGTAAAATACGTGAAGCCACACTTTTAAGGTGATTTTTTAAGCTGATCTTGGCAAAGATCTTGTTCCCAAATGATTCCGTGTCCTTCGCAGAAGACAAACACCACCCAGAGCGCTATTTGCATTAAAAGGTGGCTCAGATAACAAGACGTGTTTGCTCAGGAGTGATTTTTCTCACCTGCACTCTTTATCTGACCCACAGGGCACTCTGCTGAGGTTGGCAGCGGTGGTCACTCTCTGGACGATGGCGTGTTCGTTTCGGCACTTGACGTCCAAAGTTAGTTTCTCTGTGATCTCGTTCATGCCCATCAGCTGACCTGTGGAGGTTGTAGGAGCAGAGCACTGGTCAGACAGGAATCCTCTCCCTCCCAGCAGCAAAACAAGCAAAGCAGTTAATAATCTTAATAATAATAGTAGTAATAATAATAATAATAATAATAATAAGAAGAAGACAACATGTACAGTAACAGAGTTCATTTTTTAACCATTGCTATTCTTTTTCAGGGTATCTGCTAGCTTCAGACATGTACAGTATTATATACATATACTGTACAATGCAGTGAACATTGCTAAAGTTCTCAGAGGGACTGATGTAATATTCAGTACATCAAGAACTGTAAATGCTACTAACACTTAACACGGGAATGTACTCATGCTTCCCACTGAACACAGGATTTTGTTGGTGAATTTACAGCACAAAAGAAGCAAATTTCTGACTGCTAACCAACTCGAGTCACCATTTTCCAGAGTATTTCCAAAGACAGAAATTCTGGTTGAAAGAGGTATTCAGTACTAATTTTCTCACTTGTGCGAAGATGGCTTGTAGAGAGCAACTGTTTGGTGATTTGCTGGTCAAAAGACGCCTGGATGTCCAGGTTAAAACTAGTATTTCAGTATTATATATCAATACTGCTCTGATGTAAAACAAGTCCTAAAATCGCTGCAATAATAAGTCAAGTGACAGAAAACTTAAATTCAGAAAATTTAGCTAAAACAGACTGCAGTCCGTTCGTAGTGTTAGTGTCTATGCATGCTTCATTTGAACTTTTTTATAACACCAACCCAAATTTAATAAAATCGTAGCTCCTTGCCAAGAGGTTGTGCAGTAAGTTGTGTGAGGGAGCACAAAAAAACAAAATAGGGGAAAAAAATTTAAATTGCACAAAATGTTGTGGGTCCCACAGAAAACCAGTCAAACGTTTACTTTAACTGCTCCCCACAAACAGAAATTTATGTTTTCTCTATTACACTTACAGGTAGATATAAAGTGTTTCCACAGCAGGAACTTTTTGTAGTATTTAAGAACTAAACCTGCATAAGGATTGTTTCAAGTCACAGCACAAGCATTATAAAACAGATATTTAAGGAACAACCACAAAGTCCCTCCCCCTAACTGAGAATGGTTCCCATTTTTATTACAACTGTCACCACCAGGGGCAGTGTTATACCAGTGAGTGTGGTGAAATGTTTTTGGATGTGTGCTGCTCTCTCAGACTTTAGCTACTTTTGGCCTTTTTCTCAAGGGGTCACACTGATGGATCCACATGCTTGATCTCTCATGTATACGAGTGAATATACTGAACAGTGTATAGAATCAGACTGCCAATGTAAATAAAAATGCAAGGAATGAAAGGTTACATGGACTTATTGCGCCATCTTGTGGTATGACCTGGTATTACAGGAGAGTAGGTCCCGCACTAGTTCAGCTTTGACTGATATCTCAACGCAACACTCAGATGTTTTGGACCTAAAGTCACAGCTAATCTGTTTCTTTAGATTAGGTCAATATCTTTGGCTCATTTTGAAAGGGTGTAAATCACTATTTAACAAACGTATTAACAATAGTTTGTTAAATAGGTTCCTTCAGTTCCCAGATCCTGATCTTAGTTCCTGGAACTGGTTAAAAAGGGGCTGAAGTTTTGTTTAAAAGTGACCAAAAGTCTGAACTAAATCAAATATTTGCTGATTTAAAAACTAGACCTCAATACGAATTAAAGACATTATCATTTCCTCTTGAATGACTATAACCTGGTTTTAACTGAGATGTCAAGACCTCTTTTGACCTGCAAAACAAAACCCAGTGCCAGTTAGACCGATGCACTACAAGATGACCAACAGTTCAAACTCCCAGCATGGTTGGTGGTTATCAGAAAGCACATGATCGAGTGCTGCTGTGAGCCAGATGTATATGTGAAAGAGTGAATGAGGATCAGTGGATGAGCATTTCCAGCCATTCCTGGTGGAGCAGGAGAGTGTGAGCGGCAGGTTTGCAGGTGTCTGCAGCTACAGACCCGGAGATGCAGTTAAGTGTTGATTACCCAGGCAAGAAGGGAGGAGGGGGAGTCAGCACGAGGTGTTAAAGGAGGAGGGAGGAGGGGAATGGGAGGAGGGGGTGGTCTGTGTGAGGATGAGTTTGGCTATAGGAAAGGTGGCACACAGACAGCTGGGAACAACAAATCTATTAAAGCCAACTTACCTAGATTGTGTAATAGCTTCTCTATTGGGGAGAGTATGGAGAGGGAGGAACCGTGGATATGACACATGTTTAAAGAGTCATTGTGGGCTTGTTAGAGCTCAAAACTCGATCACTGTTAGGATGGAAAACGAACACCAGAAACCAGAAACATGCTGGGAACTGCTGTCTGCAGCTGCTCTACCATACACCGTCTAATGCAAACCTTTGGTTTGTATTGGTGGATTGAATGTAGCTGATGGACAAAAAACTGTTTCCTGCTCTGGAGGAAGGATGATGTGGAGACTCAGAAACATCAGGCAGTTACTTTGATGTTTACTGCATGTGGCAAATGACTTGCTCGCAATGTTATAAAAGAAAAACAAAACAAAACACACATTTGGAAAAGTGAAATATACTTTCTAATTAAAAGGTCCTCATTTCATCGTGTCACACTATATGATGCACATTATCAACGGGTGACTGAGCATCACTGCATGCTTTCCTCTCTGCGTAACTGTTAAAGATCAAAGTGCAGATCTCAATGTCTTTGATCAGCAGCAATTTTTTCATTTGTATTTTCATTGATTGACTGTTCAAAAGTTGCAGCTATCAAATCAAGTCAAACCTGAAGTTTCATGTATGTGCTAACTTTTTAACTTTAGATATTCAGCATGTGGTTCCCACACGACTTCAAACATTTAACCCCATCACAACAGTTATTCACAGTCTAATGAAATGAGCGCTATATTTGAACAGAATATATGAAGTGTATATTCAGAGTAGACTACTAACACTCAGGGACAAAACTTATGAGTTGCAGTGCTGCAGCATTAGCTCACTGGTTAACATGTTAACAAGCTCCCTGTTTGGACTATGCAACATTTAAAGATGTGTTGGTGTCAAAGCAGCAACTGAGACAGTGGTTTAGGGTCGCAACATTCAGGACATCAGAAATATTTTGTGGCCTATTTTCACTCACCTTGTTCCTTTTTAAACTCGTTCTCTGTCAGGAAGACGGGCCTCATCAGCTCCCCGACAGGTGGCTGGATCGACACGAAGAATTTCCTGGTGTGAGTGCTGAAAAAGGAGGAACGGTAGTGTCAGGGATTTGTATTTCGTCTTTTGTTCTTAAACTTCAAAGTTTCCCAAACAGCCCTGACCCTGGTGGGATGACAGAAGTGGAATAAGATTTTTTTAATTATACAAGTAAAATATCTGGTCTGACAGTCTGGTGGTAATTTTATGACTGTTTTCAAAACAACAGGAAACTGAAAATGTCCATCAGTATTTCTCAAAGCTTCAGTAGGTGTCATCAATATGTTATGCAAAACCCCCAAAGATTCAAATCAGTAAAGATTAGTAAAGAGTCAATGCAAACTTTCAAAAGCTGCAACTATTAAAGCTTGTGTCCGATAACAGCAATACTTTGGCGAGTTGTTGAGCTTTTTAGTCAGTTAAGCTAGGGTGACCATATTTTGATGTCCAAAAAAGAGGACACTTGGCTCAGTCATGAAGAACTTGCTTAAAGAAACATATTTAAACGATGCCTTCTCTGTGCGTAGAGCTGGGCGATAGAACGATAACGATATGTATCGCGATATAACTTTTACTCGATAGAGAAATTAAGCTATCGCGATAGACCTCGCCGCTCTTGTCCTCAAAGAAAAAAAAAAAAAAGGTCAGCCAAATTAAGTAGCGCAGAGCCGAACCAATCACAGCCGCAGCGTCACGTCGCGTGGCTTGTTACGTACAGCACAAGTGCCAAGCCGCACGCACGTGTGTTTGTTTGGGAAGCAGCCAGCGGGTAATGGAGCCAGCGCGTAATGGAGGAAATGAGTGTGCCGACTAGAAAAATCAACCGAGCGTGACCGAAGAGAAAACAGATGATGGTTTCAATGCCGGAGAGATTGTCGAACGGAAGAGCCAAAGAAGTTCCGTAGTGTGAAGGTATTTCGGCTATTTCAAGTCTGACAAAAAATAGAGTAGCGTGCACTGTAAATGTGCCGAAAGCAAGTCTGGAAATACAATAAACTGGAGCATGCGTCACACTGTGCGCCACGTTATTGTTTCGGTGAAATGAATTTCTACAATACTGTTAATTCTACTCTCTGCAGTGTTTAAATGCTTACATATACACACAGTTACTGTCCCTCCACACATACGACTCTGTTCTGCTTCTATGCCCCAGCTTTGTTTACTTTTTCCCACCGAGGCTTCTAGACTTCTGATTGGCCAACATTTCTGCACGGTTAGGAATCTAGCGCCACCTGCTGCTTTGGCATGTTCATAGCAGCGTTTTCCTTCATTTCTGCCTTTATGTGTGGACGGGATTATTTTTTAAAACGAAAACGGAAAATCTCCGTTTTCAAAAATACCCGTGTACGTGTGGACGTAGCCTCAGTCTCTGACTGGAAGCGCTAATTCGTCATTCGGCTTTTGTCAGACTAAAGTAACTGTTAAAACTGTTTGAAAAGCTAAGCTATACAACAAGGAGAGATTGAGAATTTCCTTTTAGTTCTCAGTTTATTTGATATTGACAAAAGTTAGTCAGTTTTGTCTGTTCTTCTGTAAAACAAACTAAGATTTGTTTTTAGAATTAATATTTTGTTTCTAAGTGGAATTGACAATTTAGTCTGTTTTGTTTGTTCTATTTTGAAACTTAAACGCTTTAGCGGCTGCCTTTTGTGTAGTTTGCAATATTTGCCTTTATTTATCTGAAAAAGTCTCATGTTCCTTAAGTACATCTACCCTGTTGAACTTATTATGGGAAATAAATATTTAAATAAAAACAAGCTGCTGATTATTTCACATTTTACTTGTGAGCAACGGCACATTTAAATCTTACAAATATAGTTATTTGGCTTATATCGTGATAGATATCGTTATCGCCTGAAATGAAAAAAACATATCGTGATATGAAAAAATCTCATATCGCCCAGCTCTATCTGTGCGGTTAATGAATTGTGAAATAAAATCTGTCATATAGGACCTTACAAGTCAACAAGTGCAAAGAAAATAACTTAAAAACCTCTGGAATTAAATAATGGTACAGAAATAATGCCTCATGTGCATAAGAAAAATTACCAGTACTGGGTCGGTACGAGGGAAATTTCTTTTGCAGTTCGTCTGAAAAGATTCACTTGCGTTTTGGGATCTTTTAAACATCATTAGGCGCGTTCCTGCGCGCTGTCTGTCCCTTCTGTGAGCGCAGAAAAACTTACAAGTGCTCACAAAGCAGCAGTTCGGGGATGACTTCAAACACATGGGTCCTCTGTCGGAATGTAGGAAAAACCCGGACATTTTTATCAATCTCGAAAATTGTGTCAAGCCAGCCTCCAATTCGAGACTTGCAGTCAAGCCAGCCTCGAGTTTGTTTTCTGCTCCCTGTGTATTCAAAGTATTACGGGAAGGGAAACCGGATTTCAAAATAAAAGCCAACTTCGAGTGAATTAACAGATATGTTAAGAACATACACTCAACAAAAATATAAACGCAACACCTTTGTTACTGCTCCCATTCCCCATGGGATGGACGTAGAGACCTAAAATTCATTCCAGATACACAATATAACCATCCCTCCCAAACAGTGGTCACAAATCAGTCCAAATGTGTGGTAGTGGGCACATCTGCTATATTGAGATAATCCATCCCACCTCACAGGTATGCCACATCAGGATGCTGATCTGACGACATGAGTAGTGCACAGGTGTACCTCAGACTGCCCACAACAAAAGGCCACCCTGGAATGTGCAGTTTTTTGCGCTATTGGGGGTCTGGGGACCCAGAACCGGTCAGTATCTGGTGTGACCACCATTTGCCTCATGCAGTGCAACACATCGTCGCATGGAGTCTATCAGATTGTCAATTGTGGCCTGTGGAATGTTGGTCCACTCCACTTCAATGGCTGTGCGAGGTTGTTGGATATTCGTGGGAACTGGTACACGCTGTCGTATACGCCGGTCAAGCACATCCCGAACATGCTCAATGGGTGACATGTCCGGTGAGTATGCTGGCCATGCAAGAACTGGGACATTCTCAGCTGCCATCTGCCCTGAACAATGTGAACCATGATTCATCCGTGAAGTGCACACCTCTCCAACGTGCCAGACGCCATCGGATGTGAGCATTTGCCCACACAAGTCTGTTACGGCGACGAGCTGGAGTCAGGTCAAGACCCCGATGAGGACGACGGGCATGCAGTTGAGCGTCCCTGAGACGGTTTCTGACAGTTTGTGCAGAAATTGTTTGGTTGTGCAAACCAATTGTTCCAGCAGCTGTCTGGGTGGCTGGTCTCAGACGATCTTGGAGGTGAACCTGCTGGATGTGGAGGTCCTGGGCTGGTGTGGTTACACGAGGTCTGCGGTTGTGAGGTCGGTTGGATGTGCTGCCATATTCTCTGAAACGCCTGTGGAGACGGCTTATGGTTGAGAAATGAACATTCAATGCACGGGCGACAGATCTGGTTGAGATTCCTGCTGTCAGCATGCCAATTGCACGCTCCCTCATTGCTTGTGGCATCTGTGGCATTTTGCTGTGAGACAAAACTGCACATTCCAGGGTGGCCTTTTGTTGTGGGCAGTCTGAGGTACACCTGTGCACTACTCATGATGTCAGATCAGCATCCTGATGTGGCACACCTGTGAGGTGGGATGGATTATCTCAATATAGCAGATGTGCCCACTACCACACATTTGGACTGATTTGTGACCACTGTTTGGGAGGGATGGTTATATTGTGTATCTGGAATGAATTTTAGGTCTCTACGTCCATCCCATGGGGAATGGGAGCAGTAACAAAGGTGTTGCGTTTATATTTTTGTTGAGTGTATTTGGCTTCAAAATTTAAACATAACACAATTACCAAAGGCCTTCGAAACATGGTGTCCAACCAGATACTTGCTGAGAACAACATTGCCTTGGCCCTGGTGTGGGTCAGTAGATGTCTTAAATTGCAGTCTCTGATAAATGAGAATTTGGCTCCCTGGCACTTTCATCTCGCATGATGGCATTTGGTTGATAGTTCTTAAACTGTGATGGTGTTGACTTCATCAATATAGGAGCCAGACAAAATAAACAGCATTTTTCCATTTTAGAGCTTTCTGAAGTCATTGAAAACGCACACCGATATATGCTCAATTTGAAAGGGCCATTATTTTGAAAGGCAAAATAAGAATGATTGATATTGACATGGTATCACTATGGGGTTGTATACACTCAATATAGACTGCAACTAGTCTGTGGAAACATGAGTTTTCCATTCTCAATTAATTAAAAGAGTAGTTCAAAAATAAACATTCAGAGGGCTTTTACTTTGAAATCCAAAAGGAGATGGCTTTAATATTGGCATGTTGCTACTAGAATACTGGGGTATGTCATTTGTATCCAACATTAGAGTGTGCAAACAAGACTAATTGATATTTGTGAATGTGCTCTTAATTTACTGGAAGTCGGCCTTCATTTTGAAATCATGCTTCTGGAGCTTTTATTTTGAAATCAGGTTTCCACGTCTTTTGCCATAATACTCAGAATACACAGGGAACGTAAAACAAAGTGGAGGCTGGCTTGACACCAGTAAAAGTGGACGGTTGGTCACCCTAGTTAAGTGTTGATGCTAGCCTCAGCTGCTTTTAACTGGTGTTAGTGAAACTTTCTTTGAAGCAGATCCAAGTGTTGGGCTTGGACCGGAGCCGGTCTTATATACTTATTAATGAAAAGCACATCAGTTTGTTGGAAGACATAATTGCACAATAATCTGTGTATATTTATAAGTACAACTATTTTTTTTCCCATTAACCTCAAAATGACTGCCTGTAGCTTTATAGAAATTCAGAAACCACTGGAGTGTTTTCTCTGATATTATTAAACGTGAACTGAATCAAATCAAGAGTTTTTCCAAATAATTAACTAACTTCCTGTCTGTATATCAACGTATCAGTGGCTTAGCAGACTGCAAATGCAAATCTAGCAAATCCCAAAAATGAAGCAGACCGGCAACCAGAAGCAGGACTGCACAGGAGGTCTACCCTCTGTAATCAAGAGTCCGTCTCACCACAGCTGGAAGTTTGCTGCTTGCGTTGAATCACAGAAATCGATGCCCATCACAGCTGTGGCCGTCTCACCTGCCGGAAGTAGCTCTGTGGACATGGAGGAAAGAAAAAGCCTTTAGTGTTTCCACACAAAAAACAGGCACAACTCTTAAAAGTCACATGAAAAACCGAGACAAAGATTAGGATGTGAATGTTCATACTGAAACATCTGAGACGTCCTTGTACAAAAAGTGTCCTCTAAGAAGAAAACTGAGATGGAGGCGCTGCTGACAACTTCAAAACTGCCACACTTTGTTTTTCTCTAAGTCAAGTCAACCCTGATGGACATGTTAAAATGCTCAACTCGAGTGATGTAAGGTTTAAATTTAAGGGCACATAACTCGTGGCATGTGTGCCGGCTGTAGCTGATGTCAGGCCTCAGGTAGGGACATTCAAGTCACTGAACTGTAACCACTGCGCCCATATTTATGGTGTTTTGCAGCTTTTTGATAGAATTACATGAGTAATATTATTGGTTACTGAGTGGCAGAGCTAGTTCAAGACATTTTGGTGAACAAAGTTACAGTGTTTTATCAGTTTGTGGCTTAACACTAATTATCAGGATACTGGTGTCTATGTGGTTGCCCGTGTACAGGTCATAGAGGCAGCTTGCAACCTGTTGCCGTTAGGTGAAAGGACAGAAATCCATCAAACTTGTATTTCATGTTGATAATAAGTTTAATGGAGGAATTTAAATGTGCTGATATGTATATTTTAATATGTAGCAGGCTGATGGTCCCCTTCTTGTCTATGAACAAACTTAAATTAGAATTTTCAACTTCATAGTCACAAAAATTCAGCATCTTATTTACAGCTTTCCCTGAAGCAAAATTATTGTAATAGAAAAAACACCGACATCTGCAACAAGTACGTCTGTTTTATCTGGTGTAATGAACAGTGCAGTTTCCAAGCACTGCCAGCAGGGTTGTATTTCATATGTCCGTGCATGTACACAGTGGACAATCTCACACACCGATCTCTGGGAACTCCTTGACCCTCATCCCAGACTGGAGCTTCACATCCTCTATGTGCAGGTTCTTGGTGTCGGAAGAGGCGCTGTTGGTGAACTGCATCTGCACCGCCACCATGTTGGCGTCAGGGCTGAAAGGCTGCCGGCTGAAACAGTACTCCACCGACAGACCCTCACCCGTGATCCGGTGAAGCAGCTCGTAGCTCTTCAGCGCGCTGGAGGGAGCAATGGTCTGTAAAAAGACCCCTCTGGTTTGTCATCTGCTTTAGTTCCCCCCCCCCCTCTTCATTTTCATTTCATCGCTTCACTAACAGAGAATAAAGATGTCAACAAGCAAATAATATGAAACACTTACTGCTGGGGAGAGGACAGAGTCAGACAAAGACAGCCCCTCCAGGTCGGTCACGAGGCTGTTGGATAGGAAGGTGTTGACCGGTGTGACTTGTGGTGAGGGAGCAGGTTCAACTAAGAAAGAAAGAAACAAGACACGGATGATGTTCCCAAATTCAGACCAGTGTGCAGTCATCTAATGGATTTTTTTTCCTTTGGCATCTTTGTAGAATGTGAAGGGGTTTAGGTGTGAATTAGCATCTCCAAGTCTGGTTGAGAGATTAAGTATCTTGGACGGTTTGTTTATGAATGAGGGGAGAGCATCGGTTTAATGGAAGCTCTACTTTCCTACCTATTCTGTGGACACATCTGTGGGTGGTGACCAAACCCTTGAGCTCAGTCATCTAAAAGGGGCTCAGATTATAGCTGCTGCTCCTCAAAAAGAGCTAATGAGATGGTTCAGGCATCTGAACTGCATCTAATTCAGAAGTGGTTTGTGCATTTTGAAATGGGATGAGATTCTCAGATGAAAGAGATGAAGACGGTTCTGGGAAGAGGTAGATGTGGACACCTCTGCTTAGACTGCTTTCCGTTCTAAAGAGAGTGCCATACATTTTCTACTGTCTGAGAAGAAAAGCTGGAAAGATCGAGAAAAAGAAACAAAAACAACTTACAATCATCAAGGTCGAGCAGAGACATTTCTTTCTTTTCTTTCTTGCTCTCTTTCTTGAGAGGCTTGGGAGGAGGTTTAGATTCAGCCGTCTGGAGAACAAAGAAAAACTGTCACGAATAGACGCTGTTCATGCTGCTGTATAGGAAAAGGGGCACAACTGCGCTCTCTTGTATTTTGAAATGCTAAGGTTATGAGAATTTTAGTGGCTTCTTAGATACAGGCTGTATCAAAAAGAATAATCTGGTTTAAAAGTGCTTTTATTCACCGCTAACGATAGAAACACGCACCGATGGAAAGAGCGGATTCCTTAGCTTCACATGGTTGGTGGTAGGTAGCATAACAACAGCAGGGGCTGTGTGAAACCTTATATTCAGTCATGTACTTCTATATTTATTGCAAGCTTCTATGTGCATTACTTAAAAAAGAAAACCCAGCCTTTTTAAATCTGATGATTGTTTTTGATGCACCCTGCTGCTGTGCACTTTCTCTGTAGTTAACCCTGGTTTGCACCTTTTTTTTCTTCTTGACCTCAGCCTCTGACTCCGAGTCTTCAGACTCTGACTGGCTGCTTTCAGACTCGCTTTCCTCATCTTCGTCAGATTCAGACTCTGACTCGCTCTTGCGCGGTTTACTCTTCCTCTGGTGCTTCCTCTCTTCTTCTTCGCTGCTCTGCTCACTGTCAAAGGAAACCAGAGGTCAAACTTCCCCCAAGGAGTCAAACTTTATTTTCTACAAACAAAGCGACCACCAATTCTAATAATAACATCCATAGTCCAGCAAATATGCCTGACATGGCATGCAGTGTAAAGCAGTCTACCTTTCGCTTTCTTGCACTGGCTTCTTTAGATCTTTCTTTTTTTTCTTCTTTTGTTCCTCTTCCTCCTCCTCTTCTTCTTCCTCAGACTCGGAGGCTTCCTTACTCTCTTCGCTCTCTGATCCCGACCCGCTCTCCTCGCTGCCACTGCTGCTTTCCGAGCCACTGGCAGAGTCTGACTCTGTGGAGGGAGAGGTCAGAGGTTAGAAAGGCTACACAGAGTAAGTGTGATCTGAAGGCTGTTGGTATTCACATCTTACACGGCGTCCTCTGACAAACAAAGCAGCTGGGACTGAGTGAGTCTGCGTGTTAAACTGTTTTACCATCAAAAAGAGTCGAGCTCATCAAAACCAGAGAGGAGATCAAACTTTTATTATCCTTTGTATTATTGATGCCTCAGACACTTTTTTCCTCCAGAGGTGAGGAAAAAGAAAAAAAGATAAAGCAGAACTTTTAACTGACATTCTCAGATTTTCTTTCAGCGTGAAGCTGAGGCAGACACATCAGAAACAACTAAAGACAGAGGTGTTTTATGCTACACCCGCACTCACAAAACTGCATATTGTCTATAATATTATTGTAGCCGATGATAGTTTCTGCAGCAGTAATAGTGAGGAATATTGATAATCTTCTTAAAAGAAGATTATCAATTAAAGATAACTGATCAGATGGAATCAGACATTTAGGGGTTTACTTTCTGTTTAATGTGAAATACTGTTGAGGTCAACAGATATTCAAAAGCTAGTAACAGTACCGATGTTTCAGTCAGTACTGCTAAAAGTAAGAATAATATGAAGCTCTTAAAAGAACATAAAACTATATTCAGAGTACAGGGATAATATCCAAATTAGCACTTCATACAGTAAAGGCCACAACGTATTTTGCAATTTCCCAAAAGTAATAGGATGTAATTTTCAGTGCCTAAACTTGAGGCTTAATAACTCTTGAAGCAAATTTGTAATATGTTTATTTGGGCTTTTTAGCCTTTATTTAAACAGGACGGGGGAGAAAAGATGGGAAGGCTGGGAGGAAGAGCAGGAGGACGACATGCAGCAACTGGTGATATACCTCACCCTATTTGTATTTTTAAGTGATTTTGGTGTATTTTAGACAATAAGAGACAAAATTATACTGGAAGTAATGAGGCTTTTCTATATTTCCCCATCTTAAGGTGTTATTAGAGTTATTTTAAGGTTGAGGGATGTATTCCTTAGTAGCTCTACTTCCGCATCTCACGCTGTAATTAATGGGGAATATTTCTATGTACTGAAAATTCCACACTAAACTCAGAAAACATTTTGGAAAATTACACAGGCAGCATTATAAACTGCTACCTAGTGTCTTATTTTACTTATATGATTCAAATCTATTTTTTAAAAATAACATTGTGGCTTTACTAATGTTCACAGAACTGCTTTTAAATGTTAAAATAAGATAATAATGCACTACATTAGGAAATCAGGATCAGCATAATTATACAGGCGTGCTTGTTGCTGTTAATGCACTTGCAGAATAAAGCAGGTGAAAACATTTGGATGAACAGATTTGTGCACTGGGAGTGAATGAGGTCCATGTATGAACAAGACAAGTTTTGTTTCTCTTCAGTTCTGCCTTGAGTCACCTCCAAATGTGGTCCTCAGATAATGATCCTCAATAAAAGCAGAATTGATTTGACTTTTGCTGCCTCACGATACATCATGAGGTCCTGAAACCTCACGAGAAGTCATGAGACAGCACCATATATACGCAGGTTAAAAGCAGCCGTTGACATTCTGAAATTCTTCATTACGTCTTTTCCATTTATGTCACGATGTCACCACCCCTGGCATTGACCAGCTCTCCACACACACTCCTATATAAAAATCAGCAGCCGCTCCCTCACAAATTTTGCTGTCTGTCTCCACATCCTCATCATCACACACTCATTTGAATTTGCTGGAAAATCGCTGCACATCGACTTGTAACCATCAACCCTTGATTGGTCTCTGTGTTTAGTTTTATGCAACATATTTAAACAATAAATTCAAACTCAGTACTGATACTTTCATCTGGTAACATTCTATATTTTTTTCCATTGCCAATAAATCAAAGTACAATACATTTCTTCCGTTCTTCTGTTAATACATTAAATGTGCATTAACCCCCCCGAGAAATAGTCTGCAGCCAATATTGTTATTGCTGTTGAAGTCTCTAGTTGTCTTAGGGCATTATGACCAATTTTAAAGATTTATACAGCTGGACTTGGACCTGAGTGCCACAAACAGGGTATGAAAGTTAGAAAGGATTGAGAGATGGACCTTATTTCTTTAGATTTTTATAGAATTGGTCAACAACACAAATCTCAAGGGCTTGCTCAAAGGGGGTGATATGATTATTAGGACTTATTCTGTGGGTCTTTACAATATAAAGCACATTGAGGTAACAGTTGTTGTGATTTGTAATAAAATTCAATTGATAATGAGCTTATTTTTTGAGACTGTCTCGTTTTACCAGCCCCTACCAAGATCATTCACACTGACTCAAAAGTCTCTCACACAAACACACACAAACACACACCCCTGTTGTGAGCACTACGTATTGAATCAAAAAAAATGACCATGCTATCAGTGCCAGCAGCCTAAAGTTACCACTGTCAGCAGACTCCGTAGGACCAGACTCTCCCTCTGAGTCGGTGTAGAACGGCTTTTCTACTTTCTTCTCCTTCCTCTTCTCACGGCTACTGCATTTGGTCCACTCAGGCACCTGGCATAAAACAAAACGGAAAAAGCGAGAGTACAAACAGTAAGCCTCCAGCCCCGCCTCAGAGAGAAAACCCTCAGACAGAAGCAGAAACGTGGGCAGATAGCATGGCCATGAGTGCCTCTGCCTGGGCGTGATGCAGCCAAAAGAAGCCAGCCATCGCTGCTGCAGATCTGCTCTCAGATCCCACAGCCAGGGAGCAAATTTACACCAATGCTTCAATGGAGCGAGTCGTTTACTTGTTTGCATTAGAGTTTTCTGTTTTTGCACACAAAGACATTAGCACCAGGTGTTGCCTTCATGACCAGTTGCAGAAATGCTTTTCTTGTAATGATATAGGAGCAGTTCCATTAAGAGAAGTGATATCTTTGAGGAGCAGTAACTATCCTCCTACACTTAAAAAGAAAAGGCCATCTGCTTTTTCTGTGACCAAACTCATTAACCAGAGCCATCTGCTAATGAGCACGGACATCTCAGCCCCACTTAATACCCACAAGGAGCCTAATGCTGCGTGACGTGCCTGAGCACCGATCTGCCTGCTGAAAGAATCACTTCTTTAATGGTAGAGACTGAGGAACAGGGTGCTGTGTTTCAGGTAGCTTTGGCTGAGCTAAGCACAGAACAGCGACTACTATATGCGGGAGGGAGGCGTTCAGTTTAAAAGCACTTGGGTTTTTGCGGCTATATGGGTTGAGGCTCAAGAACGTGTGGCTGTTTGCCGCTAACTGACTCACACTTGTTAATGTTGTGACTCTTTCAAGCAGCGTAAAAACCTGGCAGACGTAGGGGAAAAAAAAGATTGGGATGGAGATGAGGAAAAAAGAAGGAAGTGGTTTCTTTCAGAATAAAAGTCAGGAGAGCAAGAGAAACAGGCACAGGAAGGTTTCAGGGGCTAAAAAATAAGAATGTGTGAGAACAGTTTTGGATATCACAGAGACAAAATAATAAGAATAATCCTAAATTTAATTACATGATAACTTTTAAACACAGTATTTGATAAAAGTAATCAAAAGTACAACTTCTGTTGGTAAAAAAATCAACATACTCCAATATAACTACTGGATATACCTTAATACGTACTCATACTGTCAAATTAAAAGTCAACATTAGCATTCACTACTTCACCAATACATCAAAAAAAAATACATGAAATGCACTTAGTCTTCACCAGCAACAAAGTATGATATGCTAGCATGGGTTAGATGGGCAGAATGAAGAGCAGCACAGGTGGAGCAGCAGAGGGGTAGAGGAAGAAATCTGAGAACAAATCACATCAATCAAAAATAAAAAAAAATATCACGTGACAACATTTGTGACGTGATCAGCAAGCGAGTCACAAACTTCATGAAGAAAACCAAGCAGATGGACGGGAGGAGACCTGGAGGAGTCCCCGTCAGCAGGTCAAAATCTTTTGTTTTGCTTTAAGCTCTCACAAGGCTTCTGTTCTATGTTGGCGTCACTAAAAAGTGCACCTGAGTGAAAGAGAAACAATAAAATAAACAGATCTGTTCCTTAGTAGTGTAGATGTTTTTAACATTTAGAAACGTAAAAAAGGTTTTAGCTAACCCCAAAGCAAAACACCCTTCATCCTTCCACTACTGTACTATCTTCACGTGTCACATGACCACTCCTACGATGTCTATTTTCTATAGACCATGGAAGCTCCCCGAGCTTCTACAATGTAGCATAATGTTCATTTCAGTAATCTACCCTGTCTAAATGTTGGCTGCTTATCAAAAGGCACTGAGGCAGAACCAGCCTGGCATTGAGCATCAGCACTTCTGCTTTCTAAAGCAAAGCCTGGAAAAAGTCTTTAAGAATGAATAACTTTCTGTCAGAGGATTAACGTCTACAGCTCTGCTCTCACAATATACCTTCCTGCCAAATATTAATCTTTTCCAGTTCTTGTAGATCCTTTAATTTCACTCCTGCCACTAAATTACTGCTTCAAACTCGTTTTAGGGCAGTGTTTGGACAAACGAACAAAAATCTCATGTGCAGGAGGCACTCATCAGGTGGGTTTGGACAGCATGCACCTGTAAGCTTCACAGGTACATGTTTTCCAAGCTGGCAGGTGGAGAGGTTTAAGATAAGAACATGAAGATTTTTTCTCATGAAACTCGCTATATATTTAAAATTTTCAGCCAATATGAAAGAGAAGTCCCAAAACTGCTGATAAAGACAGTGTGATATGTTTGGAAGCCCCTGTTGGAGCTTAATGATTAAGTAAATCTTGAGACTAGAAGCTTTTTTCCTGAGATTAAGAATTGATTTTGACTGGTCTCATTTACAAATTAGAATCAGCTTTGTTTATAAAATTAAAGAAACTTCTATCCCACTGCTTATTACTAAACAATTTATTGGACCCCTTAAAGCTGAACTCTGTCTGCTTGAAACAAACACAGTGGTCAGTCTTACTTCGTGTGGACTGACAGAGGATTTATCAGAATCAGAATCAGAATACTTTATTCATCCCGAGGGAAATTTGATGTCACCTAAATGGTAAATGGCCTGTATTTGTATAGCGCTTTACTAGTCCCTAAGGACCCCAAAGCGCTTTACACATCCAGTCATCCACCCATTCACACACTGTGATCATTGTGTGATATGAAATGTGTAAATCATTTTGTATAAATGCCAACATCAGCAGTTTAGACGTTAACTGACAGGCAGGGAAGAAACAGAGAGAGCAGTCATCAACGCAAACACCACTGCATTTCCAAACTCAAAGGGAGGGGCACCTCTCGCCAGTCTCCTAGTAAGCCGATCCGCCCCTCTCCGGTGGTTATGACCTCCTCTGTCTGTGGAGGACCGTATAGCAGAAGGAGAGTCTGTCAGAGAGGCTGAGGCTTCAGAAGATTCACTGACCCTCCCAACTTTAACAGCCACAACTTGAGTGGATGCAATGCGAGACTTTCAGAATAACCCAGAGAGGTTTTTCCAGCAGCTGAACTTCAGAGGACAGTACTGAGTGTTTTACAGCTCTGCTTGTTTTTGCTCTTTAACTACAAATGATGTATAATAATGATTTGAAAGGCACACTATAGCTTTTCGGTCTGATTTCTTCCCTCAGCACTCCCTATGTTCTGAAATTTGTGAAATTTAGCTTTGCTGCTGATTACAACTGCATTTTAGCCACGAGATATCAAGAGGGGAATTAAACGAGTCTGACTGGATATAAAAACACACACCTAACTGAACATAATCAGTATTAATAAGCTTAAATATACTCTTAAAACAAGGAAAACTGGCAGATCCCAGCTTTTGGAAGGCTGGCCACAAGTATTGTATGGAAAAAAATAACTTGTTGACTAATTTGCATGCATTTATATCTTCGTGTAACAGCTCATAAATCACTCTAGTAATCTACTGCTCATAACCTTTTTTTTGCTTTAGTGATTCCTTAATTTTTACACTTACAGAGTGCTAGTTTAGCCCACTGGTTGAGTGGGTGACGATATGCAATGCAGCAGAAACGCAGTGGTTTTAGTCCAATATCAAATAAAGGCAAAAATGGCCCCCCTGAAATTTTTTTCATTTTTTCTTCTTTTTTTTTTGTACATTTGCACATTGATAACTATATATAGATATTTACGAATTTGACAGGTTCAAGCAAAGGCAAGTGATGAGCCTGTTGCACCCGCTGCTCTCGCCCTGGCAAAGCTGTCATTTCAGCTGGTCGTGCACGGCTCCGTGTTTGTAACCTCGTGCAGGTGTCACGGCCGGTGCACACGTATTTTTCCTTAGTCACAGCTGCATTACCACACGATAAAAAGCCATCCTGATGACAAAACAACAATTTTCTAAAAGTAAAGATCCACTTGGGAAAACACTGATGTGTTTAACCGGCTAAACTGTACAAACATCATGGTCAAGAACATGAAAGGCGCCTGTAGCACCACATTGAAATGTGCTTCACACTTAAAGAGACACGACATGGATTACTGCGTTGTGTGTTAAAAAGCAACATTATTGTTACGAAACACATGTCACAACAAAATCAAGCCTTGAGGTCACTACTGAAATTTAAAGTTTTGTCTCCTTTTCTTCTTTTTTTAGATGGAGTAGTGAAAACACTCAAGTCTTGATTTCACGTTAATTTAACTGATGAACCGATGGCACATGGAGTGAATGGGATGGAGAAGAAGAGGAGGCTTTGGAGATTTGGGCTGACAGACTTTTGTGTTTTAAGTATTGACTAAACATTAATACTACTGTCAGCATGCTGCTGTTAAAATCTGTTCTCTTCTCTATCGCATGTGCTATTGGCTCAAACAGCTGTCAGGAAACATCTGGATGGGGCGAGTGAGCTGCTGCTGAACAGAAGCGAGTGCAGCAGAGAGGATGAGGTGGAGCTTCATGCCACTGACTGTTTCTATAATGATTCGGGTGTTCTCAAATTAGGCACTTTCTGTCTAACATGTTCTCTCATTAATATGAAAATAATCCTCTTTTCTCCTTTGTGACTCATTCTCCTCCATGGATGGGGAAGTTGTTAAGCAGCATCCATTTTGAAGTAGATGGAGACCAAAAAGGATGAGCTGTTAATGCTAATGAGCTGTAAGCAAATGAAAGATGACCAGTGAAAGAGGAATCAATGTTATATTGGAGTTAGTGTCAGGCTCTGGTGACTCTGTCCAACCCCTCTGAGGCACTGCTCTGGGGAAGGAGCAACTCTCGCTCCCCTCCATTCTTTGGGGCCCCCAGAGGGCCCCTGTGTCTCTGTGTGTTACTGTTCCCACTGCACGCACAGACTCCTTCACCTCCACGTTGCGCACGGAGGGGTCAGGGGCAGCTTCAGGCCAGTCAGGCAACTCCTGGTAGCCCCCAGCCTTGGCATTCAACAGGTGGGAGAGTGAACCCAACTGGAAGTGGTCTCGATCTGCAAAAAGAAGGAAAAACAATGCAAGCACACACAGAGATCAGTGCAACAGAAAGAGCAGAGTCACTCTTATCATAACACAGAATCACAAAGTTCTGAGAAAGAACTTCAACAGCTTTGAATTTAGTTAAGCTCCACTTCAAAGTCATCTCCTTGTGCACCTCTGGACCCAAATCCTTTTTTGACTACATGCATGTGAACTCAAACTGAAGAAAACATTAACTTGTGTGGACCACTTCCATTTACAGCCCAGAGACCAAACAGGAGTTATTAGTGGAATTCAATTCAATTCAGTTTTACTTATATAACACCAAATCACAACAACAGTCACCTCAAGGCACTTTATACTGTACAAAATTCAGACGGAAACCTCAACAGCTGGATGACACCCCGTGAGCAAGCACAGGTGGGAAGGAAAAACTCCTTTTACAGGAAGATACCGCCGGCAGAACCAGGGACTGGTAGGGACGGCCATTTAGCCCGACAGGTTGAGGGAGAGGGGAGGGAGAAAGAACAAAGGACAAACAGCTAGAAGAGTGTCTAAGTGTTAACTGTGTCCTCCGTCCCAAAGTTGGAGGATCGCTGTTTCAAAGAAGAAGAGTGTGTATCACAGAGGGTACAAAGTGGCAAACAGGGAATTAAACCAAGGGAGAGTTCTGGAAATACAGACACCCTGGAAGTGATCCAGAGGAGCACAAGGAGATGACCTCAAAGAGGAAATCGGGATGAACTTTTAAAATCTCAAATCTCAAGACTTTGCTCTGTAATATGAGGATGAGTGGATTCTCCTGTCTTTGTTATGATTACTGTCAGGCTGCTGCCACGTGAAGATCAGAGAGCTGCAGGCAAAACCGCTGGATGTACTTTAGATGAATAAAAAGATGGACAGAATGTTCATGTGAAGAATAAAAATGCTCCCGGTGTAAGGACAGACTCACAGTTACAAAAAAGATGCGTGAATGCTCTGGATGACCTTTGGCTTTTGTAAAACTGTATCCTCAAACAGCTCTTGGACACATGGAAAAAAATCCCTCGTTCATTATTTCCAAGCTGTTTTGTAGATTTAAAATTGGAAGAAATTGAGATAATAATCCCTGGAAGCTTAAATCACAATACTTGTGGAAAAAAAGGATCTTATTTGTGTTGATATCTGACTGAGTTATGACTCTGAGAAGGATACGTTATATCTGATGCGGAGCCGCTGCTGCAGCTGCATCTGCTGGCTGTGTAGACCAAAACAGCCCATAACTTCCTCTTTCTTTCACTTTAGCTGTTTTTGCCTCAGGTGTCTCAACGTACAGAGAGACACAGAGCAGCAGGAAATTATGGCTCAATTTTCTGTTTAATTGATTGTGACTGTCTCATTTTTGTTAAGGCGGTTCATGACTGATGGTAATTAAACGCTAATAACATTGCTCAAACTATTTCTGCCATTATAATTTTCAAACAGCCGCAATACAAGTTCACAAACTAGAAAACAAAACTTACTGTTGACTTGCTTCTGTACCTTTAAAAGGAGACTCAAGGACGGGTGCAGGTTTGAGGGCGAGGAACAGCTTTTTAGCATACTTGCTTAGGGCTCCACTCTTCTCGGTGGGCACGATGAGTTGGCGAATGAAGCGTGCCCGGTCGCGGATGTCGTAGTTCTGGTCGTATTTGGCCAAGTTGAGAACATACTGCGTCAGCAGTTTAGTCTGAGGGGTGAAGGGACACGAAAGGAAGGTGGAAGAACAGTAAAACAACACCTTATCTACTGCGTTACGTGCATGTGCAGTGTGGGAGTGTATGTAGCTGTGGATTTGTTTGAGAGGGTCTAAGAGGATAGGACTACTGCATTAGTCTTGAGCCACCTCTCGTGTCGTAATATTTTATTAGAACATAAAAAAAAGATGTGACTCACTGAAATGTGCAAACATACATGGGAATACTGTATAAGGCAAAAACAAGAAGCTCGAAAGTCAGTATTTGGTATCACTATTCAAGAAAAGTTCTCCTTGTTTCTTGAAGGACATTCAAAGCCCTTCTATGGATGTTGGCTGACCTTTGGTGCAGTTTTCTGTCACGATGAGCTCACACTGCTTCAGAAGTGCTGAGGCCCAAGCTCTAGGAAGGCCAATCCATAATTGACAATTACGAGGACACACCTGTGTGTTTTCTTATCCAGGTATGATTTTACTGTACAGGAAATGTGTTTGGTGTCCTGCTAAAAAGGACCTAAGCCATTGCAGGTCAGACAATCAGATGGTACTGCATGGTGGATCAAAGTTGACAGTCTTTTTCTGCATTCGTAATTCCATCAGTTTTAAGAAGATCTCCATCACCACTGGCTGAAATGCAGCCCCATACCATGACAGAGCCTCCATGATGTTTTACAGGTACTTGAAAGCAGTCAGAAACGAGCGCTGGACTGAAAATAAGTGGAAAAGAAATACTTCCAGAAAGCCTGGAGAACTTTTGCTGAAGACCACTTCAAAAAACGACTCTTTAGAAACAGGAATTAGGTGTTCTCAAATGACTCAAGTCTGTTTGTTAAATGAATGAACACATTTTAAACACAGACAGACTTCCTGGTATGAAACTTTCACAAAGAAAAACCAAAGGCATGTAAATATCTGGATACACTGACATGTTTCTGGTTTCATGGATTCCTGTAAGACCTCATCACGTTAAAAGAAAAAAACATAATTGGTGATAGGAGATTGGTGAAGGTTTGCAACTAGTCTGCAACTAATTTATAAGAAGACAGAGTCCCTGATTGAAAGCTTACTTGAATGATAAAGCTCAACACTTTTTTTGGAAACCATTTGAAAATTGACTCTGAATGTGACATATTTGAGTTTTCTTTAACTTGGTCTGCATTGCAGAAAAAATCTAAGAGCACTTTTAATGAAGATATGCAGCGTAATGACTGTGTGAGAGCGTCACTGGCTTTATTTCTAGACTGCAAATTTACACAGTGCATATGTGTAGGTGGCAACAATGTCCCAGGTGAGACTGGAGAAGGCAGGAAGAAGAGTGTGTGTGGACGCCACAGAGGTGTGTTTAGTGCGTTCTGTCACCTGACAGCAGCCTTGTTCACACAAACTAAATGAAAGCCAACATCATGCTCAGTCATTTATGCACAATACTGCAAGATCATTTTTAAAAACAACACGTTGGATATTGAATATAATCTCAAATGTTTCTTTTTTTGTGATGGTGATGATTTGAATCAGCAGACCTTGTTGATGTGTATTCACACTTATTATCAGGGAGAGGCAGCCAGACTATCACCATCCTGAATCCTCCCAGCTGCACCCTGCTGCTGTAAGCAATGAGCCTAATTTAATTAAAGATTAGATTTTGCCTTTACAACAGTGTCTTTGCTCACTAGCACAAATATCACTGCTGACTTGAATTTTCAAGACAAAGGGGATATTTGAGTAATTTATTCTGTGAAGTGAAATTAAATGTGTGAGTTGAAATGTTTTTATTCTGGATTAAATTCCTCTTCCTCTAAAATGTTCATACAAATGGGTCAGACTTTCCTTTCAGGTGTACCTTCTGCCACAAGTTTGTTTCTAATAAATTCAAACTTTTGGGGTTGAAACTGGTGTATTTATAACACCAAAACAAAACAACAGTCACCTTAAGGTGCTTTTATTGTAAGGTAAAGAATCTACAATAAGAGAGAAGACCCCAACAATCAGACGACCCCCTATCAGCAAGCACTTGGTGAAAGTGAGAAGGAAAAACTCCCTTTTAACAGGGAGAAACCTGAAGAAGAACCAGGCTCAGGGCAGGGCAGCCATTTGTTGTGTTGTTGTGACCAATTTGTGGGTGAGGGAAGGGAGACAACAAAAGGACAGCCATAAATACTAGTGACAGAAAAACATGCCATTCCCACCTGTTTGGAGTTGGTCAGATATAGCTTGGCTGCCAAATTGATGATCTGAAGCTTCACAATGTCCTCTTCATTAGTGAATGACTTGGCCATCTTCCTTAGAACATCTGGGGCGATCTTAGGTACATGCTCACAGTATTCTCCAATCAGCCACAGGATACTTGCCCGTGCCATTGGCACCTGAGAACACAGGTTGATAGCAAACTAACACTGCTACTACAGAGGGATATGACTGGCAGAAACAGGTTTACCGTCAATGTAAACGGTGGTTCAAGAGCCCGAGTCAATTAGTGAACACTTAGTTGACACCTGGTTTATAATAATAGATACTGAATGAGGCATTGAGGTAAGCTACCATCTGCAGGTCATGAAAGAGACTCTTACCTGAATGTTGTCGGTCAGTTTCGCCATGTGCTTTATGATGTCGCTGTGCTTCTCCGGCTGCATCTGCAGCAGCTTCTTGATAACAACCACTGACTCGGCAACCACCAACTCTGCACAAAAGAAAGAAGAGTCACTCGTTGAAATCAGAAATGAACAATAAATACATACTTTTAAACATCACTACTGCTCCGAGTCAATGTGTGGAAAGTATTCAGCATTCATTTACCAGTTCATTCACACTAGAAATTCACACTGTTCACTTCATTCTGTATATTTGTTCAACTGTCATGACATTAAGACATGACCAAGACAACCTGCTGAAGTTAAAAAACGAGCAATGCAGTGAGGAAGAAAGGTGATTTAAATGATTTTGAACGTGGTATGGGTCTTGATGCCAGACGTGCTGGTTTGAGTATCAGAAAGTGCTGATCCGCTGGGATTTTCCTGCATAACCAGTAACCTATAACCAAGTTACGCTGAATGCATAACACAGATGGGCTACAGCAGCTTCAGACCACAGCAGGTGACTGTACTGACACCCAAGAACAAGAAACTGAAGCTGTAATTCACACGGGATAAAACTGGACAATAGAAGAGTGGAAAAATGTTGCCTGGGCCGATGACTCTCCATTAATGAAACAACATTCAACAACAATCAGAGCATGAAAAATAACATGAAAGCACAGATTCAACCTGCCTTGTTCAGGATCCTGGTGGTAAAATGGTGTTGGGGGATATTTTCTCGACACATTTTAATCCCCTTAGTATCAACTGAGCACCATTTAAATGCCACATCCTACCTGATTATTGTTGCTGGCCATGTCTACCACTTTCATGACCACAGTGTACCCATCTCCTGATGGCTGCTTCCAGCAGGATAACATGCCATCACACACATCAAACAATCTCAAACTCATATCTAGAACATGAGAACGAGTTCACCGTACTCCACAGTCATCAGGTCTCGATCTATTTGATTAGATTTTTTGGAATGTATTTTTCTCTTTTTACTTTTAAGTCTTGTTTTTGATGTTATTTTGCCATCTGTTCATACAATATGTACAGTTTAAAGAGTGTCTTATACTAACAAATAAAAAGACTCACCATCTCGGTTGGAGAGCAGCTGCACAAGACCGTTCAGACATGTGTCCCTCACCTCGCTGATGTTGGTAGCACAGCGACCAATGGCTTGGATTGTTGCAGCCACAAAGTCTTTATCCATGCTTTTAATATATGTCTGCCAGAAAAAAGCAGCCACTCTGCATATTAATTCATACAGGAAGACAAAGTTGGTTGCTGACTGACTGCTCTTCCTAAAACATGACTTATATTTTTTAATTGTACCTGAAATTCTCTGAGGATGGTGGAAATGTTTGTCTCGTTGGCCAGATTGGTTAGAACCTCCAGCTGCAAATAACAATAATAAGAATCCATCATGTTCTCATATCTCCACAAACTGCTAAAAACTTCTGACCATCTTCAAAAAAAGAGAACAGAAAGCAACCTTTAGGACTTTGATCTGAGTTGGATCTGTTGAGCGGATGTAGAAACTCTTCAGATATGGTTCAAACATCCCCTGTGACACACAAAGACAGGAAGAACCTCCGTGAAGCTTCGTTAGAATAAAAATACCATTTAAACACATAAATATAAAACAGAAGAAAACAGAAACACCAGCTTTAGCTCACCCGTCTCTTAATGGACATTGTTGCCACGTTCTGAAGAACAACATACTGGACTTCACTAAAAGAAGAAGACACAGAGTAAGTAGCGATCGAGGATTATTATCCTGAAAACTGGTAATTATTTTGCTGTCAGAAGAAAACAAAATTTTTGTCTGAGACAGGCTAAGAAGCGAGGGACAAGGAGGAGCTTTCAGGAGGTCTCTAAAAAAATGACAATATGCAATCCTGATTCTTTTTTATCATCATTTCAACATCCTCATGACTTTTCTGTCACTGATCATGACTGAAATCACACCATCACAGACGCAGGACGCATGCATCAAGTGCATCGGCCATTAAATTGTTCCCCTGTTGTTATTTAACCCACTTTAGTGCCTTATTTGGGACGTCTCTCCATCAATACATGGCACTTTAAACAAATGAATTGTATTCTTTACCTGCATCTCTCAGCTTTTAAGTGATTGATAGAGTTTTTAGATTTTACATGGACCTGCTCTGACTTGTTCTTCTTCCCTTGGTATGTCATTACAAAAAACAAAAACAAACAAAACTCTTCTGCAGCTGTATCAAGGAAATCATTAGTATTAAGAGAAGTATTAAATTTCACCACGATTCATAAAGATGTTATTCTCACTTATAATTGAAACTGCTTGCAGTGCTTAGCCGCCAGAGTGCTAACAGCTGAATTTCTAGCTTTAAGGCAGAACAAGTGGCATCTCTACGAGTTGTGTTTTCTGTTTATTTTAACTTTTTTTTTGTCCGATCTGTCAGAAAGAACATATTGTTATTGCTAGTAACAGCTTCAACATCTGGATTTCAAAATTAAAAATGTTGAGGGTAATGTGACCTAGCTTACTTTTTCAAGCAATAATTCTTAATCTTATGCAAAAACTAAAAGAATTCCAAGAGACGTTTCACAATTGGCCTCTACTTGAAACTTCTGGCACGTTTGTAGCTACCCCTGTACGCCACAAAACGTAGCAAGTACAAATGTTTTAAAAACATTCCTGTTAAACATCAGCGCATTATTATTTAAGGCAGTAAATCCATGTGGTTATTATGCGAGCCCGGACGCCACAGAGTCAATAGCAATAAGTCTAATGAAAGATAAGGTATGGTACAATGAATTTTGGACGACTCTCCCACAGAGAGATGCTGGTGTTTGGTCGCTGCTGATTGATGATCCCATTACAACACACCCTGAGCCACAGGACCACTTGTGCAATAAAAAGCTGACAGTGTGCAGGACTTACAGGCAACAGGCCACCGATGTGCGATCATCACTCCTCATGGTTTATGAGTTCATGCTTACTTCAGCTTCACTGGGCTCCCTGTTTAATTTTACTTTCCGCTTCTAGGCATCAGCGATCCATTTTATTACGCTCACTTGTTATTTTGTTGTCATACTGTTTTCCACTTTGCTGAGTTTTGTGGTTGTTAAATCTTTTTTCCCCTCCCATTTAGCTGTGTATTTTTTCGACATTTCAACTTGTTTCCTGTTACTTTCTCCAGAGGGGAGGGTGTTTTAATTTTGGAAAATGGCGATACAGTGATTTGAAAGCAATTTATTTTGAAATTATAGACTGTAAAGCTCACCTGTGGCTCCTCAGGAGACGGACCAGGGCCTTGGCAATCACACCAACCTCCGCTTTAGGGGCCAGATGGAAATACAGCTGAGCCACAGCCATCACCACCTGGATTGTGTAAAGAATGAGAAAACAGAAACTTTTAAGTCTCACACAGTGACATAACCTCCCAATGTAAAAAAAAGAAAGAGGTGTAATGGTGAGTGTTGGGCCATTAATGAGTTTTGTTCTCTATTGAAAATTCATTCATTTTCAGCAGTTAATTACCAAGGCATCACTACCTTATGCTTATGTTGCACTGGAGATGACGAATGTGTTTGGATTTATTCTGCTCATGTGTTAAATATACATGAACAAACTAAAGCAAATACAGATTTGCTCTCTATTTACTGCTCTAGCAGTAAAAAGTTCATTCAAGAGGCAGGAGTTTTAAGATGCTCAATATGCATTGGAAACAGTTCTTACAAAGCAGAATTAATTGTGTAGATCCAATGCAGCATGTTAAAAAAACCAAAAGCGCATATGCACTGGAATGCTGACTGGTTGAAAAGTGGGCCTGAATAGGAAATGGAGCAATATTGGAGTTCCCCATGAAGACGACAAAGTACAAAAAAGCTCAAAAAGCAGCATGAGAAGCACCAAGAGCAGTGGACAGCTTTAATTGTTTCACTTTATGACAATGTTTCCTATGTTTTCACTCCTGTATGGTGACCCTGAGAGTTCAAATGCACGGAAACTTAAGAAAACACCAGCAAATAGAAAAATGCTGCGAAACCACAGAAAACACAACCAAAACTGAATAACAAACATTGGCTGTAGAAAAAACACAAAAAGGTTTTTGAATGTTTGTTATTACCCGTTTACTGTTAGCCTGTCACTTTCACAGCTGTTCCCAAAAAACACTCCTTATATGTTTTGTGAGGTTTTTTTGTGACATTTTGTGGCATTTGTTCTGTTTACATTGAGTTTTATTCTAATTGTGTCGCAGACATCATCATTTATTCCACATATTTTTAACAATGAGTCCTGTTGACTCGACAACATGTAGACAATGGCTGGATCACACAGGACCAACGCACAACCACGCTAGTCTTTTGAGAGAAAATAATGTTTGAGGCGTTCATAGGTATGGTTGATTTCATGTGTAATTCACAAAACTTGCTCTGTTTTTAGTTAGTTTCATATCAAGCTCAAATGTTAATAGATTCTATAGTTCAGCATTAAATATCAGCTGTAAACTGCATGTCACAAACATTACTTTGCGGACCTGATTCTCCTCCTTATATTTCGTGGTTTGAGTTCTCACCTCTTACACATGCTGATAATCCTTTTTTTTTTTACACCCAAACCCAGTTCGTGTTGGTGCAATGCGTTAGTAAATCTGGCCCTAAACCCTTTACAGGATGCTTCCTCATCAGTCAGTCACTTCAGCCACCTCTAAACAAGAACTCTGAACAATGTTGGGAGAATCAGGTCAGGGTATTGTCCTTGTCCTTTCTTATATGTAGCACACAGCAGGAGACAACTGGAAATGTTCTATTTGTTTCAAGAAAGGGTAGACACATGGGTAGACACCTGAATCTCAGTTGATATTCATGAAAGAAGTTTGAATTGACACAGACCATTTCTGATTGTTTACTGGTAAATTTATGGGCTGTAAAGAGATGCAGAGCTGAAAAAAATGATAGTCTGTAGGTTTGTCACCATGAGACTAAGCTTCAATGCTGGAAACTTTAAAGTAAAAAAGACCAGGTTGTTGGTCTGCATCAAAGTCAGAGCAGTCAGACTGGAACCAATGACACTTATTCATACCTTCATCACCTCTACACTGGACTACTGTAATTCTCTCTATTTGGGTCTTCAACACTCGTCTCTCCATCGCTTGCACTTAGTCCGCTTGCTGCTGCGCGTCTTTTAACAGGTGTTAGACTGTATGAACACATCACTCCAGTTTTAGCAAATTTACACTGACTCCCTGTAAAATATTGTATTAATTTTAAGATTCTTTTACATACTTTTAAATAATATGGCGCCTAGTTATTTAAATGAATTCCTCAACATGTATGACCCCAAAGGAGCACTGAGATCATCTAGTCAGATGCTTTTAGCACAACCAAGGTCTCGATTGAAACATAGAGGAGATCGGGCCTTCGCAGTAGCAGCACCCAGACTCTGCAATAATCTGCCGGAGGAGACTCGTACTTCAGAGTCTATTCAGTCTTTTAAATCGCATCTTAAAACTCACTTTTTTACTTTGGCTTTTAATTCAAGTTCAGTATGAGTACCATCAGGCCTGTTTTATGTTTTTATTGTTAATTCACTGCCTTCTTATTTATCTATATTTGTTTCTCTATTTTTTTTTCTTGTTTTTAACCAATTGTGAAGCACTTTGGTCAACTCTGTTGTTTTTGAATGTGCTATACAAAGACATTTTGAATTGAACTGAATTTGAATTGACTGTAGAAAACTTTATATACAGTCATTGGTTGGAACTGATACCTGCAAATATGCAACTGTATGAAGTCATCACTGGAAAAGGAAACTATTTGGTTTTCCATTTCATTGGTTTGATGCAAAGCAGGTAACCACATAAAGAGCAATTACAGCTCCATGATTGACTTTTCCACTTCATGCAAGATAAGCGAACACTTGTTGGCTCAGGAATGGGAAAAGTGTTTCATATTTTATTTCACCACAAGAAACCAGCTCGCCTACAGCAATACAAAGGTTGGATAATGTGTGTGACGGCAGAATTTCACAATATCTAACATGGGTCAAAACAGGCTACTCAAGGTGACCACAGCAGCACTAATGCATTGTGATGCTTTATTAATTTCCTTGGGGAAATTGCCCTCATTTTTGAGCAAGAGGTCAGCTCAGATTAAATGCTGTACACAAGGACACTTACCATTAAAATGCTTAAGTGTCAGAGGCTTTATAAGTTGAATGAAGACCTCATCTACTCATTAAGAAATGATTTTAGAGGGCACAGCCACTTTCCATGGTAGTGAGTCAATAGACTGAGTTTTACTGCAGGAATGTGTGTGTATAATTCAAAAGAGCAGAGGTCTCACAGCTGCGTTGCGGCTCTGCAGGAGCGGTTTGGTATTCCTTAGTAGCAGTCGGTGGTCTGGATCCATCACATATGGCTTCCTCTTAGCCATGGCAGCAGCCTCGGCCTTCTTCTCCTTCTCCTCTTCGTCTTCATCCTCATCTTCATCTGAGCCGTAGAAGGTCTTATCGCCGCTGCCTCCCTCCTCCAGCAGGGACTCCTGCAGAGAAAGTGATTCTTGAGGAGTGCTTTCAAGTTATAATAAAATTTTCACTGCAAGATGCAAGTAGATGTATACTTAAGAGTTCTGCTGTCTCATCCTTCCCAATTCAAGTGTTTAATCCTAACTTCTATGGCCACTGTAGGACTAATGTGTCAGTTAAGAGAGATAAAAAGCATTAAATTTACACCCCTTAATGGCTGTGGCCAGCCGGCATGATCTGATATTGTTTCGATCACATCTTCATCTGCCCCAGAGTTTTCGTGTATCTCTAGAAGGCTGTCAGCCCACGCTTTACCTTAGCTGTCAATGCTGTGTGAGAGGTGTCTGCATCTATTTAATCTGGAAAAGGCTATATAACTTTGTGAAAGGAGTTTAAGGTCAATAAGTCAGAGAAGCTCCCGTCTGACCGATGACAGTGATACTGGGTTGAATTGTTAAGGATACTTGAACTTTTCTGTGTGAAAGACTGCTGTTTTTGCTACTGTTAACCTGTTAGCCTCTGTTAGATACTGTTAGCTGCTGTTATCCGGTGTTAGTAAAACTGTTGTTGTAGTGGACACAATTTTTGGGACCCTGATGCTTTAGGGAATAAACTCATACAATGTGAGAATGTAATCAAACTGTTTATCAGATGTATATTGAGCTTCAAATGTATCAGTCTGATTTTTATGATACTCAAGCTTATCATTAGCTACCATTATGTTAGCTTAAAACTAGCTGCTGTTGCTCTTTAGCTGGCTCTTTTCGTCTGTTGACTGCTTATGTTATACTTGAGCCCTCAGTTCATCATCTGTATGCTTTTAGCTCCTCCTCTCTTTATCCTCCATTTAAGCCAACTTTCTGCTGATTGGCTGCCCCTTGCAAAAACATGGTTTGCTCTCATCGATATCACAACGAGGCAAGAGCAGAGAATGTGTCTGAAACTGAGCTCAAAGAGCAGTCTGGGGTTTTGGCTCACATGGATTACTTGGACCTTACATGAAACTTCAGCCATGTTTAACCTTCGAGCGACCAAATGTCTTCTTGTTAGAATGGTTTCATTAAATACTTTTATTTTTATATCTTCTTCTTAAGTGAGTTTGTACTGAACCTACGCTGTTTCCTACGCTGTTTCCACTCTCAGCCTCCACCACTCTCAGCACTGGAGCCCCCCAGGGGTGTGTTCTGAGCCCCCTGCTGTACTCTTTGTACACATATGACTGTGTGGCCACTACCAGCTCCACCACCATCATCAAGTTTGCTGACGACACCGTCGTGGTGGGCCTGATCTCTGATAACAACGAGACGGCCTACCTGAAGGAGATTAGGAATCTGGAGAACTGGTGCCAGAGGAACAACCTCCTTCTAAACGTCAGTAAGACAAAGGAGCTGATAGTGGACTTCAGCACTAAGCAGGAGAGGAACTACCAGACCCCCGTCATCAACGAGTGCCCAGTGGAGAGAGTGGACAGCTTCAAATACCTCGGAGTTCACATCACGCAGGACCTGTCATGGTCCTGTCACATCAACACCGTGGTGAAAAAGGCCCGACAGCGTCTCTACCACCTCAGACGCTTGAGAGACTTCCAACTGCCCTCCAAGGTGCTCAGGAACTTTTACTCGTGCACCATAGAGAGCATCCTGGCGGGAAACATCTTAACCTGGTTCGGGAACAGCACCATGCAGGACAGACGAGCTCTACAGAGGGTTGTGCGGTCAGCTGAGCGCACCATCCGCTCCGAGCTCCCTGACCTGCACTCAATCTACAGCAGGCGGTGCTGGACCAAGGCCAGGAAGATCGTGAAGGACCTCAGCCATCCCAACAACAGACTGTTCTCTCTGTTGAGGTCAGGAAAGCGATTCCGCTCCCTGAAGACCAACACAGAGAGACTGAGGAGGAGCTTCTTCCCGCAGGCGATACGGTCTCTCAATCACACCACCACACAGTACTGACCCACACATATAGTTCTTACACACACACTGGACTTTCTGGACTTTGGTTTTGCACAACACTGGTCACTATATTCTTCATTTCCGGTTAATACTTGTACAGCTGCTGTTATTGTGTATATATTTATTTATATTTAGATTTCTTCATACATTCTTATATAGTTCTATATTGTGTATTGTGTATTTTGTTGTACAGTTATTTTATTTTCAACTTTAATTTATATATTTATCTTTATCTTATTCTTCCCAGTTAAATTTACCCTTCATTCTAATTTGTGTTGTACAGTTATTTCATTTTTAACCTTAATTTATATTTTATTCCTTCCTAGTTAAATTTACCCTTTTTAATTTTTTCATATTTATTTCCTATCTTATTCATAGCCTTTTCCTTTTTTGTTCTCTTTAGGTCACGAGCAGTTGTCCAAGCATTTCACTACATATCGTACTGTGTATGACTGTGTACGTGACAAATAAAATTTGAATTTGAATTTTATATATGAGACATATTTCAAGATATTCTAATGACACCCAATTTGGTTTTTAATGTTTTTTATGTTAGGACTTAGAAAATGTAAATGATATAAGACAAATTATATTATTTAGACATACCTTGCATGTTATCTCTTGCAAAACAAACCATCTGCATTTCAATAACACTTTAAATCTTGAGTTCCGTTTGAGTGAATTATATATGCAATATGCAAATATACAGTAGAAAAACTACACTGATCAACAACAAGTCATGGTCGGGGTGTTTTTTTCCCTACTTTATTGTCTCCATTTAAACCTAAATCTAAACAATTCAATGCCAATATAAATTTTATAGCTGCAGATATAATTATACAGCTGGTTTGGTAGTCCACGATCTCATCGCTGCACTTTGCAGATGATGTGGTCTTTCTGGCCTCATAAAGAACTGATCTCAGTTCAATTTATTTATATAATGTCTATTGCCGCACGGTGCTTTATATTATAAGGTTTTAATAGAGAGCAACCCCCACAAGATAATTCTTCACGAGCAAGCAGCTGGCAACAACTCCCTTTAACAATAAGAAACCTCTGCCAGACCCAAACTCAGGGAGGAGCAGCCACCAGGTTTGTGTGACATACATATCAGTCTTGTTCACAAGTCGGGAACAAAGCTTAGCAATAGAGTGTGGAGCCCTAGTCTCTATCATTCAGGAGACTAGAGGACTCAGACTAGAGGGACTAGTCCTCCACACTGAAAGGAGCCAGTTGAGGTGTTTTGGACATATCCTACTGTGAGGAGGCCCACGATATGCTGGACAGATTATATCTCTTGGCTTTGGCTTTAGTAATGCTTCAGTGTCCTCTCAGAAGAGCTGGAGGAGGTGGCCGGGAAAAGGAAGGTCTGGATGTCTATGCTTAGACTGCTCCTGCTGCGACCCAGAAAAACAGCAGAAAATTGGATGGATGGATAATAGGTCCTTTTTAAATCGTCTATGAAAGTCATGAAATGGAGAAAAAGGAGCGCAGTGTGGAAAAATGTCCTTATTGTAAAATGGCTGCAGCACATTTATGGGTAATTACTACAATAGCAATGTTGTGGAAAAAAATTGTTCCATTTGGGCCTAGTCACTTTTGACAAAAATAAGTCAACAGGTGTGTTTATAAAAACTGATAAATATACTGAAATCAGGTGGCAGTGAGAGAGGAAAAGAAATGACAGGATGATTGTACCACTGCACAGTCACAGTAGTAGCTAATGTACCTATACACCTCTGCTGCACCGTAGTCACCCAATATGTGATTCATATGCAAATTAGAAAGTAGTGACAAAACATAATGGCTAAACTTATTTCTAGGGTTGTAAGTTTGCGTGGAGCGTTGTAACAGGCAGTGATGAAGCCGGTGATATTTTGTTTATATTATATGGTAAAAAAAAATAAAAAAATTGTTTATATTATGTACTAAAATTCATCGATACAAGTAGAGTCTGCATGTTAGGTGTTACTGCTCCTCAGTATAAATTCACGTTTCTGTAACACACAAATTAGTAATGAAAGTATTCGATGAGACTCTAACCTATGAATCTCTTATTTTACCTGTTCAAGTGTGAACATCTGCTGCTTCTGTGTTTCTTACTTCACTCTCAGTTAAATAAAAACTAAAGACTGTCAGACTGAGGAATTGGTTAACCCAAGTGCAAGCAGAAAACTTGATGTATTTACAGAGAGTGAAAAAAGGCCACAAAAGGCTGTACAACAATGAAAAGAAAATGAACATCTCAAAATGGTCAATAAGATTAAATCCCCTAAACTGAGAGCGTCAACGACAGAACGCATGGCAATCTGACAAAGACAGACTAAACATACACTAAGAGGAAAGGATAATAAGGATTAGATGAATCAGACTTTTTAAATTCTCGACCGTGATCTCATGAACTCTTCCAATGAAGTCAAGTCAACGTGATTAGGAAAAGGAGGTAGAAGATTGGAAAGAGCAAAGTTGGAAATTGGAAATTTTTTGGACTGCTCTTCAGTTACTCACCTGCACCTTCAGAATACATTTGCACAAGGAAGCAAGCTTAGGTTAGGTAAGGAACACTTGAACCAAGTAGGGTGGGAACAGATCGAAAGCGGGAAGTCACAACATAGAAAACCACATTCAAAAAGTGAAAGACGGACAAGGAAAAAACTCACATAGAACCGAGAATAACCAAGGATAATAAGAACAGTTTCACATTAGTCTATATGTTACTCATCAAAAATGTAACAGCTGTTGGCCTGCTTGCTTTCTCGTGCTGTGTGTTGCTTACTTACATTGATGTTTGGGTTGAGAAACTGCGTTCTGGCGTAGCGGGTTAGCATGTTGATGATGACGACCTGCCCCCACTCCTCAACATCAATCAAGAGATTACACAGCTTCCTGTAGTTCTTGTGGATTAGATCAATGCGCTCCGGACACACCTCTTCAAAAGCCATCACAACGCTTCCTGCCACCAACTGCAGTGCATTTCAGACCACACACATTAAGATAAAGTTCATGAATCTTCCTTTAGGAGGTTACAAGTTAGCCCTGTGAATTTTAACAATATCCATGCATTGTACAATTAAATCTTCAACGGTACAAAAAACCTGTAACTACTGACTGACTTCTGCAGTCTGTTTCTGGTTTTGTTGCATTTCCCAGAGAAAGAGCTAATGCAAAAACTGCAAGGTGAAAAAGGAGACTGGTTAAACAAATGATAAGCCTTGAAACAACCGGGGCATTAAACGCAATCTGGTGCTGTGCACAGCAGCTGGTCTCTGATATTTTGTGCACTGTGTGGTTTGCAAAATTGTATTTTTCTTTGCTGGAAATAAAATCTGGAGAAAACACTGAATCAACAATGAGAAGAGAGGAAAAACATACCGTGGTTTTGTCAGCGAGGAGTTTCTCTATGACTTCAATCAGCTGGTCTTTTTGTTCAGGATCCAAACTGAGAGGAGAGAAGAATAAATCAGTAAAAATGCATGAAAAATTGTTCCAGGAACTGTAAGTAATCATCCTCAAGGGTATAAAGAAAATGGATTTTACTGCTAGAGCAGCAATGGGTTCTCAGGAGTCTATTTTTTACTGCTAAAGTTTTACAGTTGCAGCAAGTCATATGAACATTTGATCTAGCAGGCCTAGTAGTTCTCAGACTGGGAATCAAGGCTCCCACAAAGAAAAAACAACAAAGAATTCATAAAAACTGTGTTTTTCTCTATCAAATTTATATATTTCCTACTGTGTTAAAGTTTGTAAAAAAGAGAAATGGTCATATGAAAAATAAAGTTTCAATAGGACTGTACGCAGTCCTGTAAAAAAAACTAAGCACACTCTTACTGCTTCCACTGGAATTAAGAGGGTAAGTAGCAGACAGGTGCGGCTAATCAAATGCACTTGATGAATTATGACCACCTCCATAAAAGCAGACAAGTTGTTAGTTTGCTGGTCTGGAGAATTCAGATGTATGTTAACACAATATTGAAATCCACCCCAGAAAATTTGTTCTCTTTTGTATGAATGTCTGTTTGGGCTCCTAAAAAACAAGATGCTACATCTCAAAGGGTTTATCCTGATACAATAAAGCCGTGCAATGCTCAGAGAAGTTGCTAAAATCCCAAGACTACACCGGAACTGTTAGGCATGCTGGTGAAGAGGTGATGATTTGGGTTTGTTTTGCAGCCACCAGACTTGCAGCACTTTCCAGTTGACCATTTACTTCTCTGTATATCAACGTATTTTATAGTCAGTTATGAGGCCATCTGACTAACAGCAAACTCTTGTCCCAAATTGGACCATGAACTTGGAAAATGAGCCCAAATACACCAGAAAATCAGAATGAGTGACAAAGATAAGAATCAAGGTGTTGCAATGACCCAGTAAAGTCCAGATCTCAACCCAGTTCAAATTTAGTGGTGAGACCTTAGGAGAGCTGTGGATAAATAACCAAAACTTTATAATGACTGTGAGAAAAAAATATGATCATTAGTCATTATAATAACTGATACACTAAGAGCTAGCAACTCAATAAATCATGCTAACTTTGTTTTATAAACCTAAAACTGTCCTTTTGGGTTCGTACCTGTATAGTTTAGGGATTGCATGTGCTGCGGTCTTCCTGACATACGGAGACATATCCGAAGCAGCTTCTTTGATGGCCAACATCATTATTGGAACGATGATTGTTACTCTTATGCTGGAGAGGACTCGCAGGGCGCTGGCTCTGATCAGCTGGTTCGGATCCTGGAGAAGTACAAAGTGGTGGAAAAATACACTTTTAGAGGTGGTGAAATGTTGCATTTTGTTCATCGCAAAATAGTAATAAAATCTAAAGGAGCAATCTGTAGTTATGCTAGCAGCTCTGTGGTGCTGTTCCCGGGGCTAGTAGTTCCTGCAGTTTTATGCTAAACTCAGGATGCTAACATGATCACAATGAATAATATAAAGGTCAGTCAGTAATGAAATACAACACTGTTAAGTAAAGTAGCTTACCACTTTTAGGAAATTAGCACTAAAACACAGCACTGCCATCGCTGGTTCTAATATAAAATGTTTTTTAAATTTTATTTATTTGGTCGTGATTTCAGGCCAATTTATCCAGTAATTCCAGATATTTAAATCAATTCATTTTCATTTCATTTATATAGCGCAAAATCACTACAACAGTTGCCTCAAGGCACTTTATTTTGTAAGGTAAAAACCCTACAATAATACAAGGAAAACAGAAAGCCCCAACAATCATATGACCACTATGAGAAAGCGCTTTGGTGACAGTGGGAAGGAAAAACTCCCCTTTAAGAGGAAGAAACTGCACAAAGAATCAGGCTCAGTGAGGGGCGACCATCTGCTGTGGCCAGTTGGGGGTAAGTGGATGAAGACAGCAGAGAGACATGGTGTGAAAGAGAACAATTAAATTAGTGCTGTCAGTGTTAAACTCGTTAAAATGACGTTAACGCCATAACCGCATTAAATCTCCGTTAGTGAGTTAGCGCGGATCGCCCCGTGCATGGGGCTGTATGGTGCTAACGCGTTAACGAACTAACCGCGCTAACGCGTTAATTTAAGCAATCAATTCAGTTTCATTTAAGCTTTTTTTGTCCAAATGTTGTAAACAAGTTAGGCTTTTAGAGCCATTCACTCATAGTTAACGAGGACTATCGTGCAAGCTAGGTGAATTGCAGCTAATTTTTGTATAATATGAAGACGAGGCTTTAGAAAAATGGTTTATATTATCTCAAATCTAAAAAATTGTCACATATATAAACTGCTGTACCTTCAGACCTCGCTGAAACGTGGAAATTGAAAGCAGAGCAAGATCCTGCTGCTCCTCAGCGTAACGCACCAAGTAAACATAGACCAGCTTCTTCACCTGGAAAGACGAACAGTAAGAGGGAAAGAAGAAACAAATGTAATCGTTTAAATTTTAACAATTTCATCCAACCTATGTGTATTAGCTTAATTATTTTCACTGAGATGAGTCCAGTAAGGCACAGTTATTAAAACATGCAAAAGTGGAGAAGGAAATTGCAATTTTGTTTATATGAGATAAAACTGCACTCCACGGAGGTTTGGAAAATGTGATAAGATAATAGGAAGGAAAATGAAGAGTGCAGAGCCTGTAGCACATGAAGCAACATGAGACTAGGTTCATTACCAACCTCTATGTTTTTACAAGCCACGTTTTTCACCACAGCGGGGAAGAGATCTGATGCATTTTTACCTCGGGCAATCATCTGCAGAGAAAAGACGCATCCAAAAAGCATAACAAAGATTTCACAAGATGGCATTTTTCAAGCATTTCAATTGTTGGCAAGAAAAAATACATTTTTTATGTTTTATTTTATCTTTTGATGCTTTTTTTTGTGCTCTTGGCCCGGCAGGAATGATGAATGAAAAGATGGGTGTGGAGCCTCAGAAGTAGAAATCTGACAGAGTATGAATATTTAACAGCTGACTGCACAGTTTGCATCTCTTATCACAGTAGTTAAATCATTGGAGGCAGCCTTTGTCTTATGGCTCAGAGCACAGTTTTATAAAATGACTGCATTTTGACAATAATACCATGAGATTAATCGCCAGTTTTGGTATAGAGAGCATGCTTCTGGCCTTTTCTTAGTCTCAGAATAAGTAAAACATTATGCATTGTATGTTTTGCATTTAAAGGTTTGACCTTGTGCACCTGTGTACCCGCTGATCAGTGAAATCTCAAGGGGGGGAAATCTGCCCCTTTCTGCAATGTTAATGTTCCAGCTAGCCACTTACTTTAGTTAAAAAATAAAATAAAGATTTCCAGGTTTTTATGTGAATCTACACCCACTGGCCACTTCATTAGGCCAATGAGTTAACTATTCATCAGCTCGTTACAGCATCAGTGACATCATCAGACAAGATCAGTTAAATAATAACTAAAGTAATTTTTTAAAAATTATGGTCATTATTAGAGACAGAAAGGAGGATTATGGGTATGCTCACTGGCTAATCAGATGTCAGCTGTGTGCCTTGGTTTCACAGTTAACACTACCTGTTGCTAATCATCAAGATGGAGACTGCAAAGACACTCAGCTCAGCTCAAGGCTTCAAAATTGAAGTAATGACAGACATGGTGGCTATGAGGATCTTTTGTTTATCGTCCACAGTAAACGTGACTTATTTTTGTATATATTTATTTTGTTTTGTATATATCCCTGTTGACTGTACGTTTTTCTCCTGTTTGCTATTTATTCCTGTTGTCTACTATTTATATTGTATTGCGGCAAAGTTGGTGTGGAGCACCCACAATTTCATTGTACATATACATTCTATTCTGTTCTCTGTTCTGAAATAGTGTTATACAACAGTATTATCCATGACATTTTTTAAAGCATGATAACAAACTTCATGGCTCACTCTTGATGTGATCCTAATTTCCCCACTGTGTCCATCTGATTTATACTCACAGCTACAATCCGCTTCATTGCCTCCAGCTTCAGGGAGTCTTTGTTGCTGTCCAGCATCTCTTTCAAGTCGTCATGTCTGTGGGAAGAAAACATTATAAAAATATATTTCACAGCATGGAAACCACCAAACACCCAGAATGCAACAAGAAGTACTGATATGTTTTACTTTTAAAGCTCAAAATTGATCAAAGACTACAGCTGTGACCCCAAAATTATTCTCTTTGAAGTAGGAAAGCCTCACAAAATAAAGAAACATTTGAACATAAAATACCTGGATAATTGGAACGTGGCATAATCGCTAAAACAAAATGACTTCTCAAACACAGACTGTTGATAAATGGGTAGAAACGAGTGTTAGAAATATTTTGGATGCAGCGAAGTAGAACAATACATAAAATAGAATACATTAGGTCTATCAGTATCATATACAGTTGTTTATTATTTAAATAAACAGTCTAGTGATTTTATTAGCCAAATGATGGGCCAGTGATCTGTGAATCAGCAGCTTGTTTGATAAATGATATTATTTCTTCAGCATTTTCTAATTGCAGATCGTCATATGCAAGGGTTTATCGCTGTTCTTTGGTTTTTGATTTTGATGTTGCAGTTTAAAGAACATATGATTACCACGCTAAATCAACAAAACGATGACCAAATCAAGTAAAATATTTTGTTATCACTTGCAGAGTTGAAAAGTATTACTAATTCAAAAAAATTATAATTTATCATATTTGTACTTGACCAAAAAATATAAACATAAGATTGTAAAGCAATTGTCATCTTCTCCAGTTGACTCTATATAAACTTTAATGATGATTCTTGCTATTAAACCACAAGATTTTAAACCATAGCAGAGAATGTCTACTAGCTTTTTCCTATTAACTTGTTCTTTGGGTATAAAAGCTTTTGCTGTTTTATTTTATTCAAGCGCAGTTGTACTTTGGCTAATGTTCATTTTCCACTTCAGGTTTTTAGATTACTAAACAGAAACCAAATAAAGATTTGAGGTGTTCGGATTTAGCTTGTAAAGCTAGTTTTCGATTTAGTTTTTACTACTTTTATTACTTTTGATATCAGTTTTTTACGGAGGAGGAAAAAAAAGTGGGCATGTCTTTTTTTTTTGTTTCCAGAATTTTGAGATTAAAGTCAGAATTCTGACTTAAATCTCAGAAATCTGACTCAGATTTTGGACATATCCTTTTCTTTTTTTTTTTCTTTTTTTTTTCTTTTTCTAAGAATTTTGACTTTCATCTCAGAATTTTGACTTTTTTCTCAGAATTCTGGAAAAGAAGAAAAAATAAATGTGCCCACTTTTTTTCCCAGTGGCCCTAATCCTCTTCCTTAGTTTCTGTCATCTGATACTGCAATATTTACAATTTATAATGTGTATTATATATTTTATTAACATTTGCTGCATCTAGACATAATACTATTTTTGGCTTTGCAATAAGCTCTGCTAGCATACTTGCCTCTATCACCTGTTGCATCTATTGTACAGTTTGTCCATCGTTGAGTGCCAACGAAATGCTGATACAGCAAACTGAAAACGCATTCTCTAGTTTTTATCCAGGAGCCACATGTGGATGACACGAAATTCCATCTAACTTGGACTTGGCAAAGTATATTTATTGTTTTATTGTATATTATTTTCTAACAGCTGTGCTTTGTATCTGCATACAGACTACTGTATAACAGTGCTTTGTTCTCCAGCTTTGCTCATCCATCATTACTGTCAGAAACAACAGAGCGGTCAGCTCACACAGCAGTCTGAGTAGATCTAAGCATCTCCACCCAGCTGCAAAACAAACACAAATAAACGGCAGTGACAGTTTCTACCAAACCTGCCTGTAGGAGAACCTGCAAACACTGGTTTCAGTAAGACAACACAACAATACAGACAGGAACAACTGCTGCAGCTGTCAAGATAAACACACCAGGCTAATTGAATTCTGAAATACTGATGGATGGCATTTTCATGCAACCTTAGCATTCATTCGGCTGCTTCCCCATAAATAAGATACAAAAAGACTTCACGTATTTTCATTCCACAAATACAGAAATGCATGACAACTTTGAGGAGTTGTCTATATAATACCCTCAATCATAACCACTTTAAATCAACTTGTAAGTCTTATTTTCTTTTAATAGTAACAGTGTACATATATATAAATTTGGCAGTGTTATGTGGGTATTATTCAATTTCTGCCCTTCAGCCAGCTGTTTAATTACCCACAATAACAATATGATTCAATAAAAGCAGCTTCTGAAATGTTTTCACATCTAATTATGGAAACAGTTGCACTCATACAGTAAGTTTCTTTAAATCTGACATTACTTAGCACAAAAGGAAAACTGTAAACTACTCTAAAACCACCAAACAGGACAACTCTCTCAGCAGACAGACCTTTCATTACGAATCAGGGTCTTGTCATTTGGTGGTATGGGAAAAGAAGGGTGGAGTTCAGTTGGTGGTGGGTGGAGTGATTGCTGCACATTTCCCCCAGCGGGTTTCCAAGGCAACAAAGAATGCAATAAAATGAAGTTAAGTGATTTCCCGGTTTCCCGGAGAGCCTTTGTTGCATCTGACAGTATTACCACGTGGGATCATCATCGACTCTAACAACCGAGTCCAGAGTCTCTGAAAATTATTGAGTGACTGCACACTTGTTTTAGAACAGGTGAGAGATGGGAGGCTCAGATGTGGCGAAACTGGGGTTTCCCCTCACACAAACAACCTCGCTGCTGGCATTGAGAGTATTTCTTAAAGCTTCTCTTTTAACTGAAGTATATCTGAAAAATAAAGGGATCTATATTGTATTATAGTGCTGGCTTCGAATTTGGCTAATACCCCCTAAACTGTGAGACGCAAATGTAAAATATTGTTCTTTATTTATATCACTACAACATGCAGGTTGCAATATACAGCTTCTGCTACCAAAGTTTAAATATGTTATTAGTTGTATGAGCTTTTAAAAGACATCATTACACTTCTATAATTCATGTCAGATCCATTCATCCTTCTCCAGTTCAGACTGGAGGTGGCTGGAGCCTATCCCAGCTGCAATGGGTGGTACACTCTGTAGAGGCTCACCTACATGTGAGACCCTTCAATTTAATAAATTAAATCAACAGATATTCAGTGATTACTACAGTAAGTGCATACATATTACTGATGTGCAGTTATATGTATTCTCCATATCTTATGGCATAACTGGGAAACAACCCCTCGGCTGTACTTTTCCAGCTTTCGGCTAAAGTGCCAACAAAGTTTTCGCTAGAGCTCCTTGTTGCCAGGAACAGTAAACCGCACAATCATAGACTCAGCCCATCCTTGTTGGTGCCTCATTGGCAGATTTGTATAAGGATGTATATGACTGTGTGCTCTGCATTTGAGTTACAAGTCAAAACACATTGGTCAAGTAGTACTGCAAATACTGCTAGAGCTGTAACTTCCTCAGATCTTGTCATCTTCTCCGTAAATGAAGTTGTGTCCAAAATGCTTTAAATTAAAAAAAATCAAAACATTTTCCTTCAGATTAAAATTAAAGCTATTGAGATATTGGACCCTCGCGGTTTATATAGTCTCTCAGTCATTAGACATTGGGGACCTGTCAAGTGTGCCTCACGCCCTAAGACAGCTGGGATAGACTCCAGCTCCACATGATCCTGAGCTCGAGAAGCAGTTAATAAAATGGATGGACTGCGAGATGGAGTTTTATAATTCATAACTTTAAAATTTAGCCTTATGAGGGTGTTGACATTAACCTTCAAGTGATTGAGCCATAAATTTGTACATGTGATATTTTACAAATGTAAACATTTCAGAATATCTGTTACAGGTAAATGAATCAGACCAGGCATGATGAGAGCCAGGAGAGCCTGAAAGATTCAAAAATCAAAGAATGTATGAGGAAATGATCTTAAAACAATGTTGTGATTAATTCATCCTGTGCAGTGTGAATGTATCTCCCAACACTGCATGTTATTTAAATCAGGCTCCAACCAGTGCTACAAATGACTTCCGAAAGAAGATAATCAAACTGCAGGCAGAACTTTTACTTACTCTGCTGTGAGAGTGGGAGGCTGCTGGGGTGCACGATATAATTCATCTGTTTTGGTCATGTGACAGCAGTGAATGGAGGCTTGCAGTCTGTGAGGAGGTGGCTGCTGCAGAACACAGTCGGTTTATCACGACTCTGCCCCGAGTTTAAAGTGTGTGTGCGCAGGCGTTTGTGTGTCTGTGTGCTAAGAAAAGCCTCTGCTTTTTGCTCCGCCAAGCATCAAAGTGTTAATAATTGCACTGCATTGCGAATAATATAGTTCACTCTGTCACACACTTCAAAAACCTGCACTCATCAAAGACTGTCACATTAAGACACCACAGCAAGGATTATTTTTGGATGCAAGTGCAGAACTCTTGCTGTTTTGTTTTGTTATATTTTGGTCAAAACAAACAAGAAAATAAATGAATGGATATTGCAGCCTAATGTTGATTTACAGCAGAAAGGGAAGGAAGTGGCTCATTTCATCCTTTAAAATAATGAAAATGAATCACAGCCTTTGGCTAAAACAAGTGATCATTTCTATCAACACAGCCTGAAACCTCAACTTCTACTTACTTTGATGTGGGAAAAACCTTTTTGTCTTTAAAAGTGAAAAACAGATAAAAATATTACAAGGCAAGTCTCAAAATGGTAAATGCACTGGTTCTTTTATAGTTTATTTCTGCTATAACTGAGGACTCAAACTGGCGTATAAAACAAAATGCCAACTCTTTTATTCATGTCTCATTCACCCATTTACAAACACATTGATACAGCAACATTTTCTATACCTAAGTGCTTTCTATCTAACATTTATACTCCAATGAATGCAGTGGGAGCAACTCAGGGTTCAGTATCTTGCTCAACGATACTTAAGTATACTGAAGCAGGCAGGGATCGAACCACTAACCTTCCGGTTAGTCGCTGACCTGCTCTAGCTCCTCAAAAGACATCCAACAGCTATAAAAGCGTCTAATGGCAGAATATGTACCTTATGTACAGTTATCAAGTGCTATCAGAGCACATATCAGGCCACATATGTGGTTTACCATGGCAACAGTCGGGTCATAGTGCAAACAGGTTTGTCGCAATAACTGTGTACTGTCGATAATGGTGTTTTTAAGCAAATAAATCACAAAATGTCTCAACAATGTAAATTTAAAAATACAGTAAGTCAAAGAGTAATTGTTTTTTGTATGCTTTTGTACAGTCATGGCCACAGACTCTTGTCAACTTTGGTAAAAAAAATCGAACGCTGACTCTGAATGACAGCATTATTGCAATTTCTTTTGAAAGTGAAAAATTAGATTTCATGACAGTGCAAATTTGTCTAAATGTCTAGAGTCTAAATGAAGACTTCACAGGGTATCAAAGTCATTATCCTTTATCTGGTGGGACGTACGACTGTGATTTCAAATCAGTTTGTCTAAATGTCACATATGGATATGAAGCAAATGTTAACCTCATGGTTGTGCTGAAACCAGAGGATCACCAAAGTCATTCAGATTCATCCTCTGGGAACCATCCAAGTAGTGGATGCAGAGATATTTCACTGGAAAAGTAAACCTTAACCTGCTGATGGCACGAAAGGAAAGTCAGCAAATTATTTAAGTCATTAGGATTAATCCTAGTCGAACCCAAGTCCTAGACTGTGAAGGTAAATATGTTCATATGGGAGATGAAGTTCTGTATTTTCATAACAGAAATTAACCATATATGAGACAAATTTCCACTGCTTAAATTACACATTCTTTTTACCTCTAATTAAAGCCTGTGGCTGAAGGCAAAGAGGTGGTACTTCTACTGATTGTTATCAGCAACAATTCTAGAAAACAGGAAACCAGTAAATTATGACTTAAAGACAAAGTCAACTTTAAAATTTAGCAGCCACGGTGAAACTTCCCTATCAAAGGCTCAATTTGCTTTTCCAGCTTGTGTTGCCCCCCCCCCCCCCCCCCCCGATCAGCCTAACTAATTAATAAAGTGACAGGGATTAATGTGGCCTGTTTGATGACAAACAAGCCTTTAGAAGACCTAATTAAAACTGAACCTGCACCATTCATTACATTTGCTGTGGCCAAACATTGAATGTGTCAAACAGGAATGCTCAATTATTTGCACACACACACACACACACACACACACACACACACACACACACACACACACACACACACACACACACACACACAAGAAAAAAAGAAAATTAAAAGACTATATTGAGAAACTTCAGGACAAATAAACCTCTAACTGGTTTTAGACGTCCCAGCTTGAGCTCAAAGGACCTGCAGTAATTCAATACCAGCACTAGGTTTCTCATTTCTCTGGAAACCCTGTCCTGCTGAACAACAGATGAATTTACAAACCAGCGTTGAATTATTTAGCCCAGTGTGGTACAACAGAGCTGACGGGCGGTCAGGTTACCTGCCACCATCGCCAAGAGATCAGCGGGACTCTTCCTTCTGGAAAGTCTCCATGGGATTTGGCCAGTGTTTCATGTGTTTAATGACACACTTTTAGGTGTAATGTCAGTTTGTTCATCAAGAACAGGGTGCAATAACACCAAAAGCAAAAGATATGAAAATGTATTTGCATGAATCAGCGGCGAGTGAAAGATTGAGGAGTTGCAGCTTGAATTTATAAGCAGCTGTTTTACATAAGCCGTCTCTCTTAGCAGAGCCGCGTCTTGTTTTTCCACAGTTACAGATGCAGAATTTGCCTCTTAAAGCCAACCAGAAGAGAATTTCTGTGCCTCTCCAGTCTTGTAAAATTAAAAGAAACTGCTGTAGCTGGTAGGTATGACCCAATAAAAATCTGAAAGTATAATTACATCTCCCTTGAAGAAAAAACAGCTTCTGAAGAGCGCTACACTGACTTTACATTTTAGTGGTTTGCAGTCTAATTAGTTATAGTAGCTCTATGGCCTTTAATTCATCCATCTGCATTTATACCAACCCGGTCCCCGGGGCACCATGACATGTGATAGCAGTTCCCTTCTTTTTAAAGCCAAGTCTACTCTGCACCACTGCACATGTTGCACATGTCCATGAAATGCTTCCTTATGATTCTTATAGACTTGAACCTAGATAGTGCGCTTTTATTTCATTAGTGCCTCAGTAGGAAATTAACGAGTAACTAGCTTAATAAGTAATTCCTTTAGACATTTTCTGTTTCCGCCTTTTCCAGGTCAAGCATTTTCTACTCGTCTCTTTTTTTATGTTTTTGTAAACTGAATATTTTCTGATTTGAGGCCATCAGACAAGGCCATTAGTGGAGAAAACAACCAGCAGATTGATGATGATGATGCCAATTTTCAGAAGCAGGTCTACAGTCTATTTATTCACTCTACGTACTAGCTATCTCAGAATGTGCAGTAAACTTTTTCTGCACAATACTGTGCAAAAGTATTGTCATCTCATTTGTTTATTTTTTGTGTCAAAGGAGCCAGACTTTCTTGTAATATTTTAAAGGGTTCTTAAGCAGCAGTTCTCCAGACTTTCTTCAGTTTTCCTTTGGGTATTAGCTGCTTTTGCACACATTTTTGGTCCAGTTCTTGTAACTGACAATGTTCAAGGGAATGATTTTGTTTGTTAAGCCACTTAATGCTAAATCATTTGAGCGTTAAAAAGGCACCAGGGATGAACTAGTGTTGTGTCTACATATAACAGACAAATTAGTACATTTAAGTTGTATTCTTAGGCACTTCACATTACTTGATCTATGAAAAATGCCAAAGAAAACATAGTTTGACAGTCATTAAATAGCATTACTGCACTCACAAGGTGATTTCCAAAGAACTACTATCTTAAAACTTGGTATATTTTGGTACAGTGTGCTTTCCATCTTTCCAAAAATTGAGGAAACAACTATTTACAGCAGCTGAATAATATCTGAAAGTGATGTTCTTAAGAAATAGGACAAAAAAACGGTGACATAAATATATGATATATTACACAAACTTTAAAGATCAGATCTTTAAAGAACATGAAGCTTGGATTACTGCTCAGCCAGCTAAGTGGCAAGTATGGAGAAGTATTTGAGTGAGTCAACATGGTCAGGTGACATTAAGATCAGTTCGGCTAAATCAATTAATTTTCCATGGGTGTTCCTGGAAAAGATTTCCTCCATGTTTAACCAGCAGACTAATGCCTTGCTGTAAAGCCCGTGCCATTTGTTCTACAGGACGTCTAAGCAACAGGAGGCAAACATAGTAAGTAAAGACTGGATCGGGCCGCTAACACTCACTTTTACACTGTTAAGCACCCTGTTAGCCCATTTTTGACATTTTAATCTTGTTCTCAAGTTGCATTCACTGAAATCTGCCCTGGAAGAGAAGCAGCTAAATACTCTCTTATTTAACTCTAGCACTGATGAGTTCTCATCCTACCGCAGCGGTTGAGTTTGGAAACCACCACCACCACCTCCACCACCTTCCTCCAGTGGGGCTCGTTCCTCCTGGTCACCTCCTCCTCCTCCACCTGTACCTCCAGATCGGAGGTGGCGCAGCTCATCAGGCTGGAGGGCGCTGTACCAAGCCTGCTGCCCGCTATCGGGAGTCAGCACGGGGCTCTTGTCCTCCTCCTGGCCTTGGACCTGACTTTGCACGGTCTTCACCATGTTCACCGCGTTCACCGGCAGCTGCAGCAGCTTTTGCATGGCGGTCATGTTTTAAACTTCGCCTTGACCTGTGGAACCACAGGTTGGATCACGTGGAGAGAAAAAACAAAGAAAAAAAAAAGCTGCGAGAAGATCAAAGCTTTCCGGTTAATCGGAGGAAATTCTCCTGGAGCTCCTCACACAGTTTTCATGCCACAAAGAGCAGCGTCAGCTACTCTGTTAGAAATCCTCCTTCCCTCTAAGGCTAAGTATGTGGACATTTCCTGCAAGACTGGCACAGCAAGCCTCCTCATAAATGCTCCATCCTGAGGAGAGGTTGCTGCCTATTCCCCATTAAAAATCCAGCGGTAGCTCCAGAGCTCTGTTGTATTTTTTTCTCTCGCTGTCTTCTGTTACTGCTGAGTGAAGCAGCAGACATCAGCTGCTCAGTAAATGGATGCTCGGCAGCGAGGGGCGTGGAGTTTTATCTGCCGTGACGCCTCTCCTTTCGCGACTCCTCCCTGCTGCTCATGTGGTTCCTGTTGCCGCACCAGTCACTCTCTTCCTCTTTACGCATATGTGTGTGTGTGTGTGTGTGTGTGTACAATATATTTATATCCCAGCTCACCAACAATGACACAGCCTCTCCCCACCTTTTGCCACGTTATCACTCGCTTCTCCTCGTGTGTGTCATCACTGCTCCAAATCCTCACATTAACAGCTAGAAACTGCACGTCTCCCCTCCACGCTATCACGCCGTCTATCACAGCTTCTTTTATCTGCCCTCACCTGGACTCAACGCCAGCAAGCCTTTGCAGAAATATTTCCTCCCTCCGCTCGCGCATTACGCTTAAAAACCTTCCATCCTATTCATTTTTTATAGCCATCGTTGTGCCTCTTTTTTTCTCTCATCTTACATGACTCAGCTTTCTTGGCAGTGTCGTGATGAGGACATCTCTCTCTCTCTCTCGCTATATTTCTATGTGGCTCTAAACAAAAAAAAGAAACTGCCTTGAAGCACAACTGACATAACGCGCTTCCTGTGATCTGCAGTAGCTCAGTGACAATTTGTTGACATTTGCTTAAGACTAATAAGATTTTTATCCATGATGTCATCAGGAGCAAACCCTGGGCTTGCTGCGCCGGCAGCATCTTTACAGTAAACAAAAAAACAAAAACAAATGCAGAAGATTTACAGATATCTGCAATTTGCTGTAGTTTTTTCAGAAAATACATTTGACAGTTTAACACATTTCAAACTCTGATCTCCTGATTCTCAGTTTAAAGCACTCAAAAAAGCCAAAAGCTGAACATCACATTTTTTTCTTTTAAACATCCAAATACAGTTGATTTGTGACAGCAACGACACAGCACTGCTGCTGGCTTTTCTTAACTTAGATTGTCTTTTTTTCTCTGTCTGGTCTTTAGGTGCAGTGCAGTGCTATCACACCCTCTAAATGAAGGAGGATGAGAGCAAAATTATATATGAAGACATAAATTAATAAACTCTCATATAGTCTAAAGTTGGATGATTCATATTCATGCTCTGTGTGGCCACAATGGAGATAAGGCTGGTACCTACATTGTGTTCGAGTTCGATGAAAATATTATTAACAATGTCATTACTATGCTAAATATAAGATTACAGCCAGTAGTCAAGCCTTAAAACCCAAGGAAGCACTGGTCACTACTGGCTATCACTGATATAGCACTTGTGTTGCCTGACAGTCAGTCAATTTAGGAGCTGTTTTTTAACAAATCAAACTGTGGAAAAAGACGCATGCATCCATTTTCATAGCTGCTTATCCAAATTAATTTCAAGGGGAAGAGTGAAGCCATCCCAGTCACTGATTACCTTTCTTTGTTCTGCGGGAGGAAACGGATGAACCATGAGGAAAACTACGTAAGCTCAGAAGGAACATGCAAACTCCACACAGCAATGCTCCAGTCACCAGAAGCCAAGTCAAATCCCAGAAGCCCATTCAGAGCCAGTAGTACAGTATAGTACAGACTAGTAAATGCAAACAATAATATTTAACACTGTTCAGTTTGAACAAAAACTTTAAAGACAACACTTTGTGGATATAAGGTGAGCATATTAACACAACCTGGTTGTGTTTTACAACGTCACATTTTAGGTAACTCACTTTTTTTTCTTTGTGAAGATATCATGTTCATATCTTAGTTTAACTATTTCACTCTTTCTGTCATAAAGATGGCATTTGATGACCTCCACTCAGTATACATCAATGAAAACATGGCTTGACAATAGGGCTGTTCGATATAACGATATATATCGGATGACGATATAAAAACATCTATCGTTTCATTTTACGCTATCATTTGTTTCGTGGTGTCGCAAAATAAACTGTTTACGGCAATATTTTTTCATCGTTTTGATGGACACTGTAGTGGCTATATTAAATTCTTAAAGTTCTCTCTTTCTCTTATATTTTCAATCAAATCCCGCAGTGCCAGACGTGTTCCGCTGCTGAAGCCAGTGCATGTCCAGGCCCGTCTGAAGTTTGCCAGAGAGCACATGGATGATACAGCAGAGGATTGGGAGAATGTCATGTGGTCAGATGAAACCAAAGTAGAACTTTTTGGTATAAACTCAACTCGTCGTGTTTGGAGGAAGAAGAATACTGAGTTGCATCCCAAGAACACCATACCTACTGTGAAGCATGGGGGTGGAAACATCATGCTATGGGGCTGTTTTTCTGCCAAGGGGACAGGACGACTGATCCGTGTTAAGGACAGAATGAATGGGGCCATGTATCGTGAGATTTTGAGCCAAAACCTCCTTCCATCAGTGAGAACTTTGAAGATGAAACGAGGCTGGGTCTTCCAACATGACAATGATCCAAAACACACCGCCCGGGCAACAAAGGTGTGGCTCCGTAAGAAGCATTTGAAAGTCCTGGAGTGGCCTAGCCAGTCTCCAGACCTCAACCCCATAGAAAATCTGTGGCGGGAGTTGAAAGTCCGTGTTGCTCGGCGACAACCCCAAAACATCACTGCTCTCGAGAAGATCTGCATGGAGGAATGGGCCAAAATACCAGCTACTGTGTGTGCAAACCTGGTAAAGACCTATAGTAAACGTTTGACCTCTGTTATTGCCAACAAAGGTTATGTTACAAAGTATTGAGTTGTATTTTTGTTATTGACCAAATACTTATTTTCCACCCTGATTTACGAATAAATTCTTTACAAATCCTACCATGTGGATTCATGGATTTTTTTTTCACATTCTGTCTCTCACAGTTGAAGTGTACCTCTGGTGCAAATTACTGACCTCTGTCATCATTTTAGGTGGGGGAACTTGCACAGTCGGTGGCTGACTAAATACTTTTTTGCCCCACTGTAAGACTTGACTTTCTCTGACTTTACTAGACAGATACAGTGAAGACTGACCAGGAAAGAGAGACATGCAGCAAAGGGCCACAGGTCAGACTTGAACCCAGGCCGGCAGCTCTTAACCATGTAGTATGTGGGCACCTGCACATCCAACTGAGCTAAACTGGCACCCAAAACTTTTGATTTTATTGTTTAAGAACACTGACCTACGATAATAATAAAAAAAAGAAGCCAAGGCCTTTTTCGTTAAGTCTTGCAAACAAATAGTCACCTGCATCAGTCTCTGGTCCTTTCAAAGTCATAATTTATTTGTCTTACGTGCTGAAGGACAGTGTACACTTTTAAACGGAAGAAAGCCGATCTTTTCTCTGGATGATAATATACAAAAAGATTGGCACGATCTGAGGACCGAAGCAACGTTTCACATCCAACGTGTCTCCAAGGCAACAACAGTGAAGGTCGTGTTAGTGTGCTTCCACCATTATGTTTGCAGACAAACCGGTTAACCCACCTTCACTGAGCAAATTTTGACTTCTGCACACACACACATCTCTATATCAACAATATCCAGCCTACACTGGAAAAACAGTAAAGAGGGTGGCATTTAATCACAAGTAGTTTTGCACTAATGACTAATGTTTGCCAGACAAACTCGAGACAAAACCTCCTCCTCCTCCTCCACATCCAAAGTCAGTTCAGAGCCTGAAATTCTGCCATCTATAGACACATGGCTCCCTCTGCTGGTGAATTATGGTGACGCTGAAGGCATTAGAAACTGAGCGGGGAATGTTCTTGCTTCACCCACACAGTCTTCTTATGCTTACTGCCCTTTCCATTGGAGCAACAAGTCGCCAGTCAGGGTTAACACAGATACAATATCCTCATTTCTTGTATCGTATCTTGTATCCTCAGTTCCTCTCCTTGTGCCTCTGTCCCTTTTCACCAAAGATGTGAGTAGAGGAGAAGCAGAAGAGACACGAGGAGAGAGAAACCAAGGTAACAGGGATTTAATAAATGAGACATCCTTTGCGTTGGAGCCTCATTTTAAAAGCATTGCAGAGTTTGATGCGTGGCACAACCGCATCATGAATTGTTTTATTTAAAACCCGACTACTGTTGCCGTTCACGCTATCAGATTTAATAGTGCATGTTGGAGTTTTTTATATTTAGGACCCACATGGCACAATGTGAAAGATTTACCTTTTCTAATCCAACACAGAAGCAGTTTGATCAGCTTAAATAATGGAAACATTGAAAACAAGTTATTCAATGAGTCTTCCTCTTGCAGTGGTTTGTACATTGCAGCTAGGGGTTACGACTCATGTACATGCTGCAGGTACGCTTGCCCACCCTCGATTATAGCTCCTGCAGCAAGCTTCCTCTTTCTTCTCGCCTCCAGATGCATTTTACAGATTGATAGACCCTTTAGCATGCCATACTGAGATTGATATCTAGTTCACAGGCAAAGGGACAGAGGAGGTATACGTTAGTGAAATTAGCAATGCCAATTCATTCACACTGACATTCATACTCACATCCAATTTAGGATCCAAGTGACCTAGTCTAAGCTAACATGTCTGTCTTGGATCTGTGGGAGGAAGCCAGGGGGAACCCACAGAGGCACCTGGATAAAATACAAACTCCACACAGGAAGGCCCCAGCTGGCCAGTGAATTTGAGTCCAGGATGTCTTTGCTGTGACACAACAGTGCTAACCACTGCACTAATGTGTCACCTTTGTGCTCATCATGTCCAAAATGAAAAATACTCTCAGCAGCCAGTGGTACTCTTCAGCCTCCAAGTAGATACACATAGGTATTAATTTCAAAATCCTAGGTGACTTCTTTCTTGAGTTATTGCATTCACAAGATTCTCAGAAAGCTTGACCTGTGACCTATAACCTTGAGGACAAGTTCACTGAGATGCAAACTTATCTGAGATTTTTAGCAGATACACCTATGTTATCAATTTGAAACTCCTACAGTGTGTCGTTGCTGCCCTGGCAGAATGAGAACAATACCCCATCAGGCTTTCATGGAGGGAAAAGTCGTAAAAAGCAAAAATAAAACTGTAGGAGTGCACGGTGTGTTAAATTGTCATTTCTATTGCACCGTTTAATCCCATCTCATCAGATATTTTTCACGCATGACAATTTGACTTTGCATGCTAGTGAAAAAAATTATTTTGTAAATAATAACTTTCTGAAATTTGTCTGTAGTTAAGCAGTAGTTTCAATAAAAACAAACAAAACAAACAAAGAAAAAAACTATTGTTAAATGACTAAGTGCTTTAAGCTATGAGCCTCTATAAGATGTTGTTAGCTGGTATTAGTGAAACTTTCGTTAAAGTGGATCTAACGTTGTTGGACTTGGACACTGGTGAACAAACTCAGAGAGAAAGCTGAGGAGGTAATTTAGCCATTTATATAGCGCTTATCTACTCTCATAGAGTACTCAGAGCACTCTATACAACATGCCACATTCACCCAATCACCTCCATTCATACAAGCACTTTCTTCTATAACCCTCTTTACTTTAGTGCTGTTTAGCTAACATTCACACACATTCACGCTCCGATGGATGCATTGGAGAACAACTGGGGATTAGGATATTTGGCATCACCACCAACCTTCCAATCAGTAACTGACTTGCTCTACCAACTGAGCTACAGCCACCCCCGCAATCAGCTGTGTCGAATCAAAGACACATCTAAAACCTGCAGGACACCGGCCCATGAGACCTGGAGTTCCCCCACCCCTGCTCTAATCTGCTGACAATAAGTAACTGTGATGAATACATTCTTTTTATTTTCAATTAAAAATGTGAAAAAATTACTCACTGTAACTTTAAACACTAACCTTAAATTAAATAAACATGTAGAAGGAGCTGGAGCATGCTGACCAGGAAACAGGTGTATACCATTAAATTAAAAATGGCTTAATTAACAAGTTCATTGTCTAATGTGCAATCACAGACTGCCTCTGTATAGCTGTGTGTACCTCTTTCCCTGTTTGTGTGCCCCAATAAAGGTCAAAGTTTTCCAGATTACCAGTTATTATGCCCTATGTTATTTAAAAACATTTTTAAACACATTTTTCACAGTTGTTCAGGATGCAATATTCCTGAAAAAATGCGACTCAATGTAGTTGCAGTCAGGACTGATGACTGATGATTATTTAGCTGGTTTTGCTTTGTTTGTGATGACCTCATGATGTTTTATTTTCATGTAATGTGGAACTTCCTTCCGGTCCGGGCTTGTGTGCCGCCACCAGGCTGAGCTGCTGCCGCTGTCCAGCAGGGGTGGTGCTGAAACCTTGGAGCTCAGGCCTCGTATCCCCCCTGTGACAGGCCTTTCGCATCCCACTTCACAAACATGACGTATAAACACCGTAACCTTAAAAGCCTCACACACGTGAGCAAAGAAATGTAATAACAGGAGCGAACAACAAACAGCAGCGAGCCGCACACCGCAGCCTTATAGCGGCCAAATCACAGCCCGAGACTCAGAACTAGAAAACGAAGGCGCTGCTTTCAATCACGGGCCTGTAGCAACAAAGTTCAACATGCTGTCTATTATCTATTGACGTTACAGCATACTTTATGTACGTGTTAGCGGACATAAGGCTGCCCCTCCCCCACCATAAGCTGGCCCATAACACCCCTCCCCACAATATGACAAACAGAAACAGTAACAGGCAGCACCGAGGCAGGTAGCTCGTACCTTTTGTAGTCGGAGGAGAAAATCCCTCCGCTCGCCGGATCGTGACCGTACTCCGGCTCCCCCACGCTGGACGAGCCGCCCTTCTCATCGTTAAAAGCGGAGCTGGCAGACATAGCCGTGTCTTTCAGTGTGTTTGTGTTTTTGTTCTTGTCGCTCTCAAAGAGCAGCAGCGACGGCGATTCAGTGCAGAAGGCAGCGGGATACACGGCTCTTAAAGGCGCATACACACCGCCGTTATCTGGGGGGCGGGGGGGCGGGGGGGGGTGTTATGAGGTCACGTGACTTTTCTGGATCCCCCCCGGGATATATGTGTATATATATATATATATATATATATATATATATATATATATATATATATATATATATATATATATATATATATGTGTGTGTATATTTTTTTTTTTCTTTCATACATTTTTATATAACAGGCAGTTGAAAATTTGTATTATCTCAACTATTAACTCTAGAAACCTGTTATTATCAAAACACACACACACAACTTCTTATGTGGTAGAGTATAGTAGATAGTCTTTCACCGGCCCCGTTCTCCCCTACACTGCTAAAACTAGTGGTCTCTCTCACACTCAGGCTGTACTTCCAAAATAAACTGAAATAAATCAAATGGACATAGGCTGGAAAATAAATAAAAAATGATGTGAAACCAATTCAGGAAGAAAACATTGCCATTAACTTTAAAGTTGTTGAAAAGTTCAGTGTCATGACACACAAGTGAATCTGGTTAGTCGCTCACAATCATGGTGGATTTATGACTTCAAAGTTTGACCTGATGGTAGCCTGGCTGTCCCTAACAGTATAGGACCTGCTGCATGGGGCTATTATTGTAGCAAACGCATTTGTGCCTGTGAATCTCAGTCCACATGTGTGTATTTCAATCTGTGTGAGGATTTATGTGTGGGATTGTTAGAAAATCAACCCAGCAGAGATATAATTTTTTTTCAAATTGTTGGAAAAACCAGGAATGATGATCTTCAGTATCTTGCAGTAAGTTTACACTGTCAGTTCCAGGTGCATCACTCTGGTTTCTAGCTAGAGATCAAATCCACTGACTTGTATACAGTGAGTTTGTTTTTACCTAACTGCTTCAGCTAGCTCCTTTCTGTCTGATCCTATGAAAGAGTGTACTCAGTGTGCAGCGGTGTTTGGGTACAGGCACATGCGGGGGGCTTGAGCACCTGCCCCTTTCCTGATGGATGCCCCAAGTGCCCTTTTCTTGAGGTATTTTTTTATGTGTCTGTGTACATGTGGAGCCCCGCCTGTGCCCCTCAAAAATAACATTTTAATCACAATTTTGCTAAACAAAAAGATCTGGCTTGTATCAGTCACATGACAACCATTAACCAATGCTCACCCTTGACAGCAGAGCGTGCTAGTATTACTTTATTTTTTCATTCTCATTACTTTATTGTTATAGCACTAGGAATAAATAACAAGAGAAGGATTCTGGATCAGCACCATGATGCAAACTTGTGGCCATGGTATATACAGTATTCTGGAGAAGATATAAAAATGTCACTGTATGTGCATATGTATGTGTTTTATGTGTATAGATTTTTAAGGACATGAGGAGAAAACAGTGACAAAGGTAGCTATGTGAGGCTGTTAAAGGCAGTGGATCCCTCACCAGTTGAATTAAAAAGAGCACAGGTAACATTAACACATGTACCAGTTGTTGCATTGCAGAGGTATTTAAGTATAAAAACAATAATAAACACAATTGCAGTGTTTTGGTTCTATAACATCATTCCATCATTACTTAATTATGACTTTATTACTATTAAAGCAATAACAAATTGCGCCCTTTTCTCAGATGAAAAGCAAGTGGAGAGTGATACATGAGATGAGATGGAAGGAGGAAGAGAGGCAAAGAGTGAGTCACAGGCAGAGCCTAATTTATTCCCCACAGTGTTTTCTTTTTCTTTATTTTCTTTATTTTATTTTTTTAATCTGTTGCATTACGGTTCCAAGTGCTGTCACCAATCTTTGTATTTTATTATTATCTCATAACACTTGTTTAATCAACTACCATCTCTCCTATGGACTTTTTAACCCTTTAAGACCTACCATAGAACCAAGTCCGCCAGAGCTTATATTATATTTTTACATGCTGTAGTGCCATTTTTGGGAGCATTTCAAGTTGATATACATCAATACAACCATTATAGCCCCAATTTTAATAATATGTCTGCATTAAGTGCATAGTAATTACATAAATTGCAAAAAAGTGCAATAAACTACAAAAAAATTGAAAATCGTTTTTGTTTTTTTAACATATATTGTAAATGACCTTTAAATTTGTAAATATTTTTACGTTTGTTTGAAAGGCACTTCGGTTTTATTTTGAAATCCATGCTTTTATTTTGAAACAGGAAACTGGCACAAAACCGTTAAAGGGCTGTTAGTAACGTTTCTTTTAGGATATGGTAAAATAGTGTGCCTTAAAGTGAAAAATATGTACGTTTACTTTGCCAATTAGTACCTGGCTGACAGTGGCACAAGGTTTGTTAATGTTTCCTTTAACGGAATAAGTTACATGCAATCAAAATGTCGTTTAATAGAGTTTATGTTGTTAACCTTGACCTTGACCTTTATGTGTAGTTGTAAGTTAGTGAGGTGATATAATGAATTGAGTGATGTAAATTTGATGTATATGCTATATGTGAGCAGGAGAAATTTGTTTCCTTTGATGTTATGGTATTAATATTGCTGGTTTTGTTTTGCTCCTAGCTCTTACGGTGTCTTCACTGAATGTTTCAATAAAAACATTTCCAATAAAACCTCTGTGAAGCATCAGTATAAGAGACCATCATTCAGCCAGGGATGCTACAGTAAGAGCTTCAGCCTCACGAGTTTCACCTGACTGCCAAAGTCTATGATGAAAGAAGAGGGATTCATTTTGATGGTCTAAATGTGACACTCGCTCAAAATGGAAGCATCTCAGATATTAACTGCAGAAGCAGAAGGCTCAGATCAAATAAAAGACATCTGTCAAGCAAGCAAGGATGAGGAACTTCGCAGATCTGATCGCCCAAGAAATCCCACGGAGAAGATGCTTACATTTCAGAGAGAGGAGGCATACAAAAGGGAGAAGCGGCTCATGCACCTTTATGATCAATGGAAGATCCAGGCACGTAAGGCAAGAAATCAGCTAAAGCTAGACATTCCAGAAAGTGAAATCGCAGCTCTCATTGATATCTTAGAGAAATGCATGAATGATATTACGGACATTTATGTACAAATCAGAGATCACCTCACACCATCCAGTGAAACGAGACGTCGTGTTGATGCATGTGAGGCCGTAACAAAGGACATTATTAAAATTGCATATGAAAGAATATCAGGCATAGACGAAGACTATGATAGTGAAGCAGTCAAAGAACGCCTTCGTGAGCTCCTTAACAGAGACTATGCTCATTCCATATATGGATCCACAGTTTCACCTCCAAGTCAACACACTATAGACTCCATTGTCGCAGTAAAAAGAGCAGATGCTGCAGCAGAATTAGCAGCAAAGGAAGCAGAATATGAGTTGTTATTGGCGGAAGGAAAACAAAAGGAAAGGATCCAGCTCTTAGTAGAGCAACAGAAAAGGGATCTTGAAGCTCAAAAACATGAACTAGAAAGACTAAGGGCTGAAAAGGATATAAGAGCAGCACGAGCAAGATTGTCAATTTACAACCAAGATGTAATGCAGGAGGGCAGCTTGTGCTCTGCTAACAGCAAACTAAGGAACCAGGAACATATGCACCCACATCAAGCTGTGTCTCTGGCTCCAGTTCAGCATCTCATAAGATTTCCAGCTTCACCTCCACAGACAGATGTGTCCCACTTAGCTCAAGCAGTACAAGACAGCATAGCCATGAACAGACTTCCAATGCCAGAGCCACCTGTATTCACCGGCGACCCAATCCAGTTCATTGAATGGAAATCTTCATTCATATCCCTCATAGATAAAAGGAACATATGTTCAGCTGACAAACTGCATTACTTGAGAAGATATGTGGGAGGTCCTGCACGAAAGACACTTGATGGTATCTTTTACAGGGAGGATGATGAAGCGTATAAGGATGCATGGGATCGCCTTAATAGCAGGTACGGTCAACCATTCGTCTTGCAGAGAGCTTTCAGAGAAAAACTAGCTAGCTGGCCAAAGATCCACTCAAAGGATGCAGAACAACTCAGAGCATTCGCCGACTTCCTACATGCATGTCAGCAAGCCATGCCTCATATTAAAGGGCTGGACATTCTGAATGACTGTGAAGAGAATCAAAAGCTGGTCCAAAAGTTACCTGATTGGGCAGCTTCAAGGTGGAACCGCAAGGTGACCCAGTTTATGAAGGACAGACAGGAATTTCCAGCCTTTCAGGACTTTGTCAACTTCATGTCATTAGAAGCAGAGATTGCCTGTAACCCAGTAACTTCCCTCCATGCATTACGTTTATCAGACTTACCTGCAGAGAAACATCATCTGAAAGAAAGGAAAAATAAATCTACTGTTCTTCATACACAGACACTTACAGAGAATGAGAAGAATGTACCATCCAAGACAAGCTTAAAGCCCCCTTGTACATTCTGTCATGATAACAAACACCGCCTACATAGTTGTCCAGAGTTTAAAGGAACGCCTCTGGAAGAGAAAAGAAAGTATGTAAGGGAAAACAAACTCTGCTATGGTTGTCTGAAACCAGGCCATAATGTTAAAGACTGCCGCCACAGACACTTATGTGATATCTGTAAGGGACGACACCCAACTTGCCTTCATGACGACAGATATTCCAACATGAATGCTGTGTTAGCCTCTAATCAGAATACAGACGAAGCAGTTACGACATTGTCTCTCAATACAGAGACTGAGCACACATCTATGACTACATCCATGATTTTGCCAGTCTGGGTTTCCTCTTCCAACAACCCAGGAATAGAAAGGCTTGTCTATGCTCTGCTTGACACCCAGAGTGACACTGTGTTTATTGATGAAGATGTTAGTCGTAGCTTGACAACCAAGACCTATCCTGTAAGGCTAAAGCTAACCACCATGATCGGAAAGGACACAGTAACACACAGTGAAAGAGTCTCAGGTCTCAGAGTGCGTGGCTATACCTCCACAAATCACATTGATCTCCCTCCTGCCTATACCAAAGACTGCATACCAGTGAATCGAAGGCACATTCCTACCAGTGAAACGGCGAGGCATTGGAATCATCTCAAAGCAATAGCAGATGATATTCCGCCACATTTAGACTGTGAAGTTGGTCTTCTAATAGGTTATAACTGCTCACAGGCACTAGCACCAAGACAGGTCATCCTAGGAAGAGATAATGAGCCTTATGCAGTCCGCACAGACCTAGGATGGAGCATCATAGGCTGCTCACCACCTCACCTTGAATCTCCTCCTGTCGCCAACATATGCCATAGAGTAACTGTCAAAGAGCTTCCTCCAGTGACGCCATCCGATGCCATTAAAGTACTTGAGTCTGACTTTAAGGACATCAGCAAGGACAGCAGAACAGTGTCTCAAGATGACATCCTCTTCCTCAATATGCTAAAGGAAAGCATTTACATGAATGCCCATGGTCACTATGAGATGCCTCTCCCTTTTAAAGAGAGACCCTACCTTCCCAACAACAAGCAGTTAGCTATCATCCGGCTCAACCATCTCAAACGAAAGCTGCTGAACAACAAGAACTACAAGACTCACTACGTAACGTTTTTGAATGAGGTAATTAAAAACAATGATGCTGAAGAAGTTCTCTGTGAAGAGAAGGAAGGTGAAACATGGTATATTCCACACCACGGAGTTTATCATTCCAAAAAACCAGAGAAGCTCAGAGTGGTTTTTGATTGCTCGGCTAAGTACAAGGGAACTTGCCTAAATGATCATCTCCTGTCGGGCCCAGATTTGACAAATACTCTAACTGGTGTTCTTATCAGATTTCGACAGAACCATGTTGCTCTGATGTGCGACATCGAAAGGATGTTTCATCAGTTTCATGTGCGCGAAGCGGATAGAGACTACCTACGTTTCCTGTGGTGGAAGGATGGGAACTTCAGTGTGGAGCCACAGGAATTCCGTATGAAAGTTCACCTTTTCGGTGCTGCATCTTCACCGGGATGTGCCAACTATGGGTTGAAACATCTCGCTAAGGAGAACGAGAGCCTGTTTCCTCTGGGCTCCCAATTCATTATGAGGGACTTCTATGTGGATGATGGTGTCACAAGCATAGCAGATGTAGATGAGGCTATTCAGCTTGCAAAAGAAGCCCAAAGGCTCTGTGCTATGGGTGGTCTGCGACTACACAAATTTGTGTGTAACAATGCGAAGGTGCTTGAGAGTATAGCACCATCTGAGCGTGCCACTGAAGTAAAGGCTCTTGATCTTGCCTTTAGTGATTCATCGCTGGAAAGAGCCTTAGGAATCCACTGGCACATTGAGTCAGACAGTTTCAGGTTTCATGCCCGTTTGAAGGACCAACCAGAAACCAGGCGTGGTATACTATCCACTGTTGCCTCTCTTTATGACCCACTTGGGCTTATTGCTCCTTTCCTGCTAACTGGGAAAAGGGTTCTTCAAGAAATGTGTAGGCATGGTACAGGTTGGGATGACCCACTCATCAGTAAACTGCAACCAGTCTGGAGATCCTGGAAGAGTGATCTGGCAAATTTGGATAAAATCACCATACCCCGATGCTATGTACCAGCTGACTTTGGAAAGGTCACAAAGAGAGAGCTACATCACTTCTCTGATGCAAGCACGTATGGTTATGGCCAGTGCTCATATTTGAGACATGTGAATGGAAATGGAACTGTTCATTGTGCTCTGATTATGGCAAAGTCCAGAGTTGCTCCAATCAAAGCTGTGACCATCCCCAGGTTAGAACTGACTGCTGCTGTTGTATCAGTTGCAGCAAGCAATACTCTAAAGGAAGAACTGGGAATTTCAGGGATTGATGAATACTTCTGGACAGACTCCAAGGTTGTACTGGGGTACATTAACAACGAGTCACGTCGCTTCCACACATTTGTATCAAATAGGATTCAGAAAATACATCTCAGTACAACTCCTCAGCAGTGGCGATATGTTTCTACTGACAAGAATCCTGCAGACCTTGCTTCGAGAGGTTCTAGTGCAAGCAAGCTTCTGACATCGAACTGGTTTACTGGACCCAAGTTCTTATGGGAGAAAGAGGTATCACCAGAGGTAGAGGTAATCCCAGAAATCCCAGTTGGGGACCCTGAAGTTAAAAGGGTTCAAGCACTAAATTTGGAGTCTGCAGAACAAGTGACTCTTCCAGACCGCTTGTCAAAGTTTTCTTCATGGTGTAAGGTCAAACAAGCTGTTGCGCGACTTCTTCGCCGAACCAAGAGTGACAAGTCAACAAGTCACAGCACAGTTCAGGAGCGAGAGGATGCACAGCGCATCATTATAAGAGATTTACAGAAACGAGTGTATCGAGATGAGATCCAGCTACTTAGTAATGGCTTACAACTTTCACGGCAGAGTAAACTGTTTCGATTGGATGCCTTTCTTGACAAAGATGGAATCCTCAAGGTGGGAGGAAGACTGAAAATTGCATCTCTCCCTGCCTCTCAGAAACATCCAATGATCATTCCAAAGGACCACCACATAACGAGGATGATAATAGCTCATCATCATGAACAGGTTAAACACCAAGGAAGGGGTATAACCATCAACGAGATCAGATCAAATGGATACTGGATCCCAGGAATGAACAGAGCTGTTGCATCTTATGTGCATCAGTGTGTCAAATGCAGGAAACTCAGGGGATCAGTGGAAGAGCAACGAATGGCAGACCTGCCATCTGAGCGGGTGGATCCATCTCCACCTTTCACTTATTGCGGAATGGACTGTTTTGGGCCATTTTTTACAAAGCAAGGGCGTAAGGTGAATAAGCGTTATGGTCTGCTTTTCACATGCCTTTGTTGTAGAGCAATTCACATTGAAATGGTGAATGATATGTCAGCAGATGCCTTCATTAATGGCCTCCGATGTTTTGTTTCCATAAGAGGAGCAGTACGACAAATAAGATGTGACCAAGGAAGCAATTTTGTTGGAGCTAAGAATGAAATGTATAATGCGCTGAAACAGATGGATGTCAATCGTCTGACTGCATTCTTGGCTGAGAGGCAGTGCGACTTCATTATGAATGCTCCCCATTCAAGCCATGTTGGAGGTGTCTGGGAGAGACAGATCAGAACAGTAAGAAATGTACTTCGGTCCACTCTTTCACTCTCACCTGGAAGATTAGATGATGCCTGTTTGAGGACATTGTTTTACGAAGCAATGTCTATTGTGAACAGCCGTCCACTCACTGTGGATAACCTGAATGATCCAAATGGTCCAGAACCGCTGACTCCTAATCACCTACTCACTATGAAACCCACTGGAGCCTTACCACCTCCCGGGACGTTCATCAGAGAAGACATGTATGCTCGTAAGAGATGGCGTCATATCCAGTATCTAGCAGAGCAATTCTGGAACCGCTGGAGAAGAGAGTATCTCTCTAATATTGCCACTAGACAACGTTGGCATATTTCTAGAAGGAATCTGAAAGTTGGTGACATAGTCATCGAAAGGATGGATGATCTGCCACGGAACGAGTGGAGATTAGCCAGAGTTGAAGAAACAGTCGCTGATAAAGATGGGCTTGTGAGGAAAGTTAAGATTCGTCTTGGAGACCAGAAAATGAAAAGGGAGGGTCAATGTTCTGGCAAGCCATCCATTGTTGAACGGCCCATTCAGAAACTGATCTTGCTTTTAGAGGCTGTCTAAGACAACGACCATACCCTTTATTGTATGAAGACTTGTGGACATTACCTGCAGGCTCATGCATGGATAATTCTTTGTTTTCGTTATGTAAAAGGCCTTGTGGTTAAGGTCATTCGTTTTTAAAAATCATTCGTGTTATGGTTCTCCCTTTTGTTAAAACACTCATGATTTGGTGGGAGTGTAAATGACCTTTAAATTTGTAAATATTTTTACGTTTGTTTGAAAGGCACTTCGGTTTTATTTTGAAATCCATGCTTTTATTTTGAAACAGGAAACTGGCACAAAACCGTTAAAGGGCTGTTAGTAACGTTTCTTTTAGGATATGGTAAAATAGTGTGCCTTAAAGTGAAAAATATGTACGTTTACTTTGCCAATTAGTACCTGGCTGACAGTGGCACAAGGTTTGTTAATGTTTCCTTTAACGGAATAAGTTACATGCAATCAAAATGTCGTTTAATAGAGTTTATGTTGTTAACCTTGACCTTTATGTGTAGTTGTAAGTTAGTGAGGTGATATAATGAATTGAGTGATGTAAATTTGATGTATATGCTATATGTGAGCAGGAGAAATTTGTTTCCTTTGATGTTATGGTATTAATATTGCTGGTTTTGTTTTGCTCCTAGCTCTTACGGTGTCTTCACTGAATGTTTCAATAAAAACATTTCCAATAAAACCTCTGTGAAGCATCAGTATAAGAGACCATCATTCAGCCAGGGATGCTACATATATTTCTAGTTAGAGAAATTTAAGAGGCTTATCCCTCAAAACTATAAACACAAAAAAGTTGCACAAAATAGTTTCCCACCACAGGGAATTTATTTTGACTGTCTTCATAGTTTTATTTTTGAAATACACCAATTTTTATATACTGCAGGAAAACGAAAATAAATATTATAATGCAAATTTGCAAAAAAACCCAGCATATGCATCAAAATAAACTATTTCCAGCAGTGCAATATGAGTCCTAAGCATCCCAGAAACGACACAGAAAGTCATAAAGTCAAACATAACTTTTAAAAACACCAGTATAGGCTCATAAGGCCCTGATGGTAAAAAACTACATTTCTGCAAAATGCTGTCACTTCCAGGTTTGGGCAGGACATGGCGGACATGCGATAGTTCATGCTGATGGAGCAGGAAGTGTTACAAACAGCTGATTGGATCGGCAAAGCGTGTTTCTGGAATAGTATGTTTTTGTTGCTGCAAGTGCTTTTTATGCAGTTTTTGCAAAGCTATATGTGGAACGAAACTGTGACTTAGGACAAGCTGATGGCATAAGATGTAAGTACAACTCCTCCGGTTTCATATGCAAAAAAAAATTATTGCGCTAGCTTATGTGGTTGCAGTGCTACCGGGATTTAAAAATAGTTACGCAAAATGGAGCGTGCCTGCTCTGACCGGCTTTCTACAGTCTCAGACCAACACAGCCCTGCCCTCCAGCGCTATCAGCAGCAGCAACCCCTCAATAGCAACATTGTACCCCATTAGGTAAAACATAGGCATAAGTTTACTTTGCATTGTCCCCATCTGATCACAATGATGTAGTATGATGCAATTCTCTATTAGATCCTTGATGTATGTGAGTTGTTGTCATTCAGCCTGGTTCTGTGCGCCCCTTTTTAACTTTGAGCAGAACTAAACTAGAGAATAGCTTTATTGTTGGATTTTACAGGAAGATATCCGAAACTAGGAAAACACTAGGAACTGAACAAGGAATTACTAGCCACTTAAAATTGTTAAATAGCAATCATGTGGGGCTTAGTTACACCTAATAGTGAGACCTCTTTTTCTAGCAAAGGTAGCCTTTAGGTGCTGCAGTTCAACTGCCTGAAACCAGCATGTGATCAATCACTCTACAAACATCAGTTGTGCATCTTTTGAATGAAAAAAACAGTTTATGATATCTATGAGTAAATCATATGAGCACCGACCCACAGACCCACAATGTTTTTAATCTAGCGTTTCACTGACACCTAGTGGACACTGATACAAAAGTAAAGAAGATTGAAAGTGTTTGAAAAAATGTTTTTATTGGAACGCTTCATAGGATCAGTAAAATTAATGAAAGCACATGATGTTCCAGCACTGACTGGCAGCAGGTCTTCACTGATAAAGGTGGTCTCTGTCTGGAGCTGAAGGGGTGCAGCAGAAGAGGATGTGGATGCAGGGAGGTGTAGATTTGTATTGTTTAGTGTCTCTGTGTTTGTCAGCTGCACACACACTGACTGCAGGTGAGGCAGGTAAGTAACACCTGGCTCTCTGTGTCACAAATGAATAAGAACATGATGGCTTTATCTGAGCTGGGCTCATGGAAAACTTCTTGGTTTTCTGAACTTCCTGTTCAGGTTTAGATGCCCACACTGCAACACAAACAATAAGTAATAAAAGTCAATAAGTCTTCTTTTTCTAACACATTTTTGTCTCAATTTTATCACATATCACATGAAAAAACGCTGCAATTCTCAGAAATCTTCTCTCACATCTACACAGATGCAAAGAGACAGATGTGAGATAACAGAACGAGTTTATGAAGATGCAGATGTTCAGCAGCTGTGTTCACTTGTGTGTTTGTGTGTTTTACATACTGTTCTCCAACAGGATGCAGGTACTGAACCATGTTGTTGGGAATCTTCAGGATTTTACACTTGAAATGGTGATGAGACAAGCTGCAATACTATCATTTATCCACTAGGAGGAGGAAGTGATCAGTGGGAGGAGAACGTGCGCAAAACTACATTCATACATAGCTTGACTTTGTTCTCCTGAGTTATTCTTTTGAATTATGATTTACAGACAATGATTAAGTTTACTGATCAGCGAAGCTTCACAGCACAGTTACACAAAGGTAAAATAAAAGGAAGGTGACAGCAGATTGATTTTACATTCAAATAAAACTGTTCTTCTTTCTTTTGGCCTGAAGTATCCAACACTTTTAAGCACCTTTTATCAATACAACTCTAACGACTCTGTCACTACCTCTGGGTCTCTCACCTGTTTCTGGATATCAGCCCCTGGCCAACTGTTCAGGTGAGCTGGTACCATGTTGATCCTGAATCTGCCTTATTAGGTAATGTTCAAATAATTTTATGATTCCAGTGTTTTCAGTGTGGGAGAAAGTACTCAGGGCCTTCAAGTTACACACTATGAAAGGCAGCAACAAGTTTGATATTCAGAAACCTAAAGTATGTATCAGCAGCAGAATGGACCTAAAAATAAATGTTTGTTTCAGTTCTATGAAGCTTTGGGTATTTTGGATTATTAGTACTGCTGTGTTTGTTGTATCATATTTCTGTAATTGTTTATATGCTTTATATATTTTGAGGTAAGTTGATCTATTGTGTTACATCATGTTCCATAAGGATGTTATGTGTTTGCATGCTTTCTGTTCAGTTTGACCCATTTAGCAGAAGTCAGCCTGTTTAAGGCTCTGATATCTATTCTGTATGACTTAAAGCAGTGATGACATGGTCTGATTTTCTCACCCAATAAAGGAATATTTCATATATCAGTCTACTCTTCATTCTATCAGAAACAGTCATCACAGCTCGTACATTCTCTTTTTACACATATATGTAAGCATTGAGCCAAATCTAGTAATGCCAACATAATAATAGAACAATATTTGTCTCTTATATATAATATATCTATATATACACTGTAAAAGATGCTTGTCTTTGAGTGAAGATTTAAGGTGAAAGGAAATTTAAATAGACAACTTGAATCTTTACTGAAGCTCAGTATTTGACACAGAGTTCAAGTTCACTGCTGATATAACTAATAATGATTAATGGAATAACTTTAATATTGACCATATTATATTTACATTACCAAAGTAAGATGACTTTAGTCTAATGAGCAACATTAGCTAATTGTTATTTACTAACTAATCTTAAAATGACTGTTCAGTACAGAAATGAAGCCCAAAAATCATGTTTTTACAGTCTCGTGGTCTCAGCATCGGATGCTTATCTAATCAAACAAAGCTCATTGTGGCGTGGGTGTGGTCTCTGGCCAGCTGCAGAGGAGGGGTGACGCAGCGAGCTTCCGGGGCGGCGCAGGGCGGGATGAACAGGTGCGGATGAACGCCGAGGGACCGCTGTAATTTTGAAGGTAAGTCACAACATACCCTTCGTAAATACTAATGCATAGAAACCGTTACCAGCAATCATTCATTTTTTGTGTGGCTTTTTTCACGGTTTGTTAACATGCTGTGTAGGTGTGTACTTGACTAGCTGATATCAACATAACAGGGAAACATCTGGTTTGACTATTGTTCACCGGTAGTTTGAATGCTGAACATTTGCCTGTTTAAATCATAAGACCCGTCACTATACAAAGATGTGATTCTGAATGTGGACGATGTGTCTTCTGCTGCAGTAATGCAGTTCTGCTTGTGTTGAGTGATGTAAACAACTGATCGATCTAAACGCTTTAAATGTCAAAATTGACCATTAGATTTTTTTATGACACAACAGCGGTGAGTGTTCCCACCTTCTGCGCTTTGTAACTTAACGCAATCTTTCCGTTTTCGAGTTTTGGACATGATTTTGGAGTATATCTTTGCAGTAGCGATTGACCGCAAAGTAAAGCTACCGGAAATGCACAACCCCACATCCGGTCTCAAACCAGGAAGTTAGCATTGTCTCGTGCACATAGTCAATTGAACTCAGTTACACAGCGATAAAAAGAAACACAAAAAATGGCAAGAAGCTGTTGTATTATTAACTGCAATAGCCGGTGTTGTGCCAAAAAGTGATTGTCTGCCAAAAAGTGATTTCCGGTATTTGCCAAAAACTGATTGCTCGTATTTAAATTGCTATAAGTAACTTGTTGGGCTATAATATGTGAAACATATGTCAAATGCATCCCTCATGGATGACATAAAGTCATCTCTCCATCTCTCTCTGCTGCTCTTTTGTCTCCTCTGTCACAGACTTCTCCACTTTTGATGATAAATCAGCCTGGTGCAACATGTAAGGATTGGCACAATTTGTTAAGATTTTGAGGAGTTTGAGAAACTAACCTTAAGCATAAAATAAAATTTACTACCAGTAACTTCATAGCACCCGCCCAGCAGTATATAAACTCCGTCATGCTAGCTAGTACGCAGTACCAGTTATTCTAAGCGACTGTAAAAAGTCAGCACAACGAAAACAAACTCCAACTAAACTTGGCTTATATCTGACACAGAGAGACAGCAGGTCATAACTTCTTACCTGAAGTTCAGTTCCTCTGCCACTATGACCGGCGGCCGCCTCGGGTCTCTCCTCCTCTTGCCTCCCCTTTCCCTTATCCACCTGCTGGCCTCCACCACTTGCTGATGTTGCTAAATCTGTGGAAGCTATGCCATAGCTACCGCCAAACAATTCAGTTATTTTTACACATTTGGCAGCGTCTGCCTGAAGGGCTTGTTTCTTTTTGGCCCTCATTTTTTCTGCACCTCCTTTCCTTTTTTTGTTCTCCATTTTCTTTAGCTCGTCTATAAGATTGCTAAACAAGGGGGAGGGTGCATCCGACCTCCTCGGCTGTAATAGGTCCAGCCCAGAGTCGATCATGACCAATTGGCCAATCCAACACCTTTCATTATTTATACCCTTCCAAAAAAAAAAAGAAAAAAGAAAAAAATCCATCGGCCCATAAAAACAAAAAATCGCTAGCGGCCCACCGGGCAAATGCCCGGTATGCCCGATGGCCAGTCCAGCTATGCCCATGGCGTATGACAACATTAAAACAGTCGCCTATCCGTCCATAGTGTGGTTATAATAAATATAAGAGAAAGAGAGAACTGTAAGAAATTAATATAGCCACTACAGCGACCATCAAAACGATGAAAAAATATTGGCATAAACAGTTTATTTTGCGATAGCACGAAACAAACAATAGTGTAAAATGAAACGATAGATGTTTTTATATCATCATCCGATATATATCGTTATATCGAACAGCCCTAATATGAACTTATTTAGAACTTACCAGAATGAAAATATCTGTAGCACAACAACAGATATCTGTGGATGGTAGAGAACTGGATATCAACTCATCTCACAGCTGCTATCCAGGCTAGATGCCTTCTTTTGGTAACAACCACTACATAAGCTCCCTCACGTTGCTTTCAGGCTGGGAAAGAATAAAAAGACAGCCTATTTTCAAGCTTATTCCCTCCCCGATCGTGCGATCTAACATTAAAACCCACAACACAGCAAAGCGAACCACTGCTGATGCATTCGCTCCTTAAGCCCTTTGTTTGGCCAGCTAAAATGGCGCCCCGGCGGCCACGCCCCCTCCCGTGACATCACGTTCCAAAGCCCGATAACACCAAATTTAAAAAAAAAAAAAAGAATGTTACTGTTACATTATGTTATGACATCATTATGATGATCAAAGGCATTTCATATGCCTTTGATCAGTGAATCCTTAAGTAGGGGTAAGAATTCCAAACTTTCAGTCAGTTTATTTGCAACACTCGAGATTGCAGCATTCAAAGGTAAACCTGAGAAACATTTTAAAACAGTTGAATCTTTAACACAGTCACTTCATCAACACTCTAACATGTCTCAGAGTAAACACGGCAAAGGTCAACAAGCTTACGCTGGCTTTACTACAATGGACCACCAAAATCCAGAGCCAAATTCTGAAGAAACACATTTCCAGCTTCCACTCAAGAGGAAGCGAGGCCCGGATTATGCTGCACAGAATTGCAGAAGTCCCGACAGCTGCTCTCCACCAAGGAAAAAGAGACGAATCTGTGAAGAAAAAACTGTGTTGAAAAGACGATACAGTCAGATTTCAAAAGGCAGCAAAAACAACTCTGAGAGCTACTCTCCAGAGAGAAAGAGGATGAGAATAGACACTGAGAAAAAAGAAACAGCAGTGACTCCGAGCATCCAAAAAGGTTCTTCTTCAAGGACTATCCAACTCCAAGTTCAGAAAAAGAACGATATGAACTTGAGTGATACCAAAACCTCTAAAAACACACCAAAATACAACAAGAGGCCAGAACAAGCAGCAGTGACACAGAGCAGCCAGAAAAGTTGTTCGCCAAGGACTATCCGACTCCTAGTTGAGAAAATGAACAATATGACCTCGAGTGATACCAAAACCTCTGAAAACACTCCAAAATACAACAAGAGGCCAGAACAAGCAGCAGGGACACAGAGCAGCCAGAAAAGTTATGCGCCGAGGACTACCCAACATGTAGTTGAGAAAATTGACATTACGACCTCGAGTGATACCAAAACCTCTGAAAACACTCCAAAATACAACAAGAGGCCAGAACAAGCAGCAGTGACACAGAGCAGCCAAAAAAGTTGTTCGCCAAGGACTATCCGACTCCTAGTTGAGAAAATGAACAATATGACCTTGAGTGATACCAAAACCTCTGAAAACACACTGAAAGACAACAAGAGGCCAGAACAAGCAGCAGTGACACAGAGCATCCAAAAAAGTCCCTGGTCCAGGACTATCCGACTCCCAGGTCAGAAAAGAAACGATACAGCCTTGAGTGATACCAACATCTGTGAAAACACACTGAAAGACAACAAGAGGCCAGAACAAGCAGCAGTGACACAGAGCATCCAAAAAAGTCCCTGGTCCAGGACTATCCGACTCCCAGGTCAGAAAAGAAACGATACAGCCTTGAGTGATACCAACATCTGTGAAAACACACCGAAAAAGAAAGAGAGCCCAGAAGACCAGAGAGAAACAAATGTGTGGATCATTGGGTCCAGTTACATCAGACGAGCCGAGGGTGAAGCAAAAGAGATTTTCGGAGAAAATTTCGGACTTAATACCAAAGTCCAGTGGTTTGGCAAAGGAGGAATGCGCTGGTGGGGAGTCCTTCCTCGTTTTTATAAGGAGCTATCCACACAGAGCCCACCTGACATACTGGTAATCCATGCTGGGGGCAATGATTTGGGACTCTTTTCTGCTTATAAACTTTCTTCTGTCATTGAGAAGGAATTAATGCAATTGCACACAGAGTTCCCCTCAATGACAATTGCATATTCATCCATCAACGAGCGTCAAGTGTGGATATATGGAAATCCAGGCAAAATCAATAAGGACAGGAACACTGTGAATGCCAGCATTAGAAAGGCTGTCGACCACTTCGATGGAGTGATTATTGAGCATCCGCAAATCAGGTTTTTCGACAACTCCATTTTTTTACGTGATGGAGTTCATTTCTCCAAGAAAGGAAATGAACTGTTTCTGACAAGCATCCGCACGGCCATCCAGAAAAGTCTTCAGTCACGTCACTGAAAACTGACTTGAGACTTTTCTTTCACAGTCCAGAAAACCATACGTTGTTCATTTTAGGCAATGTGAGCAACATATAGCTAACATGTGCTCTCTTTTTTCTTTTCCTCTGCCTCTCACCCCCCAACCAGTCACGACAGATGACTGCCCCTTTCTTAGCCTGGTTCTGTCAAAGGTTTCTCCCTTTTTATAAGGGAGTTTTTCCTTTCCACCGTTGCCCAGCGCTTGCTATTAAAGGAGATCATTCGATTGTTGGGGTTGATAGTTTAGAATCTAAACTAAACTAATAAACATAAAACATCAGGTGAGGGCAAGGCAAGGCAAGGCAAATTTATTTGTATAGCACAATTCAACAACAAGGTGATTCAAAGTGCTTTACAGAGACATTAGAAACAAAAACAAATAAAAAGCATGATTTAAAATTGATTAAAACAAGCAAACAAACAAACAAACTAAACACACACATTTCACACCTGTTCGCACGATCTGAACCCTTATCGTAAGGGGAGCTACCAGTCCTTCTGTGGACGAGCTACTTTCTATTTTAAATTCCCTGAATTTAAAGTACTCTCTAGACCCAGTCTAGACCCAGTTGGGTTCACATAGTAGGGAGCACTACAAAAATTACAAATAAAAACATGTAATTGGCAGCAAATCAAAAATAAGAAAAATAAAAAAATTGAAAAATATCTCTTACTGCTCTGTTTATTTCCTTAAATGAACACTTGTACTTTTTGTCATAGAAGAATAAGAATATTAATATGAATATGAGCCGAGAGAAATAATCTCTCCAGCCTGTCTTGGGTCTGCCCCGGGGCCAAATGCCTGGTGGCACCCTTGCCTCCATGGGCACCTTAACTCATCACTTTTGGCGCCGAGAATGTATTTTATGAACTAATATTAGTAGGCTGAAGCCTTTTATTTCAGCTGTGATTGTTTTTGTTAAGATACATATTAATATGTTTTTTAAGGATCAAGATGTGGGTTTGTTTTTCCAGCTTCATTAACAGTTGTTTTTTCAGAGATCAGATGTCCTCACAGGACAACATATACAAAAATATGATTTTACAGAATATGATGCATCGCTGTGGATTAAACAGTGTAATAGTTTTGATATTTACCTTAAAGAGCAGTAACGCTAATCAATATTGCACAAATAGAGAAAATCACCAAAGTTATTGGCTTTAGTTTTGATATCTTGACAGTAAAACAGTTTTATGTCTCCCGAGGTCTTTTCATTGTTTTATTGTTTCTTTTGCTAAAGAAAAAAATCCCTGCCATTCCTCATTGTTAGCTAATCATGAATCCATCACTGGATCACACCCAATTGCTAGCACAATAATCATGTTTAAGGTTGTGAGCTGGTGTCTGATTTGTGTTTTCGTTAAATAAAAGACATCATCTGCACAAATGAATGCAGAACAAATTCATCAGAAAACAGAAAACTAAGTGTCTGATGCTAAAATACCACATATGTTCCCTCCTATAACAAAAATTTAAAACTAAGGATTATTTACAGTATCATATTTTTTATCAGATATGTTCTTATTAGTTAGTCTTAGTCTTATTAATGACAACCAAAAAAAACTGGTTCACTCACACCTTAGACCGATGTTGGACAACATGCCTCCGTCTAATGTTAAGTCAGTCTTTGCATTTTTTCCAGGTAACTTCCACAGGCATGACATGATGATTAAAGCTTGGATGTGTAATCTGTCATGTGTATTATGTGCTCTCCAGCAAGATAAATTCATGTTTTTTATATAGTTTAACAAAACTCTTTGCAACACAGGGTACAGAGGCCTGTTGATTCAAACAGGTTTGTTTAGATGGACCTTTTTTGAGTGCATGTTTTGTATGATAAGTTTTAATCTAAATAAACACTTTAATTAGTAGCTTTAAATAACAGTCATCATACCCTGCAGAATTAGAGACGGAGCAGCCGGGCTATGTAAAAAGCGTAAAGGGGCGTGTTCGCGGTCATGTCCAGAGACGCTCCACCACACTTTACTACTGAGCAGACTCTGGCTCCAAAAGTGGAACATGGCAGCGCCCACAAGCGGGATATTTTGGCTTCATTTTCGCACAATGGGAGGAAGTGCTGTCACAGTGTTCATCTTTTATACAGTAACTGGTTAGGACCAATTAGCCAAACAGCAATCTTCTCCTTAAGAAATTTCAAAAATATACAAAATAATATATATAACTTCATAAGTCGACAAAAATAAAATCCAGAAATGTCGCTTTTCAGATTCATGATTCTTTCGGTTACATCATAAAGATTTTTCAAGTTCAAGTTTATACACTTAACCTTAAGTTGAGGTCTTTCATGTTTCTTTAACAAAAAAAAATCCCTATTCAGAAATCTCTCTTCTATATGATGGTATGTGTGTGTAAATGTGCATGCGTGTCTGTGTGTGTACAACGGACCACACAGCAAGCATTTGTTTGGCCTGCTAATATGGCGCCTCGAGCAAAAATTCCGGCCACGCCCCATCCCTTAAGATCCCGCTCCAAAGTCCTGTTAACCTACGGAAAGAAGACGCTGCATTTTTAACTCTGAGGGAGATGGAGAATGAGCCTATTTCCAAAAAAAGTGGAGTGTGTTTCTTTAAGTACTATATTGTCAAAAACTAAAGTGTACACACACACACACACACACATACCATCGAATGGAAGACAGATATCTGAATGAGGATTTTGTTTTTTGTTTTTGTTAAGGAGACATGAAAGACCCCAAGTGTACATAAACAGTTGTTGTATCTTGTTTACTGTATCACTGACAGATAATTTCAAAGTCAAGTTAATGCTACTGTTACGACCCGGCTCAAAAGCCGCAACATAAAAACAGAGATGAATAACAGAGTGTGGGTGAGAAGAGGTTTCATCCTAAAATGGAAAACCAGGTTGGCTAAAATGGCTGGTGCCACCAAGGCAAAGACTAGTGCACTGCCGGAATGCTTGCCTCAGGTATGCTTTTATCCACACCTGACTAGGTGTGGCCAATTAGCACCAGCTGAAAACACTGAGACGATTAAAAGCTGCAGAGGGACGCAACACCTCCTCCCTTAAAAGGGTTCCTCTAGGACCCTTAAATTTATTAAAAGCCCCTCTGAAGCCTTCAGTTCCTTGACCCACAAACCTGGAATAAAAGTTAAAGCTAACAGAAGCACAGTGTTCACGTTATAGTTGGCATCTCTAAGCATGGATGGGCATGATTTGAAGTTGCCACACTGAACAGACAAAAAGTAACATGTGACCAACACAAAGGAGCACAACAGTCACAAACCCAAAATGATTACCTGATCTGCTACAACACAAAACCAGAAGTAGCAACAAATAATCACAACTAAGTGATCTGTTGTCTCCACCACACAAACAGTCACATACAAGTGGCCCTATACCACAACAAGTTACTTTAATCCAAAAAGTTCAGTAAATCAAGCATACTAGTGACCAACCACAAAATGGAGAGCTATGGCCACACAATGATCACATCAAGGGTGGCTCAGCAGCCCACAGTGTTATTGCCATCACCTGGCCAACAACACTCACAAGTGATCCAACAAAATAGCCATATTCCCCACAACACTAAAGGTCACAGCACAAAACACTCACCTCACAAGGATCTCATTAGCATCCATCCACACTGACATATGCACACACAGGGTGTGCACACAATGCCAACTTAAAAACAGCCTACCTGCCTCAGCTACAGACCATAATCAAGAATGGTCTCAAACCTCCTACCAAGTTTGGTGCCACTGATTTACTATGTGCAACTCCCATCCTAAAATGCTAAAAAACAATAAAACTTTACCTGTCTAGTCTTCAGTGGTGTACCGGGCTCGAGGCACCTTTAAACGCAAACTCAAGGATAGGCAGCAGACCGGGGTACAGTCTCCCACCAAACCCTGAAGCGTACCCCCACCCAGGATAGCCACCAAACACAATAAACTAAAACAATAAAGCAAAACAACAAACAAGTGCTTCGATGGAAGGGCAGCACAGTCACCCAGCTGAAACACACTAACTAAAGGGAGTTTGCTCAATTACAGTGAACACCATCACTCACCCACTTAAAAGCAAAACAAACTGACATTCAGTCTGCACTAAAATGTCCAAATATCCCAGACGAGCCCCCACTTATGTTACGACCCGGCTCAAAAGCCGCAACATAAAAACAGAGATGAATAACAGAGTGTGGGTGAGAGGAGGTTTCATCCTAAAATGGAAAACCAGGTTGGCTAAAATGGCTGGTGCCACCAAGGCAAAGACTAGTGCACTGCCGGAATGCTTGCCTCAGGTATGCTTTTATCCACACCTGACTAGGTGTGGCCAATTAGCACCAGCTGAAAACACTGAGACGATTAAAAGCTGCAGAGGGACGCAACAGCTACATTATACTGAGATATTTTGTAATGTGAAATACTGTAAGCAAATGAATAAACAACCTCATTCTTGCTAGACCTTTGACTGAGATGTACATAAAACATTGTTACTTTTATTATTATTATTATTATTACTATTATTATTATTTTATTAGAGACTTCAGGAACATAATTTTTTCCATATATGATGATGATCATGATGAATGAATTATGATCACATGGAAAAGATACCGTTTGTATGTTTAATAACATGAAATATGTTTAAATGTTTAAAGCCAGTGACAGGTACTCAGAGATAAGGGTGCTCTCTCCTTTTATCAATACAACTCTAACGACTCTGTCACTACCTCTGGGTCTCTCACCTGTTTCTGGATATCAGCCCCTGGCTGACTGTTCAGGTGAGCTGGTACCATGTTGATCCTGAATCTGCCTTATTAGGTAATGTTCAAATAATTTTATGATTCCAGTGTTTTCAGTGTGGGAGAAAGTACTCAGGGCCTTCAAGTTACACACTATGAAAGGCAGCAACAAGTTTGATATTCAGAAACCTAAAGTATGTATCAGCAGCAGAATGGACCTAAAAATAAATGTTTGTTTCAGTTCTATGAAGCTTTGGGTATTTTGGATTATTAGTACTGCTGTGTTTGTTGTATCATATTTCTGTAATTGTTTATATGCTTTATATATTTTGAGGTAAGTTGATCTATTGTGTTACATCATGTTCCATAAGGATGTTATGTGTTTGCATGCTTTCTGTTCAGTTTGACCCATTTAGCAGAAGTCAGCCTGTTTAAGGCTCTGATATCTATTCTGTATGACTTAAAGCAGTGATGACATGGTCTGATTTTCTCACCCAATAAAGGAATATTTCATATATCAGTCTACTCTTCATTCTATCAGAAACAGTCATCACAGCTCGTACATTCTCTTTTTACACATATATGTAAGCATTGAGCCAAATCTAGTAATGCCAACATAATAATAGAACAATATTTGTCTCTTATATATAATATATCTATATATACACTGTAAAAGATGCTTGTCTTTGAGTGAAGATTTAAGGTGAAAGGAAATTTAAATAGACACAACTTGAATCTTTACTGAAGCTCAGTATTTGACACAGAGTTCAAGTTCACTGCTGATATAACTAATAATGATTAATGGAATAACTTTAATATTGACCATATTATATTTACATTACCAAAGTAAGATGACTTTAGTCTAATGAGCAACATTAGCTAATTGTTATTTACTAACTAATCTTAAAATGACTGTTCAGTACAGAAATGAAGCCCAAAAATCATGTTTTTACAGTCTCGTGGTCTCAGCATCGGATGCTTATCTAATCAAACAAAGCTCATTGTGGCGTGGGTGTGGTCTCTGGCCAGCTGCAGAGGAGGGGTGACGCAGCGAGCTTCCGGGGCGGCGCAGGGCGGGATGAACAGGTGCGCTGGGATCTGAAGGTTATTGTGACTCTTTATATGTTCACAGTGACAGTCGGAGATGGAGGAGAGTGGACCTGACAGCAGAGAGCGGGAGTGTCTGTGTCCCAGTGCAAAACAAAAACCACAGTTGTAAATAAAAGTTCTGCTGTCATCACACTCGTGTCCAGCGTATGGATAACGGGTCAAACGTTACACTCATGTAAAAACAAACAAATGAACAAAACATTTTCTCCTTCATTTCTGTCAAACAATGCTATATGAAGCGTGGTTAGTATCATGGTTGCTAGGCAACCTGGGCAGCGCGACGGGGGCTAGACCGTCCCATTTTACAAGCCTCGCACTTCCTGTCTTAGCGGTCTTTGAGTGCGCGGCCCTTGTGGACTGCTAAGGCTGTGTACTTTAAGGCTGAATTGGGATACAGCCAACGTAGAAGAAAAACAAAAGAAATACAAAGAAATTCCACCTGTTACTGTGGAGGAGTTGTTTCAACTGATGGGAAAATATTTCTCCAAGCATAGTTCTGTTCTGAATAACCCATAATGTTGTATTTAGGGGGTCTACATTTGTGCCTGAAGTGCATTGCCATCTAAATAATTTGCATTTACTGAATATGTACTTACTAAGTACCACTGTTCAATAGTTGAATAAAGAAACAAATAAATGTTTGCCTTTTTTTTTTTTTTTTTAAATTAAAACCACTTTGTAGAACATCACACCAGTAACAATGTAGAATCAATGTCATGTATAGTTTACAAATGATAAAATGTTCACATAAAATCGCCATCTTATCCAGAAGGGTCACCTCTTCACCCTCACATGGAAGATGTAATCTGATTGGCATGGTGGTATGTAGCATGTAGTTTGAAGCTGGGATTTTGTAGTGCCCCATATGTAGCATTGGAACCCAGTCAGGATTTGTTTCATTCATTTCATAGGCTGGTTTGCCTACAATAATGAAAAACAATTAGCAACTCTATAACGTATATCTACAAAATCACTCATTAGGATGTTTGTTCTAATTTGCTATGACCTCAGAGCGCATTGAAAATAAAACTAATAGGCTATAAAGAGTAATATAAACTAGGGCTGTGAGATATGACCAAAATCTCATATCCCGATATAAGACATATATCGTCCCAATAACGATATAAATCACAAAATTTAATATTTTCTGTAAATTCTGTGAATCTCGGGCAGCTCGACTTGCGTGAAGTGTTTCGAGCTGGGGAAAATAAACAAGCGGACACCCATGGGCAGGGCTGGACTGGGACAAAAAATCGGCCCGGGCATTTTGACTAGAGACCGGCCCACCAAAAATGTGACGTCATTCAGGGGTAAAACCGCAAAGGATTCTGGGAACTTGTGGCAAGAGGTACTAGCGCATGCAGGCTTTCGATTGACTATGTGCACGTTAGCATATGCTACTTCCGGTGCGGAAACTCCTGTGGGGAGCTTTGTTTCCGGTGTCCTATTCGCGCCTGGTTTACGGTCCAAAACAAGTTAAGCAAATGAATCAAGTGGCGATTTACATTTCTATAGATGTCTTGGGCATTTACCCAATATATCTGTAAATGATGTTCATCGACTTGTCGATGTTTTTTCCCTGCGCCTCAGGGCAAAAGAGAAAATGGATTCAAATGTTATATTTCTCAGCTGTCCCTCGTTTATCGCGGGTGTTATGTTCTAAAAATAACCAGCTATAGGTGAAATCAAGTAGCCAAATTTATTTTTTGACGGTGCAAAATGTTTGGTGGACATCATGGACATACAGTACTGCACTTCAGAGTCACACTGCTAGCGGTCAATGCAGCGATTCTGTACTGTACAGGAGAGACGTCACGGAGGAGATCGTCTGCAGCGATCAGGACGCAGGACACAATGTGACGTAAAAAAAAAGCATGCAAACTTGCACTAAAAAAATCCGTGAAACAGCAGGTGAAAGGTGAACCGCGTTATAGCGAGGGACCGCTGTAATTTTGAAGGTAAGTCACAACATACCCTTCGTAAATACTAATGCATAGAAACCGTTACCAGCAATCATTCATTTTTTGTGTGGCTTTTTTCACGGTTTGTTAACATGCTGTGTAGGTGTGTACTTGACTAGCTGATATCAACATAACAGGGAAACATCTGGTTTGACTATTCTTCACCTGTAGTTTGAATGCTGAACATTTGCCTGTTTAAATCATAAGACCCGTCACTATACAAAGATGTGATTCTGAATGTGGACGATGTGTCTTCTGCTGCAGTAATGCAGTTCTGCTTGTGTTGAGTGATGTAAACAACTGATCGATCTAAACGCTTTAAATGTCAAAATTGACCATTAGATTTTTTTATGACACAACAGCGGTGAGTGTTCCCACCTTCTGCGCTTTGTAACTTAACGCAATCTTTCCGTTTTCGAGTTTTGGACATGATTTTGGAGTATATCTTTGCAGTAGCGATTGACCGCAAAGTAAAGCTACCGGAAATGCACAACCCCACATCCGGTCTCAAACCAGGAAGTTAGCATTGTCTCGTGCACATAGTCAATTGAACTCAGTTACACAGCGATAAAAAGAAACACAAAAAATGGCAAGAAGCTGTTGTATTATTAACTGCAATAGCCGGTGTTGTGCCAAAAAGTGATTGTCTGCCAAAAAGTGATTTCCGGTATTTGCCAAAAACTGATTGCTCGTATTTAAATTGCTATAAGTAACTTGTTGGGCTATAATATGTGAAACATATGTCAAATGCATCCCTCATGGATGACATAAAGTCATCTCTCCATCTCTCTCTGCTGCTCTTTTGTCTCCTCTGTCACAGACTTCTCCACTTTTGATGATAAATCAGCCTGGTGCAACATGTAAGGATTGGCACAATTTGTTAAGATTTTGAGGAGTTTGAGAAACTAACCTTAAGCATAAAATAAAATTTACTACCAGTAACTTCATAGCACCCGCCCAGCAGTATATAAACTCCGTCATGCTAGCTAGTACGCAGTACCAGTTATTCTAAGCGACTGTAAAAAGTCAGCACAACGAAAACAAACTCCAACTAAACTTGGCTTATATCTGACACAGAGAGACAGCAGGTCATAACTTCTTACCTGAAGTTCAGTTCCTCTGCCACTATGACCGGCGGCCGCCTCGGGTCTCTCCTCCTCTTGCCTCCCCTTTCCCTTATCCACCTGCTGGCCTCCACCACTTGCTGATGTTGCTAAATCTGTGGAAGCTATGCCATAGCTACCGCCAAACAATTCAGTTATTTTTACACATTTGGCAGCGTCTGCCTGAAGGGCTTGTTTCTTTTTGGCCCTCATTTTTTCTGCACCTCCTTTCCTTTTTTTGTTCTCCATTTTCTTTAGCTCGTCTATAAGATTGCTAAACAAGGGGGAGGGTGCATCCGACCTCCTCGGCTGTAATAGGTCCAGCCCAGAGTCGATCATGACCAATTGGCCAATCCAACACCTTTCATTATTTATACCCTTCCAAAAAATAAAAAGAAAAAAGAAAAAAATCCATCGGCCCATAAAAACAAAAAATCGCTAGCGGCCCACCGGGCAAATGCCCGGTATGCCCGATGGCCAGTCCAGCTATGCCCATGGCGTATGACAACATTAAAACAGTCGCCTATCCGTCCATAGTGTGGTTATAATAAATATAAGAGAAAGAGAGAACTGTAAGAAATTAATATAGCCACTACAGCGACCATCAAAACGATGAAAAAATATTGGCATAAACTAGGGCTGCTCGATTATGGCAAAAATGATAATCACGATTATTTTCACTGAAATTGAGATCACGATTATTTGACGATATTTATTTAACCCTTTAAGACCTACTATAGAACCAAGTCCACCAGAGCTTATATTATTTTTTTTACATGCTGTAGTGCCATTTGTGGGAGCATTTCAAGTTGCTATACATCAATACAACTGTTATAGCCCATATTTTAATAATATGTATGCATTAAGTCCATAGTAATTACATAAATTGCAAAAAAGTGCAATAAACTACAAAAAAAATTGAAAATCGCTTTTGTTTTGTTTACATATATTTCTACTTGGAGAAATTTAAGAGGTTTATCCCTCAAAACTTTAAATACAATAAAGTTGCAAAAAATAGTTTACAACAACAGGAAATTTATTTTGAGTGTCTTCATAGTTTTATTTTGGAGATACAGTTTTTATATACTGCAGGAAAAACAAAAAACAATCCTATGATGCAAATTTGCAAAGAAAACAGCAGGTGCATCATTTCACTGTGGGAAGTGTTACGAACAGCTGATAGTAACGGCAAAGCGTGTTTCTGGAATATTATGTTTTTGTTCCTGCAAGCGCTTTTTATGCAGTTTTTGCAAAGCTATATGTGGAAGGAAACCGTGACCGAGGACAAGCTGATGGCATCAGATGTAAGTACAACTCCTCCGGTTTCATATGCAAAACAAATTATTGCGCTAGCTTACACGGTTCCGGTTCTACAGGGATTTAAAAATAGTTACACAACACGGAGCGTGCTGCTCTGACCGGATTTAAAGGGTTAACAATGACTTTAAAAAATAATATAACATAGTGTGCAACACCACTGAAGTTTTTTTACCTCTCTTTTCAACCAACAGCAGTCACTCTCCTCTCCAAATAACTTCTGCTTAGCTTTCCGAGCTTCCCTCGGGTCCTCTTAATCAGCGGTCTCCAACCTTTTTTGCGCCACGGACCGGTTTATGCCCGACAATATTTTCACGGACCGGCCTTTAAGGTGTCGCGGATAAATGAGGGAGGGGCTAATAATCGGCTCAGTCATTTTTAATGATCGTTGAAAGCCCAGATCGTAATCGTGATTAAAATTCGATTAATTGAGCAGCCCTAGCATAAACAGTTTATTTTGCGATAGCACGAAACAAACAATAGTGTAAAATGAAAGGATAGATGTTTTTATATCATCATCCGATATATATCGTTATATCGAACAGCCCTAATATGAACTTATTTAGAACTTACCAGAATGAAAATATCTGTAGCACAACAACAGATATCTGTGGATGGTAGAGAACTGGATATCAACTCATCTCACAGCTGCTATCCAGGCTAGATGCCTTCTTTTGGTAACAACCACTACATAAGCTCCCTCACGTTGCTTTCAGGCTGGGAAAGAATAAAAAGACAGCCTATTTTCAAGCTTATTCCCTCCCCGATCGTGCGATCTAACATTAAAACCCACAACACAGCAAAGCGAACCATTGCTGATGCATTAGCTCCTTAAGCCCTTTGTTTGGCCAGCTAAAATGGCGCCCCGGCGGCCACGCCCCCTCCCGTGACATCACGTTCCAAAGCCCGATAACACCAAATTTAAAAAAAAAAAACGAATGTTACTGTTACATTATGTTATGACATCATTATGATGATCAAAGGCATTTCATATGCCTTTGATCAGTGAATCCTTAAGTAGGGGTAAGAATTCCAAACTTTCAGTCAGTTTATTTGCAACACTCGAGATTGCAGCATTCAAAGGTAAACCTGAGAAACATTTTAAAACAGTTGAATCTTTAACACAGTCACTTCATCAACACTCTAACATGTCTCAGAGTAAACACGGCGGAGGTCAACAAGCTTACGCTGGCTTTACTACAATGGACCACCAAAATCCAGAGCCAAATTCTGAAGAAACACATTTCCAGCTTCCACTCAAGAGGAAGCGAGGCCCGGATTATGCTGCACAGAATTGCAGAAGTCCCGACAGCTGCTCTCCACCAAGGAAAAAGAGACGAATCTGTGAAGAAAAAACTGTGTTGAAAAGACGATACAGTCAGATTTCAAAAGGCAGCAAAAACAACTCTGAGAGCTACTCTCCAGAGAGAAAGAGGATGAGAATAGACACTGAGAAAAAAGAAACAGCAGTGACTCCGAGCATCCAAAAAGGTTCTTCTTCAAGGACTATCCAACTCCAAGTTCAGAAAAAGAACGATATGAACTTGAGTGATACCAAAACCTCTAAAAACACACCAAAATACAACAAGAGGCCAGAACAAGCAGCAGTGACACAGAGCAGCCAGAAAAGTTGTTCGCCAAGGACTATCCGACTCCTAGTTGAGAAAATGAACAATATGACCTCGAGTGATACCAAAACCTCTGAAAACACTCCAAAATACAACAAGAGGCCAGAACAAGCAGCAGTGACACAGAGCAGCCAGAAAAGTTATGCGCCGAGGACTACCCAACATGTAGTTGAGAAAATTGACATTACGACCTCGAGTGATACCAAAACCTCTGAAAACACTCCAAAATACAACAAGAGGCCAGAACAAGCAGCAGTGACACAGAGCAGCCAAAAAAGTTGTTCGCCAAGGACTATCCGACTCCTAGTTGAGAAAATGAACAATATGACCTTGAGTGATACCAAAACCTCTGAAAACACACTGAAAGACAACAAGAGGCCAGAACAAGCAGTAGTGACACAGAGCATCCAAAAAAGTCCCTGGTCCAGGACTATCCGACTCCCAGGTCAGAAAAGAAACGATACAGCCTTGAGTGATACCAAAACCTCTGAAAACACACTGAAAGACAACAAGAGGCCAGAACAAGCAGCAGTGACACAGAGCATCCAAAAAAGTCCCTGGTCCAGGACTATCCGACTCCCAGGTCAGAAAAGAAACGATACAGCCTTGAGTGATACCAACATCTGTGAAAACACACCGAAAAAGAAAGAGAGCCCAGAAGACCAGAGAGAAACAAATGTGTGGATCATTGGGTCCAGTTACATCAGACGAGCCGAGGGTGAAGCAAAAGAGATTTTCGGAGAAAATTTCGGACTTAATACCAAAGTCCAGTGGTTTGGCAAAGGAGGAATGCGCTGGTGGGGAGTCCTTCCTCGTTTTTATAAGGAGCTATCCACACAGAGCCCACCTGACATACTGGTAATCCATGCTGGGGGCAATGATTTGGGACTCTTTTCTGCTTATAAACTTTCTTCTGTCATTGAGAAGGAATTAATGCAATTGCACACAGAGTTCCCCTCAATGACAATTGCATATTCATCCATCAACGAGCGTCAAGTGTGGATATATGGAAATCCAGGCGAAATCAATAAGGACAGGAACACTGTGAATGCCAGCATTAGAAAGGCTGTCGACCACTTCGATGGAGTGATTATTGAGCATCCGCAAATCAGGTTTTTCGACAACTCCATTTTTTTACGTGGTGGAGTTCATTTCTCCAAGAAAGGAAATGAACTGTTTCTGACAAGCATCCGCACGGCCATCCAGAAAAGTCTTCAGTCACGTCACTGAAAACTGACTTGAGACTTTTCTTTCACAGTCCAGAAAACCATACGTTGTTCATTTTAGGCAATGTGAGCAACATATAGCTAACATGTGCTCTCTTTTTTCTTTTCCTCTGCCTCTCACCCCCCAACCAGTCATGACAGATGACTGCCCCTTTCTTAGCCTGGTTCTGTCAAAGGTTTCTCCCTTTTTATAAGGGAGTTTTTCCTTTCCACCGTTGCCCAGCGCTTGCTATTAAAGGAGATCATTCGATTGTTGGGGTTGATAGTTTAGAATCTAAACTAAACTAATAAACATAAAACATCAGGTGAGGGCAAGGCAAGGCAAGGCAAATTTATTTGTATAGCACAATTCAACAACAAGGTGATTCAAAGTGCTTTACAGAGACATTAGAAACAAAAACAAATAAAAAGCATGATTTAAAATTGATTAAAACAAGCAAACAAACAAACTAACTAAACACACACATTTCACACCTGTTCGCACGATCTGAACCCTTATCGTAAGGGGAGCTACCAGTCCTTCTGTGGACGAGCTACTTTCTATTTTAAATTCCCTGAATTTAAAGTACTCTCTAGACCCAGTCTAGACCCAGTTGGGTTCACATAGTAGGGAGCACTACAAAAATTACAAATAAAAACATGTAATTGGCAGCAAATCAAAAATAAGAAAAATAAAAAAATTGAAAAATATCTCTTACTGCTCTGTTTATTTCCTTAAATGAACACTTGTACTTTTTGTCATAGAAGAATAAGAATATTAATATGAATATGAGCCGAGAGAAATAATCTCTCCAGCCTGTCTTGGGTCTGCCCCGGGGCCAAATGCCTGGTGGCACCCTTGCCTCCATGGGCACCTTAACTCATCGCTTTTGGCGCCGAGAATGTATTTTATGAACTAATATTAGTAGGCTGAAGCCTTTTATTTCAGCTGTGATTGTTTTTGTTAAGATACATATTAATATGTTTTTTAAGGATCAAGATGTGGGTTTGTTTTTCCAGCTTCATTAACAGTTGTTTTTTCAGAGATCAGATGTCCTCACAGGACAACATATACAAAAATATGATTTTACAGAATAGGATGCATCGCTGTGGATTAAACAGTGTAATAGTTTTGATATTTACCTTAAAGAGCAGTAACGCTAATCAATATTGCACAAATAGAGAAAATCACCAAAGTTATTGGCTTTAGTTTTGATATCTTGACAGTAAAACAGTTTTATGTCTCCCGAGGTCTTTTCATTGTTTTATTGTTTCTTTTGCTAAAGAAAAAATCCCTGCCATTCCTCATTGTTAGCTAATCATGAATCCATCACTGGATCACACCCAATTGCTAGCACAATAATCATGTTTAAGGTTGTGAGCTGGTGTCTGATTTGTGTTTTCGTTAAATAAAAGACATCATCTGCACAAATGAATGCAGAACAACTTCATCAGAAAACAGAAAACTAAGTGTCTGATGCTAAAATACCACATATGTTCCCTCCTATAACAAAAATTTAAAACTAAGGATTATTTACAGTATCATATTTTTTATCAGATATGTTCTTATTAGTTAGTCTTAGTCTTATTAATGACAACCAAAAAAAACTGGTTCACTCACACCTTAGACCGATGTTGGACAACATGCCTCCGTCTAATGTTAAGTCAGTCTTTGCATTTTTTCCAGGTAACTCCCACAGGCATGACATGATGATTAAAGCTTGGATGTGTAATCTGTCATGTGTATTATGTGCTCTCCAGCAAGATAAATTCATGTTTTTTATATAGTTTAACAAAACTCTTTGCAACACAGGGTACAGAGGCCTGTTGATTCAAACAGGTTTGTTTAGATGGACCTTTTTTGAGTGCATGTTTTGTATGATAAGTTTTAATCTAAATAAACACTTTAATTAGTAGCTTTAAATAACAGTCATCATACCCTGCAGAATTAGAGACGGAGCAGCCGGGCTATGTAAAAAGCGTAAAGGGGCGTGTTCGCGGTCATGTCCAGAGACGCTCCACCACACTTTACTACTGAGCAGACTCTGGCTCCAAAAGTGGAACATGGCAGCGCCCACAAGCGGGATATTTTGGCTTCATTTTCGCACAATGGGAGGAAGTGCTGTCACAGTGTTCATCTTTTATACAGTAACTGGTTAGGACCAATTAGCCAAACAGCAATCTTCTCCTTAAGAAATTTCAAAAATATACAAAATAATATATATAACTTCATAAGTCGACAAAAATAAAATCCAGAAATGTCGCTTTTCAGATTCATGATTCTTTCGGTTACATCATAAAGATGTTTCAAGTTCAAGTTTATACACTTAACCTTAAGTTGAGGTCTTTCATGTTTCTTTAACAAAAAAAATCCCTATTCAGAAATCTCTCTTCTATATGATGGTATGTGTGTGTAAATGTGCATGCGTGTCTGTGTGTGTACAACGGACCACACAGCAAGCATTTGTTTGGCCTGCTAATATGGCGCCTCGAGCAAAAATTCCGGCCACGCCCCATCCCTTAAGATCCCGCTCCAAAGTCCTGTTAACCTACGGAAAGAAGACGCTGCATTTTTAACTCTGAGGGAGATGGAGAATGAGCCTATTTCCAAAAAAAGTGGAGTGTGTTTCTTTAAGTACTATATTGTCAAAAACTAAAGTGTACACACACACACACACGCACACACACATACACACACATACCATCGAATGGAAGACAGATATCTGAATGAGGATTTTGTTTTTTGTTTTTGTTAAGGAGACATGAAAGACCCCAAGTGTACATAAACAGTTGTTGTATCTTGTTTACTGTATCACTGACAGATAATTTCAAAGTCAAGTTAATGCTACATTATACTGAGATATTTTGTAATGTGAAATACTGTAAGCAAATGAATAAACAACCTCATTCTTGCTAGACCTTTGACTGAGATGTACATAAAACATTGTTACTTTTATTATTATTATTATTATTATTATTACTATTATTATTATTTTATTAGAGACTTCAGGAACATAATTTTTTCCATATATGATGATGATCATGATGAATGAATTATGATCACATGGAAAAGATACCGTTTGTATGTTTAATAACATGAAATATGTTTAAATGTTTAAAGCCAGTGACAGGTACTCAGAGATAAGGGTGCTCTCTGCTGCCCTCTAGGCCGAACAGACTGTCAAAACACTTTATTTGTATCTAACTATCATGCAGTTATAAGCATAGTAATTGTATAAAATGTGTGTAAAAATATAATTCTTTAAATACACTTACAAGGGAAACTGCAAAGTTTTCTGTTACTGTCTGATATTAATTGAATCTATGTACTATGTAGAGTACAGATCAGAGTAACATGCAGTACTGTAAGTGAAAGGCACTCTTGAGTTAAGAACACAGTATGGTATTTATTCCTCCCTCAGCGCCTTCCTCTCAGCTTGGCACCTATTCAGACACTCTTTGCACAGGAAGCTTTCTTTGACTAGGTAAAAGCTCTCTGAAATACTGACTGGTTTCTCAGTGGGTATCTTCTCAGCAATAATTGGATTCCTGTCCATCTTGATACTCTCCAGTTTTTTCAGCTTCAAGAGGCAGCTGGGGAGGCGGGTGAATCTGTTGTCAAAAAGGCCAATGTGGCGGAGGTCCTCCAGTGCACCAATGGAGGCAGGAAGAGCTTCCAGCTGGTTGAGACCCAGGTTCAGTGTTTGGAGTTTATTCAGGAGGCCGAGCTCACTTGGGAGGCTTGTGAGACGGTTGTTGCACAGGTTTAAAACCTTAAGGTTCTGCAGGTAGCCGATAGCCACGGGGAGCTCCTCCAGCTAGAAACAATAACACATTTTTTAACAGATGGTGATTTTGGTGCATTAAACATGGACATAGTTACGAACCATGGTACAATTTTGAAATGGGCAAACTACAGCTGCCAACAGGCTAGTTACAGTTAGCGGGTCTCTAAGGTGTCCCCGTATGTTTGTGATTATTTAATGATTGGCTTTTGATGATTAGTACTTTAATCTAGAGGTTGTTGTTTTTTTTTTAATGGGCTTAATTTTAAATATTTGGAATATTTAATTATTTAAAATTATTTAAAATAGTGTGACACAACAACTGTGTAGCAGCCCCACAGTATTGCTGCTATACAGTAGCTACCATTTATTTACCTACTTTTAAAGAGTTGTTGTAAACATTAGACATTATCTGTCACACTCACATAATTGCTGTGCAAATCCAAAACAGTCATTTTGATGAACTGAGCAATAAAATCTGGAATTTTTCTGATCATGTTCCTGCTCAGGTCCACTTCATCCATGTGAAAGAGCTTCTGGATGCACTTTGGAACAGCTGTAATCCCCTTGAAAGTGAGATCCAGTCGGCGTTTACCATCCAATGTCAGCTCCACGCAGTTCTGGGCCATTTTCAAGGTGATCTTCTTACTTTTAGTCTTTCTTTTGGCTTTCGTTCCCTTGGCCATGCTGTTAGTCTGTAGTTAACCTTTTCCACTAATGCGCTGTGACGACAGAGTTGACCGTGGAGCCAGTCTGTGAGATCCCGTTACCCAGGCAGCGGTAACTGTAGACAAAGTCAAGCTTTACCTTTCCTGTTAGATAAAATATGAGTAACCGTATCATTTGCTTTGTTCCATGACAACAATGCTAACATGACAACAGAAATCAGAAGACTTGCAGTGAGTTTAAACTTATGAACAGAAAACACTTTTGACTCCTTACCAGCATTAATGCCTCCTCACACCCAGTTCAAAACAGCAGGGAAGAGAAAAACAGAAGATACTTGACTATCTCTTTCCTCAGCCTAAGAATGTTGCCACACGTCCAACTGTCACTGCAAAGAGCTGTAAATAGATAAGCGGTCAGACTGCTGCTGTTTGACAGGTCAAAAATCACCATGCTGCATCATGGCTGTCTGTCAGCTAGGACTCACTTGGGTAAATGTGGCATTTTTTGTAATTTGTTCCCAGGCAACTGCTGTTTTGTCTGGTAGCTTTGGTTATAGCTATAGCTTTATAGCAATGAGCAGCCACCACTCACAGCAGGGCAGTTTGTTCTTTTAAAAATCTGTGTGAAGACATTTTAAAAAACAACAGCGTCAGTTTCCAGGGATTATCCTCTTTCAAATGAAGCTATGGAGGATTTCAGGTCCAAATTACTGATAACAATGAGCTGTTGATGCCTGTGTGACACCTACACGTGTATGGTCAATTGTATTTTTTTGTAAAACATTTATTAATGTAAAAAGCATTTTTTCATGGTGGTATTGCACTTTTCAGTTAAAGTTATGAAGACGTGATTGCGTGGCAACGCCACAAGGGAGAAGTAGTTGTGAGCGCGATAGGCCATTGCAACGCTTCTGTACCTCAGAGGAGGAAGAGCCTGCAGACCAAATGCAACTCATGTCTCCTGTCTCTACTTTTCTGTATAAAAACAGACCCCATGGAATACCTGTAACACCTGTAGCTGATTTGTCCATATTTTTGTTATTTATCTCACTGAAATGCAGCTCTGCGCAGTACTTTGTATTTGCCACTTTGTTTGAAATGAAGAACAAGTACTGCTGCCTACATAACAGCGAATGTATACATTTATACATGAATGTGAGTCCCACAGCCTAAGTAAACCAACTATACACATACTGCTTACATTGCAAATGCTGGCAGCTAATGAGGCCATTCTTGCTTTATATCTGAAAAAACACCTAAACTCCCACTGCTCCACCAGACCTCAAAAGTTACTCAGTCTCATCATCTTTTCGTCATTTTTAATGTTTACATTATTAAAAAAGTTTCATTAATGATGGGAAACAAAATATCCCAAACCTCGCTCTGAAAAACAATGAAATGGATGTTGAAAAGGATAAATAAATAGTGCACAAGTCAAGAAATGTGATTCCATGCACTAGTGACGTGGAATAGAAATCTGACCTTTGACCTTTAATCATTTCCAGTCTTTCTCAAGCTTTGATGTGATTCTTTTTCCCGCAAACACAGAGACTTTTGTCAACAATGAGTTTAAAGTGTCACATATTGCAGTCAAGAAGCATTACTCTGCATCATGCATTGCTGATGATGTACTTTTTCGATATGAATACCACACAATCTTACCAGCAGGTGGGGCTGTCTTCATACATATAAGTTCAAGATCACTTTGTTACTTTTACATTTAAAATAGTGGATTGACTTAATTATTTGTCCCATATTGTTCCATATTGATTTTGACCTGCTGGAAGCAGCCATCAGAAGATAGTTAACATGTGTTCATGAAAGACTGGACATGTTCAGCAACAATAGGAGGGCTGTAAGATTTAAACAATAATCAGATGTGCCAAGAAGACAGGATGGATCCATGCTTTCATGGTTTTTTTTATGTGAAAATTCTGACCCCATCAATCTAATATCAGAGCTAAAAGTGAGACTAATCAGACTAGATAACTGTTTTTCAATCTTCTATTATCTAATATTGGTAAACCTGCAGAATCTTCCTCTTCTTTGGTGACAGAAGTGGCGTCCGGTGTGGTCTTCTGCAGCTGTCGCCGATCTGCTTCAAAGCTGGACCTGTTATGTATTCTGAGATGCTCTTCTGCATTGATTGTAACAAGCTACGTTTTCTTCCCATCAGCTTGAAGCAATCAAATCATTCTTTTACACAGAGAGCCACCGCTGGATATTGTCTCTTTTTCCAGTCTCTGTAAACTAGTGATGATGTCACGGCGAGTGGAGTGAGCCGTGTGGAGAAAATAAAGGAAGTTTAAAATAACTAATTATCTGTCCTGATTGGAGAAACCATCACTAGTCCAGCCGGCAAAGCAGGAGGAGAGGGTGGAGGGTTGGGTGCTTGCCCTTCTGACTCCATACTTTCTACTACTTGTTTGGGTTCTTCCCTGACGTCCATCTTACGGACAGAGTCGGTTTTATGCGGCGTTTTTGTCTGAACTCGTCCAGAAGAATGATAAAGTGATTCCGACTGGGATCCTGTGGCGCACATTCATAGGAGGTTTCGATCCTCTCAGACTGGGACTGACATATAACACAGAACTAAGTGGGAACAAAGTGTGACTTTCCAGTTACAATCAGTCAGTTTTAATGAACATATGATGCTTAGCCAAAGAATACAAAGGTTATTCGTTTTATAGAGAAGTCAAATACATGAAAAGTGCCGTATTTATAAACTAATTAAAACCAAACTGATAAATATGAAAAATTAAATCTAATTAATACATAAAACAATTAACTCTTTCATGACTTTACTGCATTTATAAAACTGCAGTAGTTCCTACTTTGTTATTACCCAGTTATACAGAATAAAGTTAACCGGTTTCAACTGTTGACCAGAAACATTTAAATATGTTACATGTTCATGTTCAAGAATCTTTGTTAATTATCATATATATAATATTTAATAACACTAACAAGGAACTTGTAATTTGATTTAATTCAACAAATATTCTTCACTTTTAGATCAGCAAGATTGTGAAGGACCTCAGCCATCCCAACAACGGACTGTTCTCTCTGTTGAGGTCAGGAAAGCGATTCCACTCCCTGAAGACCAACACAGAGAGACTGAGGAGGAGCTTCTTCCCGCAGGCGATACGGTCTCTCAATCACACCACCACACAGTACTGACCCACACATATGGTTCTTACACACACACTGGACTTTCTGGACTTTGTTTACACTAATTTGATTAGATGCGTGGTCATCTTATCGAATCACTTCATCACTAAATCTCTTTAAGCATATTTGCACTGCACAAGACACTTACAAATGTGGATTGCACAACACTGGACATTATATTTCTTCATTTCCACTTAATACTGTACAGCTGCTGTTATTGTATATATATATATGTATATATATATATATATATATATGTATATATATATATATATGTATATATATATATATGTATATATATATATATATGTATATATTTCTTCATACATTCTTATATAGTTCTATACTGTGTATTTTGTTGTAGAGTTATTTTATTTTCAACTTTAATTTATATATTTTATCTTATTCTTTCCCAGTTAAATTTACCCTTCATTCTAATTTGTTGTTGTACAGTTATTTCATTTTTAACTTTAATTTTTATATTTTATTTTATTCCTTCCTAGTTAAATTGACCCTTTTTAATTTTCATATTTATTTCCTATCTTATTCATAGCCTTTTTTTCCTTTAGGTCACGAGCAGTTGTGTAAGCATTTCACTGCATATCATACTGTGTATGACTGTGTATGTGACAAATTTGAATTTGAAATTGATTTGAGCTTCAGCTCAACCAGTTACAACATTAACTGCTGACTTCTGTAATTTAATACCCCATTAAGCTGAACTATACTGCAAAGAGAAATATTGTACATGTATTTAACAGCAGTGGAATCAAGTTATTCTGCAGTTTCAGGTTTTACAGGGTTTCCTTTGACAAAGTAATATAATATGATACATTGTTAGAGATGAAATCATCCCAAAGTTTGATGAATCTGTACCAACAATGTGCTGTGTAAAGCTCACAGATTTATCCAAACACTGCAGATATATATTTTACAGTTTTTTCATGATGTGAATCACTCAGTTCACTGCTCCATCACGCAACGTCTCAATAATTCAAACTTTCTACACTTTGTGTTCAAGTTAAAGGACAAAGGGCATTCAGGGAAAATGTAGAAACACAAATTGTGGGGTTGAAGAGTCAAGTTTACTATTTAGATGTTCCACTGAATCAACCACAATAACTTAAAACTATCGATGTAATAATGTGATGGTTCAGTTCTATGTTGTAAAATGTTGTTTAAAAGTGATTTCTGGAGATTTCGATGTTCAATGGAGAAGTGAATGATGTCATGTTCTATAGAAAGTTACTGTTTAACTTAATGTGACCTCCTCAGGGATCCCAGGGCTGAAAGCTGTTGTTGGGCCCCCACTGAGCCCACAGTACATGTCAGATTCCTTATTCCTTTAATGATCAAATTATAAACGCAGACACAAAACTATCCTCAGAAACGTTCATGCTTGTTTTCTGCCTTGAGCAGTTTTGTGAGTTAGTGAATGTATTAAATATGTCTGATACAGTATGCCAAAAAAATCCATCATTTATTGAAGGAAACAGCTGTCAGATGTTGCTTTACTATTGTTTTAAAAAGGATAAATCCTACATTTCCACATGTTTGTGTTGGTTAAACACTTCAAACGTGTATTGGTGCTTAATAAATCAAACTTGAAAACAAATATAATCTAAATCAAAAGTACTTAAACTAGATTTTGACTCAAATTACAGAGTACGTAAAGTTTGCTTAGTTCACTTGTGGGGCTGGGCCTCCATTCTTTGCCAACCGGAATACAAAAATGGCTCAACCTGTACACCAAGAATCATTTTACGAGTACAATTCAACTATATAATTAAGGTTTAAGAATAAAAGTACTTGTTTGGCACGTGAACAGTGATCTAATAGACACTCAGGGGCCACCTACTTCATGTTCAACTGATTGTTAATTGTTTATTAATCATCCAATCACATGTCAGCTGCTCAAAGATTTTGACATGTAGACATGTTCAAGATGAAAGTGACTTTGATGGTTTTTGGTGCCAGATTGACTGGTCTGAGTATTACTGAGTTTACCTGCATTTGCGTATTCTTCACAGACCCCGTAGAGTCAACTGAGCTGCCTCGTTTAAACACCATCTCCATTCCTTTATGCCCACAGTGTACAGATCTTCACCTTATCCTACTGGTGCTATGTCACAAAGTTCAAATCATCTCACAGTGATTATAACAAGCTGCAGTAAACAGGCCATTGTTAAATGAGGAATCTACAAAAGAGTTTTATAATAATATATAAAACTTTATTCTTTCACAAAAGGCTCATCTAGTAGTTATAAAACAGAGCAACAGTTGCATGTTTACATCTCGAAGTGCAAAAACAACAAGAGCCTAGAGAAGTCGATGACACTGCTGACTGAAATGTTAGATTACAATCAATGAGAAAACTGTGTTGTCTCTCTTACAGGATAACAAAGAACACTATTGTTTACAGTCGTACGGAGGAGCTCCATTAAGGACACTAATGGGAACCAAGTCTTCAATAGCAGGTCAAAGTGCAAAGTGTTGCTGTTTTATTTTGAAGTCTGCGTGAGGCTCCAGTGTATATGTGGATGTGCTCTTTCATTATGTAGCAGTAAACAGCTTCCAGTCCAACCTTGCACAAAATCCAAGAATGCGTCAGCTAACACAGTTATTCTGGATGACAGTGCTTTCTTTCATTCACGCACTGGTTTGCACAAATGCATCACGCTCCCAGGACCAGCTGGTATGTCTGTCAGTGACAAACTTCAGTTTGTGAAGTTGTGGAGATTCGCCTCCACATTCCACAGCAGAGAGCTTCAAAAGGAGGGACACAAAACACACAAATTCATGAGGAAACATCACGTGCAAAAGCATATTTACACTGACGCACCCAAATGTAGAGGCTCAGATTTCAGTCCATGCAGACATGAGCCAAAACGAGTTTGTTTTCATGATATTAAGTTACACCATTTCTCCCAAATGAACCTTTATGTGAAAAATGCTCAATGCTTACTTCATTTAAAGGGACTCTGTTTTACTTTTTAATTTTCTGTCATATATTTATAAAACTGCAATGATGGATGTTTAAACACAGACTAATTTTTTAAGTTTCTAAAAAAAGGGGGGGTCAGCACACGCACAAAAATTGTTGTTTCTACTCCTGGTTTTGTATATTGTAAAAAAAAAAAAAAAAAAAGGACACTATTCCTAATATGGTCAACACATGCACACAGATCTGGCTGTGGGCACAGAAGCTCCACCCCCCTGCTGTTTGTTCAAACCTGTTGTTTACAAAGGTCAAACATCATAACATGGCCACAGCTACACCGACTCACAATTAAATACAAGGTGCGGTACAGGTGCATCATAAATGGTATAAATTTATTATAGCCCAAACAGAGCTGTACTTTAGACCTCATATGTGCCAGTATGTGCCACGCTGTATATTTAAGTAAACTTTGCACAGTGTGACAAAACATTAGCTACATTTTTTATATCATTGAACAGTGAAGGGCACAAAGTAGGATCACATTAAATAACTGGAACAACATAGAAAATAATTTAAAGGATGTCATGGTTTGTATATTGCAGCTGTGTGCAGTGTCTCTTTGATACCCTCAGGTAAAAACAATGGATACACCTCTGCGATATAACTCCTGCTGCTGCTGCCTCCTATGGGGTGATTTTCAGGCTTTGTGCCGACTTTCAACATGGCAGACGGAGCTTGATTTCAGGGTCACAGACAGAAAATCGAGGAGGAACAGAAAAAAGGAAACAATAAAACCCTGAAGTATGACAGTGCAGACCTGGGAGCACGGACAGTACGGAAGATAGACATGCAATCAAAAAACCAAAACAAAACAAAAAAAAACAATTCTTGGCAATATTATAGAGTAAAATGTAATGAATGATATAAAGTCAAAGTTTTTTAAATTATTACAGAAACTATGCTTGCCAAAGACTGACTGTATACCAACCCACCAACATTTCATTTGACCAGATTCCATTAAATGTAACATTTTACATTGTACTTATTTAACAGAATTACATGGAAATATTTGTAAATTTTAAAGTAAGAATTTTGGACATATATTTTTTGAGTGTAGCTACCTTTAAGTTTTTTGAAACCCATTTTGAAACCTTGAGCTGAGCATTTCTTTTGTTGCCATTTTAGCCTAAAATGGCAACAAAAGTGGTGGCCTTCAGATAGAATGCAGGACTTTAGGCATTTTTTAGGCAGCTTTACTTTTCCAACCCGGAAACTACATCTGTATTTTAACCAGTGTCACAATTTCACAGAGACATGGAAACCAGAGACCGTAAAAAGTAGACGATATCTGGCAACTTCAAGCAACTGCTGACGATGTGAAGTGGCGAGACATGAGTGACTGAAGCGACTACCAATGAGGGTAAAGAATACTGTTGATTGACCATACTGACTGTATGACCTGATCGTAAATGCTATGGGTTACCTCGGCAACAAAAAGATGACAAGCACAAGATCATTTTATTTGTCTGTAAAGTTGGTGTGTTACAGCATTAAAAAGAAGATGTAAAAAAGCAGCTTTGATAATATATCTGAGATGGAAAGTAGAATTTCAGTTAGTAAAGGAGCTCACTAAGTAAAACTCTAAAAAATACAATTAAAAGTAAAAGTAAAATTCAATAAAATCCTGTATAAAAAGCAGCCCTATAAAATAAAAAATTATTCAAAAGCTCATCAGAATGTTTTCAGTGAGTTTGGATTCTTTAAATTCAATCCATCAGGAGAACTATTTTAAAAAAATGGTGTTACAGCTATAAAACCAACCACTTCCTCTTTGTTATTGTATTGGGCCTGTGTGTGTGTGTGTGTGTGTGTGTGTGTGTGTGTGTGTGTGTGTGTGTGTGTGTGTGTGTGTGTGCTGACGCCAGGATTTCAGGCACAGTGAGTTTGTCCTAGCAGGCAGAAGACTCACCACAGTTAAACGTGTGATGACGTGAGCGGCAGACGAGTGTGTTATATTTTTCCCCACTCTGATCTATGACTGTAAGTCACACATCCTCACGTAATGTTGCTTAAGTCAGTTCTGCTGTCTGCTTACATTTAAACGCAGTGAGCAACAATAGGGATGGGAAGATATTAATCCCATGATGACAGGTCACACACAGAGCATGTGACTGTGGAGGAGATGAAAACATGAAGCGTAGCTGCATGTGGTGGAAGAACCACATGCAGCTACGTGTTGTTGTTTGTTGAGGGGAAAAGGATTTGGGCGTGCAGTCTGGTTTTCATGTTTAAGCTGTGATTTTCAGAGGATTTGAGTACAGTTGTGTGCTGCGTGTGGTCCGGGGTTACATCCCTTTTTATGTCCAGCAGTTTTTTGTTTTACTTTGAGTTTCAGAAAACAGCAGGAAGTGAACCTGGATTTGAAAGTGACATGTGACCGTGTTGCTTTCTGAGAGCTGGTAGATTTGTGATAATCTTTTTACACAGGGAATGCACCCACCTCCAAAGCTTTTATAGTTTTTCTATAGCAATAGCTATAGCTCTTAACTCACGGCCCTCTTATTAGTTTTTACCAGTAAAAACAAAGATAAAAACATATCCTTAGACATTTGCATGCCCTCATCTGGCTTTTACAAGTTTACAGTTTTATATTACTGTGAAAGCTTTACCGTACATGTTTTCAGCCCTGCATAAAACCCCAGTGTAATCTACCTGTCTGTGACAAAAGTAAATAAAAGTCATGAGGTTAGAGAAGTCAGATATTTCTAACAAGAGTTCATAGAGACCTAAGTGGAACCACTGAGATAGTAAAATGTGCACAGATTTTTGCATGAAGCACAACTTCTTCTTCTTGTTTTGACTTCTTCTTTTAGGTGTGTGCACATCAAATCACCTGCCTCAGCCTCACCATGTCTCTATCCTTAGCATCCTCCTCTTTCACACCAGCCTTCTGCGTGTCCTCCTTCACTCCATCCATAAATCTTCTCAGTGGTCTTCTGAGGTTTAGGATTTATGACTGTGTTCATAAACCATAATCTATAACAGAGGTAGTCAAATGCAGGCCTCATGGGCCGGTGTCCTGCAGGTTTTAGATGTGTCCTTGATCCAACACACCTGATTCAAATTGCTAAATTACCTCCTCAACATGTCTTGAAGCTCTCCAGAGGCCTGATAATGAACTAATCATCTGATTTAGGTGTGTTGACCCAGGGTGAGATCTAAAACCTGCAGGACACCGGCACTTGAGGCCTGGAGTTGCCCACCCCTGACCCATAAACATATAACTGACTGATAGCATAGTTGTGTTTGCAGGTGAATCTAAGCTGGATTTAATTGGCCAAAACATCAGTGAAACATGACATAAAATAACACTGTCCATTCTTTGAACTGCATGTTGTTATGCCATTGTCCATTTATTAAACAGTTAGTTTAAACACAGATTGTTATATGCATCGATCAGCTGATTCAGCTTTACTAGAGAAAGGTAGTTTGGGGTGCTTTTAAACTTTTGAGTGAGGTTATTGTTTTGTTATTGAATTTCTAATCTAATCACATGGCAGCAGCTCAATTCATTTAGGCATGTAAACATGGTCAAGACGATGACGTTCAAACTGAGCATCAGAATGGGGGAAATAAGTGATTTAAGTGACTTTAAGCATGGCATAGTTTTTGGAGCCTGACGGGATGTTTGGAGTATTTCTGCTGATCTGCTGGGGTTTACAGAGTGAGGTCTGAATAACAGAAAATATCCAGTACGTGGTGGTTCTCTAGTACAAAATGCAACTAAGTTACGCAGAACAGCACCTCTGAACATACATCAATCTTGAAACCGAGGCTACTATTCACATGGGTTCACCAAAACTGGACAACGGCTCAACAAAACGTATGACGCCTTTTGTATGGCCTGCTTTAACAACGTGCTAACCTTATTTACAATCAATATTGTATGGATGTAATAATGATGCTAAAGATACAGAGGGCTGTTAAAAAATAAAAATAAAGTTTACCCAGGTCATTTTACTTTAAGTCAGTTTACTAAAAGTGAGGACTGTTGCTGAGCATGTTCATCATTTTATGACCACAGTATATCCATCTTCTGATGGCTGCTTCCAGCAAGATAACACATCATGTCACAAAGCTCAAATAAACTCAAACTGGATTCTTGAACATGATAGTGAGCTCACGGGACTCAGATTCACAATCCAACAGAGCACCTTTGTGATATATTGTGGTGGAGATTTGCATTATAGATGCGCAGCCAACAAATAAGCGGCAACTCTGTGGTGCTATTATGTCAACAAGGACCAAAATCTCAGCGATATGTTTTCAACACCTTGTTGAATTCATGCAACAAAGAAATATGGTGCCTCTTATAAGTGTATTAGTTATACTTAACAAAGTAGCCAGTATGGTATGGTGAGGCTATACAAACAGACAGAAGTTACCAAGCTGAGACACTGTTATTAACTGTTTAGATACTGTAATACTGATGTTAGCCGAAAAATTACAGAAAACTACACGAGCACTAAAACCCTCACACACTGCATCCTTGCTACTGTGTGGTGGACACGTGACTGGCGCAGAAACTCCAGTCAACGCTGCCCACCGTCACGCTTCGGGTCCTAAAATCTGATCTGTGCCTTTAATGTGCCAGAAGGAGCTCGTGGATGGGTTTATCCAATTAGTGTGTAGGTGGGGCGCAGGAGGAAACCGAGCGGAGACCTACAGAGCGCACACACTGACCCTTATCCCGGAGTTTCCGGACACGGAGAACAGTGCGTGGAGTTACCGCTCTGTCTGCAGTCAGCGGCAGCGAGTAGATTATAAAGACCGCTGTCCGATGGTGTTGCAGGAAAGTTTCCCCATGATTCAAGTGTCGATACCATCGATGGAGAAGGAGGTGGATGAGTCGGGAAAGACTAAAAAGGTGAGGACGCGGCATTTTAGTGTTATCGGGTTTTTTTGTTTTGGGTTTTTTTGCGCAAATCCAGCGGGATGAAATTACGACTGCGGTTTATCTGGACACAAGCAATTTTTTTCGCTTGATAATCAGTAAAACTTTGTCTTCCGGGGACGCCAGGTAAGCCGGGCTACCTGCAGGAAGAGTGACAGTGAGTTCAGCTCAGGGGTTTTTTCCACTCCAGAGTGGCAAGAATTACGCAATTTTTTTCTTGCAACAACAAATACAATTATCCTTATTACTAAATGCGTTCAGGTGATTTCCTCAGTAAACGCAGCAGCAACTCACAGTAACTGTGGCCCTAGTTGCTGTGATTTTACACTGTAAATACTTGAAGCCCAGCCGCTCTCACTTATAATGTGACTAGATGTAATTGTTGATGCATTAACCTGAGGACTACACTTTAAGGTTGAAGTTTGCTGAGCTGGTATTTATTTATTTATTTATTTATTTATACAATCCTTCTGCACATTATTCTTTAAATTTATCAGATCTTTATATTATTTGTAAGTGAAAACTTAAACTGACGATCAATTCTTAGATATGCATGTAAGACTTCAGTTATACTTCCTCTGCTGCAGGAACATCTTTAAGAAGGGGTCAGACTCTCAAATACAATACAAATTTATTTATATAGCACATTTAAAAACCAACGGTATACCAAAGTGCTTCACAATAAAATAGCAATATAAAACCATCATAGCACTTTTTAAAAGGGACCTATTCTACTCATTTCAGCTTTATCTTCTTTATTTTCCTGGATTCTACTAGAGTAACGTTGCATTCACTGTTCAAAATAATCCTTATTGGTATATTGGTCATATTCTAAATCCCTCAAAGCTAAATTCCCCAGACAGAGGATGACTCTGTCTGGACAAAAAAAAACAGTTTAAGCTCCTCTCTCTCTTAAGCCAGCTTCATTGTGATTGGCTGCCTGTCACAAACAGAAGGTTTGAATGGCAGGTTATTGGAGACAGTGCTCCAATAACCTGCCATTCAAACCTTCTGAAGCAGAAACGATGGCACCTTGTTTGTGCCCTGTTCACGCAGACTGAGGTTTCTTGGGTATGCAGCCTAAGCAGACATGCTTGCATGCATTTCTCCAAACAAGGAGCAGGGTATGAGGAGGCTGATGATGCTGTGTGTAAGCAGTTTGCTGATTGGTTGAAAAGTGGGCTTGAAATATAGTGACAGTAGAGATCAACCAGAAGAGGAAGAACCGTGGAAAAATTCTGAAAGACTGAAACAGCAACTCAGACCGTGGTGGCAGCAGACACTTTTTTTTTTAAACACTTGGTTTCATTTCACTGCAAAGAAGCTTTTTGTTATGGTTTCTGTGCCATAAATGAAAGGATCAACAACATCTCAAACACAATCAAGAGTAGCCCACAGTCCCATTGTTCCCCATATTCGTGACACTCTGCCTGTCAAGCTCACATCACAAACTCAAAATTTGATGAAAAAGCCTGGAAAGATAATTGGCACGCTCCCTCCATCTCACAACAAGAGACATCTGAAGGGCCTGAAGGATCTAAAGGATATAGAATTGAATACATTATAATAGTCCTTTATTGTCATTGTACATGTACAACGAAATTATGGGTGTTCCACGCCAACTGCACAGGAGTCAAAAAGTATAAATAGTAAAGACAGCAGGAAAAAAATAGCAAACAGAAGAATGCATATATACAGCCAAGAGGAATATATACAAAACAAGAAAAAGGCGCACATTGGAGAGCGAAGTGCAAAAGGACTTGGTCTAAGCACGTCACAAGTATGAAGAGTTTTATATCCTCAGAAAGAAGATGCAGGGTACCAAACTGTAAGTCAGACCGGTATAAAGTTTGTTTAATGCCACTTTTAACCAAACTGCTTAATAGTAATATGTGTACTATAAATGTGTGTGAATGTATTAATCCTATGATGATGATTATTTCATATATGACTAAAGGCTAATGCTATCTACACAGCTAAAACATGTAGTAGCACTGACTCAGGCTGGTCACTTGAGATGACCATATTAAGAATATCCTGTCTCTCTGACATCACACAGATCATAGAGTAGAAGCTGAGCGTTCAGAGCCGTGTGAAGCCTGAGCTTTTTTATGTTTTTCATTCAGTTTAGTTTCACTTGGTTTCCAGAGTGGTTTAGTTTTTATTAACCTCAGAGTTTTAGTCTCTCTTATTTTTATTATATTGCTATTGTATGCCGATATATATTAATGTTTAGTACAATAAAACCAGAACTTTTGAAAGCAGGTGATTCGCAGCCTTGTAGACCTTCAAAGTCTCATTAATCCACCGACAGCTCATCGGGTTGTGACAACAGATTTTATCAAACTAACAAACACTAAAATGTCCTCTCTTTTTTTTAAATTGTTTTTTAATTAGTTTTCCATCTTCCATCTTCCATCCCTGTGCTACAATAAAATCACAGCTTACACACGTTAAATTCAGATTTCTTTGAAGTTATTTAACAATTTTTTTTTTTAAATTACAGGTAGTTATTTATAACGACGTTGGACTACTTCCATGTTAGAAAATAGCAAAAGACAGTCATACAAAGTAGTCATATATAAGATATGTACATGTTAGCATACTAACTCTATTTAAAAGTTGACTCATCATTGTGAAGGAAAGAAAGAGTGGATATATCGAATTTGCAGAGTGAAATCAGAAGCTCTGTGCCTCCGACTAGTGGAGAAGTCATGTTCTTGTATTATGAACCAGTCTGTGACATACAAAAGAAAATGTCTTTATTTCAAAGTGGAGCCCCACAGTCGCCTGATTGTTGTTTCACTTCATTAGTAACATTTTGCTGGTACCAGGAGAGGCCCTCTTTTGTTTTTGTTTTTTCATAAGTTGCAGGAAATTTCTCATTAGTTGTTTAAAAATTGTCATTCTGAATAGACTTTTGTAACTCAAGGATTCGTCTCACTCAGTTGTTCTTTTGTTTCTTAAACCTGAGTGTAAGTGAACTGCACTATAATAAAAATCATTTGTTAAAACATAACATACACATTTGGGTTTTTTGGGGTTTTTTTTAAAAGACAATTGGCTTACATGCTTTTCTTAGTAAGGAAAAATAATTACAATTTTCAGTTGGACTCTCTTTTGCTTTCAGAGCAGACTTCTATTTAAGAAGGTGCTGGAAACAGAGATCAGAGATTTTGCCTCATAAATGTAACAGCATCACGCTGTTGCCTCAAATTTGTTTGCTGTACATCCATGATGTAAATCTACTGTTACACTACATCCCAGAGGTGCCTGGTCTAAAATTTCCGTGCAGCAAACTCTTTGTAATGTTCAGGAAACCAGATTAAGATGACGAGCTTTGACTACTGCTAGCAACAAAGTCACCCTTTTCCCAAGTCTGATGCTCGGTTTGAAGTTTAGCAGGTTCTGTCATGTTGCATTTTCTTCCGCTATTACCTAATCCCTGCTCATCATTTTATTTTAGAGAAGCACAACACTTAACGCAACTTCTACCACTTAGTTCCCACCTTTTAGAAAGACCCACATGCCTCAGTAGTGACTAAAGAATGAATCCTCTGTGTGTGTCCTGCTCTCTTATTTGCAGCTCTTCAGAATTGAAGTCTTGTTCAACGAGAGGAAACATTTTGTGCTGAGAAGAAACAGTGAATTTCAAAATCTCCACAGAAAAGTATGATCTTTGTTTTATGACCAGAGCTGCTTTTACTATGATAAGGATGTTAAATGGGACCCAGATCTGTCTGTTTGAAATGTTTGAGGCTTCTTGTGCTGCTACCACATACAGCTCAGGAAAATCGTCCAGACTCCAGATTTCCCGAGCAAAAGGAACCAACATCTGAGGACCAAACCTCCGGAGCAGAGGAGGCAAGAGCTGGAAGATTATGTCCAGGTAAGACATCTGAGGCTTGGATTACGAAGCGGGTTCAACATAACCAACGTATTTCTGCGTTATCTGGATTCACTTACCCCAACAGTGGAAATCAGGTTATGCAGTCACTCAACGCTGGTTATCAACTGGCCAAGTAAAACCAAAGTTTCCCCTGCACATTCATGTGAAAGGTGTGTGTTGGCACCATCTGATCGATCTAAAAAAAGGCATTTCAAAGATCAAATGACTCTTCTTTGTATGAGTGCTACCTACTCCAATCAGATGAAAATGAAGCGGTGATTAAAAATCTCTAAAGAACATTAGAAAATGCAACACTGTTATAAAAGGACAGTAAATCATTAATCTGGTGATTTAGCGCACAGAGCAGTAAAATAAACACTTTAATTTGATTACTTTTTTGCTGAATGTGCTGCTGTTTATTTCTAATGTGACGGCTGCACGTTAGAGCTCTGAGACTTTAAACTGGAGACATCTGAAAAATAAACCTCAGCCTGATAAAGGAGATGTGGAGCATCAGTTTAGTCGCAGATCAAAGTCATTTAGTACGTTTATTTATTTTCTGCTGTGTTTTACTTGCATCTATTTGAAAGAGCGAGTGTAAACACAAAAAATTATGCAGAATATGCAGAAAATAGGTTTAAATGTTCAACAAATTTCTTCCAGTCGGAGAATGTTGCATATAATTTAATTTGCTTCATGCAATGTGCATAATGTTCAAATATTAAAACTAATAAAACAAGTTTTAAAAAGAGACTTTTTCATTTGATTCAATGTTATATTGAATATAAAATAGAAGAATAAAAGAATTGGGCTGAAAGGTCAGTTGCTTTATAACGTATTCAGGTTGCGTCTGTGAAGGTTCTCAGTCATCCAGGTCATCGTCGTCAAAGAAGCCATCTGTGTCCACTGTGAGCGACCATCTTTGAACAGAGGCGGTGGTTTATGACACCAACTCTCTGCCATCTATAATCCAGTTTTGAGTTCCCTCCCCAGACGCCTTAACGCCCACTCACATCCTGGGACATCTGACGTCAGGAAATCACATGATAAGGTGGGGCCAGGTTTCACAAAGAGCTCACACCTGGCTGATTGGGACCCACGCCCAGTTTCACACCTTGGCTCAGGTGATTAGAGGATCATCAGGGGGTCCTTTTGTCCCTCTTTGGGGGGAAACTCCCACTAGGTTTAAATCTGGGACTCTCCACCATTTGACCTTAGAACTGAAGAAGCTTCTCGGATGAGAGGTGAAACGTCTTCAAGCAACTTAAAGAAGTCCAGACGCTTTTCTGTGCAAGCTCCTTTGACTTCAGGTTGTGTGTCATGTTTTTAAAAAGTAATAAAGTAACTAATTACTTTTGAAAATAAGTAATCAGTAAAGTAATAGTATTACTTGGAGAAGTATTCAGTAATTAGTAACTAATTACTATTTTCAAGTAATTTGACCAACACTGCTCCCAGGTGACAGGTGGTCAGTGTGAAACTGCAAAAACTGATCTGTAAATGGAACGATGTCAACATTATGTCCATGTAGAGTAGATGGTCTGACGATTTCTTACAAAGTGAGAACTAGATCAGATTATTTATTATTTATGTTCTAAATTAAATTCTTTCTAATTTGTTGGGTAGTGAAGCTAACCTTTCTGGACCAGCACAACAATTGCCCATCTGTTCCTGCTGTTAGCATCATAAAAATGTGACTGATTAAGTGTGAAGACAAACAGCTCAGTAGGATGAGAAACGGGCTTCAAAGTGTTGATGGGTGCTTTCCTCTCTTTGGAACGTGTTGTTTATCTCAATTTATTCTAATATTGATACAGAAGTAGTAGAAAACTATCCTTGAACCCAAACTTTCTCTTACTAGAAAGTGTTAAAAAGAACGAACAACTTCACTTGTTCCCCAGTGTGCATATTAAACAAATATGTAGAACTGCTTTCGTGCATTTGCACAATATCTCTAAAATTAGAGACATCCTGTCTCAGAGTGATGCTGGATAAACTACTTCATGTATTTATTACTTCTAGGCTGGACTATTGTAATTTGTTGTTATCACGATGTCCTAAAAACTCCCTGAAAAGGCTTCAGCTGATTCAAAACGCTGTAGCGAGAGTACTGACAGGGCCTAGAAAGAGAGAGCATATTTCCCCCATATTGGCTTCTGTTCATCTGTTCATTTAATGCAGAACCAAATGTAAAATCGTGCTCCTTGAACTGTATAGAATTGATCTTTTGAACTATTATTCAACCGTGACTAGATTTAGATAAAACCCCATCAGCTGACACTTACTCGGCATCAAAGAAATTTGCAAGGACCTCACTGAGTAACGCACAAAACTTTAGTTCAATGGATCTGTAATTCTCATTTTGTAACTCCAAATGTTTATATTTGTGTACTCTAATGGTTTAGTTTTGCATTATTCACAGAAAAAACTGCTTGAAACTGAAAGTTTAGAACAGTTTGAATTCAGAGATTTCGGCTACACTGACCTTGACCTGAAACTTTGAATTTAATAAACACTTTTCAGGTTTGAGGAAGTGTTTTCCTGTGACGGGCTCCGGGGTAAATGTTATGTATATTTCTGCTGATGAAAGATCACACTTTATAATATTATGTGGTTATACTACTGTCTAAATAAAGGTGGGGTTTTTTTTTCCTTTCTTGTAGATGTTTTGCCCCTAAAAACTGTTAAAGAAAACATGCTCTTTTTTTTTTTTTTTTTCTTCTTTTTTTTTCTCCAGGATGTCATCTACCAGTATGAAGATGTGCCGCAGGTGCTGCTGGACTTCCTCCACGTTAGACATTTCCACACGGGGAACAAGAGCAGCATGGAGTAAGTCCTTCAGTCTGGAGAAGCCGGACATTTTGCTATATTTAGCGCCTCTATTAATGGTCACGGGGGGCAATGTGACAACATAATAAATCTTCAGAAACAGCGATCTGGAGCAGTAGCAACCCTGACTCTACCCCACAGTGCATTTAATGAGGCTCTGTTAAGTCCCTGCTGCTCCTACAGAACACACAGGATGTGTAGGGTACAACTAATTATAAAGACTAGTGTGCTATATGTAGGCACACTAGTCTTTATTAGTTGTGTCTCTTTAAATTATACTGTAAATGTAATAAATCCTTAAAAACATGGTCTGTATATAAAAGATGGAACCAGCCACCATTCTTTTACCTGTTGGTTTTGGGAATCTGAAGCAAGTGACAAAAGCTGCAGTCCCTCGAGTGGCTCATTTTAAAAGTCGTCCATCCCTGCAAACTCCATTGTATAAAATGGCCAACTAAGCATTTCATTTCGAAATTTTTGGCAGTATTTAGTAATTATCTGCTCTGATTTCAGATCGCTTGATGAACTTGACAGCCAAGATGACAGGTGGGAGTATTACTGGTATTTCCTGTTTCTCAGTATTTGTGCAAACAGTGTTTTATATGAATGATGACAGCTGAGTTCCAACTCACACTCATTGCATGAAATCAATCGATTATGTTTTGCTTTCGCTTACTCAGTTATCAGTTTACCAATCAGCGAGTGCTGGGATTCTTTCAGGATCCTTATCTCACCGACAGCACTTCGGGTAGGGTGAACGCACGGCATGGAGAAATTAGTTTTGTTGTTTGGTGCTTTACTGCAGATATGGAAAGTTTCTTTAAAGCAAAGTTTGTCTTGCAGGTCTTCCAGATGTGGTTGTAGATGGGGTTCTTCAGGGGTTTTACCCCCGGGACGTCCGGGTCAGCTTCAATGCCCCCACAATCGCTGAACCTGAGCCCACCCTCCCCACATCTGGCCCCACCCAGAAGCCTAATGTTCTAACTTAAAGTGAGCTATAGCTAAAAACACATGATTTTCAAAAATAGTTTTTTTAAGAAAACCATCAGCACAACAAGACAAAGCAAAAGAAGAGTTTCTGTGTGGTTGACCCAGTGGGACTGAAACCCGTCACCCAGGCTTTGTTGCTGCAGTGCTCCACCCATTGTTACTACAGCACAGACACGGCGCATGGTTTATTTCTCTTTTAGTGTCTTCTGAAATCCAACTCGCATTGTGGCAGATTTGAGAAGTAGGTCAGATGACTGGTGGGAAAAATAACAGCGCATAAATGGCGGAAGTTGATGGAATTTTAGGGGAAGACTAAATGTGCCATTATCAGTGGAGTTCGTGCTGTCGCCACAGGGATCTACGTTTTTAGAGTAGAAATGCTGAAACTATGTTCCGGATTGGGCACCGTCAGTGGAAAAGATGTATTTAACGTTCTCGTATTTAAACCAAGTAACACAATATCTCATAGAGCCGTTTTAATTTTTTTTACACTGTGAACATGATGGACCTGATGCTGTCCATACTGCAGTATGGTGTTGTTCATACTGACTGATTCAAACCACAGCCTCAATTCTCGTATAATTCACTGTGTCTAAGCAAGTGGGAAGTTATTTTAAAACAAAGGGCTAGATTCAAAGTTTAATGAAATATTTTAGGAAAACACTTTACACATTTTAGGATATGCTCGTAACCGTTTAACCTGTAGAGTCATAACCAGGAGTAGCACAGAGCTAGTGCATACAATGTCTAATATCCTGACTGTAATATATTTTAAATATGAGGTTACGTTTTAAAGCCATATTTGTTCAGTCAAAGGTTTGACATGTGTGACTTTTGTACCATGTTTATAGTAAATTTGTAATAAAGAGTCGAACTGGTCTCGTGTGAATTTTCTTTATGAACATGTAGAACAAGAAAATGCACTTTCTTTTGATGGAGCAGCTGAAGGCAGGGGAAGAATTATTGTGTAGACACTTAGAAGGGTCTTCATTGATATAGTAATACACATGGACTAGCTTATCTGCTAGCTGCTAGCTTATCTGCTCTGTTTATGCAGAGAACTGCTTTGCTCCTGCTCTTCTCAAAGTGCAGTCTTTATTTTTCTGCACAGCTGCCACACCCACTTTGCTTGGAGTAAGAAGTAGGAAGTAACAATCTGAGAATTATTGTGTAGACACTTTCTATCTTTAGGTTGGAAATGTATCTGTTTACAATCATAAGCCAGTTCCCCCTGTGGATACGGAGATAGGATTACTGGAGTGACAACAAATGCTTTCAGAATTTGTTATTGGTCCCCCAAATACTACAGTGGCTATAACTAGACACTAATAACAGTTTTCTGAAACTGAAGCTTAAGACGGCACCAATCTTCTCCACACTGAACTACTGCATTAAACAGGCATTACCGGATCCACTCTATTCCATCTGCAGCTGATGCACAACACTGTTGCACGGGTCTTCATTGATATAGTAATACACATGGACTAGCTTATCTGCTCTGTTTATGCAGAGAACTGCTTTGCTCCTGCTCTTCTGCACAGGTGACCATGTTTTTCCCCTCTATCAACATTTGAAAAGAAAATCTTAAATCCGCCTAAGGTGTGTTAAGAATATAAAGGGTTAGTTTGTGTTTCTGGTCTCTGGGTTCCCTTATCTTTAACTCATATTTATTTCATATTTTGGCCCCAAGCATCTGAAGTTGTACTTTGTTGTCTTTGGTCATTTAATGTTTCTGGCAGCACTCCGTTCTAGAAACTTTCTAAACTTTGTTTCTAAAGCCTGGTTTGGGTTCAAGTGTTTCGATTAAAAACAATATTGATATCCACAAAGGCTTTGAAATAATTTGAATACCCAATCTAATGCATTTTTTTAAAATATATAAATTAGTGATTGAGTGTGGCAAATACAGTAAAAAAAGTGCAGTCTTTATTTTTCTGCACAGCTGCCACACCCACTTTGCTTGAAGTAAGAAGTAGGAAGTAACAACAAGCAGTTCAGGCAGGACTTGTGCTTGCTTGTAAAGATGTTATATGGCTGGGGTTTTGAGTGGCTTCCTATTTTGTTTGTTTCAGAACCGTCCAAATCGGCGACAACATCTCCAGCACCATCAGGCTGAGCACAGGAGCTCCTCAGGGCTGTGTTCTCGGCCCACTGTTCATTCTCCTGACACACGACTGCACCGCCCTACACAGCTCTAACCACATCATCAAGTTCACTGACAACACAACCGTGGTTGGACTCATCAGCAGCAACGACGAGTCGGCGTACAGAGATGAGGTTCAGCAGCTGGCGTACTGGTGCAGCGAGAACAACCTGTCACTGAATGTGGACAAAACCAAGGAGGTGATTTTCGACTTCAGGAAGACTCGCTCCACCCACACACCACTCAGCATCCGAGGTTCCATTGTAGAGACTGTTAACAGCATCAAGTTCCTGGGAGTTCACATCTCAGACGACCTCACCTCACCAACACCACCTCTATCACCAAAAAGCCCCAGCAGCGCCTCCACTTCCTGAGACGCCTGAAGCGGGCCAACCTCCCTCCTCCTATCCTCACCAAAGGATTTAACAATAAATAATGCTTTCTGTCATTTGGGATTTTTAAAGCAGTCTGATAAGGAGTGTCTTTCACTAATGCTTGTGATCTTGGTTGTGTCTCAGGCCCTAGGCTATTACAGTGAAGTGACATTAGTTAAATGAGATAAAAGTAAAAACTGCAATTAAAATTTCATTATTTTTTTAACTGGTTCCAGTCACTTGGGATTATAAACTAAACCGAGTTTGACGGTTTGAGCTGGAATAACCATCTTGTATTGATGAGTAAAATTTAATCCTCCTAAGTAGAAACGTTTTTTTCCTGTTCTTCCCACTTTAACAACAGTACTTCAATGCAGCGTGGAGTAGCGCATGCGCGTTACGGTAGACGGAAGCCGCTGCTGGCGGTCTGCCGTCTTTTCCCCACTCCGTGTTCCTTGAATGACTTGTACCGACTTCTTCAGCTGCCGCTCCCTCTATACACCGGTAGTTTTCCGGTGTCTGGACCTACTTTGTGTGACTTACCAGGAAGCTGGATCTTCTTCGTGACTGACAGACTTTGAATCCCTTTAAAGCAGATTTTCGGTACGTGCCGCTGACAACTTACAGTGAAGCTTTGGCTACTTCGATTGTAACAAGAGCTGTTTGTTAAACTGATCCGACTGTACAGCAAGTGTTTGGCTGCGAGCCTCCTTTCTAAATGAGATCTCCGAATAACCCCGACTAGCTAAAGCTACTTGCTACATGCAGATTATCTTTGCTAAACTGTGAGCAAACATACAGCCTGAGGGCTGCTAGCGTGTTAGCTAACACATTCTGTGTGTCCACGTTTGCACTAAATTAACCCAGCATACTATGCATTAATGTGCACAGTATATTTGCAGCTTAGAGGGCAATGGGCTCCCTGTGCCTACCAGAGCAACTCTTGGTATTATTAGCACGAAACACGGAGATCATATTTTAAACCTGCAGTTTCATCTTGGTGTCAATCTGGATCGTATCAACTGAGACAATCTGAATCAGAAAATGTGAATTGTATTAGGTTAAAATAAATAAATAAGAGGCTGGGGGACTGAAGGGGGTCATTGTATAGTAGTATAGTATAGTTCATTATACATAAATCAATTTACGAATCATAACTGGATGAAAGAAATGTCCACAAACAAATGTGGAAATTTACAATAAACAAACTTGCAGATTTAAAAGTTAAAAAGTAGCAAATTTGTGCGAAACAGAAATGTACCTTTATCTTTGAGCCTTAGCAAAATGCAAATCGATGTTATGTTTAAAACAACAACAACATCTAATGTTGATTTAATTGAAGGACACTATCCATAGAGGTAAGGTTGTGGGTGTGTTTGTTTGTTTGTTTGTCCTGTGCCAGGCTGTAAACCTATTTATTTTGGTGTTAAACCTGATGTTTTAGTAGAGGACTGATTCCTCAAGTGGCCATTGGAGGGACTGCAGTTGTTGGAGCCCCTGTCTTAATTCCAGTGTGATACAAGACATTTAGAGGAATTTAGACTTTTACGGTGATCTGATTTCTTAATTTATTTATTTTTTACATTTTTTAAAATTAAAAATAATTAAAAAGCTGCTCTTTGTTTGTTTTTGTTTTTTTGTTTTTTTTGTCAATCCATTAATAGATAACACCAAATAGTTTTAGTTAAGAAACCTGCAAGATTAAGAAAATGTTACAGCTTGTATAAATATATGAAACATCTCCTGCATGACTGGATGAGTTTTGAATACCAATGGTTAATATTAAAGCGAGAGTGTCCGACTTCCTTTGTCTCAGGAGTGTGTGGGAGAGCATCATGTGGAGGAAGGCTTTGGTAGCGGCCCTGCTGGCACTAGCCGTTGGCTATTTCTACGGCAGTCCAGAGCTGCCAGAGCAGATCCTGCAGTACATCAGCCTGCCCAACTTCCAGACTTCATCTCAAAACCTGAACAGTCAGAACAGCTTGGAGCGGGTGATCTCCAGCGCCTGGGAGGCTCTGATAACTCTACCAACCCGGCAGTGGAGCAGAGTGGCAGTGGGGTGAGTCACAGAGTTAAACATTAACAGAGGTCTTTGTAAGAAATAGATTTGTGCATTTACTCAGGCGTGTCACCTGAAGGTGCTGTGCACATGAAGAGGCTGTAGTCTGCTCTGCCAGTGTGAAGGAATGTGTTGTCATGAGTCAGAGCTGAGGAGAAGGAGGTGTCTAAGAGAATTAAGTCATTTGCAACCTGTAGCCTGCTTTGGAATGGCCAATAAACGCAACCAGATTATCACATGGCAAAAGATGATTGGCTGAAGCTGAAGGACGGCCCACTGGGGGGATGGAACCCCCCCCCCCCCCTTTTTTTTTTTTTTTTTTTTTAAAGTGGGAGAAGTGAAACAATACACTGGAAGTCCCACTGAAGTGGTAGGATAGTTGCATCCAGGACTGCTGTGACGCCAGGAAGAGATGCTTTATTTAACATGAGTGGTAAAACCAATTCAGCTTATCTGGATGTCCACTGATGATTCTCAAATACAATTTTCTTGATTTTGCATTTTATAAGTTTTGAGCGTTCTCATTACTCTTGCAAGCCATGATTTCAATTAATTGCAGAACACTAATAGTGTTTTGTCTCCACCAATCAGGAAAAGTCAAACAAAATACCAAAAAAGATTTGTGATTGCTCTTAAATAAACAGTTGAGCTGTTTGGTATCCACTCGCATTTTATTCACCTGTGTTAGTAGATTAGAATATGCAGGTTTCAAATTCCCTTACTTTTGCTCTTAACATAAAGAATACAACATTTACTGTGACCCACAGGCTACGTGGGGTATGACAATTTTCCATAAGTGCCATTAACGTCAAACCTCTGTTTTAAAGGCTTAAAGAAATTAGTAAACATTCAAAAACATCAACACACCCATTGGTGTAATTCTGCCCCCTGTTGGTGTGTTAGTTAAATGTGATAGGGGAACTACAAAAAGTACCTTTAAAGCAAGTTTTCCTTGCATCTGTACAAAACCCTGATGTTTTTAATGAAGGAATTGTTACTTGTTTTGTGACACTGACACCACACTGGTGGATTTGCCTCCTTTTTAACATCACCAGTTTGGTCATTTTGTCGGATTTACCCGTGAAATAACCCGTAGTCTGTACTTGCCTCTCTAAGGGTAAATGCCTGCGTGGACGTGGTGGTCTCAGGAGTTTCACTCCTGCAGGCTCTGGCTGTGGATCCTGGCATCGGCCAGGATCACGAAGTGCTGCACTCCAAAGAGGACTTGAAGGAAGCTTTCATCCATTACATGGGGCGTGGAGCGGCCGCTGAGCGCTTCTTCAGTGACAGGGAGGCTTTTCAGAGGATTGCGCGTGCAGCAGCAGAGTACCCCAATGCAAAGGCAAGAGGGCTGCTTTACTCCTCAGGCAGCTGTTTCCTTTATTTCTTTTAATGTTTTTTAAAATAAATACTTCCTTCTCAAAAAATCTTTGTGTCGTCTTCCAGTTCTACGTGGGAGGAAATGCTGCCCTGATTGCTCAGAAGCTTGCAACATACCCTGATCTGATGGTAGACCAGCAGTTTGATATTTCTGTCTTAAACACGTACACAACGTTTCATTTATTTAGAAGCATTAGCTTTTTGCTTTGGTAGCCCTCCAAACACGCTATAACACTGTAATTCTGGATATTAGAGCATCTCTGTCACAGATCCAGGAATTTATTCTAAGCAAGTGGCACAAAAATAAGTAAATGGTAGCCAGGCTGGGGAAGTTTAGAGTATCTGGATGAAGAGCTTATAAATATTGTTTTATGTAACAGGTTTTGCTTTGTGGTCCAGTTGGTCCTAAACTTCACGAGATGTTGGATGAGCAGATAATTGTTCCCCCAGATTCCCTTCAGGAGACGGATGAGTTTCACCTCATCCTGGAGTATAAAGCAGGTAAAGAAGAAGACGCTGCAGCCCGGGCAAGATTTCTTCCCTCACTTCAGCCTGGATGAGTAATATCACAGCTGTGTGCATGTGCTCCTCTTCTCTGTCTCCAGGTGAGAAATGGGGTTCAACTCAGGCACCTCAAGCCAACCGCTTCATCTTTTCTCACGACATGTCCAACGGGAAGATGAGCTCACTGGAGACTTTTGTGGTGAGCCTGGAAGAGTTCCAGCCCGAGCTTGTCGTCTTGTCTGGGCTCCACATGATGGACGGTCAGGGCCGAGAGCTGTGGGAGGAGCGGCTGAAAGAGGTCAGCTGGCTTTAAGCTCATCTTCTGCTTTCATGTTTAGTTTATTAAACTTTAATCTTCATTATTATTTGTTGTTACGCAGTTCAGTTTTCTTGGTATAACACAGATTCACGGTAGTCGGTGCTTTATATTGTAAAGACCCTGCAATAATAGAGAGACAGCAGTATATCCAGCAGGCAAGAAGTGTATATGTTTTTATTTATTGATTGAGTTTATTTAATGTAAAAAGTGCCTCTCTTCGTACGTGTACACACACACACACAGCCTTGCACCCACTTCTTACACAAATCTATTTCAGTTCTGTTTGAAGCACTGTTGTAACGAGGGGATAGAAGATGCTTTGTATCAATTATTCATCAGTTTATCTGTGTGTTCATGACTAAAATAATCTGAGGTCATCTGCCAAGGAGGTTATGGTTTTGGCAGCATTTGTGTGCGTGCATGTCATTCTGTCTGTAAACACAATAGCTGGAAAAGTTTTGAATGAATTCTGATCAAACTTTGTAGATGTGTGGAGCGAGGTCATGTTGATAATACATTCAAATTTGGCTGCCATCCACCGAAGTCTTCAAGGTCAACTTCATGATTGATAAATTGATAAAAAGCCTTATAACTGCCTGATAATTCTTACAAGTGTGTCGCCATATAGACAGTAAAGATTTAAAATATCATGTCATATTTGACCTCTGACCTTTCCTTTAAGATCAACAGATTGATCTGAAGTCAAATGATAATATTGCTATACAGATCTATTTAAAACTATGTTTCTCACTGCTGGTGTGTGTAGTGACACCGTAGGCATATAGGGAATGATATATGTGGATTCTAACTGTCATGTTACAGTTTGGATCCAAATAAGTGTAAGAACGTTCCCTTAGACGTAAACACCGGCCTGAGACTGAGCTGCCTTGACGAAGGTTTATGCTATATAATTCTGGGATCTTTGCTTCCTGTCTGCAGGCTGTCTCGGCCATATCTGACATCCGTAAAGACATTCCCATCCACCTGGAGTTGGCGAGCATGACCGACAAAGACTACATGAACAGCATAATGCAGGAGGTACATGTGGAGCGCAGCTGTGGCTCTGAGTTTTAACAAAATCTCTTCCAGCAAAGATTCATGTGCTTAGTGTCTTCACATCCCCGTGGAGTTCTGTATATTTAAAGTTTGTTTGTTTGTTTGTTTTCCTGATTCCTGTTAGCAGGTTATGCCCATTGTCAGCTCCATTGGGTTGAACGAGCAGGAGCTGCTCTTCCTCTCTCAGGCCGGAGAGGGACCTCATTCAGAAATGGAGGCCTGGAAAGGCATCCCGGATGTGGGTCGGGTCAGCGACATCCTCCTGTGGATCCTGGAGCAGCACGGCCGCAGTGAGCCATCGTCAGAAGCCGATCTCACTCGGATCCACTTCCACACGCTGGCCTACCACATTCTGGTTACAGTAGACGGATACTGGGGGAACCAGGTGGCGGCGGTGATGGCCGGAGCGCGGGTGGCCTGCAATCAGGCCTGTGGCCTCCAGTCTGTCGATGTCAGCAAGGTGGAGCTCAGAGCCCCTCTGGAGTTTTATAGCTCCCACATGGAGCCCCGGGAGCAGCTGTCCCTGAACCCAGCAGAGCCTGTTACAGTGTGGCGCCGCGGAAACGTCACCTTTTACTTCACACCGGTGCTGGTTTGCAAGCGCCCGCTTCGGACAGTTGGGCTCGGGGATGCCATCTCAGCAGAGGGACTGCTTTACTCAGAGTTACTTCCCCAGCAGCCTTTCTGAGGTTTGCTTCCAGCGGACTGTCAGCATGGCAGACGGTGAGAGGAGCTTAAAAGAACCGGAGAGGTCTCAACTCCTACCGTGGTCGACGGGATGGAGTTGCCAGATCTCCAGTTTTAAATCCAGCCCTTGGACTCATCCAGCCTGCCCTGATCCCCTCTGTTGTCCCTCCTTCATTTTGTTCGGGCTGACACAGAAACTAAGGTCGAACTTTGCCGCGAGGTGGCCTGAGGCTTGAGGCTATGCACTGGATGCAGTTCGAAAGCCATCTTCGCAAACTCCAAAGAGTTTTGTCGGCTCAGCAAAATTTCCTTCTGACCTGCATATCTTCAGTATGCTGTGCCTTGAGAAAATACACGAGAAGTTATTGTTAAATATTTTATCCATATTATAGAGCTGAACAAACAAAAATGACCTTGAAGCTGTGACACGAACAGCTGAAACTGGAAACGGATGCACATGTGACCATGTGGTAGAGTTAAGCGATAGATTTGCTTCTTCAACTTTGGGTGCATAGAGCTTAGTCAATAGAACAGCTTTAAAGGGTTATTCTGTCATGTTTATCAAGCATTACTCAGTGTCTGACTTATTTATACGTAAGAACTGTTATCTATGTTATCTAAGCATACTTGACTTTGACTTTATATTATTTCTTAGCACAGAGAAAACACTAGACTGTGACAACTTGTGTTTTGTTTGTTTGTTTGTTTTTCTAGTGTTTGACCAAAACACTCTGGCATACAATGACATTTTAAGCTTGAAACCTCTACAGCAACATCCTTATTTTTTTAATAATGAATAAGAAAGTCTCATATGGCGACTTGAAATATGCTTCTGAAGCGGGTCCTTCTTTATGCAGTAAAGCTCTGTTTACAGTGAGATACCAGCTATTTAACTTAAAATGGACCTGTTATTGCTTATCTTTCATCTGTCCCGTGTATACTGTTAATAAGGGTTGATGCTCATATTAAACCGGGCCGAAATTGCAAAAATTATGACGTCCTACGTTCAGGTAATCCCCGTAAGATAAAAGCTGAACTTGGGCTGCATTAAACACCTGGTTTCGGATGTTTGTTTGTTTGTTTTTCTCTTTTCTTTCTTGGCTCTATCTGATGTCACTGAGGGCTTAGACCTGTAGTTTAATTCTTCTATTTTCGAGGGGCAGTCAATCCAAAAGGCGCTTGTTTCAGACTGTAATTGCCACAGTAGCTCCTCATTAGAGATAAAACAAGTAAAAGACGTTGTCAGAGTTACTGCAGTTTTTTTCCTGTTTCAGTCATACAACCTCTAATCATGTCACACGATCGGCTTGAATCAGTGAAAGCTGGCCAGTATGACTCCTCTGCTTACAGCCCTAGCATATAAGGAGATTCTTCTTCATGGGTTCTTGTTACTGGTTTCTGTATCACTTACAGTATGTAAAATAATGTTTTGTATACCTCAGACGGCCACTAAAGGCACGCAATAATAATAATGGAGTCTTAATGCAACCCTATGACACAGACGAGAGTGACATTTTCGTTTAGCAGGACCGTTTCTTTGCACTAGCGGAGGCGGCAGGTTTGCCGAGAAGGTGAATGTAAGCTGAATTCTCAAAACTCCTGCTTTTTTCTTTCTTTCTTTCTTTCTTTCTTTCTTTCTTTCTGTTTTTGAGCAAGTACAATCTGTTCAACTTCACATACTTCATATTACGTCTTGCATGTTTTTAACATTTCTGTCATTTGCATTTGTCATTAAAATGTATACAGAGAGAGAGAAGTGTGTGTCGTGCGACTGGTGATGCAGAATATTACGTGTGTGTGGGCTGTAAGAGATAATGAGTCCTGATAGACAGAATTTTAAGAAGTTTTTTCCCCCCTTTATTTCTTAATGGGTTTGTTTTATTTGTTTCTCATCATTTACCTGCTAAAATAAAATCAATTGATGAACTTACAGTGGAACATTTGTCTTAAAATGGAAATTAGATGCTGTTGTGAGGTAATTTGCATTTGTGGTTCAATAAATGTGTAAAGGGTCCAGAAACACGGTGTTGATGGATCAGTGCTGTTAGGTGGCGAATAAATAAATCTGAGTCTCCTCTGTACTTGAACTGCATGATTTGATTCCCATTCTGGTGTTATGTGACATGAAATGTTCTATAGGCTAAGGAGCTTGGAAAGAAAGGGGTTGGACTTCTTCAAGCCACACTAGTATGATTTTTTTTTTTTTTGTTAGTTTTCCAGCATTTTGCATAGCTTTCTGGTCATTTTATTCATTTATTGGTGCTTTTCCATTAGTTTGTAGATATTCTGTCTCTTGTTTTGCTTCTCACTTTAGTTGCATGTGCATGCTTTGTGTTTTTGTGGTAGTTTTTTATTTTTTTGTTGCATCTCTTCTGTATTTGTGATTGTTTTCTGTCTTGTTGATCATGTTTGTGTCTCTTTGTGGCCTTTAGGATATCATTTAGGTTGTTTTGTGTTACACTTTTGGGTGAATAGTGCTGTCCCCTCACAGTAAGAAGGTCCTGGGTTTGAATCTAGTCCAACCTTATATTTTTTTTCCTTCCTCTTCCTTAGTTACATAAATGTATTAGTGTAATAAGGCCAGACTCATTGAGACCCTGGTTGGCTGTCTCAGTAGTCTACAGTATCAGTGGTTTGTGTGCCTAAAGACCACCACATCCATCTGCAGATGGATTCTAAACTTCCTCACAAACAGGCCCCAGGTGGTGAGAGTTGGTAAGCACACCTCATCACTCATCCTAAACACAGGTACGCCACAGGGTTGTGTGCTTAGCCCCCTCCTATATTCCCTGTTCACACACGACTGTGTTGCTAAACAAGAGTCCAACATCATCATCAAGTTTGCGGATGACACAACCATCATAGGCCTCATCACAGACAATAATGAGACGGCCTATAGAGAGGAGGTGATGGCACTGTACGAGTGGTGCCTGGAAAATAACCCGACTCTCAACATCAGCAAAACTAGAGAGATGATAGTGGACTACCGGAAACGACCAGTCAGAGAACACCAGCCCATCCACATCAACGGTGTCAAGGTCGAAAGGGTCAGCAGCTTCAAGTTCCTTGGAGTCAACATCGCTGAGGACTTCTCCTGGACCCTTCACACAGACACTGCTATCAGGAAAGCTCGCCAGCGGCTTTACTTCCTGAGGAGGCTGAGGAAGTTTAGCATGAATGCCAACATCACCTCAAATTTTTACAGGTGTGCAATTGAGAGCTTGCTGACGAGCTGCATCACAGTTTGGTACGGAAGCTGCTCTGCCAGCAGCCGTAAATCACTACAGAGGGTGGTGAAGGCAGCAGAGCACATCACTGGCACAAGGCTTCCTGCCATTCAGGACATTTATCTCCAGCGATGCCTCTGTAAAGCACACAGCATCATCAAGGACCACAGCCACCCAGCACATCAGCTGTTCTCCTTGTTACCATCTGGCAGACGTTACAGGAGCCTGTCTGCTCGGACTACAAGACTCAAAAACAGTTTTTACCACAAGCCATATGACACCTCAACCACAACACTTAAACACACACAACACAGCACTCAGAAGCTACCCTACAGCTTCACAAGTACTCTGTTTAATCTGCACTGGTCACTTCACTTTATTGTTATTGATATTTATATTTAAAAGTGCAATACTGTAATTTTCTGCTGCTCATTCCTGTGCAACATCCCATCTGCCCTCCCGTCATATTTCTTTTCAAGATTTTCTTATTTAATCACTAGTGTACATATATTTATATTTATAGATACATATATATTTAGTCATCTTTTCTCTTTTACAATGTCTCTCTAACATTTTGCTCCTTACTATTTTTCTATTTTTTATTATTTTATTTTATTATATTTTCTCCTACTGTATCATGCTGCTGAGTGACTGCTGACTCAAACACATTTCATTGCAATGTTGACCCTGTGCTAACTTGCATATGACAAAACTTAAAACTGAAAAACACAAAGCAAAACACATTTTTAAGGCAACTTGTATTTTTATCTGCAGGTATAAAACCTTGTTTATGATGAATGATATCGGTAACAAAGTGAGCCTGGCAGAAACTGGTCTGTGTAAGGACAAGAAAACCCATCGTCCATACGTTTCTTACGGAAACATTTCTTTTCCATTGTTAGGAATACTTGAACACTCAAAAAAGAAAAAAAAAGAATGTTACGCGTCTACATTTGATTGGCTTATCCGGTACGTGATCCAATCAAAGCTCCGTGCGTCTCTGCGCAGGGTTGAAACTCCGCCCCTGTGTGGTCGAGCCGGCCTGTAGCCTTTGGAGAGGGCGCCTCCACAGTCTCCACCCCCGGATACCCGCTCACTCCTTCCCCCCGGCCCTTTATAAACGTAGCATCGCTAACAGGCCGTTCCCGGGCTGTTAATTTTTTTTCTCGTTGATGGTTAGACTCTGTGAGAGAAAGATGAAGTTCCTCATAGCTGTTACAGTTATTGTGGGATCCCTGATTTTTCTCGCTTTCCCGAATGGCTCGGCTGCTGACGAGAAGAAGAAAGGCCCCAAAGTAACAGCGAAGGTGGGTGTTAGCCTTAGCAGAAATCTTTGCTCTTATTTCTCGCTGTGCACTGATGCTAACGGGAAGCTGCAGCTTATAAAGCCACGTCACAACCAAGCTGGCCTGCAGGACGCCGTCTGCTTGGCTAAGCTAGCAGACGTTTAAGCTTTTCCGATATCAGCTGTGATTGCATTTATAGAGCACTCCGTGAGGTCAGGACTAAACTGACGCTGATGGACTAATATCCCAGAGCTAGCTGTCCATGGAGATCATGGAGCTAGCTCGCCAAGAATGTTAGGCCTTTATCTTAACTATCTCAAACACATTGTTCATAAATGGCCCCACCTTTCTTTGGCTTTTCCTTATCTGTTCATTTATTTATCTAATATAAAGAGATAAAACTGCAGCTGTGTGGGGTTCGGGTGTTTTTGTCTGGCATATTGTGTCTGGTTTGTCCACGTCTACAGATTGAAGAAGGCTCTAAACTGGCCGTTAACTGAGCCATCGTGTTGGAACAGACTCACTATAAAACCCGATAAGTAACATCAAGTAGTTGCTTTCATTATTAGATAAATGTATAATATGTGGTGTCATAGGTCAGAGTTGAATTTAAGCAAGATTTTTCCTCCCGTGGTTTTATCATGCAATCAAAGGATGTCGTAGGTGAATAAACTGCTGAACATGTTAGTTAGACTTCTCGCAATAATGAAGCCAGCTGAAACGATATTTCGGTGTTATATTTTATACTATAATACAAAAAAGAGGGGGGAAACCCTTTTAGTCTTTATACGACTTCACACATTAACCATCGGGACTTTTATGTTGCAGGTCTTATAAGATTGATATTCAACCAAAAAAACAACAACAACAAAAAAAAAAACACCAGGGATATTTTGAAAATTAAAATTGTCCTTCAGTAGCGAGATTTCCCCAGACTCAAAATCTGCATTTTGCTGTTTTTGGTCATTAGATGAAGAAAAATGTACTAAATGTGTTCTTCAGACCTACCACCAAATAACTGCAAGTGCCTTGACAACCTCAAAGGGAAGAAAGGCACAAAAAACTTCAGTCTAATGATTCCTCTTGCTTTGCTTACATGAGCAGTCTTTAAAAGTCTTATAATTTCACATGGAAGTGTCTGCAGGAAAACTACTCGGGGAGGTTAGGTTGCAGCTGTCAGTTCATTAAATTACATGGAGTTTAATCTTCTCAGTGTTGTGGAGAACATAAACTACCTATTTAAGTATTCTGACCCACCAGTTTTTACTTTTTGTTAAATATCAGTGACTTGGCTCAAGCTGTGGAGGGGGGGAGGGGGCTTTGAGCACTGATCCTGGGTTGGTAACCTGGTTCTTGGGTCACGAATCAGGACATCACCTCTCCCAGGAAGGAGGCAGAGCTAGTTCAAGAGATTGAGAACTAAAATTAGATGTAGCTGGGCTCACCTCCACACACAGCTTGAGTTCTGGATCCAGTCTTCTGGTGAATAGTGGAACTGGGGGGCAGGGAACGTAAGGTTCAGAGTTGAGCCGCTGCATTTGCCTAAAATGATGCAAATGTTAAAGCATTTGGACGCCTCCTTCTCTGGCCGGACGGAGGACATGCTGTCTGTCTGTGTCCTGCTGAAGATCATGGCAGTGGTAGCTTGGGACAGTGAGCGCTGGGTTACTCTGCTTGGAGTACTACCGTCATGCCTGCAGAAGAATGTGGATGGATGGAAATCCATTAAAAAAATCATTTTTTTGAAAAAACAAACAAAAACATGTGTAAAATGATTTTATTAACTGCCTTTTTAAATGTATTTTTAATAGGTTTTCTTCGACATTAGAATTGGTGATGAAGACGTTGGAAGGGTTGTCATCGGACTGTTTGGGAAAACCGTTCCCAAAACAGTTGACAACTTTGCTGCCCTGGCAACAGGAGAGGTGAGAAGCCATTTCTTTTGTCACCATTGACCATTTTATTTGTGAATAAACTGAAGGAGGTGATTTGGTCAAAATGGGCAGAAACTAAAATCAGTATTTCTCTGTTCATTCATTTCAGATGTTTCAAGTGGTGCTCATGATAATTTTTTGTAATTTGCAATTGAACAGAAAGGATTTGGATATAAGGGCAGCAAATTCCACAGAGTCATCAAGCAGTTCATGATCCAGGGTGGAGATTTCACCAGAGGAGACGGCACTGGAGGTGAGACGTCAGGACTTGACAGATTTTTTTTTTTTTCCTTCTAGCAGGAATGAATTTGCATTTTCACTGTCCTGGGCTTACAATGTACCAGGGCTGGGGTTAGGCACGTAATCACAATCTGCCGACATAGTTAAGTCTCTCTGTCCATAGTGTGGTTAGCACATTGGTTTGGCAAGTAAAAGGTTACTCATTCAATTCTAGCCAAATCCAAAGACAGTCAGCATCAACATATCTATTGTGTGCTAAGAGCCTGTTCAGCTCACAAACACTCCTTTACCATTTTTGTGGCTTTACTGGTCGAGTTCATTCCGAGAGCGACTGCTTTCAGCGTTCCTGAATAATTAAAGTGAAGATAAGCGTTTGCAGCAATCAGGCCATTCAAATGAGTTGCAAAGGTCAGTGCAGGGAGGGAGTGGAAATGGCTAATATATAAACCTTTTTCTCTTTGAAGGCAAGAGCATCTATGGAGACCGTTTCCCTGACGAGAACTTCAAGCTGAAGCACTACGGGCCCGGCTGGCTCAGCATGGCCAACGCTGGCAAGGACACCAATGGCTCCCAGTTCTTTATCACCACAGTTCAGACTCCATGGCTGGATGGGAAGCACGTGGTGTTCGGAAAAGTCCTGGAGGGCATGGTGAGTGTGACACTGAGTCATGTAAATGGCTGAAGGGGTTCAGGGGAAATTATCACCTGAAATATGAATTCTAGGAGCTGATCTGAGCTACTAAAACAGACAGTTGATCAGTTTATTGTTCAATTTCTTACTCAGGTTTAGCAATTGGGGAAAATAAAATAATTGCAATAAAATTATTTCCCTTCTTATAAATCAGGCACACATATGTGCTGTTAAGTTTAAGCCGAGACAACTAAAACAGCCCCAGTCAGTAAAATCTGCCTAAACTGTATAGTTTTTGTAGGTGAGCCCGTGCAAACATAAATAACAGTTGCATGCTGCTGCTGCTGCCGCCTTTGTTCCCAGATCTTTGACCCAGTTTAGGCATGTGTGACGCCAAGGAGTCACTGCGGATGTACGCAAGTCCAGACATGCCTGGAATTCTCGGCAGGCTGGCGCGAGCTTGTCTGTGTCCTTTTGAGTCGATGCTTTCATACGAAGTCGGTTTGAGTTTCTAAACTTGTTGCTTTTCCCGTAGTTTGGTTTCTTTTCACAAACTTTAAGAAAACCAGAATGGGGCGCTACAGACTACATGAGATCATTGAGCCAGCTTACTGACCCGATGGGGGAACTGTAGCTCAGGAGATTGTGGGTTGTATACTAATCAGGAGGTTGGCGGTTTGATCCCTCATTGGCTTCTCTAGTCTGCATGTCAGAGTATCCTTGGGCAAGATATCTAAACTCTGAGTTTCTTCTGAGGCATCATCAGTGTGTGTGTGAGTGGCTTTTAAAACAAACAAAAAAAGCACTAAATGTTTGTGTGAATGAGGCTTGCAGTAAGAAAGTGCTTTGAGTGCTCAAAGAGTAGAAAACTGCTAGTAGCTTTCCACGTGTCTGGGTGTGAGATCAAAAGTAAATGCAAGGTAGAAAGTGGTACCACTGTGTGCTCTGCACATCAAAGCAGCACAACATAATTTATAATTTATCATACAGTGTGTTTTTTTTTTTCTAAACTTCTAGATATGGACAATTAAGGACATTACTCCAGTACTGTACTTTGTTCTTTAAACTGTAAATAAAGTGCACTATGCATTGTAGGCCATAAATTGCATGTAGCAATATATAAAGTTATGCAAATGTTTTTATTAAGCTTTCAAAAAATTGTATTTTGTAGTTCAGGGTTAAACTGTACATTGCTCAACTTTGACCAAAAGAAGAGTACATTTCTTTCAAATTAACCCTGTATTGATTTTATGTACTTATTGTCTTGTTGAGGGGGAAAATGTAACTGTACGTTCATCGTTTTATCTTCTAGGACGTGGTGAAGAAGATCGAGGAAACAAAGACCGACGGGCGTGACAAACCTCTGAAAGATGTCATCATTCACGACTGTGGAAAAATTGAAGTGGAGAAGCCATTCGCAGTCGCCAAGGAGTAGAGCGCTGCTGTAAGGTTAACTAAGAGAGCCGGACTGGGGAAGGAGGGGCAAGTGGGTGGGTTTAAGGAGAAATCGTGCAGGCAACCTCGTTTTAACACTCGGCTCTGTGGTCCAGGGGGAGGGGTTTGGGGTAATTCAGTGGCTGCTGTCTTAATGCACCAGAAAAGGATCAACTTCAAGCAACCGTGACAACATACTGGGTCCATTTAACAACGAGCATTCCAAGGTGCACTTTTTTTATAAGAAAAAGGAAATGAAATCTGAAATAAAGGTTTCAGTTTTTGTTAAACTGATGTGTACATTTCATTGCGGTCTCCTTGAAGCTCATGTATTTAATGCATTTACATAAAAGATCGGTTTGGTTTTAACACAAGGTTTTTATGAAGTCACGCAGTTCTTCTTGTGAGCACTAGGTAGAGCGACTTGCCTGCTGTTATCGCAGGGAACTGAAACCAGAGTGTGAAGCTCAGTGCGGCACCACAGAGAGCAGAATAAAGTACAATTTTCAACAATTTCTCAAAGTATGGGTTTTTACAGAAATAAGTTTAGCTGATAACCAGGAAGCCGCACTGAGGTCAATTCTTCACAAAGGCGGCTCCATCACCATAGCAATCCACGTTGTGAAATCCTGACATGTCAAGGCTGCTGGTGGCGTAAAATGAAGAGCATATTACAATATACAGTCAAAATGGTACAAGGAGGTGTTCAAAGAAAAACTTTGAAAGATCTCTAGAAAACCTGGAGGACTGTTGGTCAAGAGAACCTTTAAAAAGTTAGAGAATCTGGTCCATTGGATGCAAAATAAAGTAATGAGGGGTGGCTCAAGACTTTTGCACAACTGTTTTTACGTCAGAATATTTCTCTGCTTATGCAGTCAGTGCAAGCAGTTGTCAGACAAACTGCCACAGAGCAGTGACTACGGAGCCTAAAAAGGGAAAAAATAGAGAATTAAGTAACACACATTCATTGTCATGTGTCAGACATACAAAGATGTGATTGTGCTCCTGCTCCTCACCTCTAAACACAATTAAAGGACACTTCTAGTTAAAGGAATTTAAAGTTGTCAGCAGCTGGTGGCATTTGTGCCACACTTGGCTTTAATCAAAATTGTAATTGTAGTTAATTATTGAGACATTCAATTAATAATTTAATATATTTAATTAGTTGGTTTTGGCTCCTCATCCTCTAGTCAAAAACAGGAATGAGCATAAGAAATCCACCAGCGAGGTTTTAAAAATGTAAGACGGCTAAATTTTGCCTAAATAAGTTTTATGACTAATAAATGTTTGATTAGCTGTGTTGAAACATCGTTTGCACGAAGATTTTGCATCATGGGATAGTTTCCAAAAAATAAAATGAAGTACCTCTCACTACCTTCATGGGGTATCATCATCTACCTGAGTTCTGGATTCCAGTGACACTGGCTACTCATAGATCTGGAGTTATATCCAGTAACCACTGTTTTTCTTTTAGAGAAGCAGAGTAATAAAGAGCAGCTGCACTCTGTAGACAGAGTAGGGATGTGTTTTAATATCACGCTGCTCCTGTGGCAAAGCCAACGCTCTAAACACGTTTGTAGACAGGTGCGGTCTGTTGAGTTAAAATTAACAGGAACTGTTCACCTTTTTTGCATTTAGATTAAAGATTTGCTTTGAATCATAAATGTACCCCGAATACGAAGCACATAAATAGCTCATTAATATACACGAGCAGTATATGAAATGTCCTTGAACGATGCAACACTGTGTTGCTTTAGGTTGCAATTGTGAGTAGAAAGGAAACATGGGAAGTAATATTAGGCTTCACAGCTTTCCTGTTGATAACAGGAGAGGAAAGGAGTGGGAAAATGCTTGTGAACCAAAAACAGCTTCTGTTCCAAGAGCCATGCCCAGCACATCTTTCTTTCGATGTATAGTATTTGATGGTGTGCTTACAGTTTTCTTCCACAAGGAGTGTAAACACCCTGAAACATAGAGTAAAAATCTCTTTATGAAAAAGGGAAAGAAAGAAAGGAGAGGATCCTAGAAACAATGTGTCTAACCAAATACTTGCTCTGAATCTCATTACTTTGGCTTCCTGTGAGGAATCTTGGAGTCAATTTTGACCTTCAATGCACATGTTAAACAAATATGCAGGATATCTTTCTTGCTTTCTTGTGTTGCACAATATGTCTAAAATGAGAAAAATCCTGTCAAGTGTGTGAAACTCACTCACTCATGTTATTATAGGTTGTCCTAAAAACTCTGAAAAGCCTTCAGTTGATCTAAAATGCTGCAGCAAGAATAGTGACTAGGCTACAAAGAGAGAGCATATTTCTCCCATACTGCTTCTCTTCATTTGCTCCTTGTTAAACCCGGAAATTTAAAATCCTTCTCCTCACAAACAAGGTTTGAATAATCAGGCCCTATTTTATTTTAAGGACATCATAATACCGTATCACCCAAAAACAGCTCTTTGTTCTCAGCCTGTGGGCTTACTTGTGGGTCCTAGAGTCGCGGATAAATACAACAAAATAAAACTAGTACCGGTACTGAAAAAAGAAGATTTATTCATAACACACATGAAAACACCCAGGAAAACCAAGTTAACGACAAAAACAATAACAAAATAACGCTGAAAACCGATAAAAACCCTGAAAACCATAAATTTCACACCTGAGCCTCAACTCTCACGGCCCGGCACCAAACGGTACCGGTCCGAGGCCCGGGGGCTGGGGACCGCTGTCCTAGAGTATGTGAAAGTAAATTGGAGCTCGAGCCTTCAGCTTCCGGGCGTCTCTTCTGTGGAACCAGCTCCCAGTTTAGTGTAAACTTTGATCATTTCAGCTTCAGCCATCTGAACAAAAACAAACTACAGGTGCACACCCCGTACCTGCATACTGGAAAGACTAGGAAAGCAAAGCTGATTTTCAGATGTTGTTGATTGTGAAGTTGCATAATTACAGAGTGAGGAAAAGCTTTGATTGGAGTGTAATTAAGATTAAATCACTGTAATGTGAAGCTATAGTCCTCCAACTTCAGACTCCAAACAGCTTTCAGTGCTAAAATCTAGGCCTCCCTTAAGGGAAATGATTTTTAAATGGTTGTCAACAATCAGGCCAAAAGAAAATATTTTAGGAGACCAAAATAGCAGATCTGGGCCCTGAAGTCCTTGTTTTGCTCAAATTCACTCAGGCATTGTATGACTCATTAGAATCAAAATATGGAAAGAATGCCCCAGAGTTGGCACAACCGTGGTCTTGGTTAAACCCTCTGTTGTTCAGTTTGGCCTTGTTTGTGACGATTGGGATTTGTTCAGTGAAACTGTGTTATTCTTCACTTACTGGCGTTGCTGGAAAAGCCATGACGGGCCGGACATATCTGGCATAGCTTCCTGCAAGAGGCTTTGTCAAAGAGATTAAACGAACACTGGAGAGAATCACAACAAGAAGCATGGAAGCTTTTGGTCACACAGGAGCGCCAAACGTCCTCCTCCTGCCCTTTTGCCATCGTGTTTATCTATTCTCTGCCACAGTTTAACAGCAGGAAATACACAACAGGTCTACATGGGGTCATTTTATTTAAAGATGAACCAGATCTGAAAAGAAAGATCCTCTGTGCTTCTGAGTGCTGATGTAGGATATAATGTTGTTCTAACTTTAACCAGTCCATTTATGAAAGAAACCGATAAAACACTGAGGTTACCCGTGCTTATTTATAGGGAGAGAATTGATAAGAATTTAATATTTACACTTCCATTATCTATATCACATATCAATGAAATTCCTTATTGATATCTTATTGATTCTCATTGGGCTCTCACTGACTCCACTTTGAGTGTCACCACCATTGCTAAGTAGCATATCAAAAACATTACATTCTTGCAAAATAATTGCCTGCATTGTGGTCAAATGTTCAGTTTTGTGATCAGGATCATACAGTAAATCATAAAGTAATTATTACATATAATCACACGTTTCTTAAATGTAATGCAGGGAAAAAATGATTCATTACACAACTTGACTTTCACGTTTCTCTGTAAAGTAACCTGAAGCACACTGTCTTATAATTACCATTTAACAGTATAATCCTGAGGCTACAGGGCTGGGCTCGGCACTCACTCGGCTTCAATGTCACTCTGGGTTCTTGGCTAGCTTAGCCTTAGCATGCTAGCTAAGTTGTGTTAGTAATGCAGTTGGTTCTCTTACATTCGAGCTCTCATCTGTTTGTGACTAAAAGTAAAAGTAATGTCCTTATTCGTTCTGTAGACTGCACCACCCTTTTCATCCTCTTAACTAAAATCTGCCGATTAGTGCAACTGAAAGTGGAACTGATTAGAGCAATCAATAGGTAACAAGTCCAAGATACGGAGCTACTGGGAACCAGTTTGCCACAGGAACTGGTTCTTGATTCCTATTCCTTCTTGTTTATGTTACATTAAATCGCAGATATTAAATTGCCTCAGTTTTAGTATTGAAAGATATTCCATGATGTCAGGGCTGGCTATAGAAAAAAAAACGTTTTATGAGGCCCATCTGGAAACTCCACGATTTCCTTCTGTTCAGATTAGACCGATAGCTTTGTTTTTGTGGGTGCAACTTGTCATATTTGCTCAACCTGGCATGAAAGTTGAACAAGTTTTTTTACAGTCTGCTTTACATAAATTTTATTTCAGTTAAGTAATTTTTGGTTTGATTTTTTTAAGTTTAGTTTTAGTAACCTATAACTTCATTCATCAAGCAAATTTTATTTTCAATCTCTATGTCTGGTATCAACATTTTTCTGACAGCATTTCATCTTTGTTATCAGAAAACATAATCCAGGCAATATCGCCCGAAGTCATATATGCTTTATTTGCCTTTTGAAAAATATTCTGTTTATATTCTCAGTAAAAGGTTTGTGGATTAACAGACACACGTGTGTGAATGGGTGGATGACTGGTTGTGTAAAGCGCTTTGGGGTCCTTAGGTACTAGTAAAGCACTATACAAATACAGGCCATTTACCATTTACAAGTCAAAGGTGTGTGTTTTACATTTTGCTGAAAACAGATGAGTTTTTGTTGAAATAGGCCTCAGGTTTGTTCACTTTAAAAAAAAAAAAAAAACTATCAGTTAATATACAAACTGACATATTTTAAGCCCCTAACACTTGAGATAACAGGCATCATGTCTTTACACAGGCAATGCCTCCTCAGGACGTAAAGAAAGTAGTACTTTATTTCTTTGTGTTTTGCATTGTTCTTGTCCAAGAATTTAAATTTCCTCTCCAGCCCGAGGTCACATGTCTTGGTGTCTGTGATCTGCTCTCTATATAAAGCATTGAATAGACTGCAGTCATTACCTTTTGGCCAGGCAGAGCTGTTCTTGTTCAGTTTGGCTGGATGTCAAACACAACTCGGTGGTTCTGTATTCATGACAGAGCTCACCGCACTCCTGGGGGCCTTGTCAGGGCTTTAGTATTTCATTATCGATGAACTGGGTCATGATGATGGGTTTAATGATTAAAACCTGGCCAGATGGTTTAAAACACATTAAATTGGTTTGATAGCAGCTTCTTGTTGGCTCAAAATGAGCTTCTAGGGGGTGAATACAGATATAAGAATGATTGGCCCGTCTATTACTTTCTGCTTTACGCACACTTTAATATTTCCTTAACAGAAACCAAATGCTATCAGTGCCTAAGTACAATTGTATAGTTACCTCTGCCAAGGAGGTTACGTTTTTGGTATTGTGTGTGTGTGTGTGTGTGTGTGTGTCATTCTTCTTGTCTATAAGCACGATAGCTTGGAAAGTTTCAAATGACTTCTGAGAAAATATGTAGGCTGTAGAGCGGGGTCATGTTAATAATCCATTAAAATTAGTTTTATATCCATCAAGGCCTTCAAGGTCAACTTAATGATTCATTGGTCATAAATTGACAAAAAGCCTTATAACTGAAAAACTATGATTCTTACAAGTGATGTGCATTATCAACATATAGAAAGCCCTAACCTGCACATAATGATTAAAATATGATGTCACATTTGACGTCTGACCTCTCCTTCAAGGTTTTAAAACCATGTTTCTTACAGCTATTGTTTGTGTTGGCAGCATACAGCCTTATAGAAAATAAAATATATATGGAGACGCTAAATATTATGTCATATTGACCATATTTGACCTCTGACCTCACTTTTACATTTCACATCTGCCTTTCTTTCATGTTGAAACCCAAATGCGTTACACCTTCAAAGAAAGTATTGTCAGTTGGAAGAGAATGAACCCAGTTTGAAATATACTGTAGTATCATATTGTTTAAGAGCTCAAGTTACTTAACAAGGTGAATAACAAAACCTGCACTTCACACTTGTTTTTCATGGACTGCAAACTTCTTAAAGTATGTTTAAAAAGAACAAATAAAAAAAACGAATACACAGAAAATACAGAACAATTCCCTTAAATGTAAATATGTAAATACTGCCCTGAGACTGAGGGCCCTTGGCAGAGGTTTGCGCTCTCAAAGTGTCTTCAACTGAGTTTAGTTCCTGTTAGCTTGTTTCAGTTTAGGCTTTATTGATTAGTTTTAGTTTAGTTTCTATGTTTGTTTGAATGTTAGTTTGCCTGACAAATACATTGATGGTATTTCTCAAACTGTAAGACTTAACAATACCATCTAACATCACTGCTATACAAACATATGATGCTGTCATGAGATGTGTTGTAAAGAGGACGCAAATGCAGACCAGAGAAATAAACAAAATGAAATGTGAGCCTTTAACTTGTTTTCTGCAAATAAAAAAAGTCTAGCACAAAACCGGCAGTCCAAAATGAGCCGGAGCCGAAGAGACATCAGGTGCAGAAACAGACAATCACACAAAAACAAAGTCAAGACTCATCTTCACCGAGAAAACCTGCCACCCCATGTAAACTGGAATACATCCATATAAGGATGGGTGGGAAACATGATGACAAAGAGGGATGGAGGCACTAACACAGATAAGACGGAGACACCAAGAAACACAAACATACTGAATACTAAAAACATACACGAATGAATCACAAAATCAAAACAGGATCCAAAGACTCAACAAACACTGAACAAAGAACAAGGACAGACACAGTCACACAGACATCCCATAAACACATGAACCATATGCTCCTCAGACTGGTTGTGCTGACAAATTTGACGACACTGACAAAATTTAAGATATTTCCTGTATGTTTTTTTATCCTAATAAAAGTAGACTCTGCTGTTTTAGTAACTATGACAGATTTCCCTTAGTAATAAATAATATTTTGAACCTGTGTGTCTGATATCTACATTTTTCTGACAGAATTTCACCACTTCTTTGTTTCCTCATGTCTCTTGTGATCAGAAAACACAACCCAGCAGCATTTGCTGTATTTTACTTTATTTTCATTAAACATTTGATTTTAAGGAAGATGTTTGTTTTTTTCTTGAATTAGACCTTGACTGTTTTTAGTTTTTACAGATATTTTGAGACTCTAAGGCTTAATGTGAAAGGGATCACATCCGAAGACGCTCTAGTGTCGTCTTTCTTTGTGTTTTGCATTGTTCTTGTCCAGGAATTTAAATTTCCTCTCCAGCCCGAGGTCACATGTCTTGGTTCCTGTGATCTGCTCTCTGTATAAAGCATTGAATAGACTGCAGTCATTACCTTTTGGCCAGGCAGAGCTGTTCTTGTTCAGTTTGGCTGGATGTCAAACACAACTCGGTGGTTCTGTATTCATGACAGAGCTCACTGCACTCCGGGGCCTTGTCAGAGCTTTAGTATCTTTATCATTTTCATGATCAGTAAGAAAAAGCATCAGTAAGAAAATAGATTCTTGGAAGCGATATTATTCGTTGCATTTTTCATATTTTGTGTTTAAACTCTTCATAATTTTCTGATGTTATAGCTTATCAGCTGCTCATCTGGCAGTAGGTCGGTCCATGTTTGTGATTGGTTATGTGCCGCCAATGTAACACACTAGTAGCTAGACCGGAAGATCCTGGATTGATGTATCAAGTTTATGAAGACCTTTATGTGAGTGCTTAGCCATGTTAACCCTAAGATCAGCAGTCAGGCTAAGTGGTGAAGAAATGATTCTGGGTACGCTGAACTTGCTTCATAGTTCAGCTCACAGCATTAGGCAAGAAGGTCTGATAAACCTGTTTGTAGCAGAATGCATATTATGAGTTTGCTGTCCAAAGATGGCTGGAAGCTAGTGGGAGTTTCTCTTCCAAGAAGCAGGGTTTACAAGTGAAAATGTTCTTTAAAAGGCCAAACTTTTCCTTGGGCACTGCTTGTTCTCTTCAACTGCGGGCCCAGCCACAAACGTCATAGAAACCTCTGCGGCGGAGAGATGTAAATAAAGCTGAGATCAAGTTCAAAATAACAGCCGAAGCACGTTCACATAGATAAGGAAAGCCAAACATGCAGTGTACAACTCAGAGGGGAAGCAGTTCAACAACACAAGTATAAATATACAATACTAGCAGCGGCGTGGGAAAGGTCAGTGTGGGAACTGGGGCTTATTTTTTGTCAATGAGTTTTAGAAATCCTGGCTCTGACTCCGGGACAACAGACTTTTGGGTTCCCACCCAGACCTATATACGAGCAGCAGTGTCACATTAATTTCTTCATTGTTCTCCAGTTTCCCCTCCGGTTTCTCTTCCCCTGCTTTGCAGCCTGCAGAGTCTGTCAGAGTTTTCTTCGGGACGTGGCCCAGCCTGTGGTGACATGCTGGTTCCCACGATCTCCTGCCCTTCCTCCAGAGTCACTACTTGCTCACTGCTCCGGACAGGAAAACAGGGCAACAAGGCCACTGAGAGTGCGTGCTAATTTAAGCAACTCTGCTGGCTCTCCATTGTCTTACATGAGAATTACGTGAAAGACTGTGAGCTGGTGCCTTCTCTGTAACTAAGAGTACATATAAGTTATGAGCGTGTACTAAGCTCGTGCGACACAAATGTCCCTACAAGGACAGAAATATGGAAAAATAGTGGGAATATTTCCAGAGGAGGTTAACTCAAGGTCTCATTTTTCCATAATCTCTGCTCATATTTACAATGTAGTGACCAGCAGTGCTAATCCAATGGTGGGCTACTTAGGTTGCAATTGAAATATCTCAACAGATTTTCATGCTGCACATCTTTCTCGTAGTTTCAAGGTCTGTAGGACTAAACCAGCTCAGTGTAGACGACACTAACTCAAAAGCCCAGAAGACCGAGAGCTTGGTGGGTTTTTGAGCCGAGTGGGTGAGGGAGCATTATAAAACATGATGTGTAGAACTTATGTGTGTGTGTGTGTGTGTGTGTGTGTGTGTGTGTGTACATGGATGGCAATTTGATATGTTTCTTAGTGACTGAAGCTGGAGTTGCTTTATCAGAAGCTGGATATGAATATTTGATTCAAAATACAGAGCCATACTTGTAGTTTTCATGTAAAATTGGTCTACCAATCTGTAGACAAATATTTCATATAATGGCACCAGTTCAGAAGTAAACCACTACATCAAGAAGACCACCAGCCTGACCCCCTGCTGATACCCCGACATAATCCCCAGATTTCCTACACACTGCCACCATGATACATCCATCCATTTGCCTGACTGCTGGTGACTGGATGCTATTGCAGCTGTCACAGACTGAGACAGGGGTTGCATGTTCTACAGGTCATAAATCTGTTGCAGAGCTACAGCAAATACATCAGAGTTGATATAACACAATTATTCAAAGATGCTTCTCCAACAGGGATCCCGGTAAATGAAATCTAGTTGGGGCAATACAGGGTTAATGTCTTCCATTGGACCCTTACATGGGCGTAATGATTCAACTTATGCTACACTAATGTTAAAACGTAAGAACAGAACAGAGACAAAATAACATAACATTTATCCTCTAAAATGTTTACATAGTTAAGTTAGTAAAATACATTGTATGTACATTCTATAACATGACATCATCAAACGAATTCAGCATAGGCTTTGTGGCAGTTGGCTTCAGCAAACCTAAAACCTCAGTCAGAGATAATGGGCAACATGACAGCGGGGGTTTTCCATCTCAACACGGATCTTCTTGTTGAGCGTCTCTCATTTGCTTAAAAGAGCGAACGTAAGTGTTTGTATACTAATGTAATATTTACTGGCCCACAAAACAGAAATGAGGACTATTTCACTAAAAGTCTTCTCAGCCCTTTCAGGTTATGCTCTGTGGTGTACATACTTGTCTGTAGCACTGATGGCATTCATGTTAGGGTTGGGTTAGCGAGTTAGAGGTTTAGAGTTAGCATCCTGTATAAGACTACCAAACATGCCATATAAATACAACAGCTTGGCCTCACAAGAAGAAGAATTTTATGTTATGTTATCCCTATGTCCATATCCTCTTTCATTTTAATTACAAGAAAGGGTAGTACAAATTTAAAGCTTAAATCTTCAATAGCTTCTGAGATATTCATATTCAAACATTGAATTCATTTGGTCTGAAACTAGTTGGACAGATCATTTTCCAATATCTCTTGATGTGTTCCATATATGAAGCAAAAAAATTCACAGCAATCATGTGTGCAAACAATAAAATTTATGGGCAAATCAGAGATGGTTGAGCAGAAAATTGGCTGATTTGAGATCCACTGGTTATCACCTTCCCCTTAAGTATAAATGCCATAGATTTATGAAGAAAAGGTTCAAAAATTATGATGGCAAAAGCTAACACTGGTTTGCAGTATTTCAGTTTATCGGTATCTGCACAGATATTCACATCAGCATCAGCTGCGACTAACTAATGCTTATAGAAGGAACAGGATAAAAACATGTTTTCACTTCCATTTTCTCCTGCCTGTTTGGCTGGAGCATGCCCAAAAGAAGAAGATATAAAATTTTGTTGGCAATCTGGATCACTGTATTTCTTTTCTGAAGTGGGGTGGACCAGTTAAATAAACAAACAAACAAACAAACAAACACAACTTCATAATAATCTACCTTTCTTTTAATGTAAAAAAGTCAGTAAACATTGTTTTTCAGTGATCCATCCATTTATAACACAGAGATTTCAGCAGTAAGTCTTATTACATTATTGCATTATCTATAGGAGTAGCTCTACAAAAGCAAAAAGTCGTTACAATGAGAGTTTTGGGAATTCAACAAATAAGGTGTTTTACTTTTTAAGGTGGAAACAGTTTTATGCCAGTCATGCTTCCTATGAAATTAAGATTTGTTAGTGCCCTATGGGTCAGCAATTGGTGACAGCAGTGAGGAAGAAACCTTGCAGCAGGACCAGGCTCTGAGAGAGGCAAGTAAAACTCAAGAGAGGTTATACAGCTACAAAAAGTAAAGTCAAACTTTTATCACTGTATTTTTTTTAAATTATTATTATAATTTTAAAGTTCCTGGGGCCTTAAAACACATTTTTATATAATCTTCATCAGCTTCATCTCAACCTCATGATTAAAAAGTAAGTACAATCACAAAGGACGAAGTCTCCAACTTTTCTTAAAGAGTGTTCTTAATGCTCTATATCCTCAGTCCAGCATGCTCAGCTAATTAAAGTTGCACCCCCACCTCCTGGCCTGAATTCTGACGACACGATAAAATGATAAAGCTGTGACGGGAGGGACGTCATCAAGTGTTCTTCCAGAAACAATAAAAGTTCTGCCGCATTCCTGCTCGTCTAATGGAGTTGGGTAATAGTAGTAGCACCGGGTTCATGGTGACAAGCTAACTGATGGAGTTATGTAAGCCTGTGAAATATTAATCAAACTGTAGTTCTGCAGGCAGTAGCTCTAGTGCCAGATTTTCACATCTGGTTTGAAATAAGAGAAAAACTGAAAGTAAGTGCTTGGATCTTAATGTAATATTTATAGGCTCAAAAAACAGAAATAAGGACTAAAACTTGGTATCTTTGCACTAAAAGTCTTCTCAGCCCTTCCAGGTCATGCTCTGTGGTGTGGGTACATGGGTGAGTGGAAATGGGGCAGCAGGACTTGCGTAATAAATCTCATAGCTGAGGGGCGAGATGGGCTTCTTTTAGAAAGAGCCGCTTGCTTGGCACTTCAGGCAACGGAATACACAGTCGATATGGAGCCCGCTGAGAGATTACCCACTTACACAGTTCCTGCAGACTGCGTCATCTGTCCCGAGAGGCCCGTGATCCTGTAGTCCAGATACTGCCTACATCATTTGAGGAACAAACAAATTAAAGGAAAAAATGAAGGTTGGTGATGTTCTGCTGGCCATTTTGATATTTAAAATTCATTTTGCGGCCTTATTTTATGTATTTAAAAAAGCAAGTCAAACTAAAACTCATTTTAACTTGTTAAGAATAAGTCAATAAGTCAATAAGTCAAGAAATAAGATTTTCCCAGATTTTTTTGTGAGGGTTTGAATTTGCAACCGTAATGAGTTGAATTGCAACAGAATCAAAAGTGCTCACCCTTTGCGTAGTAGTACTCTGTCTTCACTGCGTCAACCTCAGCTAGCAACACTACTTAATGGAGTCTACTAATCATAAATGTCAACATATTTCTGGCTCCCATTGAAAATGTGTAGAAATAAAGTATTTTTTGTGGATTAAAACCTAATTGCACAATAAAATTATATTTTATAAATATAGCATGCTATATATCCAAAGACATTTATAAAGGAATTTTATATATATATATACATATAATTCACTTATAAATAGAATATATATTCATTTCAGTTCCATGTTCTTTTCAGCTTCTGGATTAACTCTTTGCAAGTGAATGAACTATTGGACTTGCTATTGGATTAGCTTCTACATTATTTAGCCATGTGGTCCAATGTAAGGAGATCCGTAATTGGTTAAGAGAGAAGAGAAACACCCCGGCAGCCACAGACTTGCACTGCTTAGGAGACCTTTTTAAAAACATGCTTGTGCTGCATAAGGATTCACTTTTTTAAGCTATATGAAGACTATCAAGGGATACTGTATATTTTTCATATAAACGTGGTATATGTCCCCAGTGCTCTGACTATGTACTGTACCTGTGGACTCGTGTATGTAGCCCATGTTAGCTTGTGAAAATATTACATCCCAGCAGTGCTAACTAGCTAACTAGCTACCGTGTCTTGCATGCTAATGGCAAACCTAAAGCAGGTCAAGCTGTTCGAACCAGCACCAAGTCCTGTTACCTGTTAGATTAATTCCCACCTCTTGCAGTCCCACTGTCAAAATATTCATAGGCAACATGCTGATTTCCTCTGTTTGAAGACACCTACTGTTTAGTTCTGCTGGAAACAATTAGCAAAATTTGTTTGACAAAACAATGCAATTACTTTGATTCTGTCAGTAAGTTAGAGTCACTTTGAGTAACAAAGGAACCTGTCCAATCTGCTTATAACTCTTACTATTAACGTTCAACCTGACTTATATTTTTTCCTTATTTGAAGACAAATAAATTAAAAAATATTATTTTAAATATCCTTTAAACAATTGGCAGAAATTGTTCCGCAAAATTATGACATCAATTCTATCCTGTCAGTATGTTAGAGAAACAAAGACTAACAAAAGAACCTGTCCCATCTCCTTGTAACCGATTAGTGCTGTGGCGCACTAGCTGTCATTAATTGATGAGGTGAGATTACACGTGTCTGGAGATCAGATCAGCTGCAGGTCACACTGACAGCCCTAGCTGGAAACAGTGACACACTCGTGGAGGTCTGCATTACATGGAGACAATCAGCTTATAAAGGCTCTGAGTATGAATGCAAAGGAGGAAGAGTGAGGCTCTCAGCAACACAAAGCACATGATGATCAGTTCTGTCACATAAAGGTAACGTCCTGAGCAAACCTGAGCAGTGGGATCAGTTCCTTTTGGCATTAATTTGATGACAGATTTGTCATAATTTGAAACTAGTAATCCATCCATTGTTTTCATCTTATTCAAAGTAGGGTTAATGTGTGGGTGGACTGGTAAGAGTATTCTATATTGGCCTCTGACTAACACTCTATCCCCTCCAGCTGGATCCGGAGGTCCTCCAATGAAGATGGAGAGATATAATCTCTCCATATAATGGGTTGGTTTTCCAGCATGACAATGGCCCCAAACATACCACAAATTCAATAAAGGAGTGACTAAAGAAGAAGCACATTAAGGTTGGGTTGGCCTAGCCCATCTCCAGACCTCTGTCCTATAGAAAAACTGTGAAGGGAGACGAGGCTTATAGTTGCCAAGTGGAAGCCAAGAAGCCTAAAGGATTCAGAGAGTTTCTGTAAAGAGGAATCATTCAAAATCCCTCCTGAGATGTGTGCAAACCGGGTGAGCAACTACAAGAAACATCTCATTGCTGTGCTGGCCAAAAAGGATTTCTCTACCAAGTACTGAATCACGTTTTGATATTCTGTCTCTCTCCATTAAAATTAAGCTGTCATAAGATGGATTGGTAAATTGAGAGCTCCACCATTTGGCTCACCCTTGCTTGATCACAACAGTATGGCACAACACGCACATTAATTCAATTCAATTCAATTTCAATTCAATTCAATTTTATTTATATAGCGCCAAATCACAACAAAAGTCGCCTCAAGGCGCTTCATAGATACAGAGAAAAACCCAACAATCATATGACCCCCTATGAGCAAGCACTTTGGCGACAGTGGGAAGGAAAAACTCCCTTTTAACAGGAAGAAACCTCCAGCAGAACCAGGCTCAGGGAGGGGCCATCTGCTGCGACCGGTTGGGGTGAGAGAAGGAAGACAGGATAAAAGACATGCTGTGGAAGAGAGACAGAGGTTAATAACAGATATGATTCAATGCAGAGAGGTCTATTAATACATAGTGAGCGAGAAAGGTGACTGGAAAGGAAAAACTCAATGCATCATGGGAATCCCCCGGCAGCCTAAGTCTATTGCAGCATAACTAAGGGAGGATTCAGGGTCACCTGGTCCAGCCCTAACTATATGCTTTAGCAAAAAGGAAAGTTTTAAGCCTAATCTTGAAAGTAGAGATAGTGTCTGTCTCCCGAATCCAAACTGGAAGCTGGTTCCACAGAAGAGGGGCCTGAAAACTGAAGGCTCTGCCTCCCATTCTACTTTTAAATACTCTAGGAACAACAAGTAGGCCTGCAGAGCGAGAGCGAAGTGCTCTAATAGGGTGATATGGTACTACAAGGTCATTAAGATAAGACATTACTGCTAACATCACAAAAATCAACCGTCAGATCCTCCTGAGATACTCTTCTTCGCTCACTTGGGGCATCCAATCCACTGGTTTCCTGAGTGGTGCCTTCTCTTTGGAAGTAATACATAACAACACCATTCATTTATGAGAAGTCATGTGTTTGTCATAAAATCTCAATTTTCAGGTTGTTTCCTATAGAAAAAGCAATTTGTTCATATTGATATTAGTTTAAATAATGCAGTGTTTAAAATGCAATAATTTCCCTTCATTTTGCCTTTATTCTCATGGTATGGTCATATTTAACCTAAAAAAAAATCTAAACAATATCCTGAGCATGAAGGAACCTTAATGACAGGAGTGTACTGCTTCACGTCAGCCAACATATAGCCTTGATTCAATGGCAATACAAGCCTTTAAGTGGATCTGTGTTAGCTAGATTTTTATTGTAATCTGCAACCATCATGTTTGGATTCGAGGGTTTTCACTTACTTTATATAAGCCGTCCCACCCTTGGTCAAACACCATCAAAAAGCTGTATATTTCATAACATGTTCTGGATGGCAGCTTCCAGCCCATGTGACTTTCTGAAAGAACATTCTGGAAACATCTTCTCAAAAACAAAAGCGGACAAATACAGCTTCCTGCGGACGCCTACACGCTCTGCTCCATTGTTGACGAGGACCTCGCCCACAACAATCACTGTCATCATGATTTCCACGGAAGATTTGGCAAAGATCGGAGTTCTTATCCAAACTCCAAGAAATGCTGTCCCAAGATCCCAAAAAACACAGACGACGCATTGAGACAAAAGAAAGAAAAAATAGAAAATGAGGAAAGTTACATATTTGAACCTGAACTTCATAGAGTCGTTGTGTTTGTTGTGATACCCTACACAAGTAAATCTTCCGCCCATAAAGATGGGACGCTGCCAATGAGGAACAATGGAAACTTTAATTAGATCAAAACTTTATTCAGGGATTATCCGTGCACGCTTGCATTCCTGTGTGTCCAAGAACACAATCGCGTTAAGACATTAGCTGTATTCTTGTCTGTTCGGTAGGTTGTGATAACAAGTTTAAAGGCACTAACCCTGACAGGTACATAAATTCACTGTTCTGATTTTTTTTGCCTCCAAACAACGTGCATATGGAAGTATAATCAGGATATTTTCTATAATCTGATCTGACTTGGTCATTGATCCTTGTGCAGGCTGCAATGTGAGATCATGAAATTACAAAGAATTTCAGTACAGTAACTCATGAGCAACTGACAGTAACATTTATAAACAGGTGGATTGTAGACATTCATTTCTGAACTCTCGTTTTGAAGCCTTGAGATTGGTGTTTTCACTGTCATCATCTTGGTTTAAAAGAAAAACCCACAAAAAACCAACAAACAAAAAAATCCTCTAATCAAACCAATGATAACGATCCATTTTGAAACATAGTATGACCAATATTTACAAACTAGACTAAATTTTTGTTCCATATGACATAACATGAGTGACATGAGCCCATAACCTCAGTAAAAAAGTGTTTACAGACGTCAGGTCAGAACGGAAACTTGTGTTTTTATTGCCATGAAAAAAATATATATAGCTGATCTACTCCATCTGTGAATGTGTAAGTTCAACTGTTAGCATGCAACCTCTTTGTTTCCCACTTAGCCACGTCCACATTGAACTACTGAGACACCTACAAAGGAACATGAGAAATTATTGTACAAAATCATGTTTTCTGATGCAGGCTGAGAAGCTGACTTTGATGGTTTCAGCTGTGTTTTGATTGGAAGATGGAAGTTGGATTACGATCTGGAAATTGATTTAAAGTTATTTCAAGTAACTTTGAACATTTTGGCTGATTACTAAAAAAAAAGCGTTTACGTACATCTTCTATATACAGTGCTTAATCCCTATGTTGTTGCTTGTAGTGTCTTTTAAAGGGTTATATTAGTTTGTCTTTTGTTTAGTGTATTTCTTCATTTTTTGCAAATTTAGTCAAAATGCAAAATGCTAATAGTCAAGTAAATGTTATGTGAATCATAAACACCCTGAGCTAGAAAACCACTTGTGATTGGTCCTGTTTTCATTCTGAAACTTCAACATCTGGCAGCAGGAGGAGTCTCCTGTAGCTGCAGTACTCACTCCCCACTGAGCTGCTGCTGAATATTTCATCCTCAAAGCAGAGATAGAGTGTCCCGAGCTCTTCACGAGATCTACCCCTTTATCTTTAGTGTGAGGAGTGAAACACCACATCAGCAGTGTCGGTCTGAAACAGCATCAGGACGACAGCTTGAAACATGAGACTTGCTTTGTTTTTCAGTCAGACTCTCATATGAAACTCTGTGATACTGCACCGGAGTTCATGAAGGTCAGTGGAGGGACATTTTGTCCTGCAAACTAAGAGGTTTAAAGGTCATCTGAGATTGAGCCCAGGCTCAGATTCCTTTTCGCTGCTGTGCGAATGTTTTCGTCAAATAAAAGACAGAAACGTGAAAATAGTTTTTTGTATTTTAATATAGTACTTTTTTTAGTTAGGTCATATAAGTCTCTCCTGTGTTTCTTAAATCTTCCAATAAGCTTCAATCTACCCCAAGCATGTCCTGTTTTCTTTCTATATTATGCAATGTAATATTTCTAAACACACGTTAAACAGTCCTAAAGTACCAGTCTGTCTGTCCACTGAATGAGGTTTCTTCATCCCCCAGGAACTGCCTGCATCTTGCCATATGAGGCCAGGCATTGTCGTCCACCAGGAGGAACCCAGGACCCAGTCTGACAATGACTGCAAGGTTTCATCCTGATAATGGCAGTCAGGGTGCCATTGCCTAGCCTGTAGAGATCTGTTAATCCCTCCATGGATATACATCCCCAGACCATCACTGACTCACCACCAAGCCTCTGGTTGTTCTTATCCTGTTCCTCCTTTTACAAAGAAGAAGATATCGGTCCTACTGATGGGTTAAGGACCTTCTAAGGTCCTTCTCCTCGAGTGCTGCCTATCTCCTGGAATCTTGAACAATCTTGAAATTTTAGTGGGAGACACAACAAATCTTGTGGCAATGGCACCCCGTCTGCTAATAAACTGGCATGATTATCACTTCAGGACTTAAGAGGTTAGCTGAACTGATGCTACACTCTGATTAAAACCTGTCCCTTTAATTTTTTGAGTAGTGTATCAAATTGAAATTGCATTTAAGACTAACACAACCACGTTCTAGTGTCTTCAACCTGGCTCACTAGAAATGCATGCCACAGTTCACAAGGGTGAAAAGAGTGAGTATAAAATAGGAGTCAGAATGAAGGCGGTTAAGCTAGTCAATGAACTTTTGCTTGCTAACTGTAACATTAGCATCAACTTATTAAGTTATCCTTTAAAAAATACAAAACTTACTGAAAAAAACTGTATGTTCTCAAAACTCTTTCTAATCTAATCAGGAATTTGAACATTTGACCAACTGATAAAATGAACTTAATCTGTCATTCTCACTATATTTAGTAAAATCTAGTATATTTGAGGTAATTTCCAGCTGCTAACATAGAGACTATACTCCGCCACCAGGGGGCGACTAGCATGTCATCGTTCATGCAGTCTGTGGTGAAACAGGAACAGTTCAATCTAGTATGCTAATGTCATCTTATATGTTAACTCTGTTCCCTCTGTCTTCACCTTCCTGTTAGTTATCTGTTTTTACCTGAAAAGACTGAACTTTTGTTTAGTTAAACTGAAGCTGCAAACACACGACGTGCAAGTGAGGTTGAACCACTAATCAGTGTGACTCTAAACTTTATTGTTCTGCCACATTCCCCATAAAGTCACACTGGTTCTTAGCTTGTCATGTGGAAACAGCTGCAGCCCACCAGTGTTTGAGTCAGAAAACAACATAAATAGGTCAGTAGGGGAAAAGTGTCCCAGCGCATTTCTTTGCATTACAAATAACGAGGCCAAGAATTTGAGCTCTGCCTGGGTGTTTGTTTGCCGTCTCAGCGTGAAAGAAATTTAAACGTCCGACTTCTGCCTGATACAAAAAATAGGCCATCAGTCTATGGGTCTCATTACAGTATGGATTTATTTATAAGCCTGATCGATATTGTAAAGCATGTTTGATATATATTATCTATGTTTTTATTACTCAAATGTTTATTTCTTAGGATGTAAGCGTGAATGCCACAGATGTGTGTGGTTTCTTTGCTTTTGCTTAAGATACTTTCATTAATGTTTTAAAAATGTACAGCAAGACCCAAATGCAGGACACAGGAGGCAGACGTGAACAAAATAACAGCAGGTTTGGTCACCTGCTGGCTCACTGAACTAAACCGGCACCTTAATTGGCTTTATTTTTAAAGTGCCTGATCCCAACAGTCACCTCAAGACCCCTTAAATTGTAATGCAAAGAAACCCCCACCAAGAATCAGATCACCCTCTTTGAGCAAGCACTTGTCAACTGTGGGAAGGAAAAACTCCCTTTTAACAGGAGCAAACCTACAGCAGAACCAAGCTCAGGGAGTCAGGGGGTCACTGACTGTTCCCCAGGCCGGTGTGACTTTGGCCTTATGCACTTAGACTTAGGTGACCATAGACTGCCACCACCAAAATGGTGGGCATGGTAATGTCACATAGTTACCTAATCACTGAGTTTGGAATTTTAAAGATAAAGAAACATATAGCCAATAAAAAGAAACAGAGATGATCCCGCGTCAGTGCTTTCCTACTCCTTGATTCAAATTTCTATGAGCAAAGTAAAATTCTGCTCATCTGTCACTTATTCACGCAGAACCAAAGGAAAAATTCATTCATGAGCCCACATATAAATGCTCCCAATACAAGCACAGACATTACTAATGAAAAATGACCTACAGCGAAATGTAAACACACTCTGATCAGTTAATATTATACATGGGAAACAACATCAGCATCCATCCATTTACCCTGTTTGTGGCATCATACCCAGAACAGGTTTGACCAAGGAGATAATGTTATGCTATTTCAGCCATGTTTAGTGGGTTATAATTTTCTTTTTAAATCTCCATCACTCACAGAAGAGGAGCTAAAGACTAAGAGATAAATTTCACACTTGAGATTTTAACTCCACATTTTAAGCTGCCTTCACTTTAATGCCATTACAACTTATATAACATTCAGATTTAGTGTTTCTTGGAATTTTTATTGAGAAAAGCAATGAGCCGTGCCGTAAAATGCTCTGGATACTGTCATTTACACCACAGGGACTCCACAACAGGGTTTCGCACACGGTTACATCACGACAGAGCTGTTTCATGGTGGTTGGCGGGGGGCAATGACCCCCCGTGTCCTCTGCTCGTCCAGACAGGCCGGACCTCCGACAGTAACGCTGTGATGTGCCAGGATCAAGTAGCCTGGCTGCAACTATCTTGTTACTAATCTGATAATCTGTTTGGCACAGGAGCTGTTTTCCATTCCTCCTTACATAACTGGGTCTATGTTGGGATTCATACTGGGCCAAGATGACCACTGAGAGGGACAGACTATCACTTTTACAGGAAGAGCAGGGCTTTGCCGTCACTTTAAGGGGGTGTAAGTTAAATTTGTCTCTTTCTTCAGAAGGGGTCAGAGGTCAAAGTCATCTATAATGTACAGCTCTAGGGTGATTTGGAGCATCATGATCTGCACCAATGACAAGTAGGATCTCCTTATATCCCACGTTACCACATGGCTTTATTGACTCTAGACCTAAAGCTGTTGATGATACTGTATTTTCAGTCTGTGTGTGTGTGTGTGTGTGTGTGTGTGTGTGTGTGTGTGTGTGTGTGTGTGTGTGTGTGTGTGTGTGTGTGTGTGTGTGTGTGTGCATCAAAGCATGACTACGATTGTAAGAATGAGAGTTCAATTGCCAGAGTGTGAACAGTGTTCAGCCAGCTAGACTGTGTGATATTATTTGTTCAAATTGATTCATCTTTGTAACTAATCTTAATCATTGTGGTTTTGCAATACACTGCAGTGCAGGAGATCGGGGAGGAGTATCATCCAAGAAGGCATTAGTTTAATTCTGGCAACGCTGCATTTTGCCTGTGTGTAAAGTCGGTGACTTTCTTTTCTTAAAAGAGCTTGTAAGCAGAAACTTTAGTCAGGGCCTGAATAAGGTAATCCTGAAGAGTATTGATTTAAAAAGAATAAAAACTAAGAGTTTTGGTCAGTCTCTTTGGGAAAACAACTCAAGAAATACTAAATGTATATAAAGATAATTGAAGGACATTTAAACTATATTTTAAACTATAATATTCCACAATATTATCAGGCAAATGTTTTAAACCTGCACTTAAGTAAATGTAGAGGCATCATAACTAGTTAAAAACAGATATGCTCTAGTCTAGTCTATAAATGTACATTAATTTCTTCAGACAGGATACACACTGGATGAGTGAAACCTGACCCTAATAAATTAACCTGAGTAACTCTAACCCCAGACTTTATTATAAGGCCAAATTTAAATCCGATGGAGTTTCAAAGTGTCACTGCACACCAGCTCGTACTAGCACATGTTTCCAGAGGGACTTTGATGGTGAGATATGTCATGATGTCTCAAACTCCCCCTCTGCTTACTGGTTAAGCAAACGTATTTAACCTCCTAGGACCTGGCGTCCACATATGTGAACATCACATTTTGGGTTATTTAGACCAAAATACTCAATTTTGCTCTACAAGGGCCTGATATCCACTTACGAGGACGTTATACTGCTACTGTTCTATCAAAATTTTAAACGAATATCCTCATATGTGGCTCTGATTTTTCATAAAAACAACAATAAGGTAAAAAAAAAAAATCTGGTAATTCTTTGTTTTTACATTAATTGGGCCCCAATATGCCCAAATATCAAAGAAAAATTTAAAATGCAGAGTTCGGGTCTTAGGAGGTTAATGCAAATATAGTCATTGGTTGGAAAAAATAGTGGTTACTTATGTTAAACTGGAGAATTTTTCTTTGTGTGCTTCTTATGTAACTGGCTGGGCAAGGAGAGGAGAGAACCTGCTACAGTGTGCGTGCTTTACCTTTAACGTCAGTGTTATTTACATGTCAGGGCGCACCTTTGCGGTATAACTGGTTTGAGCGAGCTGTCGGAAAACACGAAAATAAGCTTCTTATCTGATGAGCACTTTTGTTTGAATCATTTTTACACATACACTGGAGGGTGAGACTTCAGAGAAGACATTTTTAAATTTTAGTTTTTTATTCCCTTTGCTGTTTTGTTTTTTTTTTAAATCAGGGATCATTTCTTTCCTCTTGTCTTTCTTGTTTTCTCTTTCCCCTCATCCCCCGAAGAATTTGCAGCAGGTGGCCGCCTCTTCCTGAGCCTGCTGCTGCTGGAGGTGTCTTCCTGTTAAAAGGCAGTTTTTACTTCCCCACTGTTGCCAAGTGATGGCTCATAAGGGGGCTTGGTTGTTAAGAATTTCTCCAGAATACTGTAGGATGTACCTTACAGTATAAAGCAACGTGAGGTGATTGTTGTTGCGATTTGGCACTGGCAATGTAAACTAATCTGCATTAAAGTGAATTGAATTGAACTGATCTTTGCAAACCTATGCCAGGTTACCTGTTCTTTTTAGAGAGAAGAGCCTTTAGTGGTCAACTTTTCCACGCAAGTCTTGTTCACTCATTGACTTTTTTTTCCAATTTTACTGTCATGAGGCCTGCACAGGAAATCTGGTTGCATGCTTTGGCATGAGTTTTAAAAAATCCTGCAAAGCAAACGCTTAGCTGCTGCTCTACCTATGCAGACCTACCTAGCTATATATGACAAAGTGATTGCCCCTTATTAACCTAATAAGTTGCTTTGGAAACCTTGGCAGCTTGAGATAACTCTTTACTGTCATTGCACAGTAATTCGTTGTACTATTGTACTAGGTACGACTGTGCAATGACAGACCTACCTAGCTTGTTATATATAGCTAGGTAGGTCTGCATAGGTAGGTAGAGATTTTTCCTTAATAAATAAAATCATTATTTAGAAACTGCATTTTGTATTTACTCAGGTTATATTTGTTTAGAATTAAAATTTGTTTGATGATCTGAAACACGTAACTAAGCTTAATTTCCAACAGAAAAGAAAGAAGAAAATAGGGCGAATACTTTTTAGACAGATCTATAGGCGTGTAAGGACGTTAAAAGTCTTCTTTAAAACATCCATATGTGAAAAACTTAAAATGTCTTAGGAAAGATAAGTAACAAGTGAGAAAACTTGAGGAATATTGCTAAAATTGCTCCTCGGCTCTTTGGCCTATGTCTTACAAAAAAGGTGAATTAAGGGAAGGAAGCAGAATAAAAACAAAGAAACAGAAATGACACATCACGACTCTCATTTAATTTCATCCGTGATTAGTTTTATTCGGCGCTTTAGTCTGTTTTTGTCGGTTTGTTCACTTTGTTTTTGTTGAGCTGGGGGGAAAAAAACCTGCGAAGAATACCCATGATGCCTCGCGCGACTATAAAAGCGCCGTGTTTCGTTTGCGGGCTGCAGCAGTGTAGTTGTACCGTCGGGTGGTGGTTTCATCTACAGAAAGTGGAACTACAGACTTAACAAACACCAAGTTTGCTCCGAGTCCCCGAATGGTGAATACATCTGCGGAGTTTTTGTTGAACAGTGATTGCTTCGGTTGTCATAAAAGAAGTAAATATCCGCGTTTCCTCGAAGCCATCATGTTGAACACCGAGGAAAGGTATGAGGATGTTTGTTTTTCTTTATCGACATACTGAAAGCAGATGTTTGCGCTGCTGTCAGCTGCTCATATTAACGCTGTCTCTGTGTTAAAGGCGCTTAGTTTGTAAAACAAAAACAAACAAACAACCAACTAGTTAGCACGGAGCTCAGTTAGCAAGGCTGGAAGCATCTAGAAATGATTCCCCTGACAGATGTCGAGCCACTGTAAACACAAGGAGCTGAAGGTTTTAGGTTTATGATATTTACCGAGCAGGTTAATGGCGAATTTTATTACCGTCTTTAAAAAATAAGCAGGACAAGTTCACCCAGACGTTTCTAACAGTGTTAAAGCTGCTTTATGCCACATTTACACGGTATTTTTCCCGCTGTATAAAGCAGGTAAGCATCCACTAACTGTGAGTTATACGTGAATTCAATTGTACGCTGTTTTATTGTTGGAGGTGGAGGTCTTTAAGGCCGTGAAAGCCCCCTTACACCACTTTTTAGCTTTCTTCCGGGAGCAAACAAGTTGATTCTTGTTATTGAAAATATAGGAAATATAGGCCTGCATCTGCACCTTTTTTTTTTTTTTTTAAATTTGTGTTTTGTGCTTAGTGTTTCTTCCTTAGTCGCTAGAAGTTAATGAGCTCCAACTGTGAAATTTTCTTAAAAAAACAAACAAACAGCCAGACCCAGACTATTTTAGTTGGTTCACAGATTTCATATAGTTCATATTAATTTTTTAATCCAACTCCTTAAGTGATTACATTTCCGGATGTAATGTACTCCTCACCTTATTTCAGTAGAAAGTTAGTAGCCCTAACAGATTATTGAAGGCATTTTTCCAGCTAATTATTTATTTGGATATTTGCTGTTTCCAATCCTAGAATCATTTAGATGACTTAGTTTTCCTCCACTTCTAATAATATCACTGTTTTAATTGAATAATAGAAACATCTCGTTTTATAAGCTGATAAGGTCTTTATTGGGGGAACCTCATGACATTTTTCCTAATGGGGAGTTCACCTACTATTAAGTAACTGAGCAGATTTATAGGAAGCAAGATGCCTTTTAGCTGGAAAATAATCAGTGCTCTCTGGTGGACAAACCATGTATTGGAGATACTACTGTTTTTTTTTCTTCTTGTTTTTCTTTCATGAACTCTGATATTTTTCCTTATTACCCAACACATGCACTGATTTATTTCTGTGTAGACTGCCAGGGTGTCAGCTAAGTCTCACTGAACTGTGGGAAGTCTGGACAGTTATTTTGACTTTATCAAAAATAAAAATAACAATTAGTGGCAGCGTGTGTGGTTTTGTTTGTGCCTGGTTTTCCCCACCTCTGTGTGCATAGTGATATGCAAGCGCTAAGAGAATTATATTATCTTCACTTTATCTGGAGTGTGTAGTACAGTGGCTGTTCAGTGAGTGTTTACACTGGTGGTGTTTTGCACCTTATGTTCCTGCTATTGCATCATCATAGTCCTACAGGGATTTGGTGTCTTGTCTTTTGTTATGCAGCACCCACCTGTTTAACCCTTGTTGGGAGTGATTACAATGTTAGACGTTAAATAACTATTTGACCTTTTGGTTAAATGAGCATTTGCAGCATTTAATTGTAGCCTGTGTGTTTTCTTTGTATGCCTCTGCCCTCAAACAAAAAGAGAGCGAAACAAGGCCTGTTTTTGTCCTGTGTGTTTATCATCTGACACGCAGAGCAGGGAGAAGGCAGAGGTCCATTGATGCTGTGAGCCAGAGCAGTGACTATATTAGCTCTCTGACTGCTATGGCCTCGTCAGCAGAAGGCATGCACTGGCCTACATTAGAGCAGTTGCATAACCCCATTCTCTCCCCTGGTTCACTTCCCAAGAATCAATGGAATCTGCATGTGGAAAGTGTCTAGGAGTGCATTCACTCGGAAACGGCTGGACTTTCTAACCTGTGCTACCTGAGTGCACTAAGTGCCTTTTTAATTCAGTGGTTCTGGGCTCTGCGCTGTTTGCTGGTATATCCTGGATCAGTCATGTTCAATATTTCGTAACAAAGCCAAAACTGTGCCAAGCAGCATCAGCTGACATCTGGCTTTAACAGCCGCCGGTTTTATAGTTGTCCGCAGGGAGTTGGTTACATAAACAGGACGAATTCCTAACTGCCAGCATGAAACAGACATTGATGGTTTTGAAGCAGTTGGAGATGAAATGCTTAATCACATAGGTCATTTAGCAGTAATAAGTAGCAGTTATTATTCTTAATTTGTCACGCAAGATTTTTATTTTTTTGCTTTGCTTGTGCTCGCTTCTCAGATTTAAGCATGGAGTATTTTACCAGTCACTGTCAGCCTGTTACCCACAGGGTTTGAACTGTTGGCTGGACTAAGCATGAGATTGAAGATGGAGATTGTGATGAGAAAGGTTGCTTAATTTGTTTATTAATTACAGCTTAATTACACCCCCAGCTAATGCGGGGGTGGGCAACTCCAGGCCTCGAGGGCCGGTGTCCTGCAGGTTTTGGATATTACTCTGGGTCAACACACCTGAATCACATGATTAGTTTGTTACCAAGCATCTGGAGAACTTCAGGACATGTTGAGGAGGTAATTTAGCCATTTGAATCGGCTGTGTTGGATCACACATCTAAAACCATCTAAAACCTGCAGGACACCGGCCCTCGAGGCCTGGAGTTGCCCAGCCCTGTGCTAATGTCATTTTTGGGGGGGTCACACTGAGTAAAAAAAAAAAAAAAAAAAAGCTGATTCATTAAATTTTGGGCATTTTAAATGTCAGAAAGTTGGATTATCCACAATATGCTCATTGGCTAGTGGCAGTCAGTTGTTAGCTATTGCATTTTCTTGATTTATGGTGTCACTGGATATTATGCTCTTGCAGCTGCGGACACCTTTTTTCGTTAGATTCACATTTCAAATATGCAAGTATGTCAGTGAGAGTGGCTCATTGGAAAATGCTCTGCCTTTACCTACACTAATAAATATATTATTATTGCAAGTGTCAATAAAATTATGTGTATGTAGTATTTATTTTTCTGTGTTCTCAGCCCCACCCCGAAGATCCACCCATGTCTCATCAGATATGATGGTGACGGGGAAAAAACGGTTATTTTGAGGCTTCATATTAGGACCAATGGTTTGTTCAGGTTTGTTACCAGCCCCACTTGCATGGCTGGTATTGATTTCACCTTGTGCGGCTGTATATCGTTGAGAGAACTTGTGGTCCTGTAGATGCCTTTGACTGCTGGCACAATCTCAAATACTTTGGTGGATGTTTGTGTTGGTCTGTTGACTTGTAGATCAACTGATTTTTGTGACTGTGACTGTATCATAAAACTTTACAGGTCTGTAGTTGAAATCAAAAGTAAAAGGTCTGATTATAGATATGGTTTGATAAAGTGGCTGCTGGTGTTTTCTGTCATGAAAGGGGTCTCAAAGTCCCTCTGATTCAGCTGCAGTCTGTGCGCTCTCTGTCAGCCACAGAAATACTGTAGTAGCAGAAAGGCAGGCACTTAATGAGATACCCATCCAATACACAAATGCCCTCAAGTCTTTTGAAGCAGAAACACCCTTTTTGCTGTTGGATAATTGAGTTGATGTTTTATGTCAAACTGCTTGCACAACAGGCATGAGCATGCATACTTTTCCCTTTAGTCATGGTTCAGTTTTGTATGTCATTCTGAACATTTAAGACCATTTGTCATGGATAAAGACAACACTACAAGTATGATAAATCAAGATAGAATTTAATAATGATTTGTATAAAACATAAATGGGCCCACTGTCATTTTTCTGGTTAAAATAGCTCAGTTGCTTAAGGATTGAAGGTCGAGGAGCCAGGACATCTTGTTTCACACTGAACTGTAGAGCTGCTCCAAGGCCCGGTGTGAGATAAATAAGAATTATTTAAACTGTGAATCATCCAAAGGTACTCTAATCCAACAATAAAAAATGTGGAGCAGAAAATTAGCATAATGGGTCATCTTTAAGCAACTGCAATGCTTGCATTCAGTGTTGCAGAGCTGCTAGTGCAGATACAGGCTTTTACACTTGTATCTGAATGCCTATCTCATCTCAAATGCACATCCTGTCATTATCATCAGCAGATGCATTCATTAATATATCTGTTATCTTGTTAATATAACAAGCTAAAATCTTCTGATTGTTCGGATTGTGTCCTTCAGCTCTGTTTTGAACTGTGGTTAAATATTGACCTTATGTGTCGTGTTCCTGAGTAACAAAAACGTTACATTTATGTCTCCACTGTACTTCACTGTTTGTCTGATGATTTTACTATGAAACATGTTCAACATACCCAGGATTTATTCACTTTTCTGGCTTTCCCACCCTAAAATCAGAACTGAAGGCAGCAGTCAGACAAAGGTGATCGATAAATGAACCCATGATTTCCCAGTGTAGTTTCTATAAGAGGAGGTGTGACATCATATGACCAGTCAGAAACACAGAAGGGGCTGCTGCTAGCAGAGCAGCTAATTTTTAATTTTTAAATTTTTTTTTTTTTTTACACATAACTGTAATGCACAAAGTGCTGTATGATATTCTGAGCTTCAAGCACTTTAGACAGTGAGATGGGAAAAGAGATGGTATACCCGTAACTCCAGCATATCTGAAACCAGGAAGGAAATCTGGTAAAAAATACTGTGCAAGATAAGACTTGTGAGTATCATAGCTCTACCTTTAAGACACGGGACAATCTGATAGATTACAGTAAATGACTGTTTAGATGTTCAGCCCAGATTGCTTTTAACAGTCTGAGAGCCAAAACAAATCAAGGTTCATTTTGTATTCAGTAGTAACTTGACCAACAATTTGATGACTGTTAAGTTGCGCACGTAGGGAAGTAACATGTGAAACAAACAGAACTTAAGAACGCATTCTCAGAAAATCATCGCAATTCAGGTTTGTTTTTCATGATGTTTGCAGAAAAGGTTATTGAGATTGGTCCAACTGTTACCGAGAAATGGGGTACAGACATCTATATAGATAATACACCATTTAAAATGAATCTTGGGTTAAATCTGAAGTTTCTAGCACCGCTTCAGCACATACAGTTTAGGTGCAGGGGTCAGTTCTATGTTTTGGCAGAGACGCCTCCTTTCACGCTGACGTTTCAGAGCACGTGTGCCTTTCCTGTTTCTCGATATTTCTCCGACATGTTGCTCTGACAGACTTACTGGTGTCGGCAAAAGTCTAAGGACTGTCCTTATTTTCCTACAGTAAATAGTTGTCCATGTGTAAGACCTAAAGCCCTTTCCCAAAGCTTTTCTGGAGCCAGGAAGCTTGTTTATGTTCAGTGTGGATTTGAGTCGAGTCGTTTTCCATGACTAATCTTGTAATTACAGCGTTAAAAGTTGGTTTGGTGTGTCTTGGGCTTCTTGGAGGACCTGCCAGAAAGCTTCCTGTTTTGGTTGAGTTGTGTGTTTTTTGGCTTTTAGCCAAACTCTGGATCAACTGCCTGTCCAACCCGAGGTATTCATCCCCGTGAAACAATTCACCTGAATCAGTTCTCATAACAACTTGCACCTCAGGAAGCGCAAACTGGCAGTGCAAGCGTTCATCCGCTTTAAAAATAAAATAATAAATTCTCTTGAATACAAACATACTCTCACCAGTCCTGCCAAAATGATGATAACGCATCTCTCTGCAATACACAGATGATCCTCACTAGCAACTTAATGCAGCACAGGCTTGTGAACGTGCTCAGTCTTCACATTAATGGTCTACAGAGCATAAAGTCAACCTTCTGGAAAAATGTAAACTAAATGGTGTTTTTGTCACTTGTGATTTGTTGGGAGACGACTAAAGGCCACAGCCCTTCAGCTTGAGTGGCATATTGGGATAGGAGGGTGTAGAGGAGGGTGTTTAGAGTGTGGCTGAAATGTCAGAGGACAAGAGCGTTGGCTTTCAAAACAAGCTGGCATTTCCATCAAGGGCAGACTGTCTGAAAGGGAAGATGGAAAAAGAAGCCTGCCTTGGCATCTTGCTCTCTCTCCCTCCATCTGTGTCCTACCTGTTGACCCAAATACAGTCGGTATCAGTTTTGTTTCTGTGGAATCGACATGCTCTATTGATGAAGAGTCTATGACCAATTTTTATAGATTACGTAACGATTATTTAAAGAAACTGAGTAACCTCCAGTTAGAGGGTCCTAAAATTTTACCCACTATAATGCACTGGCACATTTCCTGTGCACAGCTAAGCACAAATAATGAGACGAGCAAACAGAGGGTGTGTGCAGCAGACATGAACAGGCATAATACGCTTTGTTTTCCATTGCTCTGTAGCTCTGTACATCAGGTCGTGGGGGTAACCTGTTTGGTCTGCAGGGAAACTGTGGCACCTCCCTCTCATGAAAGGCACATGCTTGTTTGATACATGTGACTGTTCTGTTGCACATGACTTGGATATGTGTGTATACTTGCAAACAGATCAGTCCATCTGATGCATGTTTAAGAGAGAACGTGTCAGGTTTCACTGGCAATCGGGGACAGAATTGAGTCAGGCGCTGTTGCATAGCTGTCTACCTAAAGTTTGACGCCATGAGGACCGGGAGCCCTCCCCGTGTCCCAGCCCGACTCTGGCAGCGCCGGCCGTCTGCCAACGTCTGGTGTGAGATGCACGACTGTAACTCGAAACGCAGACCATGCTTGTTTCCGAAAGCCATGAAGGCTATTTGCAGAGGTGTTTACAGATCATGCGCTTATTTATGATACATTCCCTCCACTGCATGTGGTGGCTCTTTGAAGCTGTAATAAATCATCGGCTTTAATTCTGTCAGTGACAGACTCGCTGTAAACAAACAGCCCGTGGAGGAGAGTCCATGAACTGGAGCTCAATACGAGCAATTTAAGAGTTTGTAGCTGGTTTGCATCACATGATTGATATTCAGACATTTGTGATTTTAATTTACTTTGAATTAGGGCTGGGCCATATCACATACCGTTCACGGTAATACCGGTATAATGTTAGGCAATGATAAGAAAATGAAATATCGCGATAAAATCTGGGTAAAACGCGCATGCGCAGTGCCTTTGTTTACATATGCACATGGCGGCGACGCTGAATGAGAAGAGCGTTTAATGAAACGGATGAACCAGAATTGGTTTGTAAAAATGCTGCAACTTCAGTGGTGTGGAACTGGTTTAGCTTTCGTCCATCAGATACACAACAAAGCACTATTTTTGGTAGAGCATGCTAGTGGGCCGTTGTTATTACCGTATTTTTTGGAAAATATGGCACACTTAAAATCAATCCTTTGAGTTTTCTGAAAATCGACAGTGCCCCTTATAATCCCGTGTGCCTTATGTATGAATTCTGATTGTGTTTACTGACCTCGAAACGATTTTATGTCGTACACGGCGCTCGGAAATTTGTCAAATGTTTCAGTACGACTTTGCTAAGCTACAAAGCCGCACCGCTTGATGGATTGTCGGAGCATTACGGCTATCGTAGGCAGGAGCCTCGCGGAGTGATACGTACTGTGCTTCAACATAATATTACCGTATTGTATGTGTATAACCTTTTTAAGTTTTGTGGATATTATACATGGTTATGCTGAGGATATGTTGGACAATTTCCACTGGAAATGCCTTTTGGTTAAACTGTCAACAAGGAATTTACATTTGCACTGCAAATTTTTTATATAACTTTAATGCACTTAAAAAAAGCTGCTTGTGTAAGTGAAAATACATTCATGGGTTTTGTTTGGTTTTTTTTGCACTAATAAAGTTGTGGAGTTGTAAAGTATTTTGTGTACAGGGAGTGCAGAATTATTAGGCAAATGAGTATTTTGTCCACATCATCCTCTTCATGCATGTTGTCCTACTCCAAGCTGTATAGGCTCGAAAGCCTACTACCAATTAAGCATATTAGGTGATGTGCATCTCTGTAATGAGAAGGGGTGTGGTCTAATGACATCAACACCCTATATCAGGTGTGCATAATTATTAGGCAACTTCCTTTCCATTGGCAAAATGGGTCAAAAGAAGGACTTGACAGGCTCAGAAAAGTCAAAAATAGTGAGATATCTTGCAGAGGGATGCAGCAGTCTCAAAATTGCAACGCTTCTGAAGCGTGATCATCAAACAATCAAGCGTTTCATTCAAAATAGTCAACAGGGTCGCAAGAAGTGTGTGGAAAAACCAAGGCGCAAAATAACTGCCCATGAACTGAGAAAAGTCAAGCGTGCAGCTGCCAAGATGCCACTTGCCACCAGTTTGGCCATATTTCAGAGCTGCAACATCACTGGAATGCCCAAAAGCACAAGGTGTGCAATACTCAGAGACATGGCCAAGGTAAGAAAGGCTGAAAGTCCGACTCAGACGCCAGCAAGGTGGAGGTGGAGTACTGGTTTGGGCTGGTATCATCAAAGATGAGCTTGTGGGGCCTTTTCGGGTTGAGGATGGAGTCAAGCTCAACTCCTAGTCCTACTGCCAGTTTCTGGAAGACACCTTCTTCAAGCAGTGGTACAGGAAGAAGTCTGCATCCTTCAAGAAAAACATGATTTTCATGCAGGACAATGCTCCATCACACGCGTCCAAGTACTCCACAGCGTGGCTGGCAAGAAAGGGTATAAAAGAAGAAAAACTAATGACATGGCCACCTTGTTCACCTGATCTGAACCCCATTGAGAACCTGTGGTCCATCATCAAATGTGAGATTTACAAGGAGGGAAAACAGTACACCTCTCTGAACAGTGTCTGGGAGGCTGTGGTTGCTGCTGCACGCAATGTTGATGGTGAACAGATCAAAACACTGACAGAATCCATGGATGGCAGGCTTTTGAGTGTCCTTGCAAAGAAAGGTGGCTATATTGGTCGCTGATTTGTTTTTGTTTTGTTTTTGAATGTCAGAAATGTATATTTGTGAATGTGGAGATGTTATATTGGTTTCACTGGTAAAAATAAATAATTGAAATGGGTATATATTTGTTTTTTGTTAAGTTGCCTAATAATTATGCACAGTAATAGTCACCTGCACACACAGATATCCCCCTAAAATAGCTAAAACTAAAAACAAACTAAAAACTACTTCCAAAAACATTCAGCTTTGATATTAATGAGTTTTTTGGGTTCATTGAGAACATGGTTGTTGTTCAATAATAAAATTATTCCTCAAAAATACAACTTGCCTAATAATTCTGCACTCCCTGTAGTGTCAGTTATATCGTTATCGCAAATTTTCAAATGTATATCGTGATAAATACTTTTGGTCATATCGCCCTGCTCTACTTTGAATTGTGGTAACAGGTTTGAAGCAGTGAAGAACTTTCTATATATAACCATGCAGACCACTGAGTCTCAGGTTAAAGGCCACAGTGTTGCAGTCAGGCTGTTTCTGCTTCTGAGTTTGATGCAAATATACAAAAACGACTGTAGGAGTTTCTGTTAAGCTATGTTTAATTATGTAATTTAAGTTTCTCTTTTTTCCAAACCTCAAAGAAATGTTAAAACTTACTTTATTTGGCCACATGCATGAGAACCTATATGGGGAAAACTGTATAAAGGCAAAGTTCAGTTCTGGGTTTCTGGTGAAGCACCATCTTTACAACTAGTTGCACCCAGAAACTGCTAGCAACCTCCAGTAATCACATGTCAGAATTCATTCTTCCATAGCAACCACTGGTTGCCAGGGTGCTGCAGACCAGACTCTATGCCTGTGTGACTGAGGCCTTACTGAATGAAGAGAAACTAGCACAGCAAATATCAGATGACCTTGAAGTAGCTCATTATAACAGCGTGAAGTACAGTAGAAGGACACTGGTGACACTTGTTGGGAAATGCTTGTTGTGCTTGCAGTAACATGACCTGTCACAAGCTGATTTCATTTATACCGACTGTGTGAGGAGCCTCAGGAAAAGACAAAAGCGTTGCTAATATTTGGTTGCTGTAAGTGAGACAAATGCAAAAATGTTACCACATTTATATCAGGCCTGTTCAACTCATTATTCTGCTATATTTTATTATTTCTTTAGCTTTTAATTTGTAAAGTTAGTAAAGCAATGTTTATAGCAGCATCAGGCATAATTCTTCACAGTGAAGATTATAGCTGATGGATTTTTACACTGATATCTGATCAGAAGTTGGAATGAAGCGTCCTCATTTTTAATGAGCCTAACATCTCTGAGGTAGAATACGTTTTTAAAAAAATTAATAAATGTCAGCAGTGTCAGGTTTTCCACATTCCAGTGTGTCTACTAAGCGTGTTGAGTAATTAAATGCTGAATCACACTTCACAAGGCTTTCCAGTAACCACTTCTCGCCCCTGGGCAGCAGGTTTGACATCCCTGGCTTTAAATGGATCCAACAAACGAGCGGGCAGTATCGTGCTAAATCTCGTTCTGCGAGCTTGTTGCTACAGGTGCTTCATAGTTGCTAGTTATATGAACATGCTTAATGAAGTTAAAATAAGGTGTGTGTGAAGTAACAAGCTAAGAGGTTTACATCAGCAGTGGATCATTAGCCATTAGTCATGAGTGCCCAAGTTTCACTTCTGTCTGTCTGAGTTAGAGATGCCCTGCAGTGTTGTAAGTGCGTGAAAGCATTCCCATAAAACTTCATTTATCTAGCTGTGGTCTTGGTGATTAGTCACTCTGCAGATTTTAATAATGCACTCTGGTTTCTCCTCATTCGCTGATGGTTTCTGTTTTGCTCTGTCAGGTATAAGGGTAGATCGAAGAGCGCCAATCGTTTCCATCCAGTTTAGTTTGGCAGGTTTGCAGCTCTTCATTTAAGTTTCTGTGAAGTACAGTCACAGTAAACAAGAACTTTAAGGCAGGAAACATATGTCTTGAAAACATTTCCTTCTCACTATTTTGTGGCAGTTGTATAAATTTATACAAAATTGTTTTTTTTTTTTTTTGTTTTTTTAAATTTACACGAGTATTGAAAAATGTTTCTCCATGCTTCTCTCTGCAGTTCCTGGTTAGGGGGGTCTCTGATGCCATGCTCCATCCCTCAGGCTCCGGGGCCTCTGTGGTGCTCCTGATGCCCCTCACCCACAGCTGAAGATCCCGGGTGGGCGAGGGACGGTCAGGGATCACTCTCTCGGCGTGCTACTGCACAAGGTGAAGGTCCTCAATATTTCACACAGAGCTATAGTCCAATTTTGTAAATCATCTTCTCCACATGTGGCCACTCTAACCAACACACATGCAAAGTGGTGCCATAATGCAGCGGTCCCCAACCCCCGGGCCTCGGACCGGTACCAGTCCGTGAGTCGTTTGGTACCGGGCCGCGAGAGTTGAGGCTCAGGTGTGAAATGTATGGTTTTCAGGGTTTTTATGGGTTTTCAGCGTTATTTTGTTATCGTTTTTATCGTTAACTCTGTTTTCCTGGGTCTTTTCACGTGTGTTATGAATAAATCATCTTTTTTTTCAGTACCGGTACTAGTTTTATTTTGTTGTATTTTCCCGCGACACCTTAAAGGCCGGTCCGTGAAAATATTGTCGGGCATAAACCGGTCTGTGGCGCAAAAAAGGTTGGAGACCGCTGCCATAATGCATGCAAAATATCAGCCTCTTAATGCTGCTGTGGTGAGAGTCCTACATTAGTCATCAGGGTCTTTATTTCAGATTAAATTGGGTTTAATAAAACTGAATGGGGTTTAGGGGGTAAACACTGGGGGAAAGGGTTGGCACGTGTTGCTGTAATTCACTATAAGCTTTTCTGTCATAACTGTTAAGTGCTTCACCGCTCAAGGTCATTTCTGACTCACTGAGCCAAACACAGGAGCGCCTGTCTAACGAGTTATACCCTCATTTCCCAAAGTTGTTTTATTTAAAGCTAAAAAAAAATCCTTTAATCTGCTCGTCTGCACCTGCAGTGGATTTAACAAAATTATTGTAGTCCTCTCTCCCCCGGACATGCTCAAATGGTATGTTTGCCATGCAGAACACAAAAAAGCACCCAAGTGAAAATGTATACTTTTATAGCTGTCTCATATTTGTGAACTTCTTGGGTGGGGTTGCACACAAACTCACAAACAATAGAGAGGAAACAACAGTATTTGTGTGTATGTCAGGTTGCTCCCCAGACATGTGACTGACTCTCAGGAGGATTAGAGCTTTAGGATCAGGCAGATCAGTCACAAACTGTCATTAACATCTTCATCTGTGCAGAGTGTGCAGCCCTTTCTAATATTACTGCTTCAGCAACAGCACAGAATGCTGAACGCGTTCACACTTTCACTTCTATTTCGGCACACGAGAGTCATGCATGACTATTTAGAGTGACGCTGCTGATCAAAGGTCCTGAAATGGACAGCATCTTGTGAAGGGCAGCTATTAAAAAACGAACCAAGACTTTACCTTTGCTGTTTGCCATGCTTTGGTTTAGTTTCAGTTTCATGAAACAAAGATCTGTGCGCCACTAACTTGTTGGTAAAGACAAATGGTTTGCTAGTTCACAGAAGATCACACTTGTCTGCTGCTTCTTTAACCACTTCCTCTTTAACTGGTTTCATTTCAGCACAGTTCTCAGACAGAGAGAAGTCTTCTTCAGACTTTTGCCAAGCTTTCAGCCTCCTGGCATGTTTACACTTGCTGCTTCACCCTCGCACCAAAAGTGACACCACAGCTGGAGGCGTGTGCTGCAGTTTGATGTTTCAGCTTTCGTTCACCCCTCAAACTTTCAAAACGTTGGCATGCACAGCCAGGATAAAGATGTGTACGCGTGGATGTGATATTCCTGCTAGAACTCAGATTCCCAAAAAAACAGAGTAGGAGCTTGAAAATATGCCCCTTTATGGAGGAACCGGGTGGGGGTGGTGTTTGTGTTTATTGTCCTTAGAAAGTGTATCATATAGCATCTCACTCTGGTTTCACAAAGCTGGATTAGGATCTATTCTAAATCTCTTCTTCCTCCCTGTGCCTCCAGGATGAAAAGTTAACTGTGACTCAGGCCTCTTCAGTGAGTGGGAGCTCTACTCTGCTCCGCTTCCACTACCAGCTGAGCGAGCGCCGCTCAGCCGCCTGGGATACAGCTCTATCAGGAGACAGCCTCTTTCTGGAGATTCCTGCTGGACCTTTGGTGGAGGGCAGCAAGGAGGGGTAAGTTCAAGAGGGATATTGTTAGAAAAGCACAAAATGCCAGACCTGACCAACACTGTTCTTTGACAATAAAATGTGACTTTAATAAAGGAGAACAGAGTTTATAAGACGATCTTTTAAGTTCCAACTTTCCTCATTTTATTGTGGTTTAATAAGAAGCCACCCTGCTTTTTATTTGCTGTTGTTAAAACTCTAAACTGTCTCATCAGGAAGAAATTTCTGAGTCATTTTCAGCTTTGCCTCAGATGTGTAGAAGCATTTTAAGCATAATGCAAAACATTGTTTTTGCCTCTTCCTATTCCACTTTTAGTTTCAATGGAAGTTCAGGTTTAAGTTTGGAGGCTGGAGAGAGGAGAGTTTGGGTCCCTCACAGGACACATTTTTCTACATTTGTTATATTTGAATTGTTAGTTATTGTTGGAAACTACAAGATTAGGTTCATTAACCTGTCATTGTTTGTGTTAGAGTACATTTTCTGGAAACAATTTTTCTTGCTTACTGAATACAAAGTCGTGACATGAAAAAACTGGACACTGTTAAGACAGAAATGGCTTTTGTGAATCTTTCATATTTTACTGAGTCCAGCAGAAAAACGAGCAAAACACAAGCTCTTCTTCTTCTGGAGTTCTGGGTCATAAAGCTGCTTAAATGGGACATTTCTTATGTTGGTCTAGTTTTAGAAATGTTGACATACTGTCCCAGTGTTCTCCACCAGAGCAGGTTTTATGCCAGGATGTAAGTTGTTTATGAGAAGCTATTTATCATGGTGCTTCAAATCTATTACAAATTAAAAGGCTGTGCTAATACGTTTCTGCTTTTAGAGCCTGGCTTTGTGTTTGTCTGTAATCAATGGTGGGACAGAGTAACCTTGCCTGGTGCAGGCACCCTGCCAGTCCTAAAAACAGCCAGCTTTGCAGCTGCCACTGCATTATTATGTAAAGTTGCAGTGCTTATATAAAAGAGGGGGGGAAAATATTCTGTGCGTCATCCCCACTCGTCTCTTCCCTCGCTTAGCGGCTGACTCTGTATCTCTGTGTTCATGTCATCCACAGGCTCACCGTGCTGCTTGAGTTTGCAGAAGAGAAGCTCAAAGTTAACTACGTCTTCCTGTGGTTCCATAAAAACAGAGAGGATCGATGTAAGAGCTCCTGTTATTTTAAAATGCACTTCCCTTGTTCTTTCTGAAGCACGATTTGCCTTTGCCAACCACTGTATACTGATGCAGAGACCTTATCCAGGTGTACAGCCAATAGTAAGAGTGTATAAATACAGTGCTAGTATTCATACGCTATCAGTGCTACTAGTTTGTGTATTCTTAACAGTTACACGTTTGGACAAAGATAACAAGAGTAAATACAACATTTTTAAATGGTTTCATTTATTAAGGGGGAAAAAAAGCCCCCTATGCTTTGGTATGATCTTAAACAGGCCACTCAGTGTGGTGGATCCGAAACAATTCTGCAAACATCAGTGGGCCAAAATTCCTCCACAGCGCCATAAAAGACTCATTGCCAGTTATCACAAACGCTTGATTACAGTTTTTGTTGCCAAGGGTGGCACAGCCGGTTATTAGGATTAGGGGACAATTACTTTTTCACACAGGGCCAGGTGAGTCTGGATGACTTTTTGGCCTAAATAAATGAAATCATCATTTACTGAGAGGTGCTTATGCACAAAGACTGGACCACTTAGAGTCAAGGTTAACACTCCAACTCAGATCATTTAATATTTGCAGTTCCATTATATTTTCCTATATTAGAAAAGTATTAAAGAAGGAATCTGAGCTAGAATATGAGGCTGGTGTGAGTCTCAGTGTAAATAAAAAGGAGACCTTATCATATGTTGGTTTGAGCAGTATATCCCAGCTCCTTAAAAGATACAAAAACTACTTTTTTGAGGTTTTCTCCAGTGAATTATCAGAAAAATGGATAGAATATCCAGTGTTCCTGTGTCAGATCTTTAAATGGAGCAGTGTTGCTATTGAAATAAGATAGATAGATAAATAGATATAGACATAGGAAAAAAAAATGAGATGTTTAGCTTCACATTCTGAGACGTGGAGTTGGCACAAAATTGATTTGGTTGCAGTTTTTAGGGCTTAAATGTTACCTCAACAAATACACTGAGCGTTCTCCCTCATTTCCTCTCCAGTGTCCATCATCAAGACGTTCCACTACATGGGCTTCGAGATGGTGAAGCCGGGTAACCCCATGGTACCTGCCCGGCCTGATTTGGCCTTCATGGTTTACTCTCTGGAGAACAGCAGCAGCTCTGACGAGGAGTGACTGTCACATTATCCCTGACGCCTCCCTTTCCCACCCTCACCCCCCTCTCCTCTCCTTTCCACCGTTTTTATTTCCTCTTCAAACAATCGAACCTGCCTCAACTTTCCCTCTGACACACCTCTCCTCCCCCTCCTCTACGAGGTGTCACTTTTTTTTCTTCGTTTTTTTTTTCCTTAGACTTATTTTAAGGAGGTGTTCAGGAGCGGCAGCGTGTCTGTGCGAGAGAGCGCAGACACTGCTGCTTCACCCTCCTATCTCCCCTTCTCTGAAGATAACCGTATTGTGAAGAAGCAGCATAGCTTGAACTAAGTTGTCACATGCAACGTGGGGATTTTTTCTTTCCTTTTTTTTTTTCTTTCCTGCTTCCTCTCTCAGCCACATTGTTTATGCTGCGGTTGACAGGACAACCAACTGCTGGACATCCAGGAGAATGTTAAAGTTCAACATATCTCTCCTGACAGCTTGTAACGTTGCAGAAAGGAGACTTTGTGTTTTTGTGTGCTGTTTATCTTAAAGCTGTGTTGATGGGGGAAGCCTGGGGTGTGGTATGGTTTTACTTTATAATATACACGATGATCTGTTACATTTAGCATTAAACACATGTAAACGTTTCTTTAATCTTCCTCAAATGTGTCGAGGCATCATTCCAGCACGTCACTCACACTTCTTTTTTTTTTTTTTTTCCTGCTCTAAACGATTTAGCTACAAATGTGGAAACACTCTGTTAGTGTTTGCAGTAAGAAGCAGCGAGCCTGTTCAATGCCATCGCCTTCACCTCTCCCCCGCCCACTAATTATGTCAGTGAGTTGCTAAGAAGCTGGAGAAAGAGACGGCTTCACTTCACAGAAGCAGATCCTCACAATTTGCGATGACATTTAAGTCTGAGCGTCCTGGTTTTCATAGAACGTGACGAGCAGCCATAATTTGTGCGTTTTTTTTAAGACGTAATTGTCAAACAAGCTGAGAAGACTCGTGTCAGGCATTTCTGATCTGGAGATGTCACATTTTGAGAACAGAACAATCGGCTTTGTGACTCAAATATGATAAAGGTGCAATGAGAGGCCGGAAATGACGCTCGTTCAGTCCCGCAGATTCTTCAGCACCGCCTAAAGTGTTGATCGAAACTGGGTTTTCAGTGCCTCAAGATGAGAGTGCGAATGCTTCTTACACTCAAGTCTTATTGAAGGAATGTGTCCATTTTTCACCCCAGTTTCAGACGCATGTTGTGTGAGAGGAATGTTAGCTCGCCATCGGGGTACAAGCAGGGACTCTTCAGGTGCTTATCCTATATGCAAGAACGGTTAAAAGGCAGGCGCTTTTAGTTTTTATTTCTTTTTTCCATTTCAGACTTTGGTTTTATGGTTTTAAGTACTCTGAATAAAACGCCAAAGAATTCAGTTTGTCTGCAGTCAGTTCAAATCCAGCTAATCTGAACCTAGCTTGTGTTTATGTAAAGCAATATTAACCTACATTCCCCACGTCAGCCATACTTCCTGTAACATGACCATCTGTCCAGTGTCTGGGTGAGATGGGGCAGGGCCTTGTTTTTGTTTTGTTTTTTCTTCTGTGTTCACATCATACCAGTCTTTATTGCTACTGATTGAGCCCTGACTATAAGCTGTTAGGAAATGTCTATATGAAGTTTTCCAGAGGTATATTTTTATGTATATTTCTCTATGGTGATAGTTTTAGGGTTTTACTTTTTGTTCTAACTAGTTGGCAACCATCCAATGACAATCCGCACTTGTATTTCATGCAGGGGGAATCAATAAAGGTTGTTAACTGAAACATGCTTCCTGTTTTCTTTCCTTCAAAGAAACACACATTTTGCTTGCAGAGATGTTAAAATAGGCCATACAAAACATGGATGTTTACTGAAGATATGATAGAAATGATAGAAAAATCTATGGGGAAAAACACCAGTCACTAGTTTAAAGTTATAGTGCGTAAAACCTGAATTTGACTGAATTTGATAAATTTAGCTCATTGTTGGTATGAGAAAGGTGGATTTTATCTTGAGGCAACTGTTGTTGTGATTTGGTGCTATATAAATAAAATTGGTTTGAATCTTTTGCACATTTTAGTTGTAACAAGTGGTTATTTGACTTAATGGCGCCTTTCTGTCGTCTAGAAGCAGCCACTCAAAGAACAGCCGCTCACTGGATGTTTCTCTGTAAAAACCAGAGATGATTGTGCTGGAAAGACCCAGCACAGATCAGCAGTTTCTGAAATATTTGGACCAGAGCCACAGTCGGTCACTTAAATTGCCTTTCTTCCTCATTCTGATGCTGTTTGACCCTCAGCAGGTTCCCTTGACTGTGTCCACATGCCTAAATGCACTGACTTGCTGTAATAGTATAAGCAAAGAAACGCTGCAGAGAAAACAGGAGGCAAGAAGAGCTTTTTAATGTGTGAAACCTTCGTGAACACCGAGACAGTGCAGTGATGAGGCTGGTCTGAGCAAGTGAAAGTTTGTTTTTGTTTGTGTTTTTTAATCAGCTGTCAGTTTCAGACAGCCACTGTCACATACACTTATATCCTACAGATCACTGTTGACTCCTCACCAAAAATCGCTACCAGCTCTCAGGTCAGTTGATCAAGAGGACTATTTTCAGCTGTGGTGGGCCTGAGCTGCAAAATACAAAACACTTCCTAAAGCAGAAAACTCAACATTCTGATCTTCACTTTCTTTTCTATGATAGATTTTCACCATAAGCACAGTAATCTCTGTGAGCTGAACGCAGGCTGTTTCATACATCCAGTTTCAGTTATGTTTCTCACTTCTGTATCTGTATGATGTCAAAAACAGGAGATATCCCTAGCACAGATCTCAGCCACACGTCTTTGGGGGAAGAGTGGCCCATCACACCCGCCATCCCCACCTTCTGTTTGTGTTGGGCAGCCAATCGAGGGAAGCAAAAGGGCTCAAACAGAGGATGAGCTGATATTATACCCTATAACCAGCTGTAAGACTCCCAAATTAACCTCTACACTCCTGTATAGTCTACAAAGTTTTTTCTGTGTGTTCATGTTTAGCTGCTGCTTGAGGAACCATTTAAGTGCTCGTGCTCTTCCATGGCCGACAGCAGCTCGCATGTTAAAATAAAGCTGTGTCACTAATCCCCTGCACTAAATGTCAAGAGGCAGGCTGTCCCCTCCTGGCCTTAATCTTATGTTGGCTTTACGTAAAGTCACCTCAGATGGAGGCAAGTAAGTGGTTACAGCATCAGCTGCACTCACAGCACTTCTCAGAAGCTGCCCATGTACCTGCGTCCTCCCATCTCGGTTTCCAGCACTGGGTAGCGAGTTAAAGTCAGACAGTGGACAGCTAATCCCTTCAGAAAGCATTTAAACTGATGCAGATCGGATGTTCTAATAAAATCTGCTTTTCTGTGCTTCTCTACTCTCACCACTGCAGACAAAAAATACACTTTTTATCAGCTGTTCCGGCCCGTTCTGTCACATTAAGTGATCTTTTTTTTCTCAGTACTTTAAGGGACTAACTGTCTAAGTTTAGGCTCATAAACCTTATATTTATTATCTAGGACTCTTGTAGAGTAGCTTTGCATGATTTGCAGATCAAAACAAGAACTGTCCGAGACCGTGAACCTCCAAGGCTGAAAATTCACTGTGCACAGGAGTGTGTTTATGAATTCCTGGATCTTGTTGTGTGGATTTGCATTAATGTGTGGCATTACTGAAGAACATCAAGATAATGACTTAAATGTTCGTTTTTGTGCTGGCAAAAAATGTCCAAATACTGTAGCTCCAGGATGCCGATGCAAAACTAAAACACTTCCAAGTTCCAAGGCCCCCTTTTCTAAAACTTTCCATGCACATTCTGATATATCTTTTTTGGTAGGCCAGGGAATAAAATGGGACATACGTAACTTATTTTAGAGCCTGTTCTCCAAAACTGCTCTCTTGCTGCAACCCAAAGGCAGCCACGAGAGTAGCAACAGTGACTAAAAAGCTGCAAAGCTGCAGGATGACAGCCTAAAAGATACAAACATCACTATAAAGCTGACTCAAGCTGCAGACTCAACTGATAAATGTCTGGAGGTTCAACAATATTATATCTTCATTAGAGTGTGACTGCCACATATCGATCACAACAAGGAATGCCACAACCATCACGTCCTGATCGACCATCTCTTATCCAGACTAAACGTAGCATTTCCCCATTTAGCAAATATGAACATATCATTCATTGTGTAATTGCCATCTCCCATTTCATAGCAGTTTAAAGTATCCATTACAACATTCATGCAGAATACATTATGTCCAGCTGTGTTGGCCTAAGACTGAATTTGCTTTAATCCCATATTGATTTTAACTGTAAATCCACATAAATCCTAATAAATGAAAAAGCTAAAGAAGCTTTTAATGCATCTGAAAGACTAGAAAAAAGCACTTGGGTCTAAAAGGTGACAAACAATCCAGGCCATCATTATATAAAGTTAAGGACTTTATATAATACTGATAACGATTATTAAAAACAGGTTAAGTAGCGTTCATCACCTGATGTGTATTTTGCTTTGTAATCTGACACGTGCATCATTGACCCAGGGTTTTATGTCTGTACTTAATATTTGGTTCTGACATGTGTTTCATTGTTCTTAGTTATTCTTTATTCCTGTTGATTCCCGTGTTTATGGCGTTAAACAGTAAATGGACTCATTCTCCAATGGATGCATCAGAGAGTAACTTGGGGCATGCAGGCTGGAGCAGAGCCAGAGTTCAAACTACCAACCTTCTGATTAATAGCTGACCTGTGCCACCTCATGAGCTACAGCCACCCCTCGTTCCCTTTAAATTTTGTATTCTTTGTATGTAGTACAAAAAAAGCTTTAGTTATGATTGTATTCTAAGTTTAGTTTTAGTTATTGCTGCTTTATGAAATCTAGTTACTTGACTTGAGTTGCAGTTTATACTGAATTCCTCGTGTTTCAGTTCATTCTACTATGTTTACTATGTTTTGTCAAGTCTACTTGGTTGTTTTTTCCTGTTCAGTTACTTCCTATTTTATTTTGGTGAGTCCTCAATCTCTTGTGCTTTGCTATAAGTTTTAGTTTTTTTTGTCAGTGGCATTGGTTAGTTTCCACTGTTCCTTGTTACCCCTATGTTTCCATTTTCCCTGATTACGTCCTGTGTATATAAAGCTGGTAAACTTGTGTTGACTGTTAACTTTAGCTCATGTCTGTTTTGAGTTCTGCTGGTTGTTTCTTGGGTTCTGCTTTCTGCTGAATTTAATATAAACATGCTGATGACAATAGCGGCTCCTAACGCTTGCATTACCACTGGGCTACTTTGGATTTCACCTTCCACATCTTGTCTAGTTAGTCCTTCAGTCCCTGGTACTTCTCAGTCTACTTTCCTTGTGATGCTAATGTCAGCTGGGATTCCTCATCTATCTTCTCCTCCATGTCAATCACCTCTCCCATAAGACCTTTGCCCTGTTGTTGGATGTCAGAAGTTTTGCTGATGGGTTAAATCTTGGTCAGTAAAGGTCCACAGGCTTAAACTGCCTTTTTACAGCAAGGATATCCCATAATATAATCCAGAAGAACTTAATCATATCGATGTATGTTGCTGATGGTTATTTATTTATTTTAACTTTGCCTTGAGAACAAACTATTGCTGGATTAAAAATGTTACTCTATCACCAAGTCAACTATTCTGGAAACACGTGCATAGAGAAAGTTGCATCTGTAGCTTGTAATCGACTGCGAATCAACTTTCAGTAAATAAGTGAGAGAACAGTTTTCACTACGCTGACTGGAGTTCAAAGTCGTGAAAACAGTTGTCTGTCCTATCTGCTGCCCATTATAATGGATTAATCTTGGATTAATCTAGCACTGTTGTCGCACAGCAAGAAGGTCCCGAGTTCAATTCCACCATCAGGCCGGGGTCTTTCTGTGTGGAGTTTGCATGTTCTCCCCGTGTTTGCGTGGGTTCTCCCCCAGTACTCCAGCTTCCTCCCACCATCCAAAGACATGCAGTTAGTGGGGATAGGTTAATTGATTAATCCAAATTGCCCATAGGTGTGAATGCGGGAGTGAATGTGAGCGCGAATGGTTGTCTGTCTCTGTGTGTTGGCCCTGCGACAGACTGGCGACCTGTCCAGGGTGTACCCCGCCTCTCACCCTATGACAGCTGGGATAGGCTCGAGAGCCCCCCGCGACCCTGAAAAGGATAAGCGGAAGCAGATGGATGGCCTTATTTTTGCAGTTTTACCACTAAATTGTTAAAATCTGAATAAAAATGATTTCTTAAACATTGCACCTCCCTACAGACAGCTTGCTGACGTCGTGGTTTTATTGAGCACTTTCATGGTGAGAGTGAAGGCCAAGGAAAGGGTAATCTCTCCCTCCCTCTAGTCCTGCTTCAGCATTGACACAGCAGCCTTGAATTGAGCAGAGTAGGTGAAGAGAAAGACAGTAAAAGCTCTTACTGTCACTGTTATCACAAAGTTTAAACCCATCACCCTCCCTGTTAGTGATGCAGACTTCACAGACGTGTAGATGTGTGCAAACAGGACTTCAGAGACATGTAGAACTGAAGGTTTCCTTTGAAACAGTGTTCATCCTCTCATGTACACTTTCACTGTCTGCCGACTCTCATACAAGCTCACTGTGTGTCAGGATCAGGTGTCTCTCCTCCTCGGACAAAACCTGCGCGCACTCATGTTACTGTATGGCTTCTTGGACACAATGCACAGCAGAGGCTGTTACCCACAATCCTTTGTCTGCAGAGATCAGCAAAGCCAGCCTGAATTTAGAGTTGCACAATTAGCTGCCCCAAGAGTCAGCACTAAGTAGGCCACAGCATGTCTGCTTATTGTGAGCGTCCAGTCTTTGTCATTACCAGACACACTGAGCAGTGGCGCCTTCTAGTGTCACTATTTAGAAATGCATTTTATTTTTATTTCTCCAGGTTTCTGTTTAGCAGGGCTGCTTCTTTACTGCATGATTATTTTGGTTATTTAACAGCATTGCTCACTGACTGTAGATAATAAATGCCTTTACTGAACTTTTTACAGTCTTAAACTGTGGATTTCATTTAATTTTTATCATAATATAAATAAATTAATGCAAAAGAAAAAAAGAGAAAAGAAACAGAACCATATTGGGGATATCATCTCTCTTTGACATCCTGAAGATTTAAGAATAGAAAAGACTTCTATGAGTTCAGAACAGTTTTTGGCTTACAGAGATTGCTTACACTTTCATGGGCCTCATTATTTTTCCTTGGTTTGTGTTAAAATCTTGACCAAAAGTACACCTTCACGGTTTTTCTTTACCCAAAAATGATCAGCACTCGCCTGCACACGCTCAAATCAAATTGGTTGAAGATTAATATTTCTGCAGTGGATCTAAAATTTTCTAGGAGACAATTAACCACATCATTTAGAGATGTAATTAATCGTCCTTGTGCATACGCTGACCTCACCACACTAAAACACACCACTGCTCATTAAAATGAGGTCTAACTGTGTCGGTATCGCTTTGATTTATTTCCTCTTGCTGTTTTTAATATTATTGTCTATTTTAAACTCTTTTTATTGGCCTTGCAATTTTCTTTTTTAATTTAATGTCTAAGAAATCAGTTTTTAATTGCTTGCAGTGCAGCACTCTTGCTAATGTCTATTGTGATTTAGGTCAAGACGACCTGCTGAAGTTCAAACTGAGCATCAGAAACTGACAGAAAGTAGTTTGAAGTGACCTTGAACATGGTACCGTTGTTGGGATCTGCTGGGATTTTCTCACATAATCATCTGTCTACGCACGGTGCGTAAAAGTCACCAACATAACCAAAGCTTTGCTGACTTGGTAACAAAGGCACCAGCACAGAAAGTGAGAACCAGGAGCTTCATGGGATAGGTTTCCATAGCCAACCAGCTCCTGTAGGTGTAATGTATAGTTGGCCCGGTAAACATGAAGGGGTGTATAATGTTTAATTTGTGGAAGATGGAGACAATAGTCAACATTATCTGCTAATTCATTGGTTTGAACAGTAGATGGCGGTGCTGCATAAAACAACAACCTGAGATTCACCCTGGCAGCTCATGTGCTCAGTAGCTTCTAAATCCTTTATAACACTTGAATAAGCTGAAGAGCAAGAGGGCCAGTACAGACCAGTGGGTTTAGCTGGTATATGATAAGCACCAGTTACCTTAAAAGCTGTAGCCCATCAGATTTTATGACTGCTACATCAAAGCAAATGTGACTGAAACTATTTACAGTACATGCTGGTGCTGGCCAACACACTGTGTTGCTGCTGCTGTGGGATAAACTGAACCAGTGGTTCAACTCACCGTACTACAAGGCACTGAAGTGAAATTAAATCTCTGAAGTATAAACTGGTATTTCAAGGTATTAGTGCATCATTCATTTGGTTTACTGTGAGTTTATTTTATTGGGACAGTGTACAAGTACACCAAATCCTTCTGTGATGAAAACCAGATGTTGCTTTGCACCCGATTATAATCATACATATGTTTCCACCTGGAGTCCCTAAGTGGCCTAACATGTTAGATAATGCAGAAAAGCAGTCATGCCAGGAAACTACAAAAGGAAAGCAGAGTGAGACACAACATCCCTTGAAGTGACGAAGAGAGCAGCCATCGATGTCATCGGTGGAAAACCCATATTAGGTTTGACAGGTCAATCATTCAGATGTATATTAAAAGGAGGCAGGTAAAGGAAGGAAAAGCAGTCGTTTATAGACAAGGGGAAGCGGAGAAGACTTTCACAGAGAGCATAAAGAGGGAACATGCAGAAAATGGCTTTTTTTAGCAGGTGTTTACTTTGTGTGAAAGTAAACACAGCAGTGTGTTAGAAAAAATGATGTCCTATTAGGTAAGATTAGCTCAGGAATCTCGTGACGCCATCATCTTTCCTCCTATGTGCTTGAAGCAACTTCAAGAAGCTGTGGCTCTTGAGAAGAGCTATAATGTTGGGGAGTGACAAACTAAAGTAATAGACCAGTAACAGAATTGCAGAATCCCCCCCCCCCCCCCAAAAAAAAAAAAACAAGAAACAAAACAGGACGTTGTGTAAAATGTAAATAAAAATAGAAATCATTGATTTGCAAATCTCGTGAACCGGGTTTATTCACAGTATACACATCAAATGCTGTTTAAACTGACATTAATAAGAAATATAAGCTCATTTTAAACAACACATCTCAAAAACTCTGAGACAAAGGGGGGGGGAAAGCTAGAAAAGTAAGTGGTATTTAAAAGAAACAGCTGAAGGAACATTTTGAAACCAGTTAGGTTAACTGACAACAGGTCAGGTCAGGTTTTCAGAAGAGGTTCCTCAGTCTTCAAAAAACTGTATCTACGAATTGTGCAACAGTTTCAGAAAAGTGCACCTCAGCATAAAAATGTCTAGACTTTGAATATCTCATCATCTACAGTAGATAATATCACAGTATTCTGAGATTCTGGAGCAATTTCTGTACACAAGGGACAAGAGTGAAAATCAGTGATGGATATCCGTGCATGCCATCCTTGAAAACAGGCAGGATCCTGTCATGGAAATCACTGCATGGCTTCAGGAACACGTCCAGAAATCCTTGTCTTTGAACACAGTTCACTGTGCCATCCACAATCCAGGTTAAAGGTCTGTGACGCCTTAAGTGAATGTGCATGTACTGCAGGAACAAGTGCAATCTATTCAAAAACTATTTTTGGGATTTTTCACTCAACTGGACAGATAAAAATCAGCTTTAGTCACGAAAAATCCCCCCAAGCCTGCTACGTTTATTGTCAGTGCGATGAGTCAGCTCACTGTATGTTATCAGTCAAGTTTCCATTTTTAGAAAGTCCATGAAAGCTTGAAAGCCCTAAAGAAATACTAAACACACCTAAAGTTTTGTTTTTCCAGGGGGGGAATTCATTTACTTCTACAGATCTGATCAGTAAAAGCAGAGATTGTAGCTGATCGTGTACACAGCACCGTAGCGTGTTAGGAGAAACCTTTTTTCCTGTTTGAGGTTTTTCTCTCTATTGCACAGCCCAGCTTTGTGAACGTCTGCCAGGTTATCAGATATAATCACATCATCACATTGCACTCAGGGGATTGCCACAGGAAAGTAGAAAGTTACAACCACTCACAACATCTCAATAAACAAACAAATGATGGCACCCTGTTCATTCATCTGAAAAGACCTTATTGCAATTGCTCTGTTTTTCAAATTTCTGACATCTGAGCTGAATCCAAAGCAACCACGCTGTGACTTTTTGGGAGGAGTCTCTCCTGACAATCTGTTTTGACATTGTTTTGACAAACCAGCTCTTGGCTGAGTGGCAGCTCTGAGCTATCAAGTTCCCTCTTTTTGCCTTTAATTGTACGGTATCACTAAAGGAGTCTGCTCCAAAGGGATTTTTATTGTCTCTTATAAAAATTGGTGTAGTGGCATTTTAGTGTCAGCACTCAGGTGAAATAGGAGACTGTGAAGCAGAGGCGGAGGCAGACATTTGATACACCCGGGGCTTAGCCCTAAAGGGTAGTATGCATGTGGGATTTGGGGGGGGGGGGGGGGTTAGAAATGACTGAAAGATTAATAGGCTCTGTTTTGAGTTTTGTTCAAAAAAGAATGACTTCATATAGGGAAAAAATATATCACATGTGAAGGACACCTTAAACTAGGTTTTTAATTAAGTAGCAAGGCAGAACAAAGTCGGGGCTGTATCAAGACACGAGGACTAAACCACAATTCAGCCAGACCCAGAACTGATCTGGAATTAAAACAGGACTACAACAGTTCAAAATCAGGACTACTGAGGACTTAAGACAGAACAAGAATCAGAACTAGATGATAGTAGCACTAAAAATCATCATAGACCTGCACTACACTTATTTTTTAATTCTACCAAAGTACACTATTTAGATTGAGAAAAGTTTATATAAGAAACACTAGGTACGAGATACATGAGGACCTATGATACGGTGATACTTTTGGTAAACAACCATTTGACTAACATGTGTGTCTCACCTGCTCTTGTTCCCTCTCTGTTCTGTCCTCATTCTCCATCTCCCTCTCTGCTCCTCTCTCCCTCTTTGTGCTGACAATCAAGCCAAACACCAACATCATCAAATCTACAGTTGAAACCAGATATTTATGTACTCTTCAGATCAAAACACTTTTTTAATTGTAACATCAAATCAGACTAAATGTTTATTCTTTTTAGATTGAGAAATATAAAAACATATTTGTTAACTTTAAGAGTAAAGAGAGAAATTGTCTGTGTTTCTTAATTGCAAATGGCACCAAATTGTATTCAAACTTGAGCCACACTTATGGAGCTCCACATTTCTTTTCCTGGTGTTTTGGTTGACATCTCTTGATGTTCCCATGTCACAGAAACAGGCTCTGTGTTCTGCCTTATATGCATCCACAGCTGTGCCACCAATTTACTCACATGGACTCTACTAACCTATCAGAAGCTTCTTCAGCTCAGAATAGAATCGTCTGGAGTTTTCTTATTAATTAACAATAAACTTAGTGTATATGTACTCCTAAATTTGAAGAAAGTGATAAAAAATAGACAGCTCTGTCTCTCTTTATTCTGACATTTGACTAATTCAAAATATATTTCAATATTTACTTATCCAAAACAAAACAAGTTTACTCTAAATTGATGTTGTACAGTAAAAAAAATGTTCTTGTGTTTTCCATAAAGTGTATGTAAATATCTGGTTTAAACTGTGAATATACTGCTGTGTATTGAAATTCCTCTTGTTTTGCATAGAAATATATTGAACAACATACAAAGCATAATATATAAAATAACACCTACCATCTAACATCTTCTTTGAAAGAAGCCCCTTATGTCCATTCTTGTATATTGTAACGCACTCAATTATTCTTTTACTGTTATGCTGTTTTGTGGATCACAAGGTTTAAAACTACTTATAAACACACACACACACACACACACAGTAACTCCACCAGAGTACCAATTTCAGGTCCCTTCTGCCGGTCCAGGCCCGGGTAGAGGAGCAGGGTTGGAATTGTGACATTAAAAAACAATAATTGCTAAAATAAATTTAATTTGTAGTTCTAAATAAATTCTAACTGCATTTAGAACGTTTTTTACTCACTCTGTGTCTCTTCCATGATGTTATTTCTCTCTCCAGCAATGTAGGTTACAATTACATTAGCATGACCAATTATTGCAATTAGGCGATGACGTCATTTGGCGACTTCTACCGACTTTTAGGACAGCCAATAGCGATTTGCCTTACTGAGGAGTTGGCAACACGGATTCAGCTAGCAAACGTATAGAACTGCAGCCAATTCCAGGTCATCATCTTTTAAAGCATCAACACCTGCTGTGCTGTGATATACACTACAATGTTGCTCAGATACACACTTTTAAAATTTGCTGTCCTTGTGAAACTACTACAAAATGTAGACAAAAACATAATAAACAGTATTAGTTAAAGGACTGAAAGACATACGATATAACTGAAGTCTACAGTGTATCTGTGTTAGTTTCCTCAGTTTAAAAGTCTGTTTAAATGAGCCTTTACCAGTCGGAGGGTTGGTGGTTCGGTTCCAGCCTGTGTGTATCCTTGGGTAAGATACTGAACCCCAAGTTGCTCTCCAATTCATCTATCAGAGTGTTAATATTAGATACAAAGCGCTTAGGTAGAAAAAACATAGAAAAGAGCTTGTATGAATGGGCAAATGAGGCATGTTATATAAAGTGCTTTGAGTGCTCGACTAGAAAAGTACCATATAAGAACCAGTCCATTTACAGCTCTGCATCTATCCTTAACTCATGCCAAGAGAAAAAACCCAAACCATATGAACAGATTTTTATGTTCCCATTCTTTGACTTTGATGACATTTCTTCTCATTATTATGGCCTACAAAGTCACCTTAAAAAGCTAATAAATACACTGTGGGTTAATTTCATGGCCTAAAAGAATATCATTGTTCACAATTCAGCTCAGCAGTCCTGTGGTCAATAAACATTGATCAGGTATACTTATACTTTTTCTATAGCTTTTTTATGTGTGACACATTGTCAGTGAGTTTGGACATCCAAATAAAATACTTTATCCTGAACTGTGGCAATTAATCTTTTTAGTCTTTGTTGTATATTTAATTTTATGTATTATTTAGTTTATCCAGTAAAATTAAAATCATGCTGTCACAAACAGACAAACAAGGAAAAACATAATTTGTGTAAATAATTTTTTTCCTTTGGTCTTTTGTTATGCTTGATCTCTTTTTGTTTTCAGCTCCCATGTTCTGTTTTGATCTATATCTTTAATTTTAGCTCTTTTTACCAACAAAGACTTGTTTTTGTCTCGACTGTCTCTGCATTTTGCAATTAGGTCCACGCCACTACTATCACATCACATCTCTTAGTGTATTTGGTGACAGATTTTCTAGATCTTCCAAAATATCTACATGTGGTTTATTCCCCACATTTCCCAGACATCAGGAAACATGGTGGCCCTCTGAATCTACCTTTCAGCTCTGTTCTATTTTTGTTCTTAATCTCATGAGTCATGAAGCACTGATCATCAGACATAATCCGGAAACAGTCACACGGTGCAAAATTCGTAAGGGATTTTGAAATGGTGGGATGCCCAAGGAGTCAGGACTGAAGCAGGTGTGAGACAGGTGTATTTAAGATTGTGGGAATTTTTCATTCATTCCAGAAAAAGATTCGCCATTTGGGAAAGTACTACAAAATTAAAAGCTTATCAGACAAGTCATAAACATAAATCAATATATGTCTAGAAGTATTAGTAAAATAAGTTACAATGTAAGTGTAAAGAACTGGTAACAAAGATTTAAACTTTGTGTAAGTCATTTGGCACAAAGCAATACAGAGAACAGTGCAGCTAGCTTAAATAAAAACACAGGTAGCTAAAAGCTAGCCAAACATTTGTCATAAAACTCCATCAGTCAGTACTTCTGAAGATCTTAACATAAGCTTAAAGCGCGTGCACTACAGCAGTAGAAAACAACATCAAGTACCACTCCTGTCAGGAAACAAGAAGAAACTGAGGCTACAATTCACACAGGCTCATAAAATTGAACAACAGAAGACCATAAAAACCTTTTCTGATCTGACAAGTCTCGATTTTGATTTCTGCTGCGACATTTAGATGGTAGGGCCAGAATTTGGATATTTGGATAAGATATGTGCATTACGGCGGTGCAGAGAGCAAACCTTCAGCATTTTTATGCTATTGTGTGAACATGAACTCAAATCTCAGAGGAATGCTTTCCTACTGAATCTGTGCCAAAAAGAGTTATGTCTCTCCTGAAGGTAAAATGTGTCCAACCTGGTACTAGTACAAGGTTTAACTAACAAAGTGGCTGGTGTATATGGTCTGTTGCAACTTAAATGTATTGTCGTATATCGCTGTATTAAATCTTAGCTAAAACATTTTAGTGAGCAGGCTAATATTAGCAAAGGTAGCTAGCAAACATTTTCTATATTCACCACCCTAGTTATTAGAGAAGTCGTGTACAGGTATATAAAATAAAATGTTTAAGTATGAATAAATAATATTATTAGTTTAATAAGTTAAAGATTGAAAAAAAAAACCCTGAAAACAGAAGTTAAAATTGTTTATTTTTATTTTAATAACCCATTTTCTGTTGTCAAACTTTTAGCTTCATTTCAAAGATGCAAGAATTACTTTGAGAAGATTTCTGTGGAAACTTAACAGGCTAATGCTATTGATTATTTTTATGATTGTTTTCGGTGTAGAAAAGTAAAAGTGGATCATCTGGGTAAAGCATGGTGAACCATGTTGTTAAAGAAAGCTTGTAGTTTCTTTCCTTCTCTCTCCGTTGTGCTTCAGTACAACCAGGGATTATTTTGTGATTAACTTGATTCATCTCGTGTTTTTCATCCAGTTATGCTTCCATCCACGAATTTCCCAGAAAAAGTATGAGGTAAAGACCGGCAGTGTTTTTTTTTAGTTTCATGAGTCATAAAAGTCACATCATGAGATATTATTAACTGTGACACAAAGAAAAAATTAAAAGGAGATTATGAAAAGACGGGATGCCCGACTTATTTGCACGGCTGGGAAATGAGACAGGTATTAGACAGTGTGTCATATCAGGTGGGTGTGAGACTGGAAGATTTCCCCAGAACACATTTGAGATATACTGTATGGGAAATAATTGTTCACCAGACAGAATATTTAACAACATTTACGTCATTCTTTGTGGCCACCACAACTCAGCACTTTCAGTCTTATTTCAGTCAGATGTAAAAGTGCAAAAGAAATAAAAAAAAAATCATCAGGTTGGCTGTAAAAATAGGACTTTAATGGAAACCCAAACAGAGTGGATTCCCGTCTTTTATAAATTTTAAATAAAAAACATTAGTTTGAACTAAAATATATATGTTATTTGCTTTGTGTGTGTTCATGCTGGTATACAGATGTTGCCACTGTGAGACGGGGCCAATTTTCACCCTGTTTTAAATAGAAAAATTTCCAAGTGTCAAATAGCAAGAGGTGTCTTTGTTACTGTCTCCTCTGTTCCCGAGGATACTGATTTTTTTCTTCATCCTATCTCAGGTTTCTCATGTCAGTAGAGCCCTGTCGGCCTCCTGGCTAAACTCCCCTCCATTTAAACGTTTCTAGTCGACTGTCTCCATCACCCCGGCCTCTTCGCTCAGCTCCTGATCCTCTAATTTAATGTCGAGCTACTGTCATTTTGGACGCTGACGCTAGCCTGAATGCATGAGCAGAGGGCCCCATGACACGGAGTAGGATTCCAGCTTTCAGGGCCGAGGGGAGGATTTCCTTTTCAACATGTCTGGCTGGTAAATATGTCACCGGGTTGGAAACCGATCCTGTGAAAAACAGGTGGGATGTTTTCAAACCCGCTACAGAAGTGCATGTGATCTGTCTTTCTTCCCTCACACACACACACACACACACACACACACACACACACACACACACACACATATTGAATGTAAAGAGAGTTAGTTCCCTGCCAGCAAAGGTATTATCTGTCAAGAGTAAGCAGCGCTGGAGTAGTTTATCTGAGATCGGCTGCTAAATCTTCTCTCATAAGATTTCTCAAAGATTTACTGTGTGTGGTGTGTCCGTACCTCAAAAGGAGTTACATTTCACTGAACACCCCTGCGGTGGAAACGAAAATGAAACGACAGTGACCTTTCCAATGACAAATCCATCATGACACAAAGGTGTGTTGTGTGAAGCCAGTATTGACTTACAGCCAGCCCGCTGTCATCACACGCCTCAAAGAAGAAAAAAACCTGTGATTAATTCTTATAATGACGTAGCAGAAATGCTCCGGTATACTCCGAGTTTTTTATAACTCTGACAATAATTTATTGTTTGATTCCAACGGCTGCGACCAGGGACCAATACTTGATCAGTTTGTTGTTATTAAAAGCTTCAACAAATTACAAATCCTCCAAATTCACTGCAACTTTGGATCCATGTACTGAGGTTACCAGATACAGTTTAGCTTTTCAGCGTGCATTACAGAGGTTTAGGTAATATAAGAGAGGTAATATAAACAGAAACATATGTAACTGATAACAGACACATGCATTTCCTTAATCTGATGCCACTATGTTGAGAGTTTTAGGTGTTTTTTGAGGTATGGCTCTGTCCACATGTGCACAGGTGTTTTGGAAAGCACAGGTTTTTCTGTGTTCTGTGCTGTGAGGATTAGTTTGAAAAGATTTACAAAGGCTTAGAAAATCAAAATGTTTATCAGGGAAGGAAAAGGAGATCAGATGATTATGATAAAGCATGGTGATCTGTGACTTTGATAAAAACCTGTAGTTTCTTTCTCTGTCTTTGCTTAATTATTGTGACATTTTTCACACATTAAGTTTAAAAAAAAGGAAATGAAAAAATGCCGCTGTTACCGGTGTCACAGTTGCATCGCTTCTTTGCCCTTTCATCTATTCCAACCACTAACTTAATTATTTTCTTTATCATTTAGCAGTAAACACATTTTGTTTGTTTTTACATTTAAAAGAAAAGTATTATACGAAATAATGTAGGTACAACCAAGTAACAGCCTAAAAACACAACAACAAAAACGAAGTCCCAAAAACTGCAGTTCCTCTAGTGGCCACTTGAGGTCAAGACTGCTATGTTGAAATTTCCAGCTTTAGAGCATTCAAAAGCATGAGCACAACCTGCTACAAAAACAGTCCTCACCCCCCATTAGATAACTTTCCCCTATATACTAACTCAACGGAAGTTTGAGGTGAGTGAAATCCTAGTATTTAATCAGTGTGCTCCTTGGTATTGTGTCTGTGCAGTTTATGGCTGTATCTTGCTAACTAAACTTTCCAGTGAAGACTAGGGACGTCAAACTGATTCTACACTGTAGGCCACATACAGCCCACTTTGATCTTAAGCAGTGAAAATCTGTTTTCTGTCAGTGTAAAGAAATCGAATTACACTTTTACTCCCTGTTACATCTTAATATTTTATTCACTTCAGTTTTATTTATATAGCATCAACTCACAACAAGTCACCTCAAGGAGCTTTATATTAAAATATATAATATAGCATAATATAAGAAAGATGTTCAATTTTAATAAGTGTTGCTGTAGTAAATGAAAGAAGCCGCTCATTGGGCTTAAGGAAATAAATGTGTTAAATTACAGCGAAACGTTCTGGTAGCTCATCGCCCAGACTGTCCTATTATAAAGCAAAGTTTTTATTAATTCACAGACAATATCCTCTTTTTGACCCACTGTAAAAAAAAAAACACAAATAAAACAGCGGGGGGAAAAGCAACTTTTCTATCAGTTCATTGTTTATCTATTACTTTACCAGTAGGAAAAGTTGTAAAACCTTTACAGTTAAAACTCCAAAATGTATTGGATTCACTGCTGTGCTGATTCTGGCCCCAGGCCTTATGCTCGACTCCTATGACTGATAACATCACATCACACTATTTTATGATCAGTTTTGCCCCCCCCCCCCAAAAAAAACAGCTTCCAGCCAGGGGTGCCTCTGGAATTTTTTCATAGTGGAAGTAGCTTAAGATTCACTTTCCCAGAATGGAGTAACTTACCGGTAATGTCAGCAAATTTGGAGGGCAGTGCCCCCTTGCCCCCCCCCCCCTTGGTGGCGCCCCTGCCTTCAGCTTTCATTGTGAGTTGTAGTTCAAAATCAGTGTTTGATGCCTTGGTGTCCACACCCATATTTTAAACTGTCCCTGAGTACAACATATGTGCAGCCAATAAATATCATCATCAAGGAAATCATTTACTAGTTAAGACACTTAACTTTTAACCAAAAAGAAAAGCACACAGGGGTTTCTGCTCAAAAAAGTATTAGGGATCAACAAAGTCATTAGGCTTCATCCTCTGGGGATCATTAATGCTTGCGGCCAGCCATCAAACTGATGCCGAGATGTTTTGTCTTGGCCCAAAGTGGTAGACTGACAGACATCGGAGACGTCGCTGAGGCTCTCTAAACAGCCCAAAGACAACACTGGAAGTGCCTGAGATGTCACAGAACAGGTCGTGAGAGATGTGAATCCATCCTGGCATCACACAAGAATGTCTGCACATAATTAGGTCTCTTGGTAACATGTCTCTGACAGCAAGTGGTAATTAAATCAATGATACACTCATGCTACACTATAAAAAGTCCCTGACAGCCCTTGGGTTTGTTTGTTTTTTTCCACACTCAACATTTGGTTTATCCCACATAGAAGGATGTAAGATATCCACAACACATTCAGCCTCGTTGTCTAATAGATCTTTGGTGGCATATTTTAATCATGCACAAAATAATAGAAACATGTCAGTAAAGTCAGTTCTACTAAGGACACACTGGGAAGCTGGAAGCACATCAAGGCCCAGACATAGACCTGCGTTCACTTGCTTGTATTGTGAGTCAGTTGTGTTTGTTTCTTTCTTCATTTTTAATGGTTATTTCTCTGCTGCCCTTTTGGCCCAGTCAGTCTTGGAAAAACAAAAGATTTTTAATCTGACGCGTCGATAAGAATTACATGATTGCATCTATAAAACAATAATAGAAAACAGACAGTAAAATTAAGCTTTCTGTGTCATTTCAGTGATCTGTATTAAATAAATAAGGTAAGCCTTGGCTTGGATTTCATCTTCAAAATAAGTACTTGATTCTGCAGGTAGTACTGATTTGTATATTGGTCATTTTATAACTGGCTTAATGCAAAACACCATACTGTAAAAACCTCCACTAAATTCAGTCGTAAATCTTCCAGAAGTACAAAGATATTTTACTCCAATTTATGCATCTTCCTGTGTGTGTTAGTTTATTGTATATTGGGTGTGTCAGTATTGGCCACACCCCTCAGCACGTCATGATCTGAGTGACACTCTCAGAGCCAACACGTTAATTCCTCTCAGAAAAAAACTAACTAACAAAAACTACTTTTATTGCTCAGGTCTTGACGTGAAAACAATCGCTGTTGGTTCACAGCAGTCTCCCACCTCCACCCACCAGCATCACTGCTATAAAGCGCCCATCCTACGGTGTACGTGAACGCGCAAGCGCGAGTCCACGCGCGGTAACAGCACCGCGGCTCGTAGAGGAAAAAAAGGGAGAGAGAGCGAGAAGAGAGCACAGAGGAGCTGGAGGAGCTGCTGTGGGAGGAGGGCAGACGTGACGGGAGCACCCAAAACAGAAGCTGCCGGGAGTACGACACGGACAGAGGGACCGGATCTTATCTGCGGCACATTTTGGAGATTTGAGCAGCCGGATACGCGCTCTGTTAACGACGGCGGCTTTTTCCCTGCGGTAAAAAAAAAAAAATCAGCACGGGTGTTTTTGGTGAGGAGGTCTGCTCTTCCTCTTCAAAAAGGACAGTCTGTGGCGGAGGGCTGTGCTCAGACTGAAGGCACGGTGGAGGAGGTAAGCCTTCCTTTTCTCCTTTCTTTCAGCTCTGTGTTGTTCAGCTCCCGCTGTCAGTAAGAGCAGACACCGGGGTGAGGAATGCCAAACCTCCGTCCTGCGGAGCTGCTGTTTGCCCCGATCAGTCAGCTCATCGGCTGCAGCCTCCTGTCCACCCCCCACCCCGCCACCCCAGTTCAGATGTTTCACCAGGACACCTTAACCCACACCGTCATTCAAAAATACCCTCCACCTTATGATGCCTACACACACCCTACACCTTTCTCACGTCACTCTCTTCCACCGTTGCCACCGCCTCGGATGAATGTCACCCTGTTTTCTTACATAATGCAGTAAATGTGCGGGTACGGTTACAGATGTTGGCTGGTGGATGCGAGACTCCACATCTGGCGGGGTGCAGCAGATAAACGTGACGCACTGGTGTAAACGGACAAGGCGCTGACCCGGGCGGGCTCTGTGTCGCAGAGGACGGGCTGCTGGAGCTGCAGCTGCGGGGCTTTGTTTTTGTGTCATCTACCTCCCTGCTAACGCGCTCTGTGAGCTCCATGACGCTCGGTGGTGAAATTTTTTTTCGTCAAGCGCGAGCCTCTCAGCTTGCTGACATCACGCTGCTGCTGCTGATGGGGCATGGCTGCTTTTTTTTTTCTTTTACAGCAGGGCAGGATGATGTTCACCTGCTGTGGACGAGGCTCAGTATAGATCCTGTATTATGTCCTGTTGATCAGCGTGCACTTAGAGCAGTGTTCTGCTTTACCTTCAGTCTAAACATACTTTGATTCCGGCCTGATCGTAGATTCCGAATGGTTTGATTTCGAAACGTAGGTAATTCAACTTTTTAATGCAATTTAGTGACTAAAGAATGCACTAATTTGACACACATCCATCAGATCAACAAGTCTGACACAACTCTTGTCGACAAAAGTAGAGCTGTCAACACCAAAGAGGGATTTTAAGCTGTAAGCCTGTTACAGATTGGAATGAGAGAGCAGGTAGAGGAAATATTGGTGTGATGTAATACCAAAAAGTACAAGCCATTTTGTGATGTTAAGTCAGGCTGAGGATGAAAATAAAATAATGCTTGAGTGAGAGTCTGAGTCAAAATGAGGTGATTTCAAACCAGCTGACAGGTTAAAACATGCCTGCTTGGCCTCAGTCAGACCACCGGTGCCATCAAGGTCTCCATCCACTAGCTCCAAAAGCCCCAGTACTACTTCTACCCTCCTCCTCCGCTCCCTGTGGCAATCTGCATGAAATGCCACAGTGATGGCACTTTCACGAAAACAGATAACAGCACTTTTGGGTGGACGTCTTTGACAGGCAAGGAGAGACAAACACTTCTCACCACCTCCGGGTGCTCTTGAGCTCAACTGTCTGGTTTCACTCTCCCCGTTGCCGGTTCGGGATAAGGAACATGCTGCTTTTTTGCAGTGTCAACTTTGCTGACGTTAACATTTCATGCAAGTCATTATGTAAGTGGCGAGGCCCTTGAGAGCAGAACTGAAAACATTGCTTTGACAGCTGGCTGGCGAATGGGCTCGTGAGTGCGCCGAAGGAGCTCCAAAGCAGCCCAGAGATGTTTCGTTTTTAAATCTGTCGCAGATGAAGACATTTGTGAAAGCGGAAGAGCAGCCATTGAGGCTATTTTTCCTCACAAGTTAATATAAACACTACAACACATTCAGAGCACTCAAGGCACTAAAAGAGCAATACCAGTCATTTCAATAATTCATAAACAGTGGAAGTCTTTAATCTATTTTCTACAGCTGTTTTGAGGCTCTGGACCAATGTGTCTAGATTTGGGTTTTTCTTGACTTTTTAATGCAAAATGGATAAATCATAGTCTTGTGGTTCATTGCTCTCACATCTGCAGTTTGTTTGGTTGATGTGAAACAGGAAAGCAAATGGAAAGGTGTGAAGGAAGGGTTAGAAAAGAGAGGCTTATACGGTAGTATGAATAGGGAATATTTACCAAGCCAAGTGTCTGAATTTTTAAAGAAGAAACGGGTCAAATCTGTGCAGCTGCAGCGTAAAATTGGTTATTGTTATTGTCATAAATAAGCACGTTAAAAGACTGTTGATCAGACAGTTTGACTGATAGCTTAAGCACAACGAGTTAATTCAGTTCAAATGGATTTAAGTCCGTGAACAACTACATTTATGAAGAGAAATAGCTTCTGTGTGAACAATCTGGACCCTCTTTGTCCTTGCATGAGGTGCTGACTCATTCTTGAACCTGCTGCAGCAATACTCAAGGCTTCATGTAAAACAATATCAGGATGAGGTTAAGGCCACATATAGCATGTCAGCAGCTATGTGCATCTCTAAGCTGGTGTATTTATAGAGCCATTCACAATGGTGTGAATGGTGTGTGTGCATGCGTGTGTGTGAGGCATCTATCTTTGGATTCACGCTGACAAAAAGATTTTGAAAAGATACTGCAGTTAACTAGTCAGATTTCAGTTGTCACTAGTTTTATTTTATTTACCATGGCCATGGCTCGTTTATGCACCTTTTTTTTTTGTTATGTTTTGCCCTCACATTTTCTAACCCTGATCAGACAAATGTAAATGAAAATATGAAGGCCTTAAATTGATAACTATTCCATATTTATTTATGTGTTCGTTGTATTTAGACCCCTCTATTGTCTGCTTCAACTATAGTATGAGATTTCTCACAGTTTTATTTTAGGTGTCACCCACATGGACTGTGGTGGTTGTGGTGTGAGAGGAAACAAACCTTCACAGACATTGTTCAAAAAACAGTCACTGCGATGCATTGTGGAGCACCGAGGCATGTCAGTGCACAGTTTGACGTTTTGCATTTACTATTAGATTCTGATGAACATAAAAAGTAATGTGTTTTTTTTCATCTGTTAGATATAAATTCATAATATAAAAGATATAGCGCTATCCCAGAAAGAACCAAAGCTGTCTGTTCAAAGCAAGAAATACATGTTGTGGTTTTGTCCGAGGCCTCAACTGTTGTCCAGAAAATGTTAAAAAAGTTAGCCTGATTAGATCGAAAGTGTGTCAGTCTTCATAGACTCCCATGTTGAACTCTGAGGCATTTGCGTGCACCTGTAAACTCAAGTTATGAAAAATCATATCTATATTTTATCATCGGAGAACAAAAAAATTAAAACACATAGAGAAAATAGACAACTTGACCACCAACTGAATAAAATCTTATCCTCTTCCTCCTCACCTCAAGCCTCATCTCCTGACCTGAAGTCGGGACTCCAACACATGCAAACATGCAGAAACATGCTTGTTTATTCCCCATCATTTTTGCAGTTGCGTATTGTCAGCAGATTGCACATCTGTATCTGAACCTGAAGCATTATCTCATTTGGGGTTCTCCAGTTATGCGCAGCCATCTACAACAAACCTAAGGCAGCAAGGGAAATCCTTGCCAACACTGCACAAATGTAGTAGAGACCAACATATTTGTTGGTCTTCTTAAAAGGAGTTTATAAAGCTTCATTTCTTATCTATTTTCTAGAATAAAAGCTTTAGTTGTTGTGTTAACCCCCTCTTAAACTCCTACACTCGATCCATGTTTAGAAGAGACCTCCTCTTGGTGGTGCATCCACTGTTGCCACAATGTGTTGGTGGAACACCACTAGAATAGACCCGGTGCTTTTACGAAATCTGTTTCACTGCCTGATGAAGGAGTGTATGCTGGAAGACGCTGACGTTTTCATTTTAGATTCGACATACTCATGCCACGAGATTAAAGACATTTTAAAATGTTATATAAAGAAGACTGTCTTGGCTTTCTTTAATGCCTTCGCTAATCTGTCTTATTCCCAAAATGATGTGAAGGAAGATACAATGTAGCACTGGCAGAGTATTGATTGTGTAAATCCTGTTATCAGTGGTGGTTTAGCTTGTAGTCTCGTGCATCTGATGTTGCTGTGTCCTTCAATTTGCTCCTAACAAACTCATTTTTACATACACCAGCACACGGGTGCATTAAAATAAACAGTCGCACATTTTCTCCAGCCGGCTGGATCACTCAGTCAAACACGATTGCTGTCACACTTCTGCTGTTAGTTGAGGCCGCCTTGTGACCTGCTGACCTCTGTCACACATGTGCACCGTGAAGACAGAAGCTGGCTTGTTAAGAGCGTGGATGCTGTCAGATACAGAGTCTTTAAGTGCTTCATTTCATTGATTGAAGTCCTTCTCACAAACTCCTGAATCCAACAAATAATCCCCACACAGACACGTTTATCCCTTTATTACGTCCGTCATCTGCAGGTGGGGTTAATTCACGAGCGCATTTTACTTGTTAGGTGTTATTTAGAGAAAAACATTCAAAGGAGCTGCGTCCAAACCAAAGAGACAGCCGGTGAGAATTCCTACCTCTCTTTTGTGCAGCTGTCTGATGAGATTAAAATACCTTTCACTTTTGTTTTCTCCAGAAGCTTCTTGAAAGGATTTACTGCAGTATAAAAAGTGTCAGTGGTGCAGATTGTTAGCATGATAGCAGAAGTCCTTTTGATTCCAACATGGCTTGTTTCTTGGTGGGGGCTCCGCTGTTTGTTATTCCTACAGCTGCTCAAAGCCCGGCTCTCCGTGGATTTCTGCATCCATTATCGCTTCTCACATCTCCTTTGTATTATTCATTAACCTCATGCTATGGCTGTCACTGCTTTAGGCACCATTTAACGAGTATTCGCCTTGTGGAAATAAACACGTCTTGGTTTTATTGGTGGGCTTATTTTGACATAGAGAATAGGCACACTTGATTGTGGTTCTTACAGTAGGTAGCAGCCGGTGAGGGCATGGATCAGTCCCCTGGCACTGCCCGGGGGCAAAGAGCAGCCAGCGGCACCTCTCCCCTCCATCCTGCCTAGCTGGTTACAGATGGAGAGGCAGCAAGAGAGACTTTGACAGGGAACGAGGATCATTAAACGAGCGAGTTTAGGCGTTGATACATGTTGAAGGATTCCTTTTAAATCAGCCAGCAGTGAGACTCCCTCTGCAGATTAAGACCCTGTCTCTTACCCTTATATGTCTCTACTAGTTTCTGAAGGCAGTATATTTATGGTATATAACGAGGAATTTTCGGTGGAACTCTGACTTTAAAAGCTGTGTGTGGTCAGCGTGTTGTCAACTACTGCATGAGAGGGTAGACCTGGGGACAGCTAAGGCTGATTAATAGGATGCTAAATAAGGCTTGTGTAGAAACAGGTTTAAAACAAAACCTGCGTATCAGAGAAACCAAGCAGCTCAGTGTTTTTATCTACTGTCACCCATCGATCACCAACAGTGGACTGCCCATAATAATTTACAATTTTAAGCTTTACCCAACAGTCACAGTGAGTGAAATTGGCTAAACAGACCAAAACCATTTTTATACCAGGCTGTAAAAGTGTTTATTTCACCTCTAAAGTTTGGCATTTTAGCCTGGGAGTCAATGGGATTTATTCAGTTTTGGAAACAGCTTCAAGTAGCCATTGGAGGAACTTCAGGTTTTTGGCAGTTCTGCAAAAACTAACCACAGAGAATGTGACTTGGCCCAAGAACCTGGAAACAGTGTCACTTACCACAAGAACTCAAGTTGATCCTCGCCAGCTACACGTTACGTTTAGCTAAACTGCTTTGTCCCTGGCTCCAGTAAAGACCTGTCCTAATAATGCAGCTGGCAGCCTCCAATGAATTATATCATGAGTTTTAGTTTACTCCCTGTGGACTGAACCACTACAAAGAACAATTTGGGACAGGAGATAAGATACTGCTGTCTGAGTTTGTGCTAAAGTCCTATATTAAAGACTGCTGCATATTCAAGTATATATGCATACATGTATCATTTTCTCTCTCTTAATTCTCCTAAAATCATTTACCAAGTGCAACAGTTTCAGCTGGCTGTTATTTCTGTGAATAGAACGATCAAAACACTGAATTTGTATGCCAGAAAACCAAAACGCTAACGAGCATTAAAATGTAAAAGTAAAGGACGTCTTTTACGTCACATACAGTTAAGAAAATAATTGTGGTATCTTTAAAGTAGCATTTTCTACTGTACTTTATGGCTTTTGCTTAGCAGGGCGAAATACGCAAGTAGTCAAATGAGTCTGGTTCACAGATTATCTTAACCACTTTATTTGGAAATTATGCCTGTAGTGAGTACACTCAAATGCTGTAATTATCTCTAAAACTGTTTGCATACTTTGTAAAGGCGCGTTGAGCCATTTAAAGATGAAATGGAAACATGTTCTCTGAAAAGATCCATCACAATTGACAGTTTGGGTACATAAAACCTATAAACAAATCCTATAGGACTGTGTTAATATTGGTGCCATTTACCCTCTTTCATGATTATCAACTGGGAGCGAGCAGAGTTATCACAACTGATATAAAACCCAAATTGTATGAAAGTGGAATTTCCCTGTGAACATTTCCAGTTTGTCTCCCTTTCCTTGTCCACTTCTGTGTGGCTTAGTGCTCACATGATCCACATGACCCCAGACCATACATTTAAGTGAACAGTGGTCTGTCAGTCATTAGTTCCATTCATTTCTTAAGATTGCAAGTTCACTGTGTTAGAGCTCAAATGGCTTTTGAGTAGATTAGTAGGGCGACTAAAGGCCATTTCCTTGGAGTCATCCATAAAATATCACATTGATCTTTTTTTGTTTGTTTGTTTTATTGAGTTTATGTGTTAAGCAGCTGAGGGGAGCCAGAATCCAAACCTCAGCTCTTGGAAACAATGGACGCACCTCAGAGGAAGTTATCCAGAAATGCTGAAAAATCTCAAATTCCTTCAGTTATTATTATTATTATTATTATTATGCTCATATGAAGTTATAAGCAGCAACTGAAAATGGTTGAACATGCACTTAAAGCCCTCGAGTGAGTTCAGGTGGCCAGTATTAGGCCCTGCCGTGTGTTTTAGCTCTGCTCATGATGCTGATGCTTGCACTGTTTGTCTCACTGTGTTAACACCAGATTGATGGAGTCGCTGCCCAGATTGACAGATCTAGCTCAGCCAGCCACTCTCCCCTAAAGTCTGCCAGACTCTGCCTGTGAAAATGCCTGTGAGGTTAAATCAGTAGTAAGAAAAACTCTTGCCCCCCTCTGCAATTAGCACCGTGTCATTTTGGGGTTCCGAGGCAGTCGATAATGTCACATCTCACTTGTGTGTCAGTGGTTCGCTTTTTAAATGTTTTTGACATGGTGCCTACAGACTGAAGGGGGGCTGCGTTATTCCACGCTTGTGTCACTTCCCTAAATGCTGAACTACCATCTATAATAAGTGCTTGTTTCATATTCGTTCTGTCAGTTAGTTTGCAGGCTGCAGAGTCTGGCTTCAGTCACTGCGGCCTCGGCTGCGGGTCGGGAGTCGTAGCCAAATGACGCCCTGCTGAAGGGAGCTGGCAGCCGATATACATGCGAGAGGAATTTGAATACATGCACAGTACGACAAGCAGGCAGGACAACCATGTGACCTGCTGTCTGCCACTGCTTTGTTGCAGTATGCTGTTGGCAGTGTGTGAGAGAGAGAAAGAGACAGTAGTGGCCAGAGCCAGAACAAAGCAGTCTGTGACCAGAGTTGGGTGTGGCGCTTTCAGTTTGATGAAGTCGGGATCCTTGCTGCTGGATTGCCGCTCTCTCAACACTCAACGCTTCTTCTGGTCACCAAACATTGCATAAATTTCCTACCGATTCCAAAAAACTGCAGCTACATGTAGACTGAATGACTGTGAAAAAACTAAGATAAGAAATCACACTTATTTATCTCAAGACATCTCAGGCTGTCCCTCATCTGTTTTATACATGAGCTATTCATTAAATGAGGAAAAAATAAAGAACGCTTAATGCTGTCATATTTTTCAGGGAGTGGAGCAACGGGTGTATTTCTCTTGGAATTATGGTTTTTGCTTCTTAAAATCTTGATTATGCCCCAGGTAAACATTTTAAGAAGATGGTTTACAGAGCATGCTTGTCACAGCACTATAATGTCAAAATCAAAACCTGCACCCAGGGAAATACTCAGTACTCAATGCTATTTTCAATACCACAGAGTTAAAAAAGCCAAAATTAAGAGAAATCATTTTTAAAAAAGAAAATTACAGCAGTACTGGTTTATGTAAATTTAGCCACAGCCTTGTGACTAGGGCAGCACGATTTTGCATAAAATGAGAATCACGATTTTTTGGCTTAGAATTGAGATCACGATTCTCTCACGATTTTCTTTTCCAGTATAAATATTTATTGCACTTATTAACTGCACATCAACTTCGTAACAGTTTAGACTGAACATAAAAACAATAAATAAACATAAAAACAACAAATGTCTCACGTTTTGTCATTGCCGCAAAATGTTGTACTGCTTGAAATTCCGTCTCCACCGTTGCTCGACGCTGCGTGTATAGAGCAGGTAGCGCAACAATAGAAAAATAGTTGCGGGACGGCACTGTGTAGCGTTTGTCTAGGGTGTTGATCATTTTCCTAAATCCCTCGTTTTGCAGTGTTGATGGGAGCCATATCTTTGGTCAGGTGATAAGTGATAGCCTCCGTAATTTCTTTGTGCCTGCGGGAGTTCGACGTGTATAGGGAAGCGCTGTATAAGGTTCCCGTTATTGATGTTTGGGTGGTTGACCGGGACGGATTTTCTTCCTCCTGTCACTTTCTCGTCATCCCTGACGTGCTCTCCGTTGTTTTTTCCCTGCTAATTTTAGCATCACACGGCACAGCTTCTGTATCACGTGGTATAAGGCTCCGCCCTTGTCATTTGTTGAGCAGGAAGAGTGAGCGCTTGTTTTCATGCAGAGTACGTCCCGGATCAAAATGCGGTACAATCGTCATCGTCTTTTTTTTTTTTTTTTTTTTTTTTTAAATCGTTGTCATTTGGAAATGAGATCGCACATAAGTATGAATCGAGATCGCGATTTTCTAACGATAAATCGTGCAGCCCTACTTGTGACTGTATTTTTGTTGCTGATCAAATACCTGTTAAGGCAGGCTGGCACTGTGTCTGTGTAGTTGTTGGTAGACCTTCCTTAGCTTCAGTCTGGGAGATTTAGAGAAACATAGTACTCTTTAGACACAAATAATTGTGTTATTGTTTTAATTAATATTTTCTATTAACATAACAATTGTTGTCTAAACCCACAAATAATGTTATTATTCTATAATTAGCCATAGCTGCTGGCTGCTACCTTAATGACAAGTTAACATTAATATATTAATATACATACACATAATATATATTCATATTTATGATGCCTGCTTAATACTTCTATGTTGTTAAAACAATGGAAAGATTTAGTGACATCTTGAAATTCTTCATAAAGACCAGGGTATCAGTGTCAAGTTAACTGTTGACTACTGTTGATGTGTTCAGCTGCTAGTGAAGGGAGGGGCCATGTGACTTTCAGATGACTGCTCAGATGGAGGCGGTTATCACAGAGTTGTTTGTATCGATACCTGCAAATTAGTATCTAATCTGATAGTAAATTTCAAGATCAGTTAGTATCTGAGTGTCATTTTTTCTGAGAACACTAAGAAAAACCCCTACAATAAAAACAAGTAGATTTGTGTTTTGAGCAGTTCAAAAGGTACTGTAAGTACTGGTCCTGATCACATTCCTACTAGAGAAAAATGTTCTTTTAAAAATGCAAGTTATTGTGCAATGCTTTCACAGAATTGGCCCATTTAAAATTAAATCAGGCTCTGTGAGGTCCATGAACTGAAATGAGTTTAACACCCCTGACATGATTTTTAGTCTTAGTCAGAAATTCAGGTTTTCTGTGTTTCTGAAAGGAAAAACAGTCAAAGGTGTCTTGCTGAGATCAGTGTAAAAAAATGTAAACTATTCCTGTCCTAACAGTCTTTCTTTTTGCCCTCATTTTCTTCTTGGTCACATTTTCTTCCATGCCTCTTTTCTTGCGTCTCACTTTCCTTTGTGTGGCTATAAAAGCGTAGTCATTCTGCCAAGGTTGTCTGAAAGTTGCTCTGTCCTGCAGCCTGTCCTACTTTGGTGCACGACTCTAAACTGGGACGGCACAATACGAATATAGCAGGTAGGATCCGGTGGTTCGGTGGCCTTAGTCACGGGATCTATAGATGCAGTTTGTACGGCGTCTCTGTCTCAGTGTTCAGTCATCGTCCTGTACTGGAGTTTGCTGTAAATAGCCCAAAGTTACCAAATCATGTGTTGCATGTGCAGGAAGTGACATTGTCTCACAGGTCCCATGTACATGTGATTTAGCTTTTTTATTTTACACACAAACAGCATTAGAAGAATTTGGTCAAAGCTTTCCTAGAAATGTACCCACCATGTCTGCGGAGGTGCATGTCCGGTCATGGTGTAAAGTTTTAAAAGTGTTGGTGGTTATGACGCACCTGCGGTGGAGATTTACCACAGAAGCATAAATCCTACTTGATGTCCAAAAACTAGTCAGTGCATCTTCTTCTGCTACATAATCTACCACAACAACACCTATTCTGTTAGTCCTCTCTCAGGTTTACAGTTATGATAACTATTTAGTACTTCAATGTTGTTGAAACTAGAGCTTTACTGACCTCTGGAAATCCTTTGTAAAAGGACTTTGGGAGAATTTGGGGGCTTTGGTCAAACAGAATGGGTTATTTTGAAGACTTTGAACAATTTTGAAGAGAATGTTGTCCATTTTTGTGACATTTACGAGACTAAAATGATCATCTTAATGGTAACTGAACAGATAATTGTTAACACTTAAAAGGTTAACGGTTAAATGTGTATGCTGAGCAGGTAATATTTATGATAGAGATTTAATACTTCAATGTTGCTGACATGAGAGCTTTACTGACCTCTTGAAATTCTTAAAGATGTAAAAATCAGTGTCATGTTAGTTGCGCTACTATTGATGTGTGTTCAGCTGCTATTGAGGGGAGGGGCTATCTGAAGTTCCGTTTAAGCTGGAGGAGGTGAACACAGAAGTGTTGGTATCAATACTGTTGCAAAAAAGTATCTAATTTGATAGTAATTTGTACTAACAGTATCCAAGTATCATTTTTTCTGATAGATGTACTTGTCAATGTTGTTGAAACTAGAGCTGAACGGTTATTTTGAAGACTTTGATGAAGATTTTGATGAGAATTTTGTACCTTTTTGTAACATTTGGAAAAAATCAACTGATTCTTTGATGACCACCTATAACTGATAAAGGCATACCAATGAAGCAGCTTAGTCCTCTCTATTAGGCTCTTCATTAGCTCGTGTCTGTCTTGTTTGGGCTTCTAAACACTGGCCGCAACAACAAAAGCCTGCAGCCGCTGTGTTTTCATGGCCGCCCGTGTTTCCCCTTTCCTTTGTCTTATTTTCATCTTTTTTTATTTATATGTTAATAAAGCAATTAGTTAGTGTTTGGATGTGCAGGCGGTCAAAGCTCGGTCCTTCTTCTTCTTCTACTTTCTCCTCCTCCTCTCTCTGCTGCACGTTGTTCATTCATTCAGGCTTGTGGTCCTTGTGACAGCGTAACCTCTTCAACCTTCCCCGTCAGGCAGCAGTTGCTAGGAGCCAGACTCGCTCGCTCGTTTTCAAATAAGCAGCTAGTTGGTAACAATAACCCGACACTGCTGATGAGCTTCACAGAGGTGCATCAGGTAAGATGGATTTTCACCTAAATGTCTGTTATTGTGATGAAAAATGTTTTCACTGTCTTCAGGTGCTGCTTTTAGATCCGCCTCCACATTGTCCTAAAGAAATCTCCAGTTGTGTCTGGGTTGTTTTTTTTTCTCTTTCTCCATTAGTAAATGATGGCATCAGCAGATAGAAAGATATAAGACAGCAGCTTTAAATGTGGGTTATTTTTGTCTCTTTTTTCTGGACAATTAAAAATTGAAAATGGTTTTTATTCGCTCCACAGTGAATCCTTTTTGTTTTGAAAAACTGCCAAAATATTCACAGGTTTCAGCTTCTAAAATGTCAGTGCTTGCTAGTTGTCTTTGTCTTTAAGATACTGATTATGTCGAGTTGATAGATGAATCCTTAACAAATATAATGGTGTGCTGCTCTCCTAATGAGCAGTGGACACTTTCATGTATTGTAACATTGTAAAGCATGATGAACACTGTAAATGATGGAAACCAGTGTAACGTAGCAAGGATGAGTGATAAACAGCTTGCAGAGACGATGAAGAAGGAGCGACAGTTAATATTTTTTGTGAAACGTACAGTATGAATTCATCAGGGAGTCTGCCGTGTCTGCAGCTGTGGCGCTAATGAAAAGCTCTCAGTTTCCTCTCAGGCAGCAGATGCTCTTTGGTGCGAAGAGGAGAGCCGAGCAGCAGCAGAGCTACAATCTCATCTGGAACAATGATGAAAGCCGTTGGTATAAAACCATCCATGGAGGGAGTGCTCTCATTGGGCGGCAAAAAACGAAGGGAGACTAGTGATTGGCTCGAGGGTTCGGAGTAGCTGCGTTGTGGTTGGCTGTTGTCACGGCGCTTAAAAGTCCACCAGAGAAAGAGAGTGTGTACAAATCAAGCTCAGGACAGATGCATGACTGTGTGTGTGTGTCTAGTTTAGATCAAGGTGGAAACAGTGGGGTTTAATTTAGTTTGAGGAGGGTGTGAAAGCTGGCCCGCTGTGGCTACATGGGGGTGAATAAAGGGTCTTTGAGTCATAACACGCTCAGCAAACACACACACACCCACACACACACTCACACTAATAACATATGTCCACAATCATGTGTCAGATGTCATCTTCCTGCATAGCTGCATTTTGAAAAATGACCATGTGAATCTGCATCTGCTGCAACACCATGTATCTTAACTATACAATATATTTTTAATCTGTTGGATTGCATTTATCATTGATTATGTAGATGTAAAAAACAAACAAACAAATACAAAAGATGTTTAGTCAGTTTTACACAAACTTGATGAGATCTACTGGCTAACACCGGTTAGCACATAATCACATGACAAAAGTCATGTGATTTGCATGTGCCACGCACTCAAGCTTAAACAAACGTTTGACCTTGTTGCGTAAAATTGTGCTTAAGCATGTCTGTGTCAGTTGTGTATTTACTAAAGCAAAAAGTGTGCAAATAGGCGACGCACTTGGCACACTTTAAAGGGATGGGTTGTGTTCAGCTGGGTTTAGTTCAACAGAAAGTAAATAGTTCCTACTTGAAACTGCTCAGAGGTTTGTGGATTTTATTTTGAGAACCTGTTTCATAGTTTCTGGAAAAAGATGGTTGCTGAGTTTGTGTTTTTTTTTTTTTTTTTTCCTTCATTTTTCCAAAAGAGGAGTGCAGTTTAGTTTCATTATATTAAAGAGACGACAGATTTCTGTACACTGATGTCTCCAGAGCTGAACAGCTGATTACAGAAAGTGGCTGGATGGCTAAAAACAGACCAGAGGAAGTTACCATGTAATATTTTATCTGTAAATTAAATGTTTTAGATTAGTTTTTACGATAAATCTTTAATATTTGTTTACTTATATCAAGTCATATTGTTATTGCACATTGCAGGCCTACTTGAGATACGCTTTTTATCAAAATAAGCATATTTATATTTAAGTAGCTTCTTTTTTAAAATTTTTTAACAAATATATAAAATACCCCATGACGTATTGTTTCAGCGCTATAAAAGCAGGATTATAAAATGAACATTTTTGTTTGTGTGTCTGAACTGAATAAAAATGAGCACAGATACAGGTTAGATGTGGTTCATGCTCGTACAATCATCCTCATTAGTACATGCTATATTGGCAACCTCCATTCAGGCTTTTTGAGTTTGTTTGTCTCCCCCACCACCAACCCCGGAAATTTCAAAAGCCAAACATCAAGTGCCAGGTTACTCTGTGCTGTCTGTTAGGTTTTTTTTGTTTTTTTTATTCAAATAAAAAAAAAGCTCTTCAGCATCATCGCTAAAGCCACTTGCTACTTCCTGTTTGTAGATTAGGTCTTCCACCTTTGTTACTCTCAGAAAAACACAGGATATCCAAGCAAACCCCAGCCCTAGTGAGCCTTGCTGATTGCATTATTTTTCTGTTTATTTGATTTATTTGTTTGTTTTTGGTGAATAGTCTTTGCAGAGTCTGCTTTCCACATCTCTGACATAATTTGTATAAATAAAAGACACGAAAATCTGATGGATCCTTGCTTTAAATTCATCTGTAGGCTGGGCTCTGAAGGATTAGAGACCTTGGATGTGTTCATTACTGAAGGAAATTTTAATCTCCGACCTCTTCAGTCCTTCTCCAGCTGACTGACAGTTGATTAGGTGACCGAGGCAGAGGAGGGAGGCAGAGCAGCTGCTGCCACAGAGAAAACAATCAGCGAGTCACACACTGGCCTCTAAGTGGATTTGGTGGCTGGATGGAGAAACGGAGGAAAAAGGGAGGGGGAGGGGAGACGGCGTCTGCGCTATATGTCTAGATTGCCGTGTGTGTGTGTGTGTGTGTGTGTGTGTGTGTGTGATTAGATGTGCCTTTTGTTTTCATGATGTGTGAGTGTTAATCCTGTGCAGTGATTTTGTGTTGCCAGCAATGTGTTGAACATGCGTGTTTGTTCAAGATGAAATTTTCATGTGGGGAAACTGGGTCATTCCACCAACAAATCAATTGGATGCAATGAAATTATTGAGGTTTAACAGGAAGGTTACATTTAATAGCAAATGCATGTGTATTTAATGCAGACAAGCATTGAAATCTGGTGTTAATATAACTGATAGAAAATCATAGTAATTTAAGAAAATGTGGTTTATTATCATTGTTTTTAGAAAGCTTTTGAAGTGTAAACCATCTTTGATCGGTAAAGCTTCTACAGACAGTTGCAGAGATGTGTTGTATTTGTGTGTCTGGGCTATTACTTATGAAACTGACCTTGTGGGTAAAGCTAAAAGCCATATGTGTGCATGTTTAAGGGTTCAGGCTGTATTTGTATCTGCATCTGATATAACACTGTCTGTTATCTAAGCGATAACTGAGAGCGAGGGCAATTCTGTCAAATCACTGGGCAGTTTATGTTCCTACCCTTATTTATGGCCACCGTGCCTGATTAGAGACAGAAGGAACATGATTGTTTATATATGTAGGAGAAATCAGCTTCTACAGGGAGTGCAGAATTATTAGGCAAGTTGTATTTTTGAGGAATAATTTTATTATTGAACAACAATCATGTTCTCAATGAACCCAAAAAACTCATTAATATCAAAGCTGAATGTTTTTGGAAGTAGTTTTTAGTTAGTTTTTAGTTTTAGCTATTTTAGGGGGATATCTGTGTGTGCAGGTGACTATTACTGTGCATAATTATTAGGCAACTTAACAAAAAACAAATATATACCCATTTCAATTATTTATTTTTACCAGTGAAACCAATATAACATCTCCACATTCACAAATATACATTTCTGACATTCAAAAACAAATCAGCGACCAATATAGCCACCTTTCTTTGCAAGGACACTCAAAAGCCTGCCATCCATGGATTCTGTCAGTGTTTTGATCTGTTCACCATCAACATTGCGTGCAGCAGCAACCACAGCCTCCCAGACACTGTTCAGAGAGGTGTACTGTTTTCCCTCCTTGTAAATCTCACATTTGATGATGGACCACAGGCTCTCAATGGGGTTCAGATCAGGTGAACAAGGAGGCCATGTCATTAGTTTTTCTTCTTTTATACCCTTTCTTGCCAGCCACGCTGTGGAGTACTTGGACGCGTGTGATGGAGCATTGTCCTGCATGAAAATCATGTTTTTCTTGAAGGATGCAGACTTCTTCCTGTACTACTGCTTGAAGAAGGCGTCTTCCAGAAACTGGCAGTAGGACTGGGAGTTGAGCTTGACTCCATCCTCAACCCGAAAAGGCCCCACAAGCTCATCTTTGATGATACCAGCCCAAACCAGTACTCCACCTCCACCTTGCTGGCGTCTGAGTCGGACTGGAGCTCTCTGCCCTTTACCAATCCAGCCACGGGCCCATCCATCTGGCCCATCAAGACTCACTCTCATTTCATCAGTCCATAAAACCTTAGAAAAACCAGTCTTGAGATATTTCTTGGCCCAGTCTTGACGTTTCAGCTTGTGTGTCTTGTTCAGTGGTGGTCGTCTTTCAGCCTTTCTTACCTTGGCCATGTCTCTGAGTATTGCACACCTTGTGCTTTTGGGCACTCCAGTGATGTTGCAGCTCTGAAATATGGCCAAACTGGTGGCAAGTGGCATCTTGGCAGCTGCACGCTTGACTTTTCTCAGTTCATGGGCAGTTATTTTGCGCCTTGGTTTTTCCACACGCTTCTTGCGACCCTGTTGACTATTTTGAATGAAACGCTTGATTGTTCGATGATCACGCTTCAGAAGCTTTGCAATTTTGAGACTGCTGCATCCCTCTGCAAGATATCTCACTATTTTTGACTTTTCTGAGCCTGTCAAGTCCTTCTTTTGACCCATTTTGCCAAAGGAAAGGACGTTGCCTAATAATTATGCACACCTGATATAGGGTGTTGATGTCATTAGACCACACCCCTTCTCATTACAGAGTTGCACATCACCTAATATGCTTAATCGGTAGTAGGCTTTCGAGCCTATACAGCTTGGAGTAAGACAACATGCATGAAGAGGATGATGTGGACAAAATACTCATTTGCCTAATAATTCTGCACTCCCTGTATTGAAGATTGTCTGAGTTCAGCTTTAGACAGGTGAGAGGTTCAGTTATTCCCAAGGGACTAAACTTGGGAATGACTGAAGTAGGGAAGTAGAGCTAATTTGAGACAATCTAATCTGAAGTGGTTCAAGCATCTGTGATGTTCCTGGTCCCCTCCTAGGTCAGGTGTCTCTTTGGTAGTATAGGAATGACTCTGTATTCCTAAAGCTGGAGGTGGTTGCTGGGGGTGAAATGCTCCACATTTCCTTATTCCAGCTTCTCAAAGTTTGTTTTTTGTCATGAATGATGGGGATATCCCACACTGAAAAAAGCCTAGCCTAGATGTATCATTCCTTTCTTCATGAGGTTTGTCTGGAACTCAGAGTCCCACTGGAACTTAGCCCTGTTGTTTTCGACCCCCTTTGGTGGTCTCCCATAAGGAGTTGGGGACTTCTAGTCCATATGCACCACATATGTTCCTGTCTGGTTTCCCAACCACTTAGTTATGCTTCTCAGTGTATGTGTCTCACCTTGCATCTTACATTGTGCTGCTATGTTGTGGATGGTCTCTGGAGCACCATTGCACAGTCTGTAACTTGGGTCCTGTTGGTTTTGATAGAGTTCTGCCTCTTTGGATCTGCTGCTTAGGGTCTAATCTTGTGCAGCGACATCAGATTCTCTGTGCTGTCCTTTAAGCTGTCCTTTATTAGGATTTCTTCATCTCGGGTCCTTCCTCTGTCGATTGTATATCCCACACAGGTGGTTGGTCATCCATGAAAGTTCCTCCTCCTGTTCCTCATCACTGTCTATCTCCAGTTGCTTCATCCTGATGTTATTTGTGAATGCTCCAAGTCCCTGTATTTCTTGCTCTCCCTCTTTCAGTTGCTCATAGAGCCTCAGAGTGCTGGACTTCACGTGGAGACCTCTGTGCATTGTCAGTTTTCATATGTTGTCATCAGTGGTATCCATCTACTCCTGTGACCAGCTTATTATTCCAGTTGGGTATCTGGGTTCCTTTTGGCCTGTGGGATACCCAGGTACTTGTAGCTGCACTGTATCTCTGCTATTATATATTTCCAGTTGCTCCAACGCTGGTGGATGCTGGTGAGATGGATCAGTGAGTCGATGTCTGGCTGATGGTCACTCCACTTCTGAATCTATATCCATATCTACTGTTAGTGCTGGGCTGGTTTAGGTGATTGAGGCAGTGCTCAGGTTGGCCTGCCTGGCCTTAGAGTCCTAGTACTGTTCTGATAACCACCTTTGACCCTATGGGGATATTTGTAATGTGTTTCTGAGCTGTGTTCATGTATAGACTTATGCCTATTCAGGTTGGCTGAAATGCCTGAGAGGAGCTTCCACGTTGTGGAGAGGCAGGTAATTGGCCAGTAGTTCAATGGCATCTTACCCATGTAGAGATCCTTTATGATCAGGATTGTTCTGCCCTGTGTTATTTCTGCCTGGATGAGTACCTGCTGTTAGGAGCCCCTTGTTTTGAGTCCTGTTTGGCTTTGTCAGCTATTAGGCTTAGATTATATCAGGTCCTGGTGCTGCACATCCTTCTTATAATAACTTCCATCTATGGGCTAACCCCAGCATAGTGGAGCCTACCCAATACCCGCCTGTAGGATATGTTGTAGTGGCAGCCATAATAGATCTTTATGATGCACTTATACAGCATAATCAGTTCAGGGTATGGTAAGAAATTGTTGTTATTTGTACCCTGATAGGAACACAGCTGCTTTAGGTGCAGGAGGATACTGAGGGTAAACTAAAATCTCAACATGGCTGTGTCTGTTGATGATTTGCATTTGTTTTCTGCAGCACATCTTGACGTAGTCTGTGGCTTTATTTACCTCGAGTGTGTCTGTGTCTGCTGAATGTGGTGAGAGTTTGTGGTTACACTTTAAGGGAAGTGTAGAGAGCTTTGTCTGTGTCTGTTTTTGTCTCGCTGCTCTTGGCTGGTACAGAAAATGAATATACTCAGGTCACACTTGCAGACTGCTAAAGGCAGATGTTACTAGTTATTCCTCTTTTTTTTTTCTTGCTTTACGCTGTCTCTCAATTTGGGGGGAGAGGAAAAATAAGAGTCACGATGCAGTGAAACGTAAACTTAAAAAAGAAAATGTTATTATACCTTTAAATTGCACACTTCATCCCCCCTCCTGAGTGAGGAAACAGACTATCTGTTTCACCATCGCATCCATACGTGATTTATTGATGAGGATGTAATAGGCTTCTTTGTTCCCAGAGAGGATTCACACACGTCTTTTGTATTATTTATATTAAAGCGTGAAAATTCACAGAATGTGGCCACATGTTTAGATTTTTCAATGATGTGTTTCAGTCATGCCAATGATATTTTTGTAAGTGTTAAATTGTCTGTGGTCCCACCCTGTTTTCTAAAACGTGCCCTGAGGCCTTGTGGGAGATTATTTTGGCCTGATGGCTGCATTCTTGGGACTAAATTGAGTGTACATAATCCCACGTCACTGATATCGCCACAAATGCACACATGCACACACTCTTAACAGCACTCATGTCTGCCCTCAGGGGCTCTGCGTAGGAAGCAGACTGGTGGCTGATACTGCAGACGGACCCTCGGCCGTCCCTGCAAACCTCTGCTCTTTAAAATGTCATAATGAATGTGATCTGTCTAAATGCTAATAATCTAAAATAGCTGGCGGCCATGAAGCCTTATTACAGTATTAAAAAATGTGTTTGAACATCTCTGACATCATCCTGCAGGATTTGGCAGACGCTGTAGAGTAATTTGATGCTGTTTTTCGTTTTTTTTTCTGTTCTCTCCTCTTTGGCCTTAACTGCCTCTTTTCTTTTTTTCCCCTTTGTAGCTGACATAAAACACATATGTGGGCTAGAGGCAATGTGAGCATTTTCAAAACATCCTCTGAGGAGTTTTGGAGGACAGTCCGGAGTCGCAGGAGCGAACAGAAAGCTGCGAGTTTGTCACATAGTTTCTGCTTCTGGGCTCTAATCCTCTGAGGATCAAGTTCCTCCGTTTGATGGTCATATCTAATCTGTACAGGATTGGTCTCGGGAGGGCACACAGGGTGACTGAGACACAGCTGCTGCTATGGTAACCTCGTGGCCCAAGGATAGTCACTGGGCATTTGGTTTCAGGAAAAACTGAAGGAGATGTAATTGAAGCATTTCTGTATCTCAGTCAATGAGGACATGATTTTTGGGTTTGGTTGTTGTGATGTGGCAAGACAGTGACATAAGAATGAGTCCTAGAAGCTGGAAATAAGTTATCATTACTGTACTTCTGGTTCTCTCAACTCTTTAGTCATTTTTTCAGTGGGTTTGTGGTTGGATGTATAAAAGAAGGCAGACAGTTCACCCAACATTTGTTTTACGACATGAAATATGTCAATAAAATCTCACTTGTGCCCAAACGAGAAGATAGGCACATGCATTGTCATCATGGCGAGCATATAGGCTTAGTGGTGTTGACCCTGCAGTCATGTGACCTTGCTGTTGTTAGTTTATATCCGAACATTAGAGTTTAACCTCCGGTGATATCGTTGAAAAATCATGAAAGTGGTGTTTATCAAGATTATCTTATTGAACAAAATCTGTGTTTTCTATAATAATAACAATCCATAGGTTTTAGATTTTGTTGGAAAAATCTGGTTGTCTTGAAACCAAAGAAGCATAAAAATGAGCCTCAAAGCCCTTTTGACATCAGAGGATCTGTTTATAGTTTTGGATATTGCATTTAAAAGATATTAATCGCATTTGTAGTCTTATTGAGAATTTTGTGTGCACCTGTTCTTCAGTATCAATCTGTCTTTGAAGGACAGTTTAAGACTGTACTTCTCTGCTTGAGGATCTTTAGGATTTGATAACTACAGCATGTGCTGATCTCGTTGAGCTAAGACCTTGATTTATGACCCTATTTAGAGTTATCTTCGCCAAAGACCCTTTTGTGGTCCCACGTTAGCCTCCAGGGTCAAAACATACCGCTGACTCTCTTTTGACACGTCATCCATTTTTCAATGATAGGACGCAGCGGAGCGTTGAGTGCCAGAGGTCTTCGCTTAATAATACAATCGCTCGGTCCACAAAGAGGAGCTCCACATTCAGTTGGTGCTGTCACACCATTACTGTTATACAGTTAATTCTAACACTATTGGCTTCAGTGTGAGTGAAAAGGAGAAGGAAGATAGGTGAGAATATCAGAAATATTTCATTATTTTCTAAAACCCCAAGAACTCTCCCTCTTCAGCATGTTGTTGCATGTCTTAAAAAGTCAAATGTCACTCATCCTGTCAATCTTTAATGTAGTAATTGTCGCTATAAAGGATAAACTGTACAGCCATACCTTTGTAAAAATTGTAATTCATTCTCCCTATTGTGCCAAAAGAGTGAAAAAAAATCAAATCAAATCATCATCAGAATTGTTTTAAACTGTGTTGAAGGCCTGTACAGTACTGATGGGGCAGAACTAAGCAATGGCCACTGTCACGGGTCGCAACAATAGGACCCAAAAGCTTTGAGACAGGCAGGATAACTAAAAGCAAGCCCTTTATTATGGCTGGTACAAAATCCACAGAATACAAAAGTCCACAGGAAAAGGAAAGCAGGTTCCAAACAAAGTAGACAGGAACACACTGGGAGGAAAAACGGACAAAAGGCGGGGTTTAAAATCTCACACGTGAGGTAATCAAGGTAAGTGGACACAGGAGGGTCATGGGACACAGCTGAAACGAATTAAAACAAGAAGCAAGAAAGTACTACAAAACTGAATACTAACCTAAGAGGAAGATTTGAAAAGACACAAAAGGATGTCGTGGAAGTTTTGAATAAACTAAAACATCAAGACTCAAATGTAACTGTAAACGCCAACCACTGCATGGAATATCCGTCCATGCATTTCCGACAGACCTCCCTCACCCTGGCCACCTTTTCCAGCTCCTTTCCAAGCCAGCTGAGTGATATAATCTCTCCAGTGAGTAGAGATTATATATGTGAATCTTAAATGACGAAGCTCCTCACTATCTCTAAGGGAGAGCCCAGACACCCAAAAAGCTGAACAAACTAAGCAGTACTATTTTGTTGTTTGTCACATGTATCTTTTTTTTAATAGAAGTGACCCCAAGTGCTTTAGAGACAGGTCACATTTACCTGCCAGATCCAGAAAAACCCAGCTGAATGGTTCAAAGGGGTGTTTTTGTTTTGTTGTGTTCGTTAATTATTGTGGAAAGTAAAAATGACAGTGATTTAGTTGTCATGAAAATTAGTTCAGAATTGGCAAATTAATAATGAGTCATCTCATAAATCATGACACACTGCTCTCCAATACATAAGGTTAAAAAGAATCGGTATTGGTATGGGCAATACTGGCCCTGTATTTACTTGGTATCGCCAAAACTTGTGGTATCACATGCTGAGATCAGGGCTCCGCTGTAAGATTCCTCTCACTGTTGTGACAGATGAGAATCTAAAAATCGTTTTACTGACTTTTAGAGATTTGGAACCTTTTTATTTTTCGTTTTGTTTTTCACGTTCACATTATTTGTCTTTCCCCCATCATCTCTGCAGAGTAGCTTGAGTCAACTGAGTTCTTTTAGATTCAGAGCCCTGTGTTGTAATGAAGGGTTAAACCAGCCGTGGAGCCTATGTTAGAGCCCCATTATTATCTGTCATTACCCCACAGAAATCTGTCTCTTCTACTTGCTTTTGTCCACTCTCATGTCTGTGTGACCTGCTCCAAGCACCGCGGCATCAGAGATAGCGGTGCTGGTTTTCAAGGAGGCTTGATAAATTAGGCCATCCTGTAGCTCGAGACTTGAGCTTCCAGGGATTTACTATCCAGTGCTCATGCAGGCGAGAAACAGTGAAGTTTAAGAGGAGGATGTGCTAATCTTCTGTACATTTGAACAGATTGTCACAGGAAAATGATTCATGTGGAGGGAGGAGGCAGAAAACTCTGTGGCTGAAAAATCCCTGAAGCGGAAGTGAAAGTGACCACAATGCAGTGTTTTCCCCTCAGCCTCTTATCGTGTCATGTTTCACCCGAACGAAAAGGGGACCTTGAACCATCTTCCGCTTTCTCTAATTGGATAGTCATTTCCTTTTGGATTTCAGGGTGAGAGGGAGGGGCGCGCTGACGTGGTTGAATGAAAACTGAGAGCCGAAGAGAAACCTCTACTACCGAGAACGAGCGAAAAACAGAGGCCCAGCTGATGTGAGCGACCGAACGCGTACAGCAGCAAAGACCTCACACTGTTATTGTGTTGAGCCCTGGTTGAATTTGCTGAAACGCAAGGTCTGGGACACACAATAGAGGTGGGACTGGAGCAAACAATGCAGGCTTTTCCTCAGAAAACAAATCAAAACGTCAAACAGACAGTTCTCGGAAACTGCAGCACCACTTAGCTGCGCACAGCGCTCGGTTTCCCCTTAATGAAACACCGTATTTTCTTGCAGCTCTGCTTAAAAAGCGGCCATTCAAAACACATTGTCACCTTTGTTTTCAGAGCTCCTGCAGGATGTCAGAGGTCGCTGCTGTGTTTGAGGGCCACCTCATCATTCGGGTGAAGCGTTTACAAGGTCATAAACAGAGTTTGTTCAAATTCAGACATCTGGTCGAGGCGCATTCTTCTTATTTTTGTCCTGTAAACTGGGATTTTTGGACGACCTCCTCTTCCCTTCCCTTTACAAACATGAACTCTGCCTCAGGTTGGATTAAGGCCCAGACAGCAATAATGCTAAACATGGGGCTTAGAAATCTCCCATCTCCCTGAGAATGTGTTTGTGAGAATGCACTTTGTCCACTTTTATCCACTGTTCTTAACCTGTGGATCTTTAAAATATATCCATCTTCTTTCATAAAATGTTCTTTACATTTTATCTGAAGTCCGAGGTTTTAAGTGGATTGACCTTGTACAGCTGATGCATCAGCCATCGCTCTTCCGCTGTCCCGTCCTTGCTGACTGTAGAGAACATGACCGTTCCTCTTCCCGTCAGAGGAATGACACTCTTCGAAACCCGATTGCCATAGTCAGTCTCCTGACTCATAGTGGCAGACGCCAAGTCCCCTGAAGCCTCCTGTCTTCTTCATCTGTTGCGTCCTATCAAGGTCATCTTTGTGCCTCTACGTGCTTCAGTATGTGTACTCCGTGTCCTTCTTCTTCTTTTTTTTTTAAAGAAACAAAAGAGGAGTTGATAATCGTTTATAGGGCTGGGCCATATCATACCGTTCACGGTAATACTGGTATAATGTTGGGCAATGATAAAAAAATCAAATATTGCGATAGAATGTGGGTAAAACACGCATGAGCAGTGCCTTTGTTTTCATACGCACATGGCGGAAAAAGCATGGCGATGACGGAGAATGAGAAGGGTGAAAGTGGATTGTTGAATGAAACGGATGAACCAGAATTGGTTTGTAAAAATGCTGCAACTTCAGTGGTGTGGAACTGGTTTAGCTTTGGTCCGTCAGATACACAACAAAGCACTATTTATGGTAGAGCATGCTAGTGGGCCGTCGTTATTACCGTGTTGTTTGGAAAATACGGCACACTTAAAATCAATCCTTTGATTTTTCTGAAAATTGACAGTGTCCCTTATAATCCCGTGTGCCTTATGTATGAATTCTGGTTGTGTTTACTGACTTCGAAACGATTTTGTGTGGTACACGGCGCTCGAAAATCTGTCAAATGTTTCAGTACGACTTTGCTAAGCTACGAAGCCGCACCGCTTGATGGATTGTCGGAGCATTACTGCTATCGTAGGCAGGAGCCTCGCAGAGTGATACGTACTGTGCTTCAACATAATATTACCGTATTGTGTGCGTATAACCTCTTTTTAAGTTTTGTGGATATTATACATGGTTACGCTGAGGATATGTCGGCCAGTTTCCACTGGAAATGCCTTTTGGTTAAACTGTCAGCAAGGAATTTACATTTGCACTGTTACATTTTTATATAACTTTAATGCACTTAAAAAAACAGCTGCTTGTTTAAGTGAAAATACATTGATGGGTTGTTTTTTTTTTTGCACTAATAAAGTTGTGTAGTTGTAAAGTATTTTGTCTAGTGTCAATTATATCGTCAGTTACATCGTTATCGCAAATTTTCAAATGTATATCGTGATAAATATTTTTGGTCATATTGCCCTGCTCTAATCCTTAATCAGTCCAGTTCTGAGTGGTGTCTGAGTACTTGTAGGGAAATTGCTTGGTGGGGCTGTTTTGTTGCAATGCTTCCAGATGGGCAGATAGGTTGACTCACTGCAGCTTTATGCAACTCTATGAAATTGTAATTGTTCATATCAACATTTTTAACTATCATCACTTTTAGTTTGAATAGTAAAAAATAGAAATGCTCTGTTCTGGAGTATTCCAGTTTTGTAAGTGCCAAGCTGTGAAACTTGTATTTAATGTATCTAAGTGTTTCTACGTTTTTAATCATTTTCAATCATCAATCATTTAATCTTTCTTTTTAGTTTTTCCATCTATTTTCTTCTGCTTATGCAGTTTTGGGCTAACATAAAAAGATAAAAAGACAAAACCACTCAAGCTCACAGCCATGGAGAATTTAACCCAACCCTATTGACTGCATGTCTTTGGACTGGAATACCTGGAGAGAACCCACAAAGACATGGACAGAATGTAAAAACTCCACAAAGAAAGGCCCTGGCCTAGTGCTGGATTCAAACCCAGGACCTTCTTGCTGTGACCATGAGTTTTTGGTATCATAGACATAGAGCCAATTCTCCTCTGTACTTCAAGGAGCTCATTGAGGTGGTCCAGCCATTGGGAACATGGTTAGGATGTCTCCTGGGCACCACCCTGTGGAGATTATCCACATACTACAAACTGGGAGGAGACCCCAGGGGAGGCCCAGAACTCAGTGGAGAGAATATTTATCTAATCTTGCCTGGGAATGCCTCGGAATCCCCCAGGAGGAGCTGGAAACTGTTGCCATGGAGAAGGACGTATGGAATAGCCTGCTGCCACCGCAGCACGACTGTAAAGGGTGGCTGATAATGGATGGATGAATGCATGGGTTCTTAAAGGTATTTGTCTCTCACAGTAAATGTAATCTGGCAGCGAAACCGCCAATCAGGAAGCGAGGCCGTAACCGAACGCTTTGATCTATCAAAAGGAGACTTGGTGCATGGACTCGGGATTATTTCAAAGACGACTTAAAACATTGTGACATTTGTCCCACTGGTGGTGTTGTAATAATTAATAAGAAAAAGAAAGATTTTTCCCTAATTGTGCTTCCAGGCTTGCTTTTAAGACGACTACATTAACATTAACATGGTGACTGCACCCTGCCTGAACTGCTCCGGCCCTTTTCGTCACCGCTCGTAGCAACATTTCAGCGCTGGTTTATTTCCTTCTTGGATAATTAAAAGCTGAAGAATGCCAGCCTTATCCTTTTTTAAGGTTAAACCCCCGATCAAAGAGAACGCAGGCCTCAGAGAGACAGTTAGGGAAAACTAACATGTGTTCTAACAGGCGACATGTCATTTCAGATCGCAGAAGCTTGAGAGCCGCTGTCAGAGGCAACGTCCAAAATGTGGGCGCAAACATGCAATTCAACATCCCCTCTGCTGATTGTCAAATGGTTTGAAAGACATGCTACTGGTAATGTTTGTGGCACCCTTGTTTTGCTGAGCTTTGCCTTTTTTTCCCTCTCTGGCTGTGTGGTGATCGGTGTCGTGTTTCAGCCCACTTTTATTGGAGTGCTGCGGACCCCTTCATCTCACAGCTACCACATCCATGGCGACTGCATATACGCATGCATGCACTCACACTTGAGAATGCACAAAAAATACACGCATTAGCTGCTGACCTATTTTTGTCTGTCTGCCTTGAAGGTGTGGCGGGCTGTTGCCCTGAAGGCAAAGTGACAGAGCTGCACAGGAAGCAGGTGATTGTTTAGGCTGAACAATCACTTTACCTGTCGGGCTGCGCTGTGAGTTCATTCATCTATGAGCTTCATTCATCTGTTCAGCAGATCAGAACACAAAAGCTTATGAGAGCTTTTGTATCCAAAAGTGTAGTTCCTTGTTCTCTGGCAAACAAACGCACACATCCTGCTGCCTGTGGCATCTTTGGTTCTTTCTGGTCCAGCGCTATAAGAGCCATTATTAGGGCCAGGCTTGCTTTGCTTTGATCTCCCCAAAACGCCACGGCCTCACCATTTATTACTGTGCAGAAATTATGCATGAGGAACGGTCTGTCCACGAGCATTACTCAGCCCGAGTCCCCCCCCCTTTCTTTTTTTTTTTTTTTTTTTGTATGACTGGAAAGTAGCAGAAGGAGGACGGAAAAAAAGGCGGTTTTAAATTAAGAGTTAAAAGAGGCCAGCATCCTTTGAGGCCATTTAATTGACTGACATTTTACATCCCAGACCTTTTATGGACACTCCTAAACAGGCCAGCTCGAAGTGAGTAATGCAGGATGATGTTAGGCCTGCCGTACACTCTGAATATCTCTGGTCTTAATGCTTGCATTTAATTTAATGGAAACTTCTCATACTGATGTCCTAGCCTAACCCGTTTCGTTCGTTTGACATTTAGGGCTCTGCAGCACAGATAAAACAAAACAACCTGAGTTCATCTGAGCATTGACTTTTTTAAAAAGAAAAAATGCGGACAACTAATGCACAAAACAGAGGGAGAGGATGGAGGATGGTATTGATTGTCGTCCTGCGGACACAAATCCCAGTACAGAACAGCAAACAGAGGTGGAAACTGGAGGATCAATGAGGTATGATGGAGCCATTAGTGACACGGTGACCCTGTAAGGGGAGACGGCGTTCTTGTAGCATTGTTTGAAAAGTGGGAATATTGATGATTGGTAATTGCGCCGTGGGCTGCAGCTGATGGTACCTCTGTGGTCAGTCTGTTGACATCTCAGACGCCCGTTTCCTCGGTTGTGTTGAGCGAGCCCGTCTGCTGGTCCGGCTCACCTTATTAAGTTCTTCTCTTTCATTTTCCACAGCTCTGCGGCGTCCAGCAGTTACTCAGCATTAGCTCCTCTGAGTGGTGCTTGGCTGACCGCACCCTGAGAGCCAAAACTGTGGGCAGATTGTCTCGCGTTCTGATGAACAAGTCCAGGGCACAAGCAGCTTTAATGCAAATAGACTTGGAAGGGGGTGTTTTCTCTGGCCTCACTCAGGCTGTGGGAGAGAAATACACACCAATCGTACCCCCGTCTTCTCCTCAAAAGTGCTTTTATTCAGCACAGCAAGCTGATATTACAGTTTTTCTCAAATGCTAAAACACATGTCACAAACGTTACCACCAGGTCCCCCAATGTCCAAACACAACACCCTTCTCTAAAGCTACATAAACACAACCACACCTTCCCACTGCAAAACTCAAACTCCCACACCAAGAGAGCAGCTCGAAGCTGTCAAAACTATAAACACTATACACAGCATTACACACTACAGCAAAACAATTGAAAACACAATGCCCAATTTGTGAGAAGGTTCTTTGTTTCATAACTGCCAATGCATATTTTAGAAACTATACAGTAACGGATCGTCGTAGATCTCTGCAGAGGATTAGGCATTTAGATTTGTGAGTTTCATATGAGTAGTATAAATCTATAGAAAATCCTGCATGTACGTACACTACTGTAACACAACTCAATGCAAAAACAGAATCTATTGCACACAACAGTAATCTTAAAAACATGAACAGGGTGTGAAGTTTTTTTATTTACGTTATTCACACCACACACACCACAATCACTGTGCGGCATCATGTCGCTGAGCTGTTGCTCACATCTCGTCCGTAATGATGGTGCGAGGTTGTCTTGCTCTCCCTCCTGGACCTTCTCCTCTCCCATGTTGGCCTTCTCCTCTTCCTCGTTGGTCGCTCCTCTTCCTCCTCTCATTTGAACTCCTCTTCCTCATTGGCCTGCTCCTCTTCTTCCAGGGCCAGCTCTTCTCCCTCCTCTGCATCAAATTCCTCTTCCCCTGACTCTGCCTTCATCCATTGTGTTTGTTTGGAACCTTCAGCATACTGTGCACTCTGAACTTGCTTTTACATGTGGGTACAGCATTAGCAACAAGTGTCTTCAATTTTGAGTCATTGTGTGTAGTGAATGACGCCAGGTGTGTTCCCTGTGTTCAAAGATTGGTGACTGTGGCAAGCATTTTGCATCACATGGGCTTTCATTTGAGGATATGAGCAGAGTTGTTTTGCAACATGTGTTTTAGCAAGGAAAAATGTGTTTAGATTTATGAGTACAGAGGGTTGTGTTTTGTGAATTGTGTCTTCATGTGACATGTGTTTATGGTACTGGAATATGGTGGCTACATTTAGTAAATGTGTTTAGACTACTGGTCATTTGGGTTACAGGATTGGCTTTTGTGTTTTAACATTTGAGAAAAACTGTAAAGCTTGGACCTTGGACTAATTGGTTCAAATCTGTGTTATAACTTTTTTCCCACCCTGTTTATTTGACTTTTTATTTTTCTACATTTTTACAGATGTCTTACATTTGCTAATTTACTCACTTAATCACTTGAAATTTGGACTTAAATGAGCTAAAATGTTTTTGTACAGACATTTATTTTTATTTATTCATTTATTTTGGGTATTCCCTGATTTATTTTGTTTTTGTCTTTTGTATACTGTAAAATTCAATATACATGACTTTTTTGAATAGGTCTACACTCAGTTTGGAATAATGAGACTGGATTACTGGAGGAAGGAAAATGAGGGAAGATGTAAAGGAACAAGAAAGACAGGGAAGAAGATGGAAATAGGCAAAAAGAGATGAGGAGGCCAAGGAAAAATGGCAGGAAGGATGAAAGGAGGTGGAAGCAGGAAAGGAAGAAAAGAAGGATGAAAACATGGAAAAAGCATGGAGTCAAAACATAAAGCAAGGAAGAAGGGAGTAGGCAAAGGGAAGTGAAAGAGGAAGGAAAGGAAGAGAAGGGGTGAAAGGAGGGGAGGAGTAAGAGGGTAGGGTGGAAAGCGACAAGACAGAAGGAAGGGAGAAAGGAAGGAAAGTAGGAGAAAGGGGTGAAAGGAGGGGAGGAGTAAGAGGGAAAGAGGGGAGGAATAAGAGGGAAGGATGGAATGATGCGAAAAGAGGGAAGGGAGGGAGAAGATGGGAAGGGAAAAAAAGAGAAGATGTGGAGGGCAGGTGAAGAGTTAAGTTAAGGTAGGATGAAAAGAGAGAGAGATGGGAAGGAGAGAGAGGGGAGGAAGGAAGGAAGGAGTGAAAACAAAAAAAAATTGTAAAAAGGATGGAGGCAAAAAGGAGGAGAAAGGAGTAGGCAGAGGGAAAAGGTAGGAAAAGGTGAGATTAGAGGGAATGAAGGAAAGAAGGGTGTGAATGTAGCATCTATGAAATCACATGAGTTGTGTAACAGTTGTGCCCTCCGTTTTGACCGATGACTGTATCGTCATTGGTTTTGACAGGTTTTGTTTTTTTTAAGGTGCTAACCAGTAACGTCCTGTGAACACATTTATCCACCCGTGTTGATGTTTGAGGTCCCACATTAAATGACATAACGCACACAGACCCAAACCACTCCGACATCTGTCTGTCTCAGGCCAGTTCCTGTCAGTCATCTTTAGGGTAAACCTGAGGCAGTCGGCCTCCAGCACACTCCCCGATGGTGGAGGTCGACATTTTGTCTCTGCTCGCTGATCAATAGCGACTCGCTTGCTCATCACTTATGGAGTCATAGGCGTCTCCTGGGGGTTGGTTAGCTAGGAAGAAAGAGCGAAAGATGATACTGGCTCTTTGGCGAGCTTATCTAGCGGGTTGCAGAACACATTAAAATAAAAGATTTCCTCACATAGACTCACATTTATAATTTTGCTGGTTTACAGCTCACTCTGCTGCCTTTTGAAATAAAACAAAACAAAACAGTACTACTATTGCTGCTCTCACTGCTTTGTGTGCCAACATACACACCAGACATGCACAAAAACATCACATTGGGAAAATCGTGACGCTCAGATGCTAATTGATTTCAATTACCATGTTACCATGGCAACAGAGAATCACAGTTAATGTTTGATTGCAGTAAGAAGCGGGGTCTTCAATCAATAGAGCTCCCCATTGCGGCTCCATTAAAGTGTGTGTGTGTGTGTGTGTCATGTTTTACTAATGTTGTGGGGACCTGCATTTGTGCTCACACTATGGGGACATGTGTTCCTTATGGGGACAGAACACAAAAAATGAAAATAACTGAAAGTGAAGACGTGTTACAAAGTGAGGGTGTGGTTTGGGAAAAGAGCAGCAGCAAGAGTGCTGTGATGGGCTTTTCACGACGTTTCAAAGAGGGTGATGTTTCTGTGCTAGTAGGTATTGCTTACATTGTAGACAATGAATGTAAGTTAATGGAAGGTCCACTGAAGGCATGGATACATAACTGTGTGTGTTGTGTGCCAGGAGAAGGGCGGATGGCCTGAGATGATGTCATCCCCCAGTGGGAAATCTAAGAGTGGAGAGAGAATGGTGCTCTTAAACATACATCACACAGTATTGAAGGATCTGGTGCTGTGTAGTGTGTGCTGTGTAAAAATATATATCTATTTGACAAATGTGCATTTTGTGAAGTCACAAAATGCACATTTGTCAAATAGAAAAGCTAATTCTGCATTTTGAAAACATGCCACTGCTGACTGTGGCACCTTTATGTACAATATCTGCAGTATTTCCAATAACTTTAGATCTGTCTCGGACTTTGCTGTCATAGTATTTTGGCACCACTCCCTTTTGCCAGTTTGAAGGGTTTGCAGTCTTTCACCAGCATTTCACTGGGGTTCAGGTCCAGATTTCAACTCGGTCTGCACTGAAGTTTAATTGAATCCTTTTTGGGGTGTTCAGAAGTGGCCAGATCGCCCTGGATAAATAAAGGACCTATTTGTGCTTGGGATCATTCTCCTATTACATTGCACTTGAGCTTTAACCCATAGAGTGTTGACCAGATCTTCTGCACCCCCCCCCCCCAAACACACACACATACAGTCCACAAGCCTCAGAGTGCTTCGCTAACTGACTCGGCACTGTGTGCATCGGTTTCTGGCAGATGTTTGTGTCTGTGTGGGCTCAGTTCCTGTGAGCTCTGCTGGCCCACTGGAATTCAGGAATTCACACACACACACACACACACACACACAAATAGGGCTATTATTATTAAGCTTTTTTGCTTTTTTTATTTCAACCTTTAACTTTCTACGGAAAGTTGCCTGAACACATTTTTTGTTCTGCAGTAACTCTCTGCGTCACATTTGTGCTTAAAGTAAACACTAAACGGGAGGAACACGACACTCAGTGTGAGATGCCTTGTTAAAAAGTACGACACAGATCTGTGTCTAAAGGTGAAAGTTTTTCTATTTGTTCAGTTCTGCAACAGTTTAAAGTTGGGCAAAAAACCCTGGCGCCTTTCACAGAACGTTTGACGAGTCTTGCACAAATTTCAGCACATTGTAGACTTGATTAAGAAGTCAATTTCAACTGGATTTGGAACAATCTTTACTCAAATTTATCCGATCCTAACATGCATGTCTCCACACAGAAAGGCCCCGGACTGGATTATTACTAGGAGCCCACAGCGCTAACCACCAGTACAAAAGTGATTTCTTTTAAGTATAAGATTTTCATGCATGTGGTGTTTATCAGTTATTTTTTTCCACCTGCATATATACTGACACTCTTTAGCACCTCTGCAGATGCAGATTTGATGAGTTTCTGTCCAAATAAGCAGATGTTGATACACACAGAGTGAAAAAGATGATTATCTTCCTCTATCTTCCTCAGATGTTGCAGGAATTCAAAATAGCAGCTTTGCGGTAGCAGATATAAAATCCTGACCTTTAAAATGTCAGGATTTCAGGAACTGAGAACAAGAACTGTTTGAATCTCTGGCTTCAAACAGCAGGGTTTGAAAATGATTCGTGAGCCCTAGATTATTATTTTTTGAAAACTTGTGTAGGTTGAACTTTCGATATATTCTTTTATATTTTGTTGAGGACAATAATAAGGTGTGGTCCTCATCTGAGGTGATGCTTTGGGAGTGTGTGTGTGTGTGTGTGTGTGTGTGTGTGGGCTAAGCTTGCTATGATACTGTAGATCAAGAGTGAGCCTGCTGAGAGTAACACTGTGCCTGCAATCCTTAAATGATCTTCAGTGACGAGTGATCCTGGCTTGGAGAGTCTGTGTGTCTGTAAGGAGGCAGAAAAGACTTGATGTGCAGTCACAGTTCAAAGTATAATTAAACCCTGTAGTTCCCATTCTTCCACTTGAGTTTTATTAGCACAGCACTCAGTTTTGGGACGGGTAAGAGTGCACCTTTTGTGTTGAAAGATTGTACGTTAAGTGTGTTTATGTGCGTTAACAGTGCAGGGGGACTACTGAGGTCTGATGTTTATTGCTGGTGTATTGGTGAGAACCGACTGTGGGAGAGGAGTGGGTGTTACTGTTTAGACCTGCAAGACTAGTTGAGCTTCTCATCTCCATTTAATATCTTGGATGTGTGCCTGCCGTTCCTGGCAGGTTTCTCAAACTTTTCTGTGATCCTGAAGACTATCCGACTCCTGTAGTGCCTTCCTTGCAGCAGCACAGTAATTTATTTGCTACACTGCTGATGTAAAACAGTTCTTATTCCAGTTCCCACACATTTGGAATTTAGTTGCAGTGTTGGGAGGAGGCTGGGTGCACACAGGCGCATGGGAGTGCAGATGTGAACGAGCAAATGTAGCTGCAGGTTCATAAACTTATATAAAAATTGGTTTATATTTGGCTGTATACAAGATGGAAGCTGTATCTGCAGGTGTGAAAATATGAAGCTAGTGCAGATGTGTTTTAAAACTGCAATCTCTCTAGTGTCCAGCAGGGGGACGATCCTTTGGCTGCAAAAAGACATTAGATGTATGTAAATCTATGAGACAAGAACTCTACTTATTACTTGAATTATGAACTTGGCAAACATTTTACTCATGATGTCGTGGTCTCAGTCATTCATTTCAACTCTTCCTTTTTCTTTTATTTTTGCCTGTCCCCTTTGGCTCTTTTGCCATCAGAATTATTGTCTAAAGGCAAAGAAAGATGCCCAACGGATTTACTTTACCAAATTGACCATCCCAGCCTTGCCGTAATGGTCCATTTGATTCACCTTTTATTGTTTATTTTATTTTCACTTGCTGAATACGGGACATACTTGACTGGGGGAAAGAAGGGGAGAAAGAAAGAGGGAAAGAGAAACAGCTGAGAAGAGGGACGGGGGAGAAGGGCAAAAAACAAAAACCAACAGAACGGGCAGAAAAAAAGAAAAGAAAAAAAATGCATATATCAATCACCTCGATCACCTGCTGAGAAAGAAAAAAGAAAACAAGCAGAAGAAAACAAGAGTAATAGAATAAACAACATCACAATGATATATGGGAATATGACAGTAAATACTAAATATTAAACATTATTGTGCAGCACATAAGATCAACAGAACACAGTGTGCTTTGAGGTAGGAGCCAAAAAGGGTGTAGTTTGTGGGTGTGATCACCCGTGTGTACACCTGTGAGCATGGACGTGCTTGTTTTTTTTTTAAAAGGTTCCTTCATGTAATGATCTGCTAGAGGGTGTGGGGGGGCCACAGCCCCGTCCTCCAGGGCATGAAGCAGGTATGGAGGAGATCAAAACTCCAGACATCCAGAGGCCCCCAGAACACAAGAGACCAAGGAAGACCAACAGAGGGGCAGCCGCGCCACTGTCCCAGAAAGAGCTAAGGAGAGTCCCAGATGAGGGCTCTCTCAGCAGCCGCAGAGCAGAAGCCAGGGGGAGTTGCAGTGACGCGCCCGTGAGCTCCGCCGGCAGCCAGCCGTGCCTGAGTGACCGAGCCCCAGGCCGAGAGGCCGGGGGCACCCCACCTCCGAAGTGGCCCGAGCGAGCCCCAGGCTCCAGGTCCTGATAAGCGGCCGCCAAGGAGTGAGCCGGTGTGTATTTAGTTGCAGGGTTGGGAGGAGGCTGGGTGCGCACAGGCGCATGGGAGTGCAGATGTGAACGAGCAAATGTAGCTGCAGGTTCATAAACTTATATAAAAATTGGTTTATATTTGGCTGTATACAAGATGGAAGCTGTATCTGCAGGTGTGAAAATATGAAGCTAGTGCAGATGTGTTTTAAAACTGCAATCTCTCTAGTGTCCAGCAGGGGGACGATCCTTTGGCTGCAAAAAGACATTAGATGTATGTAAATCTATGAGACAAGAACTCTACTTATTACTTGAATTATGAACTTGGCAAACATTTTACTCATGATGTCGTGGTCTCAGTCATTCATTTCAACTCTTCCTAAACACAATGTGATGTTTATTTTGTTAAGTAGCGTCCCATTTAGACAAGCTAACTGATTATAACACATGTAGCACAGTCATGAACTTTTCCAGACATCACCCGACAGAGGTGTGTGTAAGAACGCAAAGGAACATTGAACATTAGCTGGTCTTTGGCCTGATGTTTGACTGTGCTGATATGTGAATAGTAGAGCTGGGAAACACCACAATATTTCTCTCAGGTTTGGCTAATATTGCGATTTTGAACATTTTGTTTTCTTTTGTTACTCTGGCTGTTACGGTAACATCTATTGCACCCTTTTTTTTTTTCAACTGCAAATTATGTCCTCAAAGTTAAACTTTAACAGTATCTACTTTATCCAAAAGGAACATATTTTTGCTGAGCCCTGAGAGGAGTTTTTTGTCTCTAAACGTAGTGGATAATTCATAAATGTGCTGGCTCCAAGTGTGCTATTGTTGTGTGCTACACAGAAATTACTTGATGTGTAAAAAATGTAACAGTGTGAGTCAAGGGTGCATCTGCATTGTAAGAAGATCTTGGTGTGCAGCGTTCTCTTTTCAGTGAGATCCGTCTCTAATTTGTCACATCTGTTTCCAAAATTCAAGATGGCTACTTTTCTACAGTACACAGTCTGTTTTAGCAACCAGCCAACACATGTCATATTACAGTAAAGTAGCAATCTAAAGTGTCCACTTAGCATCTAATAAGTGTTATTCTACCCTCTATCAGGTCAAATAACATCATATAAACTGTGGTGCACCATAATTGCTCTCAAACAAGGATGCACAGCATGTGTTATGATGGGTAACAATTTGAAAAAGAGATGAAGCTTCCAGCAGTTTTGTCTGAAATGTTGTTTTTATTTTGCCATCAGACAGACAAACAAATATGTCGACTTATATTTTGCATTTATCAAATGGATTGCACGGGGTATAATTTAGCACACAACATTTGACTTAAGAAGATTTCTAATAATCTGCCTGAAGTCAATAAAGCCTGAGGCAAACGTTAATGTTGACCATATTTCAACTCAAAAACAAATAAATGGGTTTAATATGATTCTAATGCAACAGCTAATGGATATTTGCAGCCGCACTGCACACTTGTCAACATCATTGAAGAGATGGCGCTATGGTTTTATGGGAAGTCATGGTGGATAATAACTCGGCAAACAATGTTTGAGAGTACCCGAAGTCTTTTTTTTTTTTTAAGGGACGCAAACAACAAACCTAGAGTGTTATTCAAGCGCATGAAGTCAAGTTATTTATTTATTTAACAAATGCAATTCCATTAATATTTACAGCTAAATATCTTTAGAATTATATTTGCTTGTACACAACAACCCGGCACCATTAGCTTTCTCTTTCCTTTAGAGCTGAAACAAGTAGTCAGTTAGTTCATCTCTATAAACAGAAGCCTGCACAATCAATAAGATAAGGATTCATTTTTGCTTTGTGAAAGTGCAAATACTGAACAGTCACAAGAAGACCTGAAGAGGAATTGCAGCTATAGTCTGAGCTTTGAGACTATAGCTCAAATATATCTTTCAGCACTGTATGGAAACGGGGCGTGGAAATCATAGGGATTAAATGCAAGTAGAAAACTGGTTTAGATGTCCGGTGGCTTCACAGGAAGCCGGAAAATCCTGGCTGTTACCTCAGAGGCTGATTCTTCAGATAAGCCGATGGATTCCTATCCGATCAGTTAGTTAATCTGTAGGTATTTTATCAACAGTTATTTTAATAGCTGATTTTTAAATTGATTCAAAAACTAATTTTGAATTTTGGATTGGTAGGCAGATTAATCAGTTTAGGAGCTTACAGGAAATCCTCCTTTTTTTCACTGCTTTCTGTCAGTCTCCTTCTCTTTAATTATCTATTTAGGAGCCCTGTTTTAAAACATCTGCAGTTTTACTCCACATGCGTATCCGTGACCCTGGGCTGAACCTATCCGGCAAGTCAGATGACTTCCACGCTCTCATTAAAACATCTTCTAATCTTTCAGTCTCTCTACTTTTAAACTACAAGCTCATTTCTCCACCATGTCAGCTTACGTCCTTATCTCAACACGCTGTCAGCACTTCAGATTCAACCATGTCAAAACAAGACGTAACAGATGTTCAGCCCCGTCCTGTGCTTCGCCTTCCTTCCACCACTTTTGCTTTCTATCATCTCATCTCCTCCCTTCTCTTCCATACCCGACTTGTATCAATTTCCAGCTTCATCCATCATCCTCCTTAATTCTGTCAGCAATAGTTAGAGTAGATGTTGAACATACAGTTAAGGTCATGTCCAGCTATATTATTAAAGGCTTTTGTTTTCTAAAAGTCATCCAGTTCCTCCCCGAATGATCTCACCGCGTGCAGCTGTTCGAGGAAATGTCAGAAACGATTTTTCCATCTCCCCCCAAAAAATGTTGGCAGCGAGGTCGCAGCTCTACCATGTGTGATTTGTGACCATGACTAGTTACTTTGACCTTTGCACCATCCACCAGTCTCTACCTCCTTCTGGCCAGGAGCGTCCAGTGTAACCTGCATGAACTCTCTGCAAGGCTAAATGCTGAAATGCAGGCGAACAGGTTCATTTTCTGCTCTGGAGACTTGCAGTCCGCTGACTCGGGCAAAGGTTTAAAGGGAAGCCAGTGGTATTAGCTTTCGAGGCAGCAAAGCAACACATATATATATTTGTGGGGCGGGGACGTCATTACCCGAAGTAGGGATTTGGATTGCCCTTTAAACTCCTAATCCACAATATCCTTTTATTTTGGTGACATCTGCAGTGTTTTTCAAACGGTATTTCCCAGCGACCACACGTCGGGAGCTGAGTTGTAGTTTTGCTCTGTTTAGGCGGCAACGTTTTCTTCTGCTGATTCCAGACAAACTGATTTTCCTTCAGGAAGCCACCTGCCAGACATCAAAGGAGATCTGCACACTTTGTTGCTCTGGGTTCACTGAAGATTTGATTTGATTTCAGTGTATTTAATTCCCTCTTCACTCTCTGCTATAGCGTTGTTTGATGTGCAAGAATGTATCGTGCAGTTTGCCAATATGGAGAAATGTGGAAAGATTCTTCAGTCTCCCCCAGGCTCCTGCGTCTCCTTGTCATCCATTCTCATTGGGAAATATGCATGCTTTTTGCCCTCAGTGGCTCATTTTTGGCCTGTGACAGGAAGACATGCCGACAGCAGTCATAAGTTGCTGCTTTCCAGTTTAATGACTCTCTGAGTTGGACTGGCAGCTGAGCTCAGCAAGCTGCAGAGAGCTGATGAAGACGAAGCAACTGGAGAACTGAATGAAGGCCACAGCAGCTGGGCTCAGCAGCAGCTTTACAGCGATGTGCAAGACTGTGCTTCATCTCATTGTGAATCAAACCTCTTCGTTATGCTGATAGAGTAGGCACACACTAGTCTGCTCAGTAGTTATCCAGTAAATTAAGATGTCAGACTTCTTTTTTTTAATGCTGTGAGCGGTGGAGATTAGAGAGAAAAGTGTGAAAGACACATCTGAAGGTTCCTTGGAGTATATGGCTGCCTGCTTCACCAGGCGAGCTAAACTGGCACATCTGCATATGTTTTTAAATGGCACTTTATATGAAATTAAATCAGTCTGGACTTGGCATCAGTAAGGATGTGCAGCAGTGACGATTCTATAGTCTTTTGGGCCTCAGGCAAAAATTCACCATTGAGCCCTTATAAGATGCTTCTAAAAATTAAATGCTAATAACATTCAATTAAAAAGCTCTCGTGTTATAGAAGTAGAATTCCTCAAAATCCATTCCCTATTCAGTGTTCACTACTTCCTTTTCCACGTGTCATTACGTCACATTTATGTGTGGCTGCATGTGTCCCGCAGTGTCTGTCCAGAGGGGGGAACTAAGGTGGGATGAACAAGATGTAGCTTCTATTGTGTCTCCACATAAATGGAGGCATGCATCCACTTACTCAAAGGAAAAATAAATGTTACCATTTATGAGGTTATCCTTTTGCAGAAACCTTAATAACCAACTAGTTTGTGATGAATAAATAACACATCAGACTAAAACAATCAGCTGCCCCTCCAAGTGAGAGTCTCAATCCACGGCTGTAAACTCAAACTCCAGCTCTTGTTTTATTACAGCGCAGTGACACGTGTGCCAGTTCTCCACCTGCTCCAGGTTCATTTAGCTGACAGTGTATGTCCAACCACAGAGGAGGGAATCACTGGAGAGACATTGGAATTAAATTGACCTGAACGGTGAACTTGCTGGTAAGGAAACGTGTCATGTGAAGAGCCGGGGCTACCTTCTGAACTGAGACGGAGCCTTTAAAGTGACAGCAAAGGGGTTGGTGTCGCTCTCTTGGAGGACATAAAAATGCCAAAATGAGGTTCTAAATCTGGGTGGCCCATCCAAGTAAACTGTGTGTGTGTGGGCAGGAGGGGCTATAGTGAGGAACAGTGTAATTGCATCAACATCCATAAATCAAGCCTTGGATTGCATTTTTGCCATTATTACTCACATCGTTGTGACCACAGTGTCAGGGAACTTTAGTGTTTGTTTGTATATTTGTGTAAAAACACCAGAAATTCCCAAAAGGAAACCAGCACAGCGTACACGCACCGTGATGAATACTGACTCTATTTGCATTTCTGCATAATAGACTTGAAACTTTGACCTTCTACCTATTTGAGCAGCTCATTAGTGTCCCAGCGAGTGATTGCGTCAGTTATCTTAAGTCCCAGGCTCTCTGTCATCTCTGCCTGTCTCTCAGCTCTGCCTCCTCTGCCTTTGCCCTGTCTTTCATCCCTCACAGCTCACTTCTTTGTGTCTTACAGACACTCGGCTGTCTGTTTCCTCCCTGTTTGTCTGTGGGCTGCTGCAGACTCCTGTAGGTGTTCAAGATTACTCCAGACAAGCAAGAGGGAGAGGAAGGCCTGTCTGGAGCGCTCAAAGGGCGAGTGGCTGGCTCATCCTCTCCTCTCCTGTCTTTATCTTTCTGTGTTTGTCGGCCACATACTGTACACATAGCTCAAAGGACAACTAAAGGAAGCTGTGTTGCTAACAGCCGCCCTGACAGACGTTTGACTTTGGCTGTCTGGTGCGTATTTGTTGTATCGTAGAAAAAATAGAGAAGGCATGAGAGAGATGTAGCAGATTAGAAAATTCAACCAAAAAAGAGAAAGTAAAGAATGAAGGAAACATTGAGGTGAACTGGCTCCAGAAAAGAAAAGAATAGTTAGTTAAATTAACCTTGAAGTATTTCAGTGGCTCCATCAAACGGATGCAGTCTGAACACTGTCGAGATTTCTGGCACAACTTCACCTACTTCTCAAGCGATAAAGTCCAAACTAACAACACATGTAGTGTACAGAACAACTTCAGAGTTTGACAGTAAAGCTGTTCCATATATTATAAGTAATGCTGGAGCTTTGATTGCCCAAGGAAAAAGCAGTTACACATTTAAGTAGAGAGGTAAATATAAACCGTTACCATCAGTTAAAAATCAGGTAAAAAATGCTGTATATAAAGAGTTATATTAATCTAGTGCAGCACAGAAGTGCTATAGTCTGTTTCTGATCGTGTCCCAGACACAATATACAGTATTGTTGTTTGTGCAATTGAATTTAAAAGCGGTTTGTCTCCCAAAATCATTAATCGATGGAAGAGCACTTTAAATTTTCAAGTGTGACATTTGAAGTTTGTGTGTGTGAAAGATTGAGAGGGAGAATGGAGTCCTGTGTCCACTATCAACAGGGAAGTGGTGAATTGCACCATTGTGCTCTCATTACAGCCACTTTTGTGTGGAAGGTGGCAGCTGTTAATCTTGGCACACAGCTACAGTACTTGGATTATCACACACACGCACACACACCTACACACACACACACACACACACACACACACACACACACACACACACACACACACACACACACAGAGTGTATGTGGCTCTGATAAGCTGTGGCCAGTAGCCTTTAAATTCATGCAGCAGCTACTGTTCCTCATTGTTTTGAATAACTATCAGCCCACTATCAGTTCTCGACTCTCCCTTAGCATCGGGCTCTTGCTCTTCTTTTGTGGCGGCTCTCATAGTGGTTCCCTTTACGATACGAAACAGAAAGCCCATTGAGTCGGACTACTGTGTCGCCCTGACTCTGATGACCCTGTTGTGACTCAATGTACTTGGAAGTGTTTGACGCTGTGAGGGCATGAACTGATGTCTGAAACCAAAAATGTCTTAACCGCCTCCATCTTTCTCTCTCTCCCTCCTCTAGTTGGGATGTCCTGAGTCAGTCCCTTGGTCCCTGAGAGCAGCTTGCTGATGGGACCTGCTGCGCCGCCATGAGCCTACAAGATGGCGGCTGCAGCTACACCGGCAGCGCCAATATGGCCACCATTAGTGGCAGCATGCGGCGGCGCCTGGAGGACCAGGAGTTCACCCTGCGCGTCTATCCGGGCTCCCTGGCTGAGGGCACCATCTACTGCCCCGTCACCGCCCGCAAGAACACCACTGCTGCTGAAGCCATCGAGTGCCTCATCGAACGGTTACACCTGGACCGTACCAAATGCTACGTGTTGGCCGAGGTGAAGGAGTTCGGTGGGGAAGAGTGGATCCTCAATCCCAGCGACTGCCCGGTTCAGCGGATGATGCTGTGGCCAAGAACCGCCCTGGAAAACCGTAGTGGCTTGTGCAGTGGCGAGGATTACCGCTTCCTCCTGCGGGAGAAAAACCTGGATGGATCTATTCATTACGGGGGCAGCCTGCAAATGTGGCTGCGGGTGACTGAGGAACGAAGGCGCATGGTCGAACGGGGTTTCCTCCCCCAGCCTGCAGGGAGCGACCCACCTTGTGACCTGTGTGCTCTCCCGGAGCTAACGGAGCGCGCCCTTTTGGAGAGCCTCCGTGCACGCTTCCGCCAGGAGAAGATCTACACTTATGTTGGGAGTATTCTTATCGTGATTAACCCCTTCCAGTTCCTGCCAATCTATAATCCCAAATATGTCAAAATGTACGACAACCACACGCTGGGGAAGCTGGAGCCCCACATTTATGCTGTGGCAGATGTGGCGTATCATGCCATGTTGCAGCGGCGGAAGAACCAGTGCATAGTGATTTCTGGTGAAAGTGGATCTGGGAAGACCCAAAGCACCAACTTCCTCATCCATCACCTGACAGCTCTCAGCCAGAAGGGCTTTGCCAGTGGGGTGGAGCAGATCATCCTGGGAGCGGGGCCTGTGTTAGAGGTAAGGAACTAAATTAGAAACTAAACTGCGGTTAGCATTTTGCCTTGTGACCAATGGAGGACACATGGGTGTATTTTTAAAATGAACAGTGGCGTTTTTGTGATACCTGACTGTCTGATTTCATTTAAAAGGCACAAAACTTAGTCTAGCAGTCATCTTCCACTGCACAAACTTTACTAAAAAAAAGGTAAACAGCATAAAAGATGGATGTAGCTAGCATGATGTCATACATAACTTAGCTAAGTCCTGTTTTGAAGCTGTGAGTTAACCAGTGAAACCACACTAGCTGAGGACTTGTCAATCAAAAGTCATTAGCCAATGAGCATACTATGGATAATCCTCATTTCTCAAATTGGAACATGCAAAATTTGCAAAATTTTGAATATAGTATTTTGGGTCATACTGATTCTATTCAGTATGTCTCTAAAATAAGTGACTGATTCCACTCATCAGGTGGACTTTCAGCTGCCTCTGCAGCGAGTCCCTGCTTTTCCGACTTTACTGTTGGAATGCACTAACTGAGTGAAGTCACTCTAAGTTCCGATATTGGACTTCTGAAATAACTGGAATGCCCCATAAGTCTAAGATGAGTATCTGACGACATGTAAAGTCTGATTTGAAGAGGATTGCTACTCTTTTTGATGACATTTGGTACCACAGCCCTTTGCAGCTTGGCAAATGTTGTGCTCGCTAATAACGTCTGTCTCATTACATGGTTGACTCTGATTGGTTGGTTTGTAGAGTTGTCTGAATCGTGTCGCAGGGTGTGTTTTGTGACCAAGGCTGCAAATCACCCACTGATCCATAGATCTAGACATTCTCTCTGTCTAGATCCCATTTGGGTTTAAGCTTTACTGCATTTACTACGTTTTTTGTCACTATTGTCAACTTCGTGTAAAGCTGTGCAGTTCATTTGGGCATCGAGACTAGAAAGGTTTGATAGTTAGAGCAAGACTCAGACCCAAAATGCTTCAGAAAATATCATAAATGTTCAAGCTGACTTGTTTTCAAGATGAATATGGTTCATATGTTGTTCATTAAGACGCCCTGTGTGTAGAAAGGAAGTGACCAAAATAAAAAGGCCAACGAAATCTGTAGAGAAGTCAGTGGGAATTTTTTTTCCCCCTCTGGTGATGGAATGTCAGCTCATGAGACCAGGCATGAAATGGATTATAGAAATGTCCCTCTGAAGCTGGAATCCCTTAACAGGCAGGAAACCTATATTTAGCAACAGCTTTACCACATATGACTCCTTATACTTAATATTTATTGTGTGACCTAGATATGTTGTTTTTCTGCAGTGTCCAATCTCTGCATTGACAGGAGAACGGGGGGAAAAATAATGGAATGCTGCCTAATCTGCTGTGGATTATAAATCAATAATGGATTATGGATTATGGAATTTCATTGGGAATTCCATGTTTGGTCTGTTCAAGGGCAGCATGTTCTCTTCAGCCTAAACATGACTCTGTGTGGGATATGTGCCCACCCGTAGTTTGTTGTTTGCTGGCAGCCATTTTGTTCCTCAGCTCACAGCTTCCTGTCAGGATGTATGGGGATGTCATGTCAATATGCAGCTGTGCATGTTGACACCACATGCATCCCACGTGCAAGTCTGTACAGTAAAATAAATCTGCTGTACACTCAGTCAGAAATACGGTTTGTCAGCTGGAAATCATGAATCACCTTTAAAGACCCCCACGCTGCCTCTGGGGAAAGAAACCTGTTACTGCAGCTGGTTTGGGGAAAATAAAGGTTTCTGGTATGTGTGAAACGCTCATTCTTGTTCCAAATTTCAGAAAAAAATCTTTGGAGAAACACAGTTTTCATGTACCTTACATGGCTGAGAGGTTTTTGTGCACCAACAGAATGAAGGTTATGTTACACGTGTCAGAAATGCTTTTTTCTTTTTTAGCCACATAGCTGTGGTTCAACACACAACTGCTTTGATCTGCAGGCTGACTGAATACCTGTCAGAGCTCAGTTGCCGGGGGCGACATCACCACAAAAACTGACATGCTCTTTTTGTTTAATAATAACACAGATAGAGGAACATTACAGTACTCTCTGAGGAAGTAGATACTATTTGGCTGCATATGTGCTTTATTATGGAGGCTGTGACTGTGTCCCATGTAATTACTTCCCTATCAATCACCTGTCTGACTGTGGTGTGTCAAAAAAGGTGCGCACTAGGAATGTTTAAAGATTAAAGATTTTACACTAATACGCTTTTTTGGCTTAAATACTTCTAAATACTGTCGGTGCTTCTGTCTGAACAGCAAGCATGAGTTTTACTGTTGCTACATTATGTTGCTCATAACTCATCTGAGTAAAAAATTAGGTTGAAACAGGTATGAATAGATGCTAAATGTTCATTTTAAATTGTCCTCAGTCCAATCATTGCAACATTTTAAAGATCACATGATATAAAGTAAAATGCTAGCTACCAGAGCTGTCAGCATTTTAGTGTGAACCTACACCTTTACAGTAAAATACTGTAACAACTTTTAACATTCATCCAAGTCAGAGGGCCTGAAACCTATCCTAGTTGTGATAGGCTGAGGCGCCGGTTACACCCTGGACACGTCGCCAGTCTTAAACATATTTAAATAAAGGACGTTGGTAAAACGGTAAAAATATGGTAAAACCCCGGCATCTTTGATCACCAGTAATCAGTCATTTATTTCTGGTATCTTTTTCTTGTCGATGGATTTCAAACGGTGGAAAACAAAAACTCATCAACAGAGGGGCCAGCATCTAAAAACTGTTAAATACCAGCAGCTGTAGTTTGTTGTGTTACCAACAAGATGGCATAAAGATCGTTTTTCTGTCACTTTCAGAACACACAAATTCATGTGGCTATCTAATTTCTTTAATCTGACAGACTCTTGTAAACTGGCGAAATGTCAGATTAAACCAGCCGGATTATGATTAGTGAGCATTTTAGAGATGCTAGTAGGTGGATTTTGTCAGCTAATTTGATGAGCTGCCACTCGTCATCCTCAATATGAGCTCACAGCATTTACATTGGTAGAAGGCCAAAAGACACATAACAGTAACAGGAAAAATAAGAAGAAAAATGTTGAATTTCTCGAGGGGTCACTATAGCTAAACAATGAAAGAGAAGCATGCAGTGTCATTACATGTAAAAAAAGAAACTATGCACTTCATGTAGTGTAAAAGATGAATCGGTAGCAGTTATGTGTCACATGGCATTAAACCAGCGTGCAAAGAATAGCTTTTAATGTGTTTAAAATGAGAAAGCAGGAAAACATCGAGTGTTTTCTCCTTTCAATGGGAAGATCGGCGCCTCCCCAATATAAGGAGAAGCAGATTTCTGGGGTAAAAAGTTTACCAGCAGGCAGGGCACAAGAGTGCTTTGGTTCCATTCTTTGGTTTCCACAAGTTGTAATGGCAATTACAGAACCATTTGCTTCGGTCAGATGCTGCTGCTGCACTGAGGCTTTGTGGTGGTTTGAATGTGCCCCTGAGGCAGAGTCAGGCTGAAAATATGAGGTCAGAGAAGCTTATTAGATTGATTTCAAATGCATGCCGGTCCAGATGAACTATTAAAATTCTAGCCACTCTGTTTGGTTCTCAGTAGTTTTATCTCCCTTTTGTTGAACGTCTTCCCTCTTCATGCCTGTAAATTGGATACTGTCTAATACAGTGCATAACTTTTCTAATAAATTACTGCCAGAGCTCAGTCAAAGCTGCCTGTTGTATAGACTGAAAAAATGCTTTGGGACCAATCTGTGACTTTAGCCCAAATAAATCAAATTAATGTGTATTTACCACCCAGCTTCCACATCTACGCATCACATGTTCTGACAGATACATTTACTGACCAGTTAAGTGTTATCCCCACATGCTGGCTGCTGAAGTGCTGACCTCACAATCAGAGCTTGACTAATGGGGGATTTTTAAAGGCTGATGTAATGATGATAACAGGAAGGACAAAAAAGTGATAACCATTAAGGCAATTTTGTGATATCATTATGGAGGAAACAGAGCTGCATTCAAACAGTTTTCAGCTTTTACAGAATTTTTTTATTTTTTGTCTAATGTGTTCGTAATATCAGCTCACAATTTACAGATAGAGCTGGGCGATAGAACGATAACGATATGTATCGCGATATAACTTTTACTCGATAGAGAAATTAAGCTATCGCGATAGACCTCGCCGCTCTTGTCCTCTTAAAAAAAAAAAAAGGTCAGCCAATCCAAATTAGGTAGCGCAGAGCCGAACCAATCACAGCCGCAGCGTCACGTCGCGTGACTTGTTACGTACAGCACAAGTGCTAAGCCGCACGTGTGTTTGTTTGGGAAGCAGCCAGCGCGTAATGGAGGAAATGAGTGTGCCGACTAGAAAAATCAACCGAGCGTGACCGAAGAGAAAACAGATGATGGTTCCAATGCCGGAGAGATTGTCGAACGGAAGAGCCAAAGAAGTTCCGTAGTGTGAAGGTGTTTCGGCTATTTCAAGTCTGACAAAAAACAGAGTAGCGTGCACTGTAAATTGTGCCGAAAGCAAGTCTGGAAATACAATAAACTGGTGCATGCGTCACCAGTTTATTGTGACTGGTGAAATGAATTTCTACAATACTGTTACTGTTAATTCTACTCTCTGCAGTGTTTAAATGCTTACATATACACACAGTTACTGTCCCTCCACACAGACGACTCGGTTCTGCTTCTATGCCCCAGCTTTGTTTACTTTTTCCCACCGAGGCTTCTAGACTTCTGATTGGCCAACATTTCTGCACGGTTAGGAATCTAGCGCCACCTGCTGCTTTGGCATGTTCATAGCAGCGTTTTCCTTCATTTCTGCCTTTATGTGTGGACGGGATTATTTTTTAAAACGAAAACGGAAAATCTCCGTTTTCAAAAATACCCGTGTACGTGTGGACGTAGCCTCAGTCTCTGACTGGAAGCGCTAATTCGTCATTCGGCTTTTGTCAGACTAAAGTAACTGTTAAAACTGTTTGAAAAGCTCAGCTATACAACAAGGAGAGATTGAGAATTTCCTTTTAGTTCTCAGTTTATTTGATATTGACAAAAGTTAGTCAGTTTTGTCTGTTCTTCTGTAAAACAAACTAAGATTTATTTTTAGAATTAATATTTTGTTTCTAAGTGGAATTGACAATTTAGTCTGTTTTGTTTGTTCTATTTTGAAACTTAAACGCTTTAGCGGCTGCCTTTTGTGTAGTTTGCAATATTTGCCTTTATTTATCTGAAAAAGTCTCATGTTCCTTAAGTACATCTACCCTGTTGAACTTATTATGGGAAATAAATATTTAAATAAAAACAAGCTGCTGATTATTTCACATTTTACTTGTGAGCAACGGCACATTTAAATCTTACAAATATAGTTATTTGGCTTATATCGTGATAGATATCGTTATCGCCTGAAATGAAAAAAACATATCGTGATATGAAAAAATCTCATATCGCCCAGCTCTATTTACAGATAAAACAAACTGATGTGTAAATCTGTTACTGTTTGTTAAATGTTTTCTTCCTGGATTAAAAGCAAAGCCCATGCAGATGTTTCTTAAAATTTATTCTTTCCAGCATTTGCCAGCAGGGGGCGACTGCTCTGGTTTCAAAAAGAAGTCAGATTGCGAAAAAAAATCTGTGTGAAAGCTGATTTCAGCTCCTTTGATCTGTGACTTCAGTAAACACTGTACTAATAAACTTATGGTTTCAGTTAATGGTTTAAAGTTTTATTTAATACAACATCTTACTCATGTTGCGGTCCCCTTTAGAGTGAAAAATTAAAATAAGGGGGCGCTAGTGAGCCGACATTGGAGTAAGACGTGTTGGACTGGGCTCCCACTTGGCTAGTTTATATTTTAACAATTCCAAGCACCTTTGAAAAGCTTATTTAAACCAACTGTCACTCCCCATTACACCTGTGACCGAAGAAGGAAAAAAATCAAAACAAAACAAAAAAGCATAAACAGTTAGGGAGTGAGATTTAATTACCAGTAATATAAATAATATCTTAACTAAGATTAACGAGTCAAAATCTGGCCTGCGTGTTATTATATAGTTCATCCATTTCTTCCAACGTGATACACACAGGTCCCTCTTTTATTTCACATCCACTGTCATTTTCTCCATCCTGTAAATATCCACTGTGACCTCCATCCACATGTTCATAGTTGGGCTCTCACATGAAAGCCATTTTTTTATGAGGGCTTTTTTGCCTGCCACCAATAAAATATTAAACAAATATTTATCGTTCTTTGTCCATCATTCTGGGATGAGTCCAAAAAATAAAGTTTTTCTTTCTAAAGGCAAATATCTTCCAAATATCCCTTGTATTGCTACATGTGTTCCCTTCCAATAAGCTTTAATAGCATCACAGTCCCAGAAAATATGATAACGATTTGCATCCGTGTTTCCACAATTTCTCCAGCAAACGGGAGGGTTACTGTCATAGTGAGATTTTTGGTAAGGTGCAATAAAATATCTTATCAGGCTTTTCCAATAACAATATGGATAATATGTCCATATTATCCATATTGTTGTCCACTCTTCCTCCGTTATATCTATTGCTCCCTCCATTTCCCATTTAGTTTTAATATATAGGGTCGAGTGTGATTTCATGTTTATTAACCCTTTATACAGGCCTGAGATGATGCCTCTATCTTTAGTTGCGCTGTATGCCCTTTTAAATAAGTGTAACAGCAGTTTGCTTAATTCAGACTTAGATTTTACCTTTTTGCTGACAAAATGCCGCATCTGTAGGTATCTTTAAAAATCCTGTGTTTCTAATGAATATTTTTCTTTAACCTTTTCAAAACGAAGAAGTCTACATTCCTCCATTAGCATGCGCAAAGTCACCAATCCTTTATGCTCTTTTATTATTATTTCCCAAACTAAAAGTCAGCTTGATCCATTTAAATAGTGTTTATTAAATCTTGCGGGCTACTGTCTGCTATAATAGCTTGTAAGGGAATGGAGGTCAGACCCTCCTCAATGCCTTTCCACTGAGCATCATATGAAGGATTACACCAGCATATCATAGGCCTTAATTGTGCTGCCCAATAATAATCCTTGAGAGAAGGAAGGCCCCATCCCCCTTTTCCTTTATCCAGTTGTAAGGTTTTAAATCTAATTCGGAGTCTTTTACCTTGCTATGTATCTTGACAACATTTTATCCCATTCATTAAATTGTTTCTGGCTTATTTCCATTGGCAATGTTTGAAATAAATATAATAATTTGGCAGTATATTCATTTTAATCGAATCTATTCTCAAATATAAACTTAGAAACTGCGAGATCCTTAGGTGTTATAACTCCCAAATATTTTTACTCTGTTTGCCATGCTAAATGATACTTATTTTTAATTTCTTCTGATGGATTATAATTGTATTTAAGCAGTTGTATTTTACTCATCATAACTCGATAATCGACCAAAGTATTCAAATGATTGCATTAATTTAGGTAGAGAGTTTGCTGGTTGACACCAAAATATTAAAATTAGTGCTGTCAGCGTTAATCTTGGTAAAATGATGTTAACGCCATAACCGCATTAACCGCTTGTATGTTTGATTTGTTGTTTGTAACGGTACTTTTATTAAATCTCTTTCAATAAAAGACCTTGATTAAAAAAAATCCAAATGAAGTAGGGTATGTCACACGGTGGGACTACCTTGGGTTGGTAATCTTTACTATCCAAAGAGCTGTTTTTGAGGAAATGTACAACTTTTTTCTTTTTTGGAGTTGAAGTACACAGTTAGAGGAACTTAAGCCTAGACATTTAAGTGTATACATCCATGCTTACCACCAACACTAAGGTTCAGCAAAATTAAGAGGTAGAGCAGACAGAAGCTGTGATACTTTTTCAGCTTTGTTTTTTTTCTCCCAAATTTGGTGTCTAGGTTAAATTTTTCATTTCAGTTTCCAAATTGTTGAATGTAGAATCAGTGGAAACATGCAAAAGAGCCATATGAAGCTAGAAGATCCTACCTCAACTGATTTTTGGACAGCACAAAAAACGTGACTTTGCTGACCAGAGGCTCACATCACTGTGGCTTCATCTGACTTTTATAAGCAGTCTATAAAAGTGTAATGGTATTTGAATATAAACAACACTATTACCTTGACTTTGTGTGTCAAGACTGAATGCAATGCTTTTTGTTGTATTCCTGTAACACTGTTTAATAAGTCATGCTGACTGTTGGACTATGATGTGATTCTCCCAGACGTTGGGGATTTTCAAATGTATTAAGATGAAAATAACAAAAAATGCATCGAATCAGTTTTTTGGTATTCTTCTGATAAATTCCTTGAAGGCCTTTGATGACATTCGATTCTTTTGTTTGTTTTACATCTAAATTGCCCTGGCAAGGCTAACAAAACACAGTTCTTTGGTACCGTATTTTCCGGACTACAAAGCGCACCCAAATATTAGCCGCACAAGCTAAAATCAGGGGAAAATCCTGTTTTGTACATACATTAGCCACACCTGACTAAAAGCCACAGGTGTTTCAATGTTGACTTATCATATGTAAGAGAATATGCACAAAGGGAATTGTCAGGAAAAAGATGGCTTCTTGGAGACATCCCTTTTTATTAATATTTTGAAAAACAAGTTATGGGTACATATTTGCATAACTTTTTAGGGTATATGTACAAGTAGCGGTAATTACAAGTACGAAACATGTACTGTGCTTCATAAATGAGTAACAAATGTAGTACATAACAGTAACCTACAGCACACCAGAAAAATAGATTCGGCCTACCTTTTAGGCTCAGGTGCAGTGACACGGCTTTAATAAGAAGAAAAGTCAGTCATTCACCACCATCTTTCTCTTCTTCCTGCGCACTAAAACCACCAAAGTCCTCTCCTCCAGTGTCGGATACCAACAGGCTCAGGATGGCTTCGTCATCCACTCTCCGCTTCTTTCCTTCGTTGTCACTTTCAAAACCAAACAAATCCTCGTTGTCAGTGTCAGAGTCGAACACCCTCTGAAGGGCCGTGGCGGTGTCCTCCTCTTCATCATGCAGCAGTCCAGCCCTTCGAAATCCGTTGGTGATCATGGATTTTTTAACACTTTTCCACGCTGTCAGAATCCACCGGTGGAGTTGGGCATAACTTGCTTTTCGCAAGTTTATCGCCGCTCGTCATCCACGCCTCCCACTGAACGCGTAGCGCTACTTTGAAGTTTGTTTTTCGCGCTACTTCGACCGGCACTACGTTGCCTGGCGGACGGACATGTGACCAACATGCCATTCTTGAACCCCAATACTGTGTGTCTGATCACATGCCCTTCCGCCAGGCAACGTAGTGCCGTACAACAGCGGAACAAACAAAACAAATCGTCTTACGATATGACAAAAATCACGGACAATCCATAGAAAAGCCGCACCTGACTAAAAGCCGCATTGTTCAAAGCTTGTGCAAAAAGTAGCGGCTTATAGCCCGACAATTACGGTATTTCTATCTGCCAGTTTGTATACTGTATTGTTGTCACCCACGCTAACTAGATGCATCTACTAAAAATCTCAGGCAAGCATGAATCTTTTTCCTCAGATCAAAGTCAGAGGTCAAGTGTTTTTTGAAGATCTGGTGAACGTGATACTTTAGTAAAGCCTGACACAATAGATGTATCTACTAAAAGTCTCAGATGAGTTTGAATTTTGGTAACATTGGCCCACAAATATGACCCACCAGGCAGGTGCTCTAGAAATTCTGCTTCTATGGTATTTGCGCTAACTAAGGATTCTGCTGCCAGGAGGCTGAGGGCTAGCACAGGTGGCTGCCAGTATCTTCTAAATTGCTTTCATAGTGTGGTGGTTTACACATTTGTCTAACAAGGAGAAGATCCCTGGTTTAATTCATGGAGGTGACACAAATCTGTCAGCAAGGGTTTAAAAATCCGCCAAATCAAACATGCAGAGCTACCTGCTGTGGCGACTGGAAGTTGGTTAGTTTACATCATAATGATTCATTAGATTTTTCTTATAGATTGCCTGAGACGGAGCAATAACGAAAGCAGATGTCCAGATTTTTACATTAATGTCAGGAAGAGGTCTGGAAGAAGAAAGAAAACACTGCAGGATGAGATATCTCTCGCTGGCAGAAGATGCTGCGGTTGGGCCTTGATTTGACAACATTTGTATAAAAGCCCGTAGCCTTAGATAAATCATTCTTTTTTGGATTGGTGTAAGAGGCTTACTGCCAACTGGATGAATGGAGGGAGGGGGGGCAACCTGCAGATGAGTGAAAAATTACTTTTTAAACCTTGTTCCTTATAAATATTTTAAATCAATTATATTAAATCTCAGGCCTTCCCATGTACGTTTGATTGACAAAATTAAAAGGAGATTTAAATGGAAACACCAGGTGGGCCGTGAAGGATCCAGGCTGGGATTATTTCCTTCAGTTTTCAAGCTGTAACAGTGAAAGCTTCTTCCTGTGCTCAGGGAAATGAGACAAAGTGGGCTTTTAGTCAGCGTGAAGGTAAAACAATAAAATAGCCACACTTGGTGCAGCTTGAGCTTGTGGCTTGCTCTTGGTACATGGAGGCTACTGTGAAATTCCTAGGTTAACAACAGTGGAGACAAAAGCTATACGCGTGTTAGTCATTTGTTGAGTCAGTGTGGAGGACTGTACTTTTGCACACCTCGGCAGATGTGTTCATGCACACAAGACATTCCTGCAAAACAAGGGCACAGGAAAAATAGTAAGAGAAAAGCACCAAAATACTTGGCTCCAAACATACGAAAAGATTACAGCGGCCTGCTGGGGTAGCTTTGGAGTTTATTTGAACCTCCTAATGGGCTGTCGTGTAACTGGCCTTTTGCGTAGTCAAATATCACAGTATTTGCAGTCCTTACAGGCAGATAACGCCCAAATCTGTCCTCATTTCTTTTGGTTTGAAGTTCATATTCACTGCCGATGACACTGTCTGTCCAAAGACTTTCTATTGTTTCGAGTACTCTGTTTATACTATTCTGTTTACTCGTATTAAATCCGTGGATTAGTATGCCGTCTGCACTTCGTCTGAAAGTTGTCTGCGCCCCTGCACTGACATGCTCGGCTACTTCTGGCTGCGTGAACGCTTTTTTTCCTCATTAAGCTAAGTAACTGCTGTTGTCGGGACTCAGTGCGACGCTGTGATGATTCCTGTTAGAACCTAAGTGAAGATTTGTATTTTTTGGCTGGAGATCTTTGGAAGTTTGGGCTGATCTAATAGCCAACCCTGTTGCACATATTTGTGCATTTTTCTGCATCACAGTGACCTGATTGTTCACCTTTGCTCAAGGTAAAGCACGCTGCAGTGAGTGAAGAGGCTGTGCCTGACTTTACCCCCTTCTCAAGGACACTGTGTGTGTGTGTGTGTGTGTGTGTGCGTGTGTGTGTGGTTTTAAAGGCTTAAAGACTCACACAGCTTTATTTCTAGTGACTGATGACCACTCAGCTCTTCATCGGCTGCTGCATCAGCCGCTGCAGGGGTTCAGTCTTGTGACCTTTTTCTTTTTTTTTTTGGCTACAGTGCAGCCTCTGTAGCCTCTGTGTGATGCGTCTCAGAAATACAGCAGTGCAGACACATGACTAACAATGACTGTCTTCCTTGCATCACGCCAGCGGTCAAATCCAAGTATTCATGATATGCTGTCATCGCCCGCTGGAAACTTTTCTCGTTGCGTAAAAGCCTTTAATAATGCGCCGCAGATGTCCAATAACTGCCGTCGTGTGTAATTTGAGCGGCGTTCAGAGGCAGGCGACGGCAGAGATATGAGCGTACAGCGGGAGAGCGCTGACGGGAAGACAGCTGGCAGGCTGATGGGAAGGACTTGGCTTCCAGTGTCCGTCTGTGTCTAGCAGTCCAGTTGTAGTTGTGCAGTCAGGTAATATCAGATGAGATGTTCTTTTTTTTGGTCCCCTGCAGCCTATTAAGTTTCGGAGAGCTGATACACAGGAGGTGAAATTTGACTATTATTTGACTGTTTGATTGTGAGATCAGATCAAACCCAGAGGCTTGCTGAAAATAAAGAGGCCACTGACATTATGTTGGATTATCAGTCATTTAGAGGCAGGAAGGGAAACTGAGTGATGATGAAAAAAATCCTTCACTTTCACGTAAGCTGGACAGACTTTTGTGCAGAGCCATACATTTAAGCAAAAAGTAAATAAATAACTAAAAAGATTCAGTTTCCCAAAAGCTTTGTGTATGTGGAGCAGCCGTTCTGTGTGCCACATTTGGAAAACATGCACATTCGGTAAATAATATCGAGTCGTCATCTGACTGAAGGACGGGATTTCTGAAAGGCTGCCGGCTGTGTCCTCCACAACTAAGCGGTAGAGAAAGTGAGTCATTAAAATCTTAGTGTTTGAGTTACTGTCATGTGAAGAGCGGAGGCAATCCATGAAAGTGAAGCAGTCTCTCGCATGACGAGCAGACGTCTGCATCTTAAATCCGTCCTGAAGGCCAGGTGAGGCTTTGAGACTGACCCCAGCTGTGTGCTGCTCTGTCTGGGGAGGCAGGCAGACAGAGCTCCCCCGCCTCGGCCGCGGGGACCACATTACAGCTTGCCTTTGTTCTGGTGGTGTGGCCGGCAGACCTGCCTGCCTGCCTGCTGCAGGAGTAGCAGAACAAACTCCCCCTTCACCAGATGGTTCCCATCCAGATGCCCCCCCCCCGCTCTTAACCAGGCCCTCAGGGAAAGGCTCTGTCTCCTGTGGCTGATGGATGGCTCCAGGTAGTACCTCAGCACTCTGATACAAAACAAAACGTGGGTTCAAAGGAGCGTGCGTCATTAAGTATGAGTGTGAAATGGCTTGAGGACCTGTCCGGTGCTCCTATCCAGCACCACCAAAACTGGGATTGGAGACAGCTACCTGGGTTAAAACGGCACGTACTCCCCGGGCATATGGACACATTTACAGTACGGCAATGGTGCCACAGCTGCTGGGGGTGAACCCACTGAACCTCACAAACCAGGTGAGAACTGCAAGGCCTGTTATAAGGCTGGCAGCTTGATAGAGGATGCATGGATTATAGCACCATCGCTCAAGATGCGTGCGTATTGCAGGAGGTGCTGTTTTTATTCTGCTTGAATGAGGGCACCGCTGCTCTGTGTGTGTGTACTATTCTGCATGGCGTGTGCAGCGCTAACCTCTGTGCACCGGAGAGGTGCCTGTCAGAACATGTTCTATTCTCCCAGGAGCTGGGGAATAGGAGATGTTCACTCATGACTGACTGTGTCCTTGGTCTTTAAATCACAATGAGACATCGGAAAGCTCTGTACTGCCAGAGCTGCTCTAGTGCAGAGGACAGGCTGGTTTTACTGCACAGTGCTCTCCTCTGTGCTGCTGTCCCACCCTCACTCACTGGTCACATTACCTCTCCTTCATCTTTAGCGCATGCTAGAGTTTTAACTAAATGAGCTATTTCCTCTTGATTAAATGGTGAAGAAGTACAAAGCAAAGCTCCGTCCACTCTCACATGTCTGGAGTCTTCTCTGTGTGACATCTGGAGTGTTTCTTTTGCCAGTGGCTACTTCTGTGAAATTCTCTCATTACATGTGCTTTAACAACAACGGCTACCTTTTACATCTCAGGATCGCACTCTGGCTAGCCTTAGCAGGTGTGCGTTGGCTAATCGTGTAGCCCACCTTGGCTCCCAAGCGTTCCTGTTAGCGCTTCCATCCGCTTATAATCGGTATCCTCTGGGCAGCGAGCACTCTTCGATGTGCTCCCAAACATCTGCTCACTGGATTATCCTCATCTCCCTCTCATGCACTCTTTCTCTGGAGCATTCCTGCTTTCCTTTCTCAGGAAGCTCAGTACAGCATTTATCTCCTCAGACAGCTGTACACAGTGTACTCAAATGCTCTGTAGACATATAGTTGACCTGGACAAGGTTCAGCGTAATATCATCAGCCAAGTTTTTTTTCCTTTTCTCGCTGCTCCTTTCTGCATCCTGAGAATTTTTTTTCTTTGTCATCTTTTATTAGCTTAAAGGATCCTGTTTTTATTCTGCTCATTTTTATCTTTGAACTCTGCTAGAATAGCTTTGCATGATTCGCAGTTCAAAATAAGCCTTATTTACTTCATACTCGGCCTTAACAACAAGTTGTTTTAGCTCGTTTTCCTCTCCCTTAAAGCTAACTTGCTTCTGATTATCTGCCCCTCATTAACAGGTGATTTTAAACAGGTGAGCGGAGCTTCTGCAGTGACCATATAAGGATTCTTGTGCACATGCATGCGTCAAAGAATAATAAGTACCTATCATTTCATGCAGTGGAATCTGTATTTTTGTCTTTTGGACAGTAACACTGAATGGATGTGCCCATTTAAAAACAATAGCTGACACAAATATTTCACACAATGCTGTATGGCCAGGCGGTGATTTCCTCTTCTTCCTCCCTGCCAGCAGTGTCTTTTTTCTCTTGATGACTCTCCGCGACTCCGCCCAATAGATTTAGCGAGAGGCTCACGACAGGAAATTGATAGTTAAAACGGGCCTGATTCAATCTGATTCTGCTTATGTGGTGTCACAGCAATCAGGCCCAGATGAGATTACTGACATTAGTGCAGCTTTAGTTGGACACAAGGCCATCTGGGCTTTATGGAGGCTATTGAGCAAACTAGATCTGCATTTGTAATCTTGTCTGTTTGAAACCGTTAACTAGACTTTCATCAATCAGACGGAAACTGAGCCCCCGAAAAAAAAGTTGTTTGTTTTAATTTGTCATACAGATATCTGTTTATCTCTTCAGTTTTTTCATCCGCGGATTCTCAGTGTCATTTCAATTGTTAAAATTAACATCTTCCCCATTCACCCTCTAACGTGCACGAGTCGGCTTGGTTTTCATTACCTTTTGTCCCAGCATCATGCGGTTGTGAAGCAGCCTTTGAAAAGTTATTTTAAGCCTGTAAAGACAACAAACTCTGCCTTTGTTTGCGAGTTTCTGGAGGAGGCTTGCCTCAGAATAATTGGTAGCCTTGGTGCATAACAGCAGCATATGGTGTTACACAGAGAACCAAACATAAGAAAGGAGAGATGTCAGAGAATAATGTGTGGGGTGGGTTCAGTTGGTGTGCATGGTATGTTTCTGCACAACAGTTGTTATTTTTATCTAAAGGTGGATATTCAACTAATAGCTGCAATAAACATTGAGGTAAAGTGCTTGTTTAAATGCAGAAGAGTGTACACATGATAGAGACTATACATGCCTCATCAGAGTTGAGACAGTGCTATTTTTTTCTTTAGGGTTCACACAAAAAACATGTCATTTTGTAATCTGAATCAGATTTTGGGTATTATCGGGTTTCTAGTGCAAAAAAAAAAAGTGCACGTGCATGTGAAAGAAAACGGCTATGGCTACATCCATTTTAAGTGGAGTTTTCAACTGTAACGCCACCGCAGAAGATCAGCGCAGCCACACTGACCCCAACCTCGCAATCCAAGATGTCGCCTATCAAACCTACCTAATCCTACCTATCATACCTAATCAGGTCAGGCCAGATGATCACAAAGGAACAAAAACAGGAAGTTCAACTGCAACAGGACACATTAGAAAAGCTAACTATTAAAAAAAAAGAAGAAGGAAGTAACCAAAGGGCAATTAACATGCACTGAAACATAACTAAAAGCCAATGGGAACCACAGGAAACATGACATGTACAAGTAGCTGGGATACCCTCAAGGAAATTAGCATCTAATTTTTTTTTTGTTGCTATTCTCTTTTGGATGAAATTTTTTTAAAAAAAGTCTGGCTTTACACTAAACTCCTGGAAAGCTTTTCTTCATAAAGATATTTTTTTAATTATTATTTTTATATATATACCCAAAAAGATACCGTAACTTAGGTATTGCCTAACTACATGCTGCAGATACTGGCTTCTTGTGGCTGCTCCATTTGTTTTTTGGGGGGTTTTGTGGTGAGACCCCATGCAACTAAAATCTGGCTCATTTTTGCTCACGTCACTGCTGCAGTAATCACAACTTTAAATCTCCCCACAAACCCTCCTGCTTGCTTTTTCTTCTTTATAATTCTGTCATTCCTTATTGAGAAACATATCTGTGTCACAGACTGACTCGGTGAGTCTGAAAGCACTTTTTAGCAGGTGTTTGATTTCCTTTTTTCTTATAGCACGTATCACTGAATTTAAATAACTAAAGGAATGTGCGTGTTTATTTAAGGACTACTTCACTATTATTATTGAATTCTTTACCTTTCAAAGGACCTTAAACAAATAGATACTACATACAAAGAAGCAGAAACATCCTGTTGCACCCAGTTGTCCTAATGCTTTACATCAGCAACTTCAGTTTCTACTACCCAAAGTATCCCACAGAGTTTCTGCTAGCTAAAACTAACTGATAAACACATGTTCTCTAGCCTCACAGAGAATAACAGTTTGCCTCCATGATGTTTTAGCTACTTGATTTCTGTGTTTTTTAGGATTTTTGCTTTTACATTTTAGAAATGTGTTTCTATATCTTTCCCTGAGCTTCTTGTATATTTGTTTAGTCCTTTTTCTAAAACCAGGCTGAGAGTCCATTTACATGTCAGCAGCTCTGTAGTTTTGCTCTGTGCTAAATGCTAACATGACAGTGCTAAAGTGTTATTTTTATGTATTATTTTCAGCATATTTAACCACTTTTTAGAGTGCTAGCTTGCTAACATTTGATAAGTACTGCTGAATCTAATCATCATCATCTGCTGGTTCAGTCGTCATGAAACTTAATGAAATTAGCTAGGATACCAAGTTTTGTAACGTCCATACGGGGTTCACTACAAATAAAAAAAAATATTTCTGTGTATTTGTTTGAAGAAACTGCATCATTAAATGCATCATTTGTACCGTAATGTTTGTACATTTATATGCACATTACATATAACAGTCACCTGATGGTTCCATCGTGGTAGAGTTTGCAAAACCTGCCCTTAGGATGTCTTTCTGCTAGCGTTTGTAATGTTGCATGTCAAAAAAGCCCGTTTTGAATGCAGATATACACAAATAATAAAAGCTTCATCTGAACAGTGTCAGAACTCATTTATAGAAAAAAGGTTCAGTCATTTAGGAGGTGTTTAAAGTAGAGCTGCTGTTCTTCCACATTGAAAGGAGGCAGATGATGTGATCCAGGCAGCAATCAGGATTCCTCTTGGCCTGGACTTTGGATATTATTGTTGTTTGTCTGTTGTTTTGGGCAATCCAGTTTCTGTATGACTGCAGTGAGAGCTTGGTTTGCATTGCCGGCAGTAAGTCAGCCCCATTCCTGTGGAAGTTGGACTCCACCAGGGCTGCTTTTTTCCCCACTAATTCTGTTTATTAGACTGAATTTCAGGCACAGCAAATTGCATAAACATAACCCTAACCCTTGTCTCAGCTTTTTGCGAATGATGTGGTCCTGCTGACTTCATCAGGCCGTGACGTCCAGCTCGCACTGGTGTGACCCGGTTAAGATGAGGATTAGCACCTCCAAGTCTGAGGCCATGGCTCTCAGCCAGAAAATGGTGGCGTGTTCGTATCTAGTCTGGGTGCAGGGAGGAGCTGCTGGAGTTTTAAGTATTGTGTTGAAAAGAGTTGACCGTGAAAGCGACACTGGCATCAGTCTGCTTTCATTTTAACTCTCAGTTTGATGGATTTTAGTTCAGCTGCTGTGCAAGCTGGGTAATAGTGGTGTTATCAGATCGGCATGAAGTCATCACTAATGGTCTGTGGAGAACACACACTGCCTTGTTTTTGTCTGTGTTTGTAAGTGTGGGTGATTGTGAAAGTTTCAGACAGTAGCAGTCCTAATCACTGTCTTTGTACGCTGTCACAAAACAGGGATTTACACAACAAGCACATGAACATGACGCTCACCTGTCAGGTTTCAACAGGTTTTGATGTTGAAATCCACTGAAACAAACCAGACACCCCAATACTTCAAGTGAAGTACAGTCATGCTTGGTCTAGCCATTCAAAGCCCAGTAGGCCGCTGTGGATAAATGAATGAATGAAGGGATGAATGGTACAGCTGTACCATTGAGAGTCCTTCTGCTGAGTGTGTGTGGACTGGGTGGGTGCGTGAAAAGACCGGGAGTGGCCGGTGGAGGTTTGAACTTGTTTTCAGACTGAGGCTGACAGGTGATGCTTTGGTTTGGTTTGTCGGTGCATGGTGCACATGCCTGCTTGCGTTTGTATTGTATTGTTTCAGTGCAGTATTTACTGCTTGGTATGAATGAGGCAGCACTGATGACATTTGGCAAACTACAGTATATTTGTGTCTACAAGCCTTCCCTTTACACTTGTGCTGCACAACATAACATAGAGTTTAATCTAATGATTTTCTTTAACTTTATAAAATCCAAAGAAGACGCAGCATTGTGAAAACAATCATAACATTCAGTTTCAGTTATAATAATGATATAAATCAAAGCTTATGATATTAAATCTAAACCTAATACGCCCTATTTCAAGCTTTTTCCAGTTGTAATTCTTTGATGTATTTGCTCAGTGGTGCCTGTCTGTTCTGCTCTGATCTATATCCTTTTCACGGCTGGTGCAATGACCTGATTTTCCCCACGGGCATCATTAAAGTTTCATTTATTTTTAATATTTAATTTAATCTAATAGACCATAGTTGACTGATGCTGCTGCCATAACCTGTGATGAAATAGCAAGGTGCCCAGTGCTAAATACACCTAAAAACTGCCGTTTTATTCAAGGAATCAGAGCTGCTTTATTTTCTGACAATTTGCTCAGTCTGCAGTGTTCAGTTTGGTTTCTGCTAATTATATTTTATTCATAAATCTGTGTCAACTTTATTTTAAGATTCTCTTTATTCAAATAAAATAGAATAGAATAGGATAGCCTCTATTGTCTTTGTACATATACAATGAGCTTGAGATTCACCAGTAAATTATTTAGGGTTTCACTTGTTTGTTTTTTTTAACCACATCCTAAACAACCACATTTTATTTAGAAAGTATGAGATGTTCCCCTTCAAATGTCTCATACATGGATTTATTAACCAGTTATCTGTGATCTTCGTCCTTCAGATCTTATTATTATTGTTGTTCAGATGCAGCTTTTACATTTGGGTTGCTGTTTTTTTGTTTTGTTTTGTTTTTTTACAGCAATAATTTCCAAGCAGGGACCACAAGCAGAATTAGATTAGACATTTATTGAAAGAGAAAGGTATATGGAATAAGTGTAGATGTAGGACTGAGAGTGGGATTTAGGGTAAGCCTCAGTGAGGACTGCTGGCGAGCCAGGCAGATCCCCAGGTATTAATGAGAGGTCTGAGAACTGAGAATGGGGGAGGCAGGGTGGGGTATGAAAATGAAAACAAACATCCTGTAGTGCAGGAAGGCATATATACTGGAGGCATAGGATTTGAAGGGGAATGCATAAGGTGTGGCCCAACCCCTGAAATTCAGATAAATGATCTCCAGTTCCAACTATCACCTCTATAAACGCAGATGTTTTGGCAGTTTGCTGATCTGAAACCTTCACTCGTGTAATCTTCCCAGGAGTGGATGTCCCAGCAAATTCTCCCAGGTCAAACCATGCAATGTTGAAAAAGCTGAAAAAATTAGCTGTCATGTCTGGCTCCACAGGTCTCAGGTATATCAAATATTATCATCTTGGCATATCATTTTTCTGCTTCTGGCAAAAAAAAACAAGTAAAGCGCATACCAACAGTCAAGCACGGTGGTGGAGGGATGATGATTTGGGTTTGTTTTGCACCAACAGGGCATAAATCAGCCATGTCAGCTTCTCTGTACACACCAAAGAGTCAGATGTGAGACTATTTGTCTAATAGCTGAAGTCTGCCAAAACAGAGTCGCACGACAGGACACTGAGACAGCAGCACATCTATAACAGGATATATAAGAAAGAAAAGAATCAAGATTCTGCAATGGCCCAATCAAAGTCCCAGTCGAGGAAATGCTGTGGTGGGACCTTAAGAGAGCTGGACATTTTGGACTTTTTGTTTGATGTTGCCTGTGTAAAAGTGCGTTCAAACAACGTACACGGCATTTTTATGTTGTCCGAACTGCACGAGTTGTGCAATCAGCTCAGTGTTTGACTTTTCCTATACGATGTTTCCATGTGGCAGAATGGACGGGGCAGAGTCACGTGACAACACAAACTGTAGTGTGTTTTAAGGGGGACAGTATGTATTGTGGAAAAACGTCTGCATGCTTGTGCTCTTACTCTCAGTATGATTAGCAGGAAACAGATTGGCTGAATGAATAGAAATAACTGCAGCATCTCCCTGGTTCATGTCATGTGACTCATATTATAGCTACTGAAATATGTAATATGTCTGCCTGTGAGTAACACGTTCCAGCAGTTACGATGACAGGTTAAAAATGCATGTAGCGTACAGTTATGGTGCCCTGGCTCTGGTGTATCACTGCATCCACTTGGTGTGACTTCTCCTTGATGCAACAGCCCTGCAGAGAGTGGATGAAAGCACTCTGCTGCAGCACCCTGCCTCTCTGCCTTCATCTTCTCTCTATCCCACCCACTCTGCTACAGCACCACCGAAGGCACACAGTGGAACGACGGAGATAAAAAAAGGAAAGGGGGAGGACAATAGAGAAAGAGGAGAGTCAAGGAAGGGAGGAGGAGGAGGAGGGAGATGAGAGGATCTCGCGCTTAAATAATGTAGAGCGAGAGGATCGTTTTCAAGTTAGCATGGCTCCCAAGTGCCCCAGTTTTGAGGTTTACTGAAATCGGGATGAGGCTGGTAATGAATAGAATAGAATAGAATTCAACTTTATTGTCATTGCACATGCACAGGTACAGGGCAACGAAATGCAGTTTGCATCCATCCAGAAGTGCTTTAGTGATATAGATATATTACAATATATATTAGCAATAATATAGATATGTGAGTATATTACAGAAATGGGTCTATTATGGTATGCTATAATGTACACGGTATGAAGTATGTTGTGAATATTCTATAACTATAAGTATGTACAGGCTGTAGTGAGTACAAGCTATGTACAGGATATGAACAGGATATAATAATGGCGACAGATTTGACTCTTCCTAAAGACCGTCTCCATGGTCCTCAGAGGCAAAGGCGTGCAGTGGAAGAGATTCCTCCGGGTGGCAAAGTGGGTGGCAAAACTCTTATCCCCTCAGCAGCAGTTTGTTTGTTCACCTTGTAAACAAACGACGTGAAGAAATGTGTGACTGCCTTGTTCAAGCTCGCTTTCTCTCACAAATAATGTCCCCACACTAGTCAAACACTGTTGTGGCTCTTCTGTGCCACCCACCTCATCACATTCATGTTTACTTACTATGTTCAATGAAACAAAGCTGCGACACTGCTATCACTGCACCGTCATGACACGTTTGATAGCGAGCATGGCGAGAGGGGCTGAGCATCTGTGGGTTTACCCACTGTCTTTATGTATGCTTGTGTCACTGTATAGCTCACTGTACGCATGTATTTTGGTTTTGGGTTTACATGCGGTGAGCGTTCCAGGGCTCCTGTTCACACTGGCACTAAATTTTTGCGGAATCGGTGTAAAAATAGCTCAGGTTTCTTCTGCTGCTGAGTGAAACACCGTCTGAAGCACTTGGGCTCAGAGAGAGCTTAGCTAGAGAGGGGAGGAGAAAGACGAACAAGGCAATGAAGCTTTCAGATGGGGGAGATGGAAGTAGAAGAAAAGCCTGAAAGGAAGGGAGAAAAAGAAAGACGTAGGGCTAATATTAGACTGTCATGTTAAGCTAGAAGAGGTATCAGTTTCTTAATTTCAGGAAGACAAAGAGGAAATAGTGCAGCCTCCCAGGAAGGCAAGATTGTCTTAATTTAGGTGGCTTCATCTCCCTCCAAAAATTTCCTTCCCCCCGACAGGCACAGATAAGACAGGAAATGCTGCACTCCTTTATTGAATTAGTTTGCCAAATCCACAGTTCATGTAGGGCACTAATTTAGCTTCCCGACTCTTTCTTTACCCCCGGCGCTCCGGTAACACAATACTCTATCCATGAGTGCACAAAGACCGAGTTACTATCGCTCAGTTATGAACAGTGAGGTAACTCTCAGTTACAGCCGACGTTATTTATTTGTGTTTTTGGAGAGTGTGGAAAGTGGACCTGTTCGCCAGAATACTGTACTTATAAATCTTTTTGTGTTTATGTCATAAATAAGGAGCTGTGTTTTTGAAGAGTGAGTTCATGTCCAGAAAGGTTTCACTTGAATATTTCAAGCTGCGCAGCTTCAAGTCTGATGTTTGGAAAGAAAATGTTTTTCCAGAGCGGCCGTGTAAGAACAGATGCACAGATCTGTCTTTTTGTCTGCTGACACCTTTTCCACTGTCTCAGCTGATACTGATTACTACTTGAGCACCGCTGCGTTCTTTATTAGGAATTACAAACTGTATGAAAGCTACAGAAATACCAGAAAAGTTTACTCTTTACTTTCAAGCGCTGAAAGTGATTTAAAACGTATTTGCGCAAATCATCGTCCTAAGGAGGAGATAACAAAGCTGTTTATTCTTAGTTGGCTGTTTACCATGAAGCTCACAGCGTAGCAGAAATGTACAATCCTGCAAGCATGTTCATGCTTATGTTACCTGGTGAAAATCAAGGTTTAGCTGCTGGGTCGATGTCAGCAAACGCTCTGCGTGAATATCACTCTGGATCTGTAGGTGTATGAAAGAGGTTAGCACGTTGCTTCAGGTGCTTGTAGAGCTGTTAGGAAGTGTTCACAGCGGTGGATTGTTGTTGTTTCCAGATTAAGAATTGTCGTCTCTTTATAGTCAAGTTCCTGATTTTTCCCTGCAATAAATCTCAGTATAATGATCATAGCATATGTTTGTATGTTCCCTCATCTTTACAAGTATAGTAGTTTACAATATGTATTTTGTGTATAAATATATTTAAACTATTTTTAGTGGGGCAGCACGGTGGTTAGCACTGTTGCCACACAGCAAGAATTCCACCATCAGTCCGGAGTTTGCATCTTCTCTCCGTGTTTGCGTGGGTTCTCCTCCAGTACTCCGGCTTCCTCCCACAGTCGAAGGACATGCAGTTAGTGGGGATAGGTTAATTGATTAATCTAAATTGCCCATAGGTATGAATGTGGGAGTGAATGTGAGAGAGAATGGTTGTCTGTCTCTGTGTGTTAGCCCTGCGACAGACTGGCGACCTGTTCAGGGTGTACCCCGCCTCTTGCCCTATGACGGCTGGGATAGGCTCCAGCGCCCCCCGCGACCCTGAAAAGGATAAGTGGAAGCGGATGGATGGATATTTTTAGTGTAGTGGCACTTTTGGATCATTGGAAAGTTTTTTCATGCATAGCTGTAAATAAGCGTTCATCAGACAGTGATGCTAACAGTGCTTGTAACTGATAACTTTGAATATGTAACCATGAATATGTAGCTTGCAAAGAAAGAAGAATACATTTGGTTTTATTATTCATTTGTCTGATGTTTATGAACAGCCATTTTTGCCATCTTACTATATATAGTATTATAATGAACATAAAATAATTAACATGATATGTTAACCTTAACATGCTTTCTTACATGAATGAAGCGAGCAAGAACCTCTGGCTTGGCAAAAACTGCCTGCAGGGCGGGTTTTTGCTAGTTAGAAATGATGTGTATATGGTCACTCCTCGAAAGCAGATCACTCTGCCAACTTTTTTCTTCCTCCTGCTTGAATTAAAGTTATGCACCTGTTGCGCAACTGTACTCACATTTTCATCTGGCAGGTTATAAAAGAAGTCGTGTAGCTCAAGTAACAGCATAACGGTTTGATTTATAACTTTAATGTGATTACTGAATTTACCACAGTGTTTTTTAGACAAATGTCATGTGATCAGAGTAAGGCTGTGTGTCCTTTGTCCTTTCTGTCTTTATTGTCGAAGAATACAGGGCGAAAATAGTAGCGTCAGAGATTAAAAATACTTGTCCGTCCTTTTTTTAAAATATCATCATAATGTCTGATTTTGTCACATTTTTCCAAAAAGTTGCAGAGACGGAGGCTTCCACTTTCATAAGTGTGTGAATTACTATTAGACCATTAGAGGTTTAACCTTTTAAGTGTGATTTTAGCCACTGAGCCAAACGCATGCTGAAATGCTGCTTCATAACTTAATAATAGGCAATAAATTGGTTGTTTATTTTCTTCAAAAATTGTTTATAAAGTTATCTGTGCGGTCGGTAGTAACTGTTATAGTAACCCATTTTCTTAGCAATATTACTGTAAACTCTTCACAGAAGAAATATGTTGCTCTTTACACCATTCATGGGCTAGGTGGAAACTTTTGTCTCACAAATGCATAAACAGACTGCATTGCAACATCCAAATATAAATGCACTTCAGGCTACACACACTCCTCCCAGTCAAATCCCCAAATTAATCATCTGTCACTGCAGCGCGCACACACACACACACACACACACACACACACACACACACACACACACACACACACACACACACACACACACACACACACACACACAGTTGCACACTGCAGCATGCAGAGGTCCAGCTCTCGGGGGATTAACACTTCAACACGCTCAGTCGTGGGATTTTCCCACACCACCTCGCATGCTGAGTTACATTTTATGTCATTCACACCGCGCTGCGTTACAGGATCGCCGCCAGCTCCGAGCGCACTCCCACATATTCACAGGGTTTGCCTGAGAAGCTGTGGTGTGTTAGAGCGCTGGATCCAACTGAAGGGGGTTTGGGGTTGATTGGGCACCTTCACGTTTCTTGAAAGGTGTCTGTTTTTATCTGCAGAAAAACAATAGGTATGCAGTACACACAAGCAAACACTGCTCAAGTCGGTTCTTCAGAATAGGTTTAGTAATAAATATTTCAGGAGGCGTTAAATACAGACCTGCATGCCTCTCTCTCCCTGTCTCTGCACGTTCACATACAGCAGTATTTATGCATTTTTCCTACTTTGTGAGCAAGAAAAACTTAACGAAAAACTAAACTAAACTTCAAACTAAAAGTCGCGCCTTTTGAAACCTGCTGGTTTGCGCTGTGAGGTTGAGAACTTTTACTCTGAAGGTGAACAATCTACACAGTTTTTGTTATTTTAGTTCTATAATTAGACGACTACCCATCATAGCTTCCTGTTAAAAGGGAGTTTTTTCCTCCCACTGTTGCCAAGTGCTTGCTCATAGTGGGTTTCTGTTGGGATTTTCTCTCTATTATATAATTATTATTGCAGGGTTTTTACCGTACTGTATAAAGCACATTGACGCAAATGTGATTTGGCACTCTTTAAATAAAATAAATTAGAAATTGAATATATCCAATAAAACATGGTATTACTGTGATGAAAGGTTAAGGTACTAAATCATAAAAATGGCAATGCAGTTTGAGCTGTTTTTTCCCTGTCTTTATAATCACCCTTCTGCTACTTCTTCTACGTTTCCTGCTGCCTGTGTCTCTGTCCATTTTCTTTATTCCTGTCCTCCTCTTCCCCTTAGCCTCCCTCTTTTTCTGTCCCTCTCTCTGTCCTCCTCCTCGCCGACAGTGGTGGACGGCCTGTTGACAGTCCTCTGCAGTGGAAGGAGGCTTTTATTGAGTGTTCAGCCCTTCCTGGGGCCAATAGGATCCAGATGTGTTGCCGGCACACAACGACAGCAGCCATTTATGGAGAGAGAGAATGTGTGTGTATGCATGTGAGACAACCTGTGACAAAGATGTGATATTTCTTCTTCTCAGTGTGCTCTGGAGCTCTTTTTAACACGTGTTCACATGTGTTTGGCTGCGTGGGACGTGTATTTTTCTGCCCATGTGACAGCACCAGATGCGCTCAGGCACTATTTTCTGAAGGATGGACACACATGAGACACGCACCAAAACGTTTGTGAACACACAAAAAATGTACAACAATCATGAAACTGAACTTGTGGCTAATTGTTAGGCTTTGGTGCTGGTTTTGGCTGTTTTACAGCTGTACTGTTTATAAGGCTGGAGAAACGTGCAGTCAGCTGAGGCTAAACAAGCCACTTTGATGAGTGTTGAAACACTTAAACACTGTGTCCAGATGATGAATCCAAAGTTCTGATATTTCTTTTTAGTTTGACAGTTTTCTCAGCCTTGTCATGCTGCAATTACTGGTAGTCCAAGCTAACGGCAACCCCTTCACTCAGCCGTGTTGTGTTTTTAGGTTGTTTTTTTTGTAAAACCTGAACACCAAATATACATGAGTTCAAAAATAAAGACATGATGAGCCCAAACGCTGTCATCACATACACTGATTTTGCTTTGTGTTGAATGTCATTCATGTTATTTCAGTACATGCTGAGTCACTGACCATTGCAGCAGAGCCCTGTGCTGTTATAATTAAAAGGAGTCACTTAGCTAGCATTAGCTTTCTCCCTACCATCAGCCTTATTGTGATGATAGGAAAAGGTGAGGCCAGTTGTGTCAAACATGTGCCCCAAGGGCCAGATAGGAATTTCAAAGGATCCAGTTGATGGCTTTGTTAAGTGTGGAAACTGCTGTGAAGTCAGTAATTACATCATAAAAAAAGATATTATATATATGTTGCCAATTCGTCTTTGTTATGTTAGTATTACCATGCAGGAATGGAAATACACATAGATAATTGCTCCATCTCGAAAGGAAAGTGATTAAGTATACAAACCACTTCATACAGACTAAAAGTTTGATGCTCTCAGTTTTCTCTTCTTCCAGTATCAGGTTAAATTATCGAATGTTGACGGGTGAATAGTGAAAGCTTATCTATGTGTGTAAATTTAATATTTGATCTTTATTTTATTTATTATTATATTTAAAGGCTATCTATCACCAAGAAGTTCCAGTGTGCAGCTATCGCAGTAGAAGTAAACAGCAGCATCAAGAGCATAATGAACACGAATGTTAGTGTTAAAATAAACACTCATGAATTCACATGCCCATTTTCAGTCACATGACTGTCCTATCTTATTTGCTGCACCAGAGTTCCTGGTTACAACTTTATTTGTTGCGTTCTTTAGAGCTTTAACACTCATTCATGTGTGAATGATTGGAGTAGGCAGTGCTCAGCTGATCAATTTTCATCATTTCATCATCATTTTTATGTGAGTGCACACAGAGCCTGGAACAGGAAGCCTGGGTAACAAAGAAAGCTGATGGCCACCATCATGATACTTGTTATCTCTGACTGTCAAACCAGCTAATGTAAAGAAAGCCTGGATATGCTGATATACTCTAAGGTGTTACTCATGTTGTTGTGTGAAAAGAAAATTACAATATGGGTAGAAAGACCAAGTTCTTATAGGTTAAATCATTAAACACAAGTGTCTGTTTTAAGGTTAGGCTAAGTGTTGAGTTAGTAGTAGTATAAGCCTCCAGGAAGTGAATATGAGTCAGTGAACGGGCTTCATAAATACACAACTGTGTTTATACGTGTATGTGTGAATGAAATAATGGGCTCCTTTTAACATGATGATCTTGGCACAGGCACAGAGCTGCAGATGACTAATGCAAGCGTGGAGTGTGCCAGATATGAGCAGAAACACTCTGCTGCATCTTTTGGATTAATGTTGTTGCGCACTTGTGGTGTTTCTTGTGTTAAATAATGTTCTGTAGTGGAATCCACACAAGTGCAACTATATATATTGAGAATAAGCCTTTTATCTTTCACAGCTGTTAGACACGTTTGTGAATCAGCAGGCCAATGTCAACTTGTTTCCCTGGTTTTAATTCTTCTTGTGGTCAAATTGGGCAATAGATTCTGGGCATTTTATCAACTGGAGGACGTTGTTATTCAGTAAGGTTTTTCATGTCAAGCACCAGCCATTAAGCCATGACGTTAACGGCTCATGCTCACCACATGAAAGAAACCATTTCAGAGTGTGTCACCTAATATCAGAGCATTATTAGCCCTTAAATACAGCCCCGTGGAGGGTAGCGATGAAGCCGAAAGGTAAAACCAGAGCATGTGGTACAGTGGATCTGACCTGACTGTTTGCATAGTAATCGGTGTCCAAATTTAAGAATGCAGTTAGAAAAAAATGAGCCTTGGGGTGATGTTTGCTTAGGAATGTTCCTGACTGAGTGAATTAACCTGGAAAAACAAGTGTGGCAGCTTAGTGCTCACAGCATGTGACCTACATGAAACCAAACCGTAACCACACCTTACAGTAAAGTAAGGTGTGTGTTTTGGAGCCCAAACTTTGAACATTGTGGTTAAAACATGGCACGCACACGTGCTGTACTTCTCTTTTCCTAAGTCTTCTTCACACCTTTCCATAACCTAATCATGTTTTCCTTAAAGGTCAAGGAAAAGTGATTACTAGTGATTAGAAGAGGTAGGGGGTCATTTTTTGGCTTGTAGAGCTGATCCCCTGTTTGTATTCTGTGCAAGCAGATTTGTAACTCACTCAGAGAGAGGAAAAAAAAACCCAAGACATAACATAGTGAAAGCTGTTTTTTTTTTTTTTTAAACTATATTTCAAAAATTCACTATATACTGTAGGAAACACTAATGCTAATTCCACACAGTTGTTTTAGCAGCATTATATAATCTTGATTATATAATGGCTAGCTTAAAATAGCAAGCTCAAATTTTATTTCTAAGCGTTGGAGTAGGACTGAAAAAGAATTATTACACACGGGACGACTCTGGATGAACATTGGTGAAAAAGGCAGCGAGGAAGAATGCAATGTAACAGCGACTTACACGGGCCTTTCTGAGCTCGAAATGCGCCTTAGGGTGCTAACTAAGGGCAGCTGGCACAGTTGATGTTACCCTACATAACAGGAATTGCACAGACCTCTGTTGCAGCCATTTAATAAACAAACCAATGAGTTTTCTGTTTGAGTAAATGAAACCACACTTTTAAAAAAAGAAGAAGAAATAAACAGAACATATAAATTGTTACAAAAATAAAACTTTATCTCACTTCTGTCGATTTTTCTTTAGAGGAAGTCCCAATCTTTGTGGTGGGTGTCGAAACGTTTTGTATGCAGGAACATCCCTGCTGACAGCATTAATGCTGTATTGCTTATGAAATAACAAGATGGGTGGAAATGCACAGAAAAGCTAGCTAATTTAATAAGATATATATATATATATATATATATATATATATATATATATATATATATATATATATATATATATATATATACACATACTAATTGTATTAATGGTTTGTCCGAGCTAGCTATCGGTTAGTAACTGTTGTCCTAGCTAGCTCATATTAATATTAATATAATCAGCTAACATTATTTTGTGGTTCATTTTAGCAGTAAAAATTCTTATCTGGTGTTTATTAAGCTAGTGCACTCACTCTTATTATATTCTACAGACAAGAGGGTTGAGTGTGTGCATGTATGTCTATATATTTGCTAAGAGCCCATATTTTATTGCTTTTTCGCTTTACTTGTGTGTTAAAACACAAACATGTATCTGAAGTATTGTAAATCCGGTATATAGAATCATACTTTGTGACTGTCGTGTGTTTTCGTGAGAAAGATATGTTGAAAAAAGGTAATGTGCAAGCTCAAGAATTCAATCCATGTACGATAAATGCGAGGAGAGTTTGCAAACACGTGGGAACGTACATGTCACCACATGTTTTGAGATCAGCTATTCCACATAATGTATATAATTTTATTACACTCATATGTTTACAAATTAATTCCCAAAAGCTAAACATATGTTGATAATCATCAACATTTGTTACCCTAGGCAGTTTCTTTAGTAACTTTCATCCAGATTGATCAAGGCATCTCAGAGGAGTTCGGGTACATACATGTGCTATGATCATTGTAATAAGATTGGCTTCTCCTTTACCTAAACCACCCCATGTCCTTTCTCCTCATGCTTGCTGTTATGCGGTGGCCCCTTCTTTGCTGTGTGACCTTTGTGTGTAATCACACAAAGGCCTACCTTGTGTGATTACATAACCGCAGTCCTCCTTCTTCCATCCTCACCTCTTTTTCACTCCCAACCTTTCTTTTTCCCAGAAAAGGAGAGCTCATCCCATGTGTCCAGAGGAAAGGACAGAAAAAGAGTTGAGGAGTGCACAAGAATTGGGGGAGTGGATTCAGAGGACAGAGGAAAGTTAAAAAGAGAAGATGAGATGCAGATGAAGCAAAGATCTTATTGCTTAACTTTATTATGTAATTTAGAGTCTTTGATGTTTTAGAGATAAACGGTTTATTTACATTTGATCCAAGCAGTCTGGGTTAAATGTTGTCATCTGTTTCTTGAAGTGAATTTAGTGCGTCTCTGTGTGTGTGTGTTTATACTAGATGTGGTTAAAGACTTAAGGAGATTTTAAGCTCTGCCTGTGTTTATGTTTGCACATATTGAGCGTAACAACGACGCTGTAATTTTAAAAAATTTAACCATCGTGCTATTTTTTTCTTGTATGAGGACAAAACTGTCATACACCAAACATCACATCTATATATAACGCGACATACAAGCTGGTTTTTGCAATATACATGAAACTGTTTCCCGTATCTCATTTTCCCCTCCTGTTTACAAGCAGTGCATTGATCAGCAGGAACATCCAGAGATGAATAAAAACGCACATTTGCATACACATACACACACTTGCACAATGCTGTCATTTGACACTGCCGCAACCACCTGGTCGGCTGCATGTGCGTGCGTTACAACCTCGTCTGCACAGCTAGAATAAGGGCTGCATTGAAGCTATCCCCAACCACAGACACAAATCCTCACACACACACACACACACACACACTTGCACAGATATGCTGTTTTTCCCAGCCTGCCATGTAAAATCGAGCTGCACCTGCTTGCAGAGGAATGCAATGTGATGTCATCTCAGCTGTGAGTGAGGGGCACTTACCGCTGAGGGGGGAAAAAAAGAAACTCCTCTGGGCTTATGAGTAGCCTTCTGGAGGAATCCACACAGCATGAAGTCATCCTGAAAAACTGTTTTCGGGGTATTTCTGCTGCTCCAGATGTTGTTAAACCACACGTCATACAGAAAATCAACAGTGTAAGGATGGAGGGGATGAGATGGACACAAAGTTAAATAGCGCTGGCATCATTTTATCTGTGCATCACTTTGTTTGTAGTGAATTTGCCCGATGACTTTGACTCATTGCGACTCATGCTTAATTCATCAGTGTTCATTGTTTCAATTTAGTACAACAGAGCTAACAACCCACCAAAACTAACGGACTACATCTCTTCGTCATGCTAATGTTATTAGCATTTTAACCTTTAGAGGGAACATATTTGGCACAAGAAAAAAAGCCTCCATGTTTTATTAAATCAATATGAAGAAATGTCTTATGTTCATCATTATGGTTGGCCTAGAAAGTAGATAAAGAACTTGTACAAATATAGGCTAGTAGCATGCTTAAAGAAGATCCAATTAAACAAAAAGTAATGATTGTTACTAATAACAAGGAAAACAGGGATTTCGTTCCATTGGTTCATTATTCATAATTGACTCATTCATGAAAACTTTTCTCTCTTAAAACTAAAAACTTGGGGAATTGAAACCATTTTCAGTCATTTGAAGCACTCACTGCTCCCTGAAACACAGAAAGCTATCTAATGGAAGCTAGCCCAGCAGTGGTTTTGGCACGTCTCCACTTGTTTTTCATAAACTAGGTCACCTAATGATTTTTGAAAGTGTACGAGGAAATACTGTGGCTCTGCTGGGAAACAAGGGAAAGAAAGTAACAGAGAGGGAGAAAGCATGTTATTAGAATTGGTATCCAAACCAATTTTAGCCATCGCTTTGAGGAAAGGCTTGACATGCTAATTACCATCCTAGCTCCCATCTCGCCCCCACTCCACTTCAACATATAAAATGCAAAATTTCATCCCAAAATAGGAGAACCACTGCTTGCTTCCTCAGTGCTTGTAGAGCACGGGCTTTCTGCAGGAGTGGAGAAAACAAGTGGCTCCTAACGTAATGTGACAGCATGGAAGGACCCGCCAGGGCTACCACAGCACATATGCATTCATTAACATATTGTTAGAATGACGCTTGGACTTAAACCTACACACACGCACACAGTGTTATAGCTGGATTAAGCCTTGGGCTCAGCACATTTGCTTCGGCATAAAATGTGACATATTGCCGGGAAGCAGTGTATCTTTCATTTGTATAAGTGGACGCTGTGGTGAGCTGCTTTTAACACATTTAAGTTGTTTATTTCTGTACTCCATATGGTCCCACAGGCTATGCACTGAAGGCTGGGGTTAATTCAGATTATGTTGAGTCACTTTGGATTTTCAATTCAAATTCAAATTTGAGGCCAGATTTACTAACATATTGCACCAGCACAAACCTTAAAAAAAGGTATTGTTGTTATTTACAGAGAGCACAGTGAAAAATTAGGTGTAAGATGTGGGAATACTTTTGCAACATATCCTGTTCCTGTGTATTTCTGGGAGTTCCTTCCTCAAGGTGCAAACTTTAGGGAGGCAAACAATAAAATCAAGCGTGCAAACTGATTTACGAATGTTTGTGACATGCAATTTACTGCTAAATGCACCAATAACGCCAAAGAAGCCTGTCTAATTTTTGGTGCTTGATATTGAAATGAACTGACTTATATATTCAATCAAATAAATGCTTCTTGTATTTTGACAGCATCTGAAGAAAACAATGTGATAAAATATGACTTAAGATATTTTAGTCCTCGCTTGTTCAACTGGTTGCATTAAACTAATTCCCCTCCTTTCACAGCATCTTTCCTTATCAGTCTTTGTTATCTGCCCGGCAACAACAGAGAGATTTTTAACTAAAGTAGGTCATCAGTACATAATATAACCAGTCAATATTTCAAACACTTAGAGTAAATCTTATATTATCCCTCTAATAATTTAACAGCTTTATTCATTTTTTGTTTTCCCTTCATAGGTGACAGTGGAAGCCTCTTTTTTTCTCATACCTGTGAAACTGTTGTTTAAATCCAGTTCGGAGTAAAACTAGGTCACAGTTTGCATTTGTATAAACATGACAGGAAGTTTTTAAGTCGCTGTTGGTTTCTAAAAAAGAAAATGAAGATTTCTCCTGTTTAGGTCCATCCATCCACCCCAGCCTCCTCCTTGTCAGGGATTGCCACCTTTCTTTTGCTATTGACTTAAAATGATTTTTAATTATTTATTTACTTTAAATTAAAATGTTCACAAATAGTTGCTGGTGCCTTATTTTACCTCAAATGCACAAGACTTAAATGTGCTTCATTTGAAGCAGACTAGTATCAAAATATCTAGTTTCCTTGTTTATATTTATAGCACTCTAATGATTAATACTGTACTGCTAATCTTTCTTTCCCGATAGAAACCCTTCATTTCTTAATAGGGCTTTTATTTTATATCATATGACTACTGTTGTGTCCCCTCCCCCGTGTTTGTTCATGTTTACCAGACCCCCTTCCTGTCTGACTTCAAATTGACTACCGGTTGAGGAAATACGGTTTGCTTGGGGGCTTTGTCCGAAACAGTACAGTGAAGACAGGAAATTAGAAAATAAGATAGCGGGGCATGGCGTGGCAACAAAGACTGTCTCTGTTTTATTTACTATTTATTAATAAATAGTCCAAATAAAGTTAAGGTTCTTCTTGATTAGCTTAGTTTTTTCCTTTTTTTCTGTCTCTGTTTTGCATCTGTTTTCCCGCTTCGTCTCCTCGCGTTCATACATTGAGCACACACTGATGCAGACACGAACATATAGACGCACACGCGCACAGACTAATCATAGCGTGTGTTTTCCTGTGCTGTGGTCGCAGCAGGCGTTGACCATGAAGCAGAGTTCAACAGTAAATCATCCAGACTGTGCCGCCCTGCTTATTAATCTCTTTCAAACATAAACAGAAAGCACACGCACAAACTGCGTGGGGCTTAGCACATGCATGCAAACAGATGTGCGACGGGCAAGTGTCCTTTTCACATACATCGTACCAGTGCATTTATCACTTCTTTTTGTTAATGATTGTGAGTGACAGTTTCTGTTAGGGCTGCTCACTTCAATCATTTCAGGAAGTGGATTTTCCCCCTTCAGACTTTAAACTGGAAGTATTTCCCACAGCAGAACGATTGAGGATGAAAGCTCTGTCATTATCATTCTGAATTGCAGTTTCGATTTACATTTCGGGAAATCAAAGGAGATCTCACTGCCAGTCCACTCTCCGCCTTTGCCTCCTTTTAGTTTTTTTTGGTAGTTACCATTGTGTGTCAACCACTGCAAGACTGGCACACATTAAAGACCAACAGGGGTCTAAAAGATGGATGTGCAGGGGAAGCTGTTGCTTGGTATGAAAGTGAAAGGCCTGGAAAAAGAACGACATCAACCTTACTTAAACCTTGTTTTGTTGCTTCTTTCTTCGGGCTGCTTTGTCCCGGTTGGCTCGCTGAATGTGTGTCAAGTTCTGTTTTTAAATGAATCATCACAGAGATCAAAGCCTGATTCTGGAGCAGGGTTTTACTTTTTATTAACCGTGTTATTCCTGAGCTGTAGTATTCACCCAGAAGCCACAATCAATTATCCGACGCCCACACCGTTCTCCCCCGCTCCCCTTCTCCCCCACCCTTTTACTCTGCTGGCTTTTATGAAGTAATTTATCATCGCTCCAAAATACTGATTGCATCAGCCGGAAAATTTACCATTGCTACCACTTTATCCTCTCTGAAAAATCTTCTTATTTTCTGCCATATCTTTATCTGTGGGCTTGTTTCCTTCTTTTTTCTCTTTTCACTTAGTTTTCCCCATTTTTTTCTCTTTTCATCATGTCCTCTCTCACAAATGATCATCCCTTCTTCATACTCTTTTGGTCTTTTTTGTTTTGTTTTGTTTTATGTCTGAGCTCTGTCTTCTTTCTTGTCCCTCCCTTTCGTTTGTATCTCTGTGGTGCATTCCCTTTCCTTGTTGCCTCTCCTGTTGCCTCTCCTCTCCTCTGCCTAACTAACCAACCCAGCGAGGCCCATCAGACTGCTAATGAGAACCTGAATGAGTCCTCCAGGGGTCTCTAATGATAGTTTCTCTCTATGTGTGTGTGTGTGTGTTAGCAGAAATGCCCACAGACTCCCACAAGCAGTGACTGTGTCTGTTTTCAGTGTTGCAGTGTTTGCCTTCAGAGGAATTTGGCAGTTTAGTGCGTGACTGACGTGTCTGACTGTGAGTTTTAACTGCGTGTTTGTGTATTTGTGTGTGTGCCCCTTTTGCAGGCCCCTTCCTGTGCCTCATGGCCTCTGTTACAGTGCTGTGATTGGTAGCTTTCCCTTCATATGTCAACATATTTCAACATATTTTTTTTACTTTTCTTCAGAGCTGGTAGATATAACATCTACTGAAATCTGAATGCTAACCCTAACCTGTTGATACTTGGTTTATCTTACAGGTGTAAACTGTTAATCATAGCTTGCCAGCACCTTGTACCTGTGCGTGCTGATATGTAATCCTTTCTGTTTTCTCTTCAGGCCTTTGGGAATGCTAAGACGGCCCATAACAACAACTCCAGCCGCTTTGGGAAGTTCATCCAGGTCAACTATCAGGAGAGTGGCACAGTCAGGGGGTGAGAGATGCATGCTGACATATAAAACACATCTATAGAAGCCATATCTAGAGCTGGACCGATATTATTTGCCAGTGTATCGGCATTTATGAGACAGAGGGCGCTCTGCAACTTAGCTGTTGGCAACATGTGCTTGGAACACCACAAACAAAACAACGAGCTGATCCGAGCAGAGTCGGGCAGTGCATCAAGCGATCCACGACTTTTGACAATAAAACAAGATTACATGTCCTCGCTGTTTAAAGGAAGCAGCCGAAAGTAGCTTATTGTCATATTGTGTTAATAAAGAGTCATAAATTACTACATGCATGAAATGTTAGTTAAAAGCTTTTTGTTTAAAACAAAAAAAAAATATTGGGCCATTTATATGATTTTAGAATCATAGGCTGCTGGGGGATTCCCATGATGCATTGAGCATTTCTTCTTCAATCACCTTTCTCACTCACCATGTGTTAATAGACATCTCTGCATCAAATCATTACTTGTTATTAATCTCTGGCTCTCTTCCACAGCATGTTTTTTATCCTGTTTTCCTTCTCTCACCCAAACCGATCACGGCAGGTGGCCCCGCCCCTCCCTGAGCCTGAGGAGGAGGTTTCTTCCTGTTAAAAGGGAGTTTTTCCTTCCGACTGTCGCCCAAGTGCTTGCTCATAGGGAGTCAAATGATTTCTGGTTTTTTTCTCTGTATGTATTATTGTAGGGTCTACCTTACAATATAAAGCTCCTTGAGGCGAGTGTTGTAATTTGGCGCTGTATAAATAAAACTGAATTGAATTGAATAGAATCACCAAATATTGTTATCAGTCTTAAAAATCAATATATCGTTCCAGCTCTACTAGATACACATTTCATGTTGTTTTACTCGTTTTTTGTTTTTTTTTTTAATCAAAAATTTGTTTTGTTTTGTTTTCTTATTTTTGTCTGTCACTTTTGGTCAACAGCTTTTGTTTTTAAAGGTGTTATAAAAATGAATCTGACTTGAGAAATAATTTAATAACAGATATAATAGCAGAATAATGCCTACAATTTATGTATATTATTATTATTAACTTTATATATCTCTTAATATTGTGCTATGATTTATAAATATAAACATGTAAGTTACAAAAAACAACATTCAGCCATTATTGACGTGCGATTATGTAAATTCTCATTTGACAAACTATTAAAAACCACAATTCAGATAATTATACCTCTTACCTCTTCCTATTGTCTGCTAATCTGTTAAAACGCCCTGTTTAGGATGAGTATGGCAAAAAAAAGCACATTCAGTGTCCATGTGATATTGAAACATTGTTCATTTCTGATCATAATTACAGCAGCTTGTTCTTAAATTACTCTTGTGACTTAGTGCGGCTGCATTTATGTTTATTTCCAGCGCATACGTAGAGAAGTACCTGCTGGAGAAATCACGTCTGGTGTACCAGGAGCACAATGAGAGGTGAGTGCAGATCACATATTGTTTGTTTGTTTGTTTGTTTGTTTGTTTGTTTGTTTGTTTTTCTTCTTCTTTTTTTGCTGGATAAACCCATACAGACATCATTAGAAGATTTGTCATCTGCAGCACTTGGCTCACTTTCCACATTGTTTCATCAGTATGGATCGCTGTTTTATCACACCTAGAATGACTCAGCAGCAGCTCTCATGCTTTTGAATGTAAATAACATCTTGTTAATCAGAAAGAATCCAAGTCTTTGCTTTGTGTGGATTTAAAATCCATCAAAAATAATCTGTTTAGCTTTGACTCCACCTTTAACGGAAATCCAATTTTTCCTGTGAACATTTCTAAAAGGTGAAAATAACGAACTTCAATAAGCGCAGCTAGAGGTGGTGCAGCCATAAATAATCTAAATATGATACATGAAACACTGAGACACTTCCACTTGCCTGAAAGCTAAGATCTTAAATGCGTATCTTTTCGCTCACATGCTCTTTGTCTAAGAAACTCAATGCTGAAATAGTCTTCATTTCCCCTGCAAGGATATATCAGGTGGCCATCTGACTGAAACCTCTGCCCTTTGTTTAACTCTCAGGTTTTCCTCTGAGTTTAGGCATTTATTGACACAGAATGGGACAAATACTGTGATACAGATTTCGAGATATTACATAAGGAGTCATATTTCCTGTCCAGTATAACAGTGTAAAACTGTCTATTTTTACTTTTTATACGTATAAACACACTCACATGTGTATGAAGAACTCATCTACCTGACGTTGGGCATATGCACGCACATGCACGTGTCTCCACCTGCACCCACATCCTATAAATAGCTTTACTTGCCTCAGGTAACACAGAGACACACCCTAACAGTTCATCATATCGCTCCCAGGTGACAGTAAAAAAAAAAGCCACTGATCCCACCAGCATAATAGCTTCATGCGTGGGGAGGAGGGGAACTGTCCAACAGTCATCTAATCGCTCTAACCCTGACTGGTCTGGGCTTTTTGTTTCATCCTGATGACAGGCTCTGGCGGCCATATTGATAGGATAGAAACTAAAGTCAGGACCTCCCAGACGGTTCATCCTTGAACCACAGAGGTGGGGGAGAAGGATGATAAACTGCAAACTATCTTAAATCTTAAAGTCGGTTCAGTGGCAGGTTGCCTTTGTACGATCCCACCGGAGAGGAAAAAGCACTAGGGAGTGAACTAGCTGAACTTTCCAGGGATACTGTTGGGGCTTAATGACTCTGCAGAAACTACAAGGGAGGGGGCTTTACTGTATTCAAGAGCCGTCACGCAAATCCCAAGTGTGGATACTGTTTTTGCTTGTTGGTATTTTTTGTTATTGTTGTTATCTTATAAGTTGCCCCTGTTTTATGTTGTCTAACGCATTGAATGAGAGACCCCATTTTTCCCACATTATTTTCTTCTTCCTGCCGGTTAAATGCAGAACTGAATTTAAAATTCTTCTCCTCTCATACACAATCTTGAATAATCAGGCCTTTCTTCTGTGGAACCAGAAGATGATTTTGGAGACATGCACCCTGGAATCTTTCGTGTGGAATCACAAATGAACTTAAACTGAAGATTTAATACTTAATACAGTGTTCAGCTGATAGCCACCCATTTATGTTTCACTGCTTCATTCAGGCATTCAAGTCATTGATTGGTGTATTTGAATGAGAGCCTGATGGATTACATAAGTTTTCTGGGCAAAGCCATGGTACCTTACCTACATGAACTCTGCTTTTCTGGTCTTACAAAAATAAAAGCCCAAAAAAGACTGAAAGCAGTCGATCACGAGGTTTGCTACTTGATACTGTATTCTGGTCAGCGGTTAGTGTGAAGAAAAACTCTGTGGCAAAAAAAAGGTTGTAAAACAGTTCTTTGTGGAAGGTCAGAAAGAATAATTTGGGGTTGAGTGCATTTGTTTCTTTTGTGTTTACGGTTGCGTTCAGGGCAAATGACGAGTAACCTTTGCCCTGTAACAGCTGGATTCATTAAGCAACTTTATCTGGATTCATCTGGATAACTCATTACTGCCAAGTCCATGTATTATTTACCAAACCTGTATATATGCAGTTCATGAAGCTCAGAGTAAAATATCGCAATACTTTGGAATCGGATGTAGAGATTATGTAATAGCATCTTTTATTTGAGAGGTGCGATGATAGAAAACGTGAGCTTACAGGTTGGGAGTCTTTAATATCCTCCGTGGGTTTTATAAGTTTCCACCACTCCATCAAACAGTAAGTGTCCCTCTGCAGAGAAGGGAAACTCGTTTCCAGCTGTAATAGAATTACCTCTCAGCACACTGGCCAAAGCCCCAGCCTTTGTCACGGTTAATCACAACTCGTTACCTTGAGCCCACACACCACACTGCCGCTTTGTTTGTCTTGAAATGTGAGACCGCCGGGTCAGAGGGGTGACTTATCTGTTACATGTTGCAGGTTTGTTTTAAGAAATGTTCCGCAGATAACGCGAAAGGAGTCTCCTCCTCAGGGGCCGTTTCGGCACAGCGGGGAGATATGAAAGCTGCTGTCCTTAGTTCACCTCTGAGGAAATTTAAAAGAAATTAATACAAGAAAAATAAATCTTTTTCTTTTTTTTCCTTCTTCACCGTCTAACTCAGGAGTATCAAACATAAGGCCCAGGGCTCGGAATCGGCCTGGCAAGAACTCCAATCCGGCCCACTGGATGCGTTTGGAAAATATAAAGGGGGGCATAAATTTTAGACTGTAATCAAGTAATAGATAAACACTTAAAACAAAGAAAAATTCTTGCTTCTTTTCAGTATTTACTACAGACATTTCTATTTTTGTACAACGTGTCCACAGTTAAATAATAATTAACAAAATCGTGCTGTTTTAAAACTACAGGACAGTCAGGCTTTTTCTGTAATTTTACACATATATTTCTTACAGTTTAAGCACATTTATATCAGCAGCAATTCTTTATCATGTACAAAAACTGACATATACAGTTGAAAAATCACTTCTTTTTCTCATACTGAGGTATCCAAGGGATTAAACGTACAGTTAAACTTCTTTACACTGACAGAAATGGGATTTTCTCCAGTCTGGCCCACTTAAGATCAAAGTGAGTTGGATGTGACCTACGAAAAATATAAAGAAGTTTGACATCAGTGCTCTAATGTGTTTCTGTGTGTTTCTGTAGGAACTACCATGTGTTTTACTACCTGTTGGCTGGAGCCAGTGAAGAGGAGAGGAAGGCCTTCCACCTGCTCAAACCTGAGGAATATCACTACCTCAACCAGGTCCGCACACAAAAACACACACGCCCAAACATAGATACAAATAGCAAAGTGGGTGCTGCTTTCTAGAAAAGCTTCACGTTATTCTATTATATTTTATTATCTGGCAAGTCATTCAAATCCAGTTTCTGTCTGTTAAAATATGAATCGATTAAAGCTCCAGCAGCACTTGAAATGTGAAGAAACAGCTTTATTAATTTGACTGATAAGCTTTGGATAAAGGCCTCAATTTGGTTCAGCTTACGTAAAACAACCAATCATATATGTCCAACTTAGACAGTCATCAGTGAGGCACGAATAAGGATGGAGTGAGCACGTGCTTGTGGTTTAATGCACATCATTGCCAATGGAAACCAACACTGGTTTTAGAATATCTCATTGCCTGCTATATTCAGTTTACATGTAGTAAATAGTATGTAGTGTGATCAGTAAAATGTGTGATCTTATATTAAAATAATAATATAACTGATGGCATTTTGGGAAAAAATTAAAAGACTTTTTTTTTTAAATTACACATAAACAGCCCATCAAAATGATACAACTATGAAATATAAATATCTAACATGAACATCAAGTAACCTTCCTCACTTAAGGCAGGATTATCCACAAATCCTAATTTACCGTAGCCTAATGCAGTACTATAGCACTATAGACAGAAATATGTCTGTAGACTTTGTCAGGATGTATTTATTATCAGATATAATCAGATATATCCGGACCTCTAATTTAAAACAACAAAAATTCAGATATAAACAATTTCCAGATGAGATAATGAGTTACAAATGAAGACACAATCATTATAGCAGGGATGGAAAGCTTGAGTCTACAAAGATTTTAAACTGATAGCATGTTAACCGATGCACATCAAAGCCTTTTTTTAAAAGATGTAGGGCAAAAAAATGCTAATTTTATGTAAATGATTCATAAAAAAAAGCAAATATTCATCCCAAATGAAAACCGGGTTAAGTTATTATTGATTAGTAAAGCTGAAAAATCTCTGCTGGATCTTATTTACTCACTTAACTCAACTGGGACACATACATATCTTTGACTGCCAGAAATTCAACTCTTTTTCTCACATGTATGTGTGGCCGAGTGTGCATACATGCCTGGTCACATGCCAAAAGCCCCCCCCCCCCGTGTGTATCTTTTGCAGTACATCTGTGTGTTTTGGCAGCTGATGTGTGAGGATTCATATTCCCCCATGCCATGAAGGTAGCACACTGGAAAGATGAAAAAAAGATTCTCTCTCCTCATCTGCCCAAAAAATAAAATTTTTCTCCCCCGTTCTCTTTAATCTCCCCAACAACAACAGCAACAACAACCCCCTCTTGTTAGCTGCCAGCTTACTTTGCAGCTCTGTTTCCATGGCAACTGCAAAACTCACGACTCAGTCTGGCGCTGACGAGGACTCACGCAGAGGCTGCCGGCAGTCGTGTAGTGGTGCGCACTTACGCACACGCCGATGTCACAGAAGAGCAGAGCGATTGTGCGTACTTAGCTCTTTGTGTTACTCTGTGTTTCTCGGTGGATTTGACTGAAGTACATTTGCTCAAATACTTCAAAGCTGTGCCCCCTCTTTACTGTGCAGTGCACTTAACTTACTGTGATTTTGAGAGTGTAGATCTGCTGACTGAAGCCAGTGTGAAAGTGCCTTAAACATCAGTTCTTTCAGTGGCCAGAAAGGGATGTCTCCTCTGCTTGCAACAACACCACTGGTTTCCTTATAAGACGCCTACGAGGAAACCTTTAGTGTGCAGAATTGCTACTTCCAGGTCGTATTGAGCAGAACACAAAGTTAATTTTGTGGATTTAACTGGTAAATTTTATGGTCATTGAATCAGAACGGAAAGCGATCCAGGATATTGTCATCAGCTAACAATCTGCTGCTAGCCAGTCTTTTTTGGTGAGTCTTGTTCCTCAGCTCAAGGCTTCCTAACTAGACTTCATTTACCACTGAGTTACATCGTGGTGGCTACGTCTGTTCTGTATGTCTTAGCACGTGTCAGTCAAAGCAGCAACATTTCATAACTTTAAGACTTCACAAAATCTAAACTATTGAGTTCCAGTGGTCTATCCGATATCCCTGTGTTGGTATTGTTCCTATATCATCATAACAATGCTGGTCCAGGATCAGCATTGCAACTGACCAATCACTTTATCTGAACAATTAGTTGGCATTATCCAAGAAGTTAGCTGATGCTAGCACGAGTAAATTTAGCTTATAGCAAACCTTACTCAGTAATATATTTGCTACACTGCTAATTATTAAAGAAAACACTTGTTTACTTTTTGTTTTAGAAGAGAGTTTTATATAAACAGGCATTTTTCCCCTTTTTCTGCCATGTTGTGATGTCAAGGCTAAGACATCACAGCGTAGTTTGTCCATCCACGATGATCACTGCAAATGACAATGTTATGATGGTATGGGATACCATCATAACATCATAACGGATACACTGTCCCAATGTTAGGAAGGGTGTTTTTGACACTTGAACACTGGATTAATTTCTGCTTATAGCTTTAGTTACTAATTCCTTTACTGATTGTGATTTACACATTAGAAGGTGTTGCAGTGTGATACAGATTTAAGCTTAAAGTTAATGTTTAGGATAACTTAGGATAAATAAATCACTAACTTAACCAGTCTGAATTTTAAAAAAAGCAAAATGATTAAAAACACAACTATAACATTAAGGAATCAACAGCATTTATCCAGTTGTGCTATGATAGTATTGTAGTAGTTTTAATTTAGATAGGAAACGCTTTCAAAATTGTAATTAATTAATATTTGCCACTACTTTTACTTACATAAAATATCTAACTACTTTTTGCACCACAGATGGTGTGTTTTTTTTTCCAATGCCAAACCCTGATGAGGTCATCGGGGTTTCATTTTCGTGACTCTGTGGATGTGTGTCTGTTTTCGTGAGATTCTTTTTCTCCCCTCACGTCTTAACAGTATGCGTCATTGCTTCCTCAGTCTTTTTAAAGATTGCATTTTCATACTGTACGTATGTGTAACTCAAGCCTTCTTAACCCGCTCTGCCTTACTTCCAGATGACAAAGAAATCGCACAAACTCTACTGGGACAATTACTATGAGAGTGAGCTGGTCAGTATCGTGTGGATGACAAGCTGTTTGTGTACGTCTGTGTCCATGGGTGTGTCGTGGTACACTGGGTTTTTGGTGCCAGTCTTAGTCTTGTTCTTTCTTGGCTTTCCACACCCGCCCGCTTTCAGTGAAAAAGATGGAGGCGACCTGGGCTGACCTCCGCCGGTTGTGCTCTAAAATGTTTAAAGGGATTCCTTAGTGTAATCTTTTGACTGTATTTGGCTGTTCCGTCTCAAGACGTTTGCTCTTTGTACTTTGTCCAGTAACTCAAGGTTTTTGCCTGTTTTTCAAAGTAAATGAATCTCTTTCTCTCGTTTAAAAAAAATAAAATGACGGGTGACGACATGCTTATTAACAGTATTCGGACAATAAGGCATCCCTTTAAACTTGTCCTTTGGCTTTTGCGTGCTTTGCTTTTGGGGAATAGGTGACAAATTCAACACTACCATCTTTAAAGGGAAGGTTCAGGATCTTAATGTGCGTATGACAGAAGTTTTGCAGTTTTGGTTTGTTATCACAGAGCCACAAAAACTGCTGATATTGATAGCATCGATTGCTTACCACAGTAAGGAGGGAAAGGAGTAAGAAGAACCTTCAAGCACTCAAAAGTGTCGCTGATCCAAATGATACTAGTAACCATGTTCAAAACGAGAAGCAGACTTGCAGCAGCGACACTTTCCATCAATGTTAAACAAGCATTTGTGGTGAGGGCCTTCAAGTACGTTGACTAGGATGTAAATTTAACATAATTTCATGCTTCGCGGTAACATTAAAGATAGGGCAAGCGCTGACCTGAACAATTGGTAAAATACTCCTAAGTCTATTAGTCAGCTTGAGCAGTGGTCAATTAGCTTCACATCCTGAAACTTCCCTCTAGCTGTGTGGTCCGTTTTATGTGTGTTTGTGTGTTTTTGCCGTTTCATTGGTCTCTGAGCCTGCCCGCTGTCTTGCCAGCCTCCACCTGAAGTGAGTAATGTTTGGTCAGTGGGATTTGTTGTGTTTGTTTAAAGGCCCCTGTATCTGCTAATGGGAGATTATGTTACTTAGACTTTGCTGGCGAGCAAACACTTGACATGAGAGTTGGTCAGTATAAATACGACCTGTGGACTTACTGTATTTCACTCTTGACTTTGGCTTTTTCAACTCTTTGTTTCTTAGCTCTGAAACATTTCTTTTTGTTATGAATGAAAACAAATATTTTGAGTATTCTCTAAAAAGCTCTCATTGGCGTTGTGAATCCCTATTAATTTTACAAGCTAATGGACTTTTCTCATACCACACCTGCAGAATATCCTTTACTTCATATCTTGCTTGGAGGCATTTAACAACATAAAGTACAGCGATAGCACACATTTATACTCAACTTGTTTTTGTCTTTAAACGGCTATAATCTGTTACTGCACGCCCATAACAAAGTCATGATAAAATAACGTGATATTTACAATCCCCATATATTATTACCTGCATGCCTGTATGTTGTCAGTACAAACAATGGCAGTAAGAAACATTGTTGTAAATATAGCTCTAGGTAATATTATTATTACTTTGAACTTCAGATCAAACTGTTGACCTTGAAGGTTAGTTCAGAGGTAAAACGTGACATATTTTAAGTCTTACTGTACTTTGTGCATGTTGGCAATACACACCACACTACGAATCGTACTTTAGTTTTTAGGCTTTTTTGTCAACCATGAGCTCAAACACCAGAAACATAAGCTCCTTGGCTGAGGTAGCATACTTAACAACTGCTTATAAGAAGAATCATTTAAGTCATGCTGAACATGTGGCTTTTGCTGCAGGAGTGGTTTGAGAAATTTCTGTTGAGGTTTTTAAGATACGATTTGTGTTCCTCTCTTCATTTGATTCATGCTGTATCTCTGCATCATTTGCACCATTTACAGTAAATGTTATGAAGCCACGTTAATTACTGTGCTACGCTTCTGAGGCCATTGGATTTTCAAGAAATTGGTGCAAACACGAGATCCTACAAGGATCCAAGAAGCCAGGCGTGAAACTATGACGTTGTTGCTGAACCGGACCAGTTAGCAATCTTCCATGAAATTGGTTTCACTTAAGTGTAGCTTTTTTAATCTTAGATTTAATAGACTGTTTTTAATTAGATTTCTTTCTTTTATTATATTTTTTGCCAGGGAAGCAAAAAGGCATACTGTTAGGCCCTAACCTCTGTACACCATCACCAATTTTAGATCAAACCATCAACATGTGATTGAAGTTTGGACTTAACTCAAGGGTTTAACCAAAGGTTTGTAGTAACTGTTTAGGAATTACAGCCATTTTCATTCATAGTCCCCCATTTTCAGAGGCAGAAATTGCAAAGGGAAAATTGACTGAAAAGCGGTTTCATGGCCTGTTCCCTCTTTATTTCATGAAGCAGATAAACGATCTGTAGTTAATTCCAAGTGTTAATCTAGCGTTAGGTAGCTGTTCATTGGACCTTTAAATGCCAGTGATGGCATGAGGAAGGCCGTCATTAGCCAGGAAAAAAACAGAAACCCCCCCCAGAAAAACATAACAAACTTTACGAAGGGTGACTGCACCGGCCAGCTCAGCAGTACCAAAAGTGCTGAAAGCCCACAAAGGACTAAAGTGCATGATCGCAGAATTCTTTGCATGGTAATGAAACCAAGAAAAGAATGTGGTGGTATACAGAGGTAATGTTACACAAATGTGCCAAAGTCCAAATACTTAGAGAAGCTGACTGTCTTTTTCATTATGATCCATTACTTGGAAGCTTTGCTTTAGTAAATGGCTCCTTTCTGTTATTACTTTCTCGCACAATCCTCCCATCTCACTGTTTGCTGACACACTGTCTCTCCCAGAGGTCATTGAATGACCTCATGAGAGACCCCACCACCCAAGGAGATGATGTCAGTGTCTACACACACACACACACACACACACACACACACACACACACACACACACACACACAGAAAGAGTGGCAGCTTTTGACAGCTGCCTGATGACCTGACCAACCCTCTGGGCCTGTTTGGCCTCTGACCTCTACCACTGGTCAATGTGTGCTGCAGTAAATAGAGACGCACTTTGAGCAGTGACAAGTGTGTACAGATTCCAGATGCAGCGTCTGGGGCTTAAAATACCACTTAAACAATGAATGTGAATGAAAAATCTGAGTATTTAACTAAAGATCCTAAAGACCAAACATTTTCTGGATGTTTGCATTTGATGTGTGCAGTCTGGTGTTTGGTTCTGGGTCTCGGTGGCTGCTGGTTTGCATTTTGCGCTTGTTTGGGTATCTCTGGTTTTTGGCTGTGTGGAATGTCTAGAGATGGGTTGGCATGCTGATGTTTTTTGCACGGCTGGTCCATGGAATAAATCTTGACTAAAGTCATGGTAAATAACAGGAAAGCCTTGACTGGACGCACGTTCAGTTTTAACAGAATCCTCGAGCGATCTGTTAAAAAGCTTCATGTGCACAGTCAGCAGGGTTCCCGGCTTGATTTAATGCACCAGAACTGTTGCAACTGGCCTGAAATTACAATTTCAAGCTCTGAAGTGAAAATAGACTCTTTGTTTAAAATAAGTAAGAACAGATTGTTTCTTAATCATCACTTTACTGCACTCAACAATCCCTTGTTCTTTTCTCGACTTTTGTCTGAGCACCACGAGCTAAGGTTTTGGTTTTCAACCCAAGTATTCCATTGCAATTGCCAAAATTGATCTCTTTATTTTCTCAACTTCCTTCAACGTATCACATTGTGCTGTTTGGCGCCGATTTAAAACATACCCGGCAATTTGAAAACTGGCTTTTCCCGAGAAGCCTCAAAACCCCTTTGTTGCAATTGGAGAAGCTCACTGTAGAAATGCGCTGATTGTTGGCTCTGCAGTTCCTGACAAGTTCGAAGCCAAAGGAAAACAATGGAGAAGCAGATGAGCGTTGAATGGTAAAGGGTACAAGAGGCAGATCCAGAGTGTGGATTATGGGTTCCTGTGTCTTCTCTCGCCGGCCGGTCACTGTGGTATGTGCTAATTATGTGCCTGACAGAGGCTCGCTGCTGGAGCAGAGACACGCCGACTAACTGGAGGGCTCGAAGAGACAAACACACACGCTATGATTGTATACGTACACATCCTCGCGCTGCTCATTCCTTTGCTTTACTCATTAATTGTTAAAACACTTTCAAACACTGTGCGATGGCTCATGATTACACAGGAATGTACTTGTGTTCACTTCGCAGGGTTTCCCCCTTCAACAGCTGAAATAAACCCTGTAAACTGTATTTTCTTTTACATTCATTACACAAAGGAATGTGCAGTTTCTATAAATAATTGCTGTTAGTTGCTTAGCTGAGTCTGATGACCATGATTATAAAACAGTTTAAAGTTCAGTTTCTACATTGTGGTCCAACCCAGTGAATGTGCTTTTCTCATAATTAACTGCCATGTGTCACATAAACTCATGTTAGACTTGACTTATGAATCTAAAGACGCAAGATTCAACTTGAGGGAGGCTATAAAAGGCTGATGGGATATTGTCGTCACCCTGCTGGGCGGGCAGGCAGGAGGCCGGGCGAGATAGACACCCAAGTTTGCGAATGTGAGAACTCCAGAATGAAGAGACATAGGACTACTACTGAAAATCTCGGACGAGTTCAAATCTGAGTAACCTCGGCCTTAAGTTCAGGGGTCAGAGGTTACGTTTTCTGAAAATCTTATGAATCTGATAACTTGAGAATGAAGTGACGCAGGAGTTTCAAATTTATACCATAGGTGCATTTACTAGGAGGCTGAGGGTTAAACTGGCTGCTGCCATTATTTTCTATTTCCTAGGGGTGGTCTTTTGCTGCTAAACCTCATCTGCTTCAATGCTTGACGTGATGCTCTGTCTGGCCTTTTTTCTCTTATGGCTAGCATCAACATTTTGGCACAAAAAAATGCTGCTCAGTGGATATTTTCTTTTCTGACCATTCTCTGTAACCCTAGAGATGATTCTGTGCTAAAATCCCAATAGAGCAGCAGTTTTTTTTAATTTTGCAGCAACAGTCATGCTGCGTTCAAAGGCACTTGCATAAAAATTAAGTCTCTGTCGCATTTTGATTTATTGAATTGCTTCTTTGTTATTGTCTGTTTTTACAAGTAGTTGAACTGGTGTACCTAATGAAGTGTCCAATAAGTTTATAAATAGAGCACATTAGTAAGACACAAATATCTAATATTTTAATCTTTGACTTTTTGCACATACGTTAGAAAATTGCAATAATTCACAATTATTTTAATTGCATTTTTAGAAAAAGCACTTAAAATAAATCTCATCAGGAGAGCTGAGGTCTTGTTATTGGGGTTCAGTGTTATTTTGCAACTTTCTTTGATAATTTGAGGAAATCGGGCACATTTTATATTAGAAGTTCTGTGGGGAAACCCTGCTTAGTGTCACAAAAAGACAGCATGCTGTCTTTTAGCTTCTGGTACACACTTTAATAACAGATACAATATAAAGAATCTTGTTTTTGTTGAATTTATGTGCTTTGTAGTGATTATGTGTTCGTCTGTTTTTGTGTGTTTCCACCTGACACCAGCAGGACTGCTTCACAGTGGAAGGAGAAGATCTAAAACACGACTTTGAGCGGCTGCAGCTGGCTATGGAGATGGTTGGCTTCCTGCCCACAACACGCAAACAGTAAGATTAGCTGCATGGCTACAACCATTAGCTTGTAACCTGTTCTTGTGTAAAACTGAGTAAGATTAAAGAACTACAAGCCAACAGTCAGAGTCTGAACGCTTTTAGAAACTTATCTCAGTACTTTTTTATTTTATTTTATTTTTTTGAAGAAACCTATGCACTGGGACAAAAAACAGGGAATTGTCTAGCTATGATAATGTTACCACACTAAAGCAGACTAGCGCTCCCTCAGTACCCCTGCTCCTCTTGATGTTTTCACCACAAAGCATTTTTAGTCTCTCACAAGGTGCTTCAGCTTGTCTCAGCAGCTCAGAGCATGTTGTGCTTTCTTGTTTACTTTTTTACAGTCTTTCTAAGATTTAAATCACTAACTGAACTAACTGTTAGCTAAAAAAAATTATTGCAAAGTGTAATTTTTTAGCTTTAGCTAAAAAAAGAAGCGTGTATTCTTATCTTACTCTTGAAAGAAAGCATATGAATTATATAATAAAATATATAAAAAATAAATACATTTTCCCAAATTTCCCAAAACTATTTCTATAGGGCTTCATATTAATACCTATGTTTTGTAAACCACAGTTCTTGGAAATTAATCGATAGGATTAATTACTTCAGTTTTTCAGTCCCTACAATATGTATTTAAGTATAAATACGTTTTCATGATGCCCTAATATCCACTGTAAAGCCTGCTCAGTAAGAAGGTGGAGTTTGTTGATGTGATAAAGAAAAGTACCTTTGTTCCTTTTCAGGATTTTCTCCCTGCTGTCAGCCATCCTCCACCTGGGAAACATCCGCTACAAGAAGAAGACCTACAGGGATGATTCCATCGATATCTGCAACCCAGAGGTCCTGCCCATCGTCTCAGAGCTGCTAGAGGTGAGCGGCATGGTGCAGATCGTGACATCTGTCCGCCAACACTGAATCAGCAGCATTAAAGTTGATTTGGCAGACATGAGTTTATGCTTTGAATCAATAAATGTCACAGAGCTGTGTATATCCAACATTGCTCTGTGAAAATCAAATGGAAAAATTGCACATTAAGATATCTGAGGAATTTATGGTGCTGACTTTAGGCTGAAATGCAAAACTCTTGATACTTTGAAGAGTAATAAAAAAATGAAGAATTGGAGCTGAACTTTACCACAGGGCTTGTTTGTTCTCCCAAAATTCCTTCTTTGCCGTTTTTTTATTCTCACAGACTTCATGAACTTTAAAAATAAGTAACATCCGCTCGAGCAAATAGGCGTTTTTCTATGCTCTGTTTTTGTTGAAAGCTGTGAGAAAAATGTGATTCCTCCCACAATGTGGGTTTTACAAAAAGCCTTTTAGAGAGCTGAGGATATAGGTATACAAGCACAGCTTGTGGTGACAGCGGAAGTTAAGAGGTGCTTCAGGTCCCAAAGAGCCGTCCACCCATCCAGTACTTTCACAAAGTACTGTTTGTGTAGAGGTTATTTTCAGAGCTCTTATCCTGGTCTGTTGTTGCTCTCCCACCAGGAACAATGAGTCCCTGTTACTGTCCCAATTTTAACTGCAAAGTTTAATCATATTTAAGTTATTGTAGGAGCATTTTAAATACAGATAAAAGCTTTGTTAAGGGTCATTGTGATTCATTTGTTTGTTAACAACTGTTGTTCTTTAATTCCGCTCCCTTTTAAAAACCAAAAAACGGTTGTTTTTGGCTTGTTTTGTCATTTCTTCAGCATTACACTCGGGCCATTTGTTTTCATACTGGGAGCACATTGTCTCTGAAGATGAAGTTCAAGTAGAGTTCATCCAGCCTTTGATTTCAGCAAAAATAATGTAGACTGTTGCAGTAAAACTCAGACTAAAAATAGACTCAAGAATAACATTAGTTCACGCCAGGCAGAAGTCAAGCTCTGCAGCAGTCGCTGCAGTCCAGCTGATCTCAGTCCCAGCCATATCAGCTGGTGGCTCAGCTGACATCCACCTCAGCATCCAGCTGGCAAATGTTATGTTAGGATCTACTGTCTAACCTGCTTATAGTTGCTGTGCATGTGCAAGCCACTTTGCAAGCCACTTTCACCCAAGCTCTTCCTTCTGTTGGTAGCTCCACCCATCCTGTGTTTTCAACATATGCATATGGAAGGGCGTTATAGAACAAAGGAAGTCACTCTTATTTTGACTGTAGTGGCTCTGAGTAAACTACACTTTTGGTGTTAAACAAAGCAGTTGAATGTTTGTTTGTTATTCCTCCTTTTTGTAATCTAATGACTGAGATATTTTATAACCATCTTTTTGTTTTGTTAACATTTAATAATGTAAAATTAACACATTTTAAAAGATGCTCTTGTGTACATACACAGACTGTATAAGAAAGATAGCACCCACTAATTTGCAGGTGTGCTTTTAAAATCCCAACTTAAAAAGCAGAGCATCATGATCATTACCATCTTGTTTCTTAGGAACCACATGTGACCATACAGTATGTTGTCAGCTAAGGCGAGCTAGCTTGGTTAGAAAGGTTCGTCCACAAACTACATCACCCAGACGTAGATACCTACTAACCTTTAGTAGTGCTAACCTTTAGCAACATTTGAGTGCGGGTGAAGCCTGTTACTCTGCTGCGGGCTCTTTCACTCACCTGTTCAGTACTGCATGACTTTAAGTGTCTGTGGAATTTCAACTGCTGGTGACTCTTTAACTCTCCTGGGGAAAATAGAGAACCTGCAAAAACATTTACTGGCAGGGTTTATGTGCCACACAGTGTTTATAAGTTTATGAAGTTGAGCTGCATTTGGACTCATTCTTGACGTTGAAATCAGACCATAGACACACACAAACATGCACACACACATACATAGAAAGGACAGCTGAAATACCCACATGCTGCTTGGACGTGTCATTTCCCAGTCCCTGTTACAAACTGCAACAATTAGCCGGATGCGCTTGTTGAGTCGGTGACAAAACAATGTCCGAAGTGTGCCGGAGACTCCTGTCAACAGCACAGCGGGGATGTTATGACTGTGGAGTGTTCGCCTGTAACATCCAGGCTGGTCTCTTTGTTTCCCCCAGGGATCCAGAGTGGCAGTGCGGCGAGTTGAGCCACATGTAGGCCACATGCTCAGGGGTCAGTTTTTTAAGTTCAAGTTTATTTGGATGTCTGTTATTTGATGCAGAGCCTCTGGCTGTCTGTCTCTTGGGTCTTATAAGATATTCTTAAAAAGCCACGAAGAAAGAGAAGGAAAGAAAGAAAGCACAGTGCTGACCTGAAAGATGGGCTCATAATGAATCCCTGTTTTGAGTGGATCTTAAGCATTAACATTTGTGGTGAGATGCAGTCTTTTGGTTGGATGATGGGAAAATATTATCATTCATTATGTGACCATTGAATCAGGTAGGCAGAGAAGTTTAAAGACTGTGACAGATTAGGTGATCTAAGAGTTTACGTTTAAATACTACTTGTAGTGTTATTTAATGTACACAGTCTAGAAAAATAACAGGACCTGCTGGGAATCAAGATTGAGTTTAAATATTTACCCTTTGAAGCTTGGCAGTAGAACTACAAGCTCCTTGATCTGCCTATGATTTAGATATAGATATACTGAATTAGTATGACCTATGCAAATTGGTGATGTTGTTTCATCCTTGCAAGCTTAGCTTTACGCTAAGAATCTGAATGAGTGTCTAGACTACAGACAGGCACCATCAAAACTCGTTAGCACTTATGTTTTATTGATGGTGCATGGTTTTACTTTAAGGCAATGTGTGAGAGAGTCTGTTAAATGGTTAAAGAGGTTGTTCAGGTCAGCTGAAGGGAGTCTCATGTTGAGTCATGTGAGGCTAGGACTGCTTGAAGGCAAACTCTGGCTCTAAATGAGTCCTAATTTGCATGAATGTCCAGCGTTTGATGTGTAAAATGGTTTCGGGCAGGATGAGGTATGTTTACTGCTGCACTCACTGCTGCTGTGGCATATTAATGCAAAGCACCTTTCAAAGAGAACCTTGTGTAGATTGACGCACAAATGGGAATAAAGCCAAGTGCCACTTCCTGTTTCCTGTGGAGGTGAAACAGGAAGAGGAAGTAGAGCTTGTACAGGCTGATGTACAGTTGACAGACTGGATCCTCTGAGGTCTGGAGTTGAGTAATTTGACCTAACCAGAAACATTTCTGTGCAAACTGGAAACCAGCTTACAGAGAGAAGCTTTCTGTCTGAATAAATGCGCTGAAGCCTGAAACTGCTGATGGTAATTGAATGCTAAAAACAGTTTTTCTTTTGTCTATTTTTTTCTTTTTCTTCTTTATTTTAGACATTCGCTATTTATTTTGCTTTTTAATTGCTGCATTTAGTTTTGAATATGAAAACCAGCTGTCTAACGTTTGCGTTCTGCCCTTACAATAACCAGTTGCCACAGTTTATTCTTATATCTGATGTTAACTTACTAACAGCATCAGATATTAATCTACTCTGGACATTTACGATAAGAGGATAGATATCTTTTATTGACTCCAGTAGGGAAACTCATTCTCTGCATTTAACTCATCCTTCTGTAAGTACAAGGAGCAGTGGGATCAACTCCAGATGTAAGCTTGGTCGCAGTAACAGAAGACTCAACCTTGCATGTTTTTGCTGGCAGGCAAACCTGGGGCTCCTGGAGGAAACTGCAAACTGCAAACAGAGGGGCCCTGTAAGCATCCAGGACCCTTTTTCAAACCCAAAGCAGCTATCGTGTTGTTTTGGGTTTTGATATGTAATAAAAAGATCTCCATTAGGACACAGACGGGCTACCAGGTGTCACTTTTAGCCCAGTTCAAATGATCTTTGAACCATGATAGTGTGTCTGCATAGGAGAAAACGTATGTGAGATGCATGGCACTGCGTTACTGTGTGTTTCTCCAGGCATTTGATTACAGTGAAGCATTCTGGGGATCCAACAATGTGTGCAATCTTTCAATAAACAGCACGTAGCTTGATGGGGAGGACTCTCTGTGTAGGTTAAAGTGGACCTGGACAGATCAAAAAAGGCTGCAGATTATTAAATTGTGTCTTGTCAGCAGGATGCTAAAGTACCAATAATAGTCCAGTTACCACAGACTGATTGGTTCACACATTTTTGACACTGCCTACAACAGGTTGACGATGGTCTACACTGCTTTGCATATTATTAATGCAAAATCACACTGTCAATTTAGACATTAATGGTGATAAATAATGTTGACAGGGAAAGCCTAAAGTCCTTTCAAAACAGACCTGGGCATTATACGGCCTCCTGACCACCTCCTGCCCCGTGAGTGTCCCTGACCAGCCCGCCACACATCAACAGGAAGTCAGGACTCAAACCTAAATCTTGCAGTTGTCTTGTTTCGGTTGCCAATTACTCTTTCATACACCCCCCCCCCCACCAGAAATTCTGTTTCAGGGTGAAATCACAATATAACTTTGTTGCTTTTATTTTGAAGGCTACTGAAAGTTTTCTTTACACTCATGCATCTGCAGTCTCACTGTGGAAGCAATGGAACTGACGCTCATGAGAAGTGTGTTTTCTAGCCCCAACAGGCTTTAGCTGACACGCACAAAAAGATAGATTGATGCCGCATGCAGAGTTTTTAACAAACACATAAACTGCTAAGTATTCGTTTACTGAAGTCAGAGGTAAAGCCATCTGCTTGGTTTGTGGAGAGCAGATTACCATGTTTAAGGATTACAATTTGAATTATCATTATGAGACTAAACATTCAGAGAAATACAAGAACTTGACCGATGCAGAGTGGAAACAGTGGAAACATATTTGAACCTTTACTAGCAAAGCTGCTATGGAGTATGGTGCTAGAGTATAGGACCTGAGAGCAGGAGTTTGAGGGTTTTGGGAGAAGAATGGCAGATTTGAGAGAGAATAGAAGGCACTAGAGGTGGGAATCACCATACATCCCACGATACGATATTATCACAATACTTAACGCACGATACGATATTATTGCAATTTTTAAAAATATTTTGCAATATTCAGATTCTGTACATAAAGGTAAACTTTATCAATATTCATTTTATCTAATATCAAATTCTCACACTCAGTCTTTCTCTCATTTCAGTCAGTTTTATTGTTGACAAACTGAACGGTTTGTATTACAGTCTAGTCCAACTTAACTGAATGCTAAATAAAAAAGTTTAAAACGTAATTAAAATAAAACGTGTCTTAAATTAAAATAAGTAAACTGTCATGTTTATTGCTGCCATAAAAAAGTTAAACATATTTGGACAGTGAAGGAATGTCAGGATTCTTGCTCAGAAAAAGGATCAACATGCTCTGAAGTCAGAGCACAAAAACTTTTTTTGTAACAAAATATCGATTTCTGCTGTCCCTGTATCGATACATTATTAGCAAAAAAAATATCACGATACTACACAGTATCGATTTTTTCCCCCACCCCTAGAAGTAGGGCTGGGCGATATATCGAGTTTTTTAAAAATATCGATATATTTTCATACGAGATATAAGATGTGACAATATCGTTTATATCGATATAGTCTATGTTACGTTATAATTATACTTGTGGAGCCGCAGGTTTGCCTCTCTTTCGTCCACTTTTGTCTCTACGCAACGTTACTTGGCCTCGCCTCTCCTTCACTGAACACAACTCCGCCTCCCCCATAGCTTCACCTGCAGGCAATGACAAGATGAAAGCGGAAAATCTCCGTTAGCGAGTTACCGTGTGTGGGGCTGGGCAGCGTCAACGTGTTAGCGAGCTAACCGCGCTAACGAGCTAACCGCGCTAACGACATGCAGCCCGGAGGGGCTGCACGGCCTAAAATCCTTTCATTTTCTCAAAAATCGACAGTGCACCTTATGTATGAATTCTGGTTGTGCTTACTGACTGCGAACCGATTTTATGTGGTACACAGCGCTCAGCAATCTGTCAAAAAATGTTTTAATATGACTTTGCTAAGCTACGGAGCTGCACCGCTTGATGGATTGTCGGAGGATTACGGCTACCGAGGAGGAGCCTCGCGGAGTGATATGTACTGTGTGTGTATAAGGACCACAAATGGCACCTGTTCAGAGACGTGGTGCAGCTGTGAAATCTGTCTCTTTGTTATTACGCTCAGCGTCTATTAGTTTACATTTTGACTGCACAATTGTGAGCTTTTTGTTATGCACAAAAACAACATTGTTTTCTTTTATTTATGGACCATGATTATTTAATAAATGCTGATAATTTATTTTTGAGTAATTTCTTCATGTACATCTACGCTGTATGTAAATAAAAGTGCCCGTGTGACAGCTGGGACACAGTGTGACTAAGAACTCTCTTTTTGTTCTTAACTTATGGCTTTAAAAAAAAAAATATCGAGATATATATCTTATATCGCCATCCAGGTAAAAAATATCGAGATATGAATTTTGGGTCATAGCGCCCAGCCCTACCTAGAAGGCACACTTACCTGTGGCTCTACTACAGTAACAGGTGGATATGCCCACCACCTCACAGCTGAAACTTGTGTGAACCTCTAATATGCAGATGCAATATCACTGGCTCATATTTTCCTATAGAGTTCTATTCAGGATTCTTTGTGTGCAATGTCTCTGGAAAACCGTCATGCTCAGATCAGGCGGCTCTGCTGTGTTTGCTTTTACTTTTTGTCCTCACTAGGATCTAAAGGTGCTCCAAAAAAATGGCTGACTTCAGTTCAGAATCACTGGCCCCAAACTGGTGCTTACAAACTTCTGATTATTAGAGTATTAAGATCTGTGATCATGACAGGGCATCGCGCCTGTCACCAAGCAACTAATACATGGAAATGTACCAGTTGAAGACCAATCACTGAGCTGCAGAATAGGCTTTGCTCTTTGTGGAGGGATTACCAGGCAGTGTGAAATGAGGTCTGATTATGCCCCCCGCTCCCCACCAACCCACTCACTGCAGAGTTGACTTGTCCTGCCCCCCCCCCCAAATTTATGTCAAAGCATTTAGAGGCCACTGACAGAAATAGATCCATAATGGTATTAACTATAACATTGACACCCTTGCTCTTTAAACATGAAGACATCAGGCAGCCTTGCGATGGCTTGTTCTCACATGTATACACACACACGCGGAAACACACACACACACACACAGTCTCAGGAGCAGCTGTTCGGCCCACGCCCATAATCCCCGTAGATGGAGGAGATGTGTGCAGTGACATCTGCTTCTCCCAGTGTGGCCCTGTCATCGCTGGTTTGTCTGGGGCCATTTTTAGAGTGAACACAAACTCAAATGGAAAGTCATATAGTACTGTACTGAATATCATGTGTGCTGCTTTTGTGTCAGCTACGTTGGTTAAAAGCGGCAGAGATGTCAGAGTTATGGTCAGCTAAATACATACAGACAATATGTGACAAACACTACAACTGAATCAAACAATCATCTGCGTATAGGTAATAGAACCAAATGGGATTGTCTGTTTTGGACTTGCTGACATTTCATCAAATGAGTGAAAGAGTACCGATTGGGTAAACTTATAAATTAGCTGCATAGTGATACAGCGGTTAGCTTTGTAACCTCACAGCAAGAAGGTCATCAGTTTGAACCTCCCAGCCAGCTGGAGCTGAGTGTGTATGTTCTCCCTGAGCCTGTGTGGGTTTCCTCTGGGTACTCCAGTTTCCTCCCACAGTCCAAAGACACCGCTGGTTCCAAACTGTCCGCGGTTGTATGAATGCTGTGTGAATATATGGTATAATGTGGCTTTAAATGGCTGTAATAGATACCACGAGGGACATATTGGTGAAACATGCATAATGACTAAGTTTAAAAGGCCTTTATTCTGTGTACCTAGTGCAACCTCACTGTGGGAACTGTAGGATACATAGTCAGTCACCATATCTCTGCTCCCATATCTTTGCAATCTGTCTCCTGTAAATCCCCCCAGCTTTGCTGAATGTCTTATTTCATTAGTCTCCTAATCAATGTTATCATCATCATTGCCTGTAAAATAAACAGTAAATCTCATTTCAGGTTACATTTTACTGATAGAGTAGAAGTGATCCTGTGTTATAGCTATTGTGGGTGATATCCCTTTGTCATCACTGATTATTTGTTAATAAGTCCAGTAGTGAGTGCCCTGATGTCTTCCTTGAAAATGACACTTTTATTCTTGCTTTTCTTTTGTGCACAGGTGAAGGAGGAGATGCTTCTTGAAGCACTGACAACCAGGAAGACGGTGACTGTTGGAGAAAGGCTCATAGTGCCCTACAAGCTTGCAGAGGTAACCGCACCAGAGTGAGACACGTGCCCCAAATGCAGTGGCTTTGTCTCACCGTCTAAAGCTGCTAAATCTTCTATGAACCTCTAGTCCTTCGGTGCCACGACACATTTAAGAAAATGCAGCAAAACAATATTCGTCTGTTCTGCTTCTTGATGGCGCTGCTCTGTGGTGTCAGCAGGAGCGTGGCTTCATCACATCCAGTGAGTCTCAGTAAAAGCACGTTGTTGCTGAACGTTTTGTTTTGAAGTGCGTCATCTGTACTGGAGATTCTTTGTTTGTGTTTGCTTGCTTTAGAGTTTGTCTGGGGAGTTTGTTGTGGCATTCTCTTTTGATAGGGGTCTTCCTCTGCAACTTCCTGTTTCCTGTTAAGCCAAGCAGTGGCGGTTTGAGTTAACCATGTTCTTTAGACTCACAGTCTGAAGAATTTACCTCTTTGTTGCCTCTTTTGACCTAGATAAACTCCACTGAAGGGCATCAGAGTGCTGCTGAATATTAATATTCAGTGAAGTTTGCTTATCTCTCCCTCCAAGCTCAGCAAAGCACTGCATAGTCCTGCTCTGTGCTTGTGGCTTCAGGGCCTTTTGTCTGAGGAAGGAAATGCTACACATTGATTGCCTGTAACCCCGTTAAGCTCCACCTCTCCATCTGATCCACAGCCTAGTTTCACCCAACAATGGTTGTTCCCACTCTCCCACACCCCCGTTGCTTCAGTCATGTGTTCTTGTCTTAGGAATGTGCAACCTCCACTGGAATATACAGCACAGAGGCCAGAAACACGATCCTGCCTCAGTCTGTTTGTCTGTCTCTTTCTCCTCCAGTCGCATATGTTTCAAAGCATAAATTCACTTATTTTTGGACTGGCTGTGTGAGACAGGCTCAGACGATGTGATCAGAACTCTATTCCTGGATTAGAGCTGCATTTCTGATTAAATGATGTTCGCTTCTGGCTTCTGGTGTTTTCCCCCTCTGTCCTTGTTGAGGTGGTCGTATCTCGAGAAGAGCAAGAGATAAAAGGATTCACGGGTACCTGCAGAAACCTTCAGGTACTATGTCATCTGTGGAGGAAGTGGTAAAAAAAATAATAAAAAAACGAAAACAACAGCAGATTAGCATTATAGGAAATCCTCAACTATCCACTCAAAGAAAGAAAAACGTGTCATATATAACATGTTACTTTTAATTTGTGCCAAGATTTGTGCAATCCATGGAGACAGGGCAGACTCGGTTTATTGCTCTAATTCAGATTGCGTACAGAACATTGTTATCTATCAAGTAGCAGCACATAACAGATAATGATTACTACTTCGCACTATATATGTAGACCGCAAACATATTTTATTAAAAATATTTTTTTAAAACAATATTAAAATGTTTCATAATGATGAAATTAACATTTAACATTAGATTAATATTACATATATAAATAAGGCACAAGTTTGGACAAACTGGTGGACTTCATGCTAGCTTTAACTCTTTACCCCATAAAGACGACGTTTAACACCTCAGTTTATGTCAATAAAGACGTGGCTCGATGACCATTAGAATAGTTTCTTGGTTTTTCCAAGAAAAACTCTGCACAGGCAGAGACCACCCTCACTAACCTCTGTTCGTTAAACAGGTCTAATACGAAAGAAACCACTCAGTTCAGAAAAAGTGTTTCAAGGGTTACTCCTTGTAGCCTTTCAGGAGGTAAAGAGTTCAGTTTAGCTTTTAGCTAGCTTTACATGGATGTTGCTGCAAATGCACTGTGTCATTCAGCCTGGCCTCTGTAGGGGAATGACCATATTAGGGAGATCTACTCTTCTAGTATCGCACAGGGCCAAGAGCAGAAAAAAACTGTCTGAAAAAATGAGTTTAGAGTCTGAAGCCTGAGGTTTTGGCTCATAGAGTTTGTTTGTCCTCATTATTTGAACGTTTGGCCACATTCAAGATGGGCATCCTCAGCTGTAAGAGTATATGTGTCACAGAGAATAAGGAAAAGTATAATGGATCCACCATAAGCATTATAACAGCGATCCTTAATTCCGCCTTTAAACTAAATCAAATACCAGAGGCCATGCCATTTCCCGCATGTCATCCCCCCACACTCTTTCCCCAGTTTCGTGTCCACTCATTGCGGCATCAGTAAAAGCATAATGCCAGAAAATCACACTCCACGTAAAATTAGAAGTGAAAACCTGCCCTGATCTGACGGAGGGTCGTGGGAGCGAGTCGAGGCCACCTGTGGAATCCATAACACGCCTGTTTTTATACAAAGGAAATGTGGAAAAAAGAACCTGGCAAATGTTGCTGGTTCTTCTCAGAAATGATTTCTTCCTGCTTGGATAAGAAAGGTTGAGAAAATGTGCTAGGCAGCTGTCCCATCCACCCGCAGTGGAGGTGGGGAAATTTGGATGAGGTGTTCGACCTGCTGAACCTCAGCAAGCTGCGGATTGGAAGATGTTGGTTTTCTAACTTTATCGCAGACAGTCCCGAACCTGAGTGGACGATCTCTGGTTGAATCATGTAGCTCTTGGGGTTTATCATAGAGGAATAATGAGAGTAAAAGTAAAACCCAGCTCAAGCAGGAAGATTGTGCTTGGCAGCTATTGTTCTGTCATTCAAGCTTCCTCAAGAAGTTACTTACTACTACTACTATGACTTACTACTCCTACTACTTAAGCTGGCTGTGCCACAAATAGAGAAATAGTGCAATTACTGTTCGTCATGTCTAACTAAATGTTAAAGTTTCACATTCAAAAATATGTTTTGGACATTGTTTATAAACATGCATATTCAGAGTTTGACAGATTGTTTTCAGATTCTTTTGCTGAAAGTAGAACATTTCTTTCAGCAGAAATCTGTTTTGAGCTGCAGATTTTTTACTATCTTAGTTGTACGTAGTTTAAACATAGTTTAAAAGCCAGTCACACAAAAAGGTAACTCACACAAGTTTGGTGTGGAAATTTGAAGCCTGCATTGAGCAGTATCTCAGTAACATTTCAACCATCTTTATATATACATTAGCTGTCAGACGTAAGCTAATAGTGAAAGCAGGATATTTTTTTTTTACGTTTTTTAAGTTGTGAAACGTAAAGAAAAAAGAAGGGTTGTTGGTCAAGAATGTGATGTCATAAAAAGGGGGTACGGTCATCTCAGGCACACAGGCCATCTGCTGCTCAAAAATACTGTTTTGTAACAAAAGAAATAAAGAAAAAAGATTTTGTTTGACATCAAGGCTCCAGCCCGGTCACGACCCTCAATTGGATGAGCAGGAAAAAATTAATGGACTTTATTAAATAGCTGTTATTATAGATATCCTTTGTTATCCAAGCTGGATGCACATAACTCTGACCCCAGTGTGATTTAGTCTGGGTTTAGAAGCGAGTGTGTACATGTGTGAGATCTTGATTGCATGCATGTGTGTGTGTGTCTGTAAGCATGCGTGGGTCCATGCTGGTCACGATAAGGCAAGCGGTTTGACAATTTTGATGTGGCTACAGATTATTTGACTCTACCACTTCCTTCTTCCTGTTTGAAAGACAGACATATTGAAAGAGAAGTGTATGTGCGGGGATCAGGCGTTGATGGTGGGGAATAATCAGACCCTCATTCAAATGGCTTCCATTCATCTATGAGGCGTCACTTTATGATAGTTTTAAGCTATATGATGATGAGAAGTATAAAACCACTCCCCTATTGGTGATGGATTGTAAAATGCATCAAAAACACCCAGTAAACATACATATATGGGCACTGACACAGATAACAAGTACATAAATGCAAATGAAAAACATATGCATACTGGCATATTGTGGTGAAATACCTAGATAAAACATCCTGCAGCGAGGAAGCTAGCAGGCCACGTGCAGTGTGAGCTCATGCTGGTGTTTCACGCCTCCTGTGGTTTTTCAAGGAGGAGGAACGAGAGAAAGAGATGGAGACAGAGAAAACAACAAGTTCCCCTTCCAGGGCTTTATAATCAGAAACACCAGCTAAGACCCAGTTTAACAGTCCGTATTGCTGCACTTTCCAAAAGCCTCCGATAAAGTCCTGCTAATTATTTCATCTGTTGCTTAGGTGGGCATTGAGTGAAACATTTTCTACGCATTTGCTTCCAGCCATATTCCCTTCTAGTTCCTAACTTGTCCCATTTTTATGAATAATTAAGTGACATGGCAAAATACAGAGACGACACGTGCTCAGTGGGCATGTCAAATGTTCACTTCAGATCTGCCAATCCCAAGTTCCTGCTGCAGCAATTAAATTGTGATTCTTTTTGTATTATTCATATCAATCTTACATAAGTCTGTGGGCACAGAGACGTCACAGGCCTGCCTGCTAAAAATATATCACAAGCAATCAATAATGTAAAAGAGAGGAGGCAGCTTTTAAAAATGCACGTTTTTGCTTCATCATAGTGGTTTGCTGCAAGACTTTCAGTCCTTCGTGCATCTGCGTTGGTGTGCTCGGCCTCTGCAGTTATTAAAATAGTGGTTAGAATAGGCCCAAAAAACTTTTAGTAGAAACTATCATCTCTTATGGTTTCAGCTAGCCCACAGATATCAACAATAAGTGTATGATCTGAGAGGAGAACACTAACATAGCAGCAAAGCAAAAAGACATACTCGGAGACCAACACCCCTGCTGAGAAAAACATGCCCTCCTTTGGAAGAACACCTAGCTAACCCTCTAAATGTTTTTGACACCTCCCTCATGGTAATCAGTAGTAACCTTTACTCTCATAGGAAGTCATTTCAACTGCTCCCCTCAAAGCTGAGAAAGGCTTAACTTGTGAGCCTGCACCAGCAGTTATTTTACTTCTTGCTGCTCGAAGGCAATGAATGCCATTGATATTCTGAAGACAGTGGATCGCCGTGCTCCTAATTGCTAGGTAGCAAACTGCTATAGTTAGCTAACAATACTGGTAGCTTTCTGATTTATCTACATTCTGCATATAACTGTTATAGGACTAAAACTGCATGTGTAGGAATACTGAGTCTCCAGATCCTATCTGCCAGAATCTAGTTTTTATCTCAATAAATGCTTAGCTAGCCTGGTATTAGTGCATCCCATAAAAAAATGGTAAATGTTCGATCATTCCAGTCTGCCTGCCAGGAATATTTGGGGTTACTATCTTGCCCAAGGATATTTGGGCTGCTCTCCGATGCATCCACTGGAGCATGACTGTGTATGAATGTTACATAGAAAGCACTTAAACATGTTGTATCCATCACTTTATAAAACGAGAGTAGAAAAGGACTGTATAAGAATAACTGGTTCTGCTGAAGGTTTCCTCCTGTTAAAAGGGAGTTTTTCCTTACCACTGTCACTAAGTGCCTGATCATAGGGGGTCTTCTGATTGTTGGGGTATTCTCTTAATTAACGTAGGGTCTTTACCTTACAATATAAAGTACCTTGAGGCAACTTTTTTTTAGGCATTATATATGTTGAATTGTGAAGTTGACTGACTTGAATTTGCCATAGGGCTTTTCGATAGTCACATGACATAAGGCTCTGTGAGGGATAAACCTACATCAAGATGAGAGAGTTATTTACAACAACACAACTGATTCTGTGATTCTTTTTGATTGTCCCATAGATGAAATCCTCTCTGATTGGATCACACTTAGCAGCCTTTTTGGATTGGGGTATTGCACAAATATTTTGGGGTTCCTGACATAAAAATATTTGACCTAGCTGAAGCAGATTTCCTTTGTGTCATTACACTCCCTGTTCAATCATAATACTTATTAGTGACAGAGAACATGCTCTGGTGTCCAAGTCAGGTCTGCTTATGTTAGCTTAGCATGATTTTGATCGTCTCTAAAGAGAAAGAATAGTTGCTGTTTTGCTCATTGAGGCACAGTGGGTTGGGTTTTTTTAATGGATCACAAAGTGAACTATAAAAAATGTTGTGCAAATACTAATCTGTAGGTCTGGAGATACTTAAGGCTCTGGCTCATGACTGAAAACTCCAAAAGTATTACAGCACTGTGCACAGCGAGCCTACAAAACATAAGACCACTAACTCTGAGCAGACAGGGAACTTAAACAGGGGCTCTGTTTGCCCTTTAAATACAAAGTGGCTGTTGTTATACTGCCTAACAGTTTATTCATAACAGGAGCCTCGGGTACATTGCCTTTTCTAAGTTACAGTAGCACAGCCACTGATAGGCTGTTAACATTGATGGTAACTTACTCAATCTTACTCAAGCAAGTAGCTCGATTATTTTTCCTTAAGCAACTTCTGATTGTTGACTGCTGGCTCTTTTCAGTTGCCTGTTGCTGTAATTATACATCCTGATGTTTTGATGCCTAAAAATAAAATAACCATGTTATACATTAATGGAACAAAGGTTATTAATTTAGGTTTGAAATAAGAGGATTGATCCTCACGTGTCTGTAACATTAAATCACTCAATACTGTAAACTGCAAAGCTGCTACGCTGGTCATTTTAAACCACTTCAAGGTCACTTTAAATGATTCAACTGTAAATTGGAAACTTAGACTGTTATTGATCCTTTTTACCCTAATTTTAAAATGTATATTTATTCCTTTTATCTTTACCTCAGTCTTAAGTGTATATTTATTCTTATTCTTCTTATATTTATTGTTGTTTTTTGCACTGAATGGAACTGGAGCCTTGTCGCACGTCTCTCTATATACTGTACTGTATATAGCAGAGATGACAATAAAGTTAACTTTGACTTTGATTATGCTTAGGATCAATGCTAGCAACTAGAGAAAAACTAGCAATGCATTGCAAAAACACAATGCCAGTCACCTCTGCTCATCTAAATCATGATCATATACACTTAGTGTCCATTATATTTGGTAGTACCACGTTGGATCTCTGGTTACTGCAGATTTGTCGACTGCACATCCATGATGCAAATCTCCTGCTCTGCCACATCCTAAAGATGCTCTGTTGGTGTTAGGGCCGAGAGGGCCAGGCTGTGTGTGTGCACTCAAATGCAGACACAGAGGGAGGCAAAACGGGCGTGAACACAGTGCTTTATTTACAGTGCCTAGTGAACTTACAAAGCAGGAAACTGTGGAAGCTATGAACTGTGGAAACTGTGAATTGTGAATTGTGAGGCCAAACTATGAACATGAAACTCTGAGTGCTATGACTAGGTGCTAGATTTCACGGATGGATCCTGGGAATGGAAAAAGGGGCAGCGGCTTGGATGGAGGTACGCAGTCAGCGTTGTAGTTTAAAGTGTCATGCGAGGAGGGGGTGTCCAAGGGGTTCCGGGTGAGGAGTATCCAGAGAGGATCCAGAATATACTTGGAGTGAGGGACTTGGCAGGGAGGCAGGCAGGTGTAGTCCAATGATGGAAAGGAAGCAACCAGATGACAGAACCAGCATCCAGGCGGAGATGTGAGTAGTTTAGCTTGGGAAGTGCGACTGACAGGTGGGTCCTATGACAAAGAAAACACGGTGAGGAGAAAAGCAGTAGTTAAGGGGCTCTCACAAGGGCTTGGCGGCGTAGCACTAACGTGAGTTAGCAAAAGATCTGGCAGAGGTCTGTTGTGAATGCTGGTCTTATATGCTGGTGACTTGATTGGAACCAGGTGTGGAAGCTGATTGGAGTCTCTGCCTGAAGGTGGAGCCCAGCGGAGTGGAAAAACCCCGTACTCACCCGGACCATGACAGTTGGATTAAAATCTGGTGACTGCGGAAGTCGTTTTAAAACCGTGAACTCACTCTCATGTTCAGGAAACCAGTTTAAGATGATCTGAGCTTTGTGACGTGGTGTGTTATCCCACCAGAAGATTGGGTGCACTTTGTTCATACGGCAACAGACATGAGCATCAAATATACTCAGGTAGGATGCTCAGTTGGCACTAAGGGTCAGGAAAAATTCCCCAGACAATTACACTACCAGCACCAGCCTGACCTGATGATACAAGGCAGGATGGATCCATGCTTTCATGCTGTTCACACCAAATTCTGACACTACGGTCTGACTGTTGCAGCAATGTTTGTTGTTGCACCAACAACCATGCCACATTAAAAGTACTTAAATGACTTCTCTGCCCCGTTCTAATGCTCAGTTTGAACTTCAGCAGGTTGTCTTGATCGTGTCCACTGGCTGAATTGATATCTGTATTAACTAGCAGCTGAACGAGTTTACACATAAAATGTCTTTGCGTGCATATTCAGTACTTTTGTGTGCATAGAGATTAAGCTAAGAAGACCATAACATCAGTCATTTAAAGTTGGAGCTTCTGGTATGTAGATTATTCTTGCAGTCAGGCTAACTTCTTTCCTGTGCTTTGAGTCTTTAGGCAGATCAAAGTTAATGTTTGAATAAATGTTGTTGTTTTCAGAAAAATCTGGATGAGGTTTTTGTTGCAGCCATCGCCAAATTATGAGCAGTTTTTGATTTAAAACACCATCCACTGATTCATTTTTCTCCATTGCTTTTCTGTCTGTTTAATCTCTTCCATCAAATGTTTCAGCTGCAGCAGGATTTTATTAGAACGTTTTCTCTGCCCACTTTACACATTTAACATTACAATGATCCAGTAACAGAACAAGTGGGGAAAAAAAGCTAAAAAAGTTACTTGAGCAAGACTGTGAGTGAAAGCGGTAAACATCCACAGAGCTAGCTTCTGTTTCAGATTATAAAATCCATATGTTTTTGATCACGTTGTTTGTCTGTGTGTGTGTTTGTTTGTGTGTAGGCAGGCACAGTGAGGGACTCCATGGCCAAGTCACTGTACAGCGCGCTGTTTGACTGGATTGTGTTCAGGACCAACCATGCCCTGCTGAACAACAAGGACCTGGAGGACAGTTCAAAGGTAGGAATGAAAACACACTCCACGAACACAGAGTCAGACACCTTTAACAAGGTCTAAACTGGATATCTCTGATTAGATCGCCTTTCCTCCAGTTATTGTCGTCTTGATTTCACCTGTGTGTGTGTGTGTGTGTGTGTGTGTGTGTGTGTGTGTGTGTGTGTGTGTGTGTGTGTGTGTGTGTGTGTGTCCAAGTGTCCAAATAAAGTGATCTCCCTCAAAATTCATATTAGAAATATCCTTCAAATATTGTCATTAATAATATTAGTTAGGTTACACCACCCTTAAATGGAACAGAGCTGTTATGAACTGTAGTAATTAAACCTGATTTTAGTACTTTTGTTAGACAACTATTATTATCATTATTATTATTATTATTATTATTATTATTATTATTATTATTAAACGATTATACCGTTACACTGAGTAAATATTGGCCATGTTGTTCTTTCTTCTATTTCTGTTGCCTTTTGTTTTATTCCTAGAGGCAGAGGGTGTGATATGTGTGTATACGTGTGCGTGTGTGTGTGTGTTGGCAGCTGGCAAGCCAAACCCAGTGGGTGCATCGAAGGAATTGGAAAACAGATCGTTGTGTGTGTGTGTGTGTATGCTAGGAACATTTGGGCAGATGGCATCAAGTTCCCTTCAGCTCGGTTTACCCCCCATGGTCCTCTGATGTCCCAGCACTCTGCCTGTGTGTGCGTGGATGTGTGTACTTGTCTTATTCATATCGTGGGGACATAAATCTATTTACACAGTCACATTGTGGGAATTTGCCCCTTTCTGTGGGGAAAAACAGTCCACAGGATGTAAATCATTTGATTTTAGGCTGAGGACTTAGTTTAAGGTTCGAGTATTGATGAGCAGTGCTTTAGCCTGCAGGAAATGAATGTAAGTCAATGCAGCGTCCTCTGAAATGGTGAAAACAGGAGTGCGTGTGAGTGCCTCCCTTGGCACTGACATCATCTGTCTGTGTGTTTGTCAGGGGTCGATGAGGGTGCAATTTCCATCAAGGTCATTGTTCTTATGTTCAGATACCAGATTATATATATATATATGCCATGTGTTCTTGTATGTTTTTTATGCCAAACTATAAAAAATGAGCCTTCAGAGGGAAATAAAACACTGCTGAATAACATTCAATTAAATGAGAAGCAGCTTTTACAGTCCATTTCATAATTAAAGGCCTTCTCTGAGTGAATGCCTTCTTTAGATGGTGCATATTAATGATGCATGATGACATGAATCTTACTGACACCCGGGGGGCAAGTGAGAGGCTGGAGCAAGTGGGACGTAAAGGGAAACATCTCTAAATAAAGATGCTGTTGGTCAAAGCATCATGCATTTCTACTCATGTTTACAGTGTTTCAAAGGGAAGAGTCTTCCTTTAAAAAGAAATCACGCTGATTAAATCTGAGGTCTGCTGTCTGCCTGTTCCACCAGATCCTGTCTATAGGAGTGCTGGACATCTTTGGCTTTGAGGATTATGAGAACAACAGTTTTGAACAGTTCTGTATCAACTTCGCCAACGAACGACTTCAGCACTATTTCAACCAACACATCTTCAAACTGGAGCAGGTAGGGTAATGTTACTGTTTTTCCTTTCCTTTTCTTTCCTCCACACAATAATCATTGTGCAGCCGCAGTACATGTGTCAAAGTCTACTTCATTTACAGTCAAACAGCAAGTAAGTAAAGCTTTATTTATATAGCACCTTTCAAGATATAAAATCACAAAATGCTTTACAAGATCCAACAATGCATAAAAAGCAAAACAGCACATTTAAAAAGATATGTTTGTAACTGGTTTTCATAAGAGACCACAGAGTCCACCAGTGTCAAATCCAAAGGAACAGATTTCCAGAGTCTGGGGGCCACTGAACAGAAGGCTCTGTCTCCCTTTGTTTTCAGCTTAGTGCAGGGGACCATCAGCAGGCCCTGGTCATAGGACCTCAGGGACCTGCCAGGGACATATGGATGCAGTTGCCCTCTGATATAACCTGGTGCCTGTCTGTGAAAAGCTCTCCAAGTCAATAAAATAATCTTAAATTCCACTCTGAAATAAACCGGAGCCCAGTGTAGCTGCATGAGGATTGGAGTCCCATTTGAGTCACATTGTGTTGTTTTTTGTCAGAAGCCTGGCAGCAGCACTAAGAGGTATAAGTGTCTCCTTTATCCCAGATGTGCATTTTTCTGGCACAAAGATAATTATTTCAGTTTTGTCTTGGTTTAGTTGAAGAAAACTGTCTGCCATCCACTGTTTAACAGTGTCTCATAAACTAAACTAAAATAAAGTCTTTCATAAACTGTGGAGTTTAAGCATTTCATTTGGGTGAAATTAGGCGTACAAGTGAATATCATCTGCATAGTAGTGATAGGAGATCCTTACAGGTTAACAGTCTGTGTCCTGGGGGAGCGAATACAATAAAAACAGCAGAGCCCCCAAAACAGAACCAAGGGGTACACCAACATGAACTGGAGGGGGAGATCTGTACTTAAAACTAGCCACAAAAAAAGATCTGTCAGATAGGTATGAAGAGAACCACTGTAAGGCCGATCCTGATACATCAAGGGCAACTGCATCAAAAGCTGAGATCTGGACAGATGCTAGGAAGCATCAGCTGCTAAGTAGTCATCTACAGAACATTCTGGACATGACAACTAAGGCTGGTTGATAACTTGATAATTTTTATTGAAAACATGATCATGGGAAACTCTTTAGTTCTTCATCAGCCTTAATCACGCCGGTTGTATTCCTCTGGTGAGCGTGCGTAGTGCTCCTGTGACACTACTGTGAAAGCAGCTGTAATTATGCAGTTGGGCTAGGGTAGCACACACATCTATTAATGTGAAAGGTCAGAGGAAAAAGTGCTGAATACTCAGAACAGGCTGACAGGCTGGGTTAGAGTGCATGAGTCAAGCTGAGCAGCATGGATCTGACAGCTTAGTGCTGCTAACATAGCTTTGTGCAGGTCGTTGGATTGACTTGTTTACTATTCATGCCTCCTTCTCTTTCACCACTGCTGCATCTCAGAGCAAACTCATCTGCAGCATCAAAACTAGCCTCTATGAGTCAAAAAATCCCACATCAGTTACATTATATATTCATGCTGTTTTATTTGGATGCCAACTGCTAACCCACGTAATATTCTGCGTGCCGTGTTGTTTCTGTTGTTGTTTCCAAATCACATCGAGTGGACAACAGAACTGAGAAGGAAAAATAGAGAAAGATCATTTAGGGGAGATTATGAGTCTCAAATCAGACGGACTGTGTCAGAGTAGCTGTCAGCTCTCCTCTCCCTCTTGCTGAACACTGATAGGCCGTGGCAATTTAACATGCTAGCTGATGGCTGACGGTGAAGCTAAGAGAGGAAGGGAGTGTGAAAAAAAAAAGAATAATGGCAGCAAACAAGTGCAGTAAACGTCTCTTCAGTCTTAATGAAGATAACAAACCGGCAGTCAGCCAGTGCTAATGGCGCTGTTATCTGTTTCTCACTGTTAGCCCTCAGGCTACACACACATGCAGGATAACATTTTAACCCAGCCAGTATTTTTCTACAATTCAGAGAGGAGACTGGCAGGACTGATCAGAACGGATTGCAACCTAACTTCAAAAATAAGTCCTTATCTGTCTTTCTGCATCCAACATCTGACAGAGTGATTTGTATCTAAAAACTCAAGATGTGATGTTTTTTGCACATTTGACTTCAAATTTATAGAGATCTGTGAAAACAGTATTTCCTCCCTTTCTTGATTTCTTTGTTTTTTGCATATTTCTCACACTTACATGTTTAAGATAGTCAAACACATTTTAATATTAAATAAAGATAACCCAAAAAAATACAAAATCCTTTTTTAAATGGTGTTTTCATTTAAAAAACTAGCCAAACCTACCTGCCCCCGGGTTAAAAAATAACTATTCCCTATAAAACTAATAACTGGTTGTGCCACATTTGGTAGCAAGAACTGCAATCAAGCATTTGTAATAACTAGCAATGAGTCTTTCACATTGCTGTGGAGAAATTTTGGACAACTCTTATTTGCAGAATTGTTTTAATTCAACCATATTGGAGATTTTTAAGCATGTATATGTTTAAGGTCATGTCAAAGCATGTCAATTGGATTTAAGGCCATACTTCAGCTAGGCCACTCCAAAACTGTCATTTTGGGTATTTTTTAGCCTGTCAAATGTGGATTTGCTGGTGTTTTTTGGATTAGTGTCCTGCTTGATAACCCAAGTGAGCTTGAGCTTCAGGTCACAAACTGATGTTCGGACGTTGTCCTTCAGGATAATCTGGTAGAGAGCAGAATTCATGGTTCCATGTTGTCATTGATGTGTTCTTGGAGTAATTTTGGTAGCCTATCCATTCCTGGGGAAGTTCACGACTATTCCAAGTTTCCTCCATGTGGGCATGTAGTGTCTCTCACTGTGCTTAGGCGGACTTCACAAATCCTTAGAAATGGCTTTGTAACCGTTATCAGACTCGTAGTTGTCAATGACTTTGTTTCTCACCTGTTCTTGGCTCTTTTTATATCCTGGCATGATCTTTTGCTTTTTGACACCTTTTAGCCTACTTCACTTGATCTATTTAAGTAATTTGATTTGATTTGATTGATTGATTTGATTTAACTGCATTTTGTATTTTTTCAGGTTAGTTTTACCAAATATAAAAAGTTGTTTGGTGATCTGAAACCTTAAAGTGTGACAAATATGCAAAAAACTAAGAAATTGGGAGTAGAAAAAATGTGTTTTCATAGCATTGGTGGCCTTAACATATTTCCAGTTAAGACTCTTTGAAAGAAACTATGCATACTATGTTTTTCTGCAGTGCTGTAGTTGAGCTCTACCAACTGAAGCACCGTGTAAGAATAAAAGATTACCTTAATTACATAAGTCATCATCTTATTCGTTTTAAAAGTACAGTAAATTTATTTATTTTTAGTTTGGTCTGTCACTGATGAATATCTCTGGTTTGTAAGGTGCTTCCATTTAAAGGCGTGTTCCTCTGTTACATTGAGTTAGTAAGAGTCAAAGTGCTCCTGAGATGGCCAGTCTTGCATCAAATATTGTTTCAAAAGAGTTCATGTTTATTATCCTTAATCACCGGTGTCCTCTGAAACTTTGGCTATCATTGAGTTTATCTAACAGAACAACAGCTGAGGTGGTGTTGGGCCCCTCTGAGGGAAGCTGGTAGAGCTTCAAAATAAAGAGCTGCCAGATCTCAACTGATTTGCGTTTGTTTGAATAAAATTGCGAGCCTTACTCTGATGTGATACGGAGAGAAAGCTCTTCACACCTACCTGTGGCTTTGTTTTGAGCCTTTGACTGCTGACCTCAGATCAGCTGGCACTCACCTTTAGAAGGTAACTAAACACTAATCATGACCCTGTAGGTGTTGTGGGGTGTTTGATGTCAAGTTTTATTTGTGGGGTTCAGATTACCTGGTTAATCCCAGAGGAAAACTCTGCCTTTCTGAGAGTTTTCTAAGATTTCTGGCATTAATAGATTACTGTTGTGCAGTCTGAACTGCCGTTGCTTAATTTTGTTGGAGTTGTACTCTGAGTATTAACAGTAGTATCAAATGAAATGGAGATGCAATTGAAATAAAACAGATCATATTGTCTACTTCCAGCTAACTGCAGCTCTTTACTCTTTTCTTTTTCACTTTAATTTTTTTAGTATTTTTGAAGATGTGATCTATTTTTTTACTATTAAGGTTGAATTCATTTCTATTCAACCTTTAAGTTTCAAAGACTGGAGCCATTTGTGGATTCCGTGCTTGGGTTGTAGCCCATTAATTGAGCTGTAATAAAGATCTACTGTTTGTGCTCATTTTTAAGAAGGATCATGTGTCCAGAAAAGATGTAAGCTGTTTTCTGAATGCGAGCAAAATGCATGCTTTCTGTCAGCTCATACGCCTCATTTTTGAAAGGCGGTTTTAGCTCTCCATCAAGGGGATTTTCCTCCTCTCTTCCCTCTGGGCTACAATCCGCTCTAGCCAACCAGCTGGTCTTATCAGTGCTGCGTGTTTATCTTTGGAACAGGAGCCAAAGCTAATAGCGCCGCACCAACCTTAGCCCTCAGCTGGATCGAGGAGGGTGTGAGTGTCTAGTGTTTACACTCTACATGCCAGTTGGTGCTTGATTTCTTGTCTGTACGAGGACCGTGTATCAAAGTGAGAAAACATATATGATGGCCACCGCCTAAGGCAAACACAGTATCGTGTTTACCTTGGGAGATATCACACTGACTCCGAACTGAAATAAAAAACATGTGGAAAGGTTTATCGTCATCTGACAGAGAATTCTGCAGCTTACTTTTTCCTCAGACAAAGCAACGAGGTATTTCTCTGAATTAATAGGATCCTTAGGAACGTGCCAATTTTACCAAAACAATCTCTTTATTGTATTAATGGTCATACTCATGAATTCATTTTTATGGGGCGGCTGTGGCTCAGGAGATAGAGCAAAACGCTGGAGTCCAAATCTTTTGGACCACCTACAATGAAACCATAAAAACACACATAAAAACAATCGGGATGGATATTTATGCTGTTATGGACCGGGTAAGGAAAGGATGTCACAATGAAAAATATCAGCCTACAAAGGACTGAATCCAAACGTCGGGACATGCTCCTAACGAGACGGCCTTGGTGTCCATGGTGTCCTATCTCCTCCCAGATCTGAACCAGGGGAGTCACTGAGCTCCTGACAGTCTGAGGTGCAACCTGGCAGAAACATAATGTCCCACAGGTGTTCAATTGGATGTAGGTCAGGTGAGCATGAGGGCCAGTCGATGATATCAAATGGTTCATCCTCCAGGAAAAAGCACAGGGTGCTTGTAGTGGATCTCCCAGTTCTAGTATTCAATGGCAATTGGCTCCATGGTGCCAGTCAGCGAGCACAAAGACATTCATACCAGTGACCTGCTGTAGGTGATTTTGTAGGGCTTATCCTGGTCCTTCTTTCACAAAGGAGCAGATACCAGTCCTGATGGCTTAAAGACCTTCTACGGCCCTGTCCAGCTCTTCTAGAGTAACTACCTGACTGGAATCTCCTCCATGCCCTTGAGACTGTGCTGGGAAACACAGCAAACGTTTTGGCAATAAACATATATTGATGTGCCATCCTGGAGCAGTCGGACTACTTGTGCAACCTTTGTAGTGTCCATTTATGGCTTCATGCTGCCAGTAATGACACTAACTGGAGCCGAATGCAAAACTTTAACTGAGGACCCACCAACCTTACAACATTAATGGATAAGTCTTTGAATTTTCTTTGACATTTCATGGTCTCTGGTCTCTGCTAGTTTTCTCCTTTCTGGATGCCCCTTTTTCCCCAAAGCACACACTCCAGCCCGTCTTTTTTTTTTTTTTTTTTGCATCTCTGCCAGTTTTGACGTCTTTTTCTCCTCACCCTTTTAAAACCACGAGAACTTGCTCCATCTCCAATTATTGCACCACTGTTCCTCCTGTCCGCTCAATAAAAACACTCTGCTGTCATAATAAGAGAGACAGGGAGCTTAGTGAGTTAGAAATATAAAGACGGAGGGAGTGGAGAGATAGCAGGAGCAATCGAGAAACACACACACACACACCCTCCCTCACCTCTACACCGGGGCTTTCAGCCAAACACAATCTGGGTTGCTTGAATGCTGCACTGAGTTACGCAGGAGAGAACAGACACATGGTTGACTAATGGATGGAAGGATGACCACAAATCCTGACCAACCTCATCGACCGCAACAGAACTCCCGGCTCACTTTCGACTTAGCGGGAGGTTTGAGGGCTTTTATTGCTTGCAGATTGGATTTTAGGGGTCCAATATCAGTTACATCTCTCTCTGTTTACAGTGGTTTGGTTTTGCCAAATTTATTTCATCATGTTTTGTGGAGGATCTGAAGCCTCTATTGTACTGGGGAAATCTTATCAGCCTTATATTTCAGAGACAAAGACAGAAAGATGGCCCTCAACAGAGTCTGAGTTAAACTTGGTATGAGTTTAAATCAGAACTAAACACCCATCCACAGAAAAGGTAGTAGAAGTACTTTTTTCAGTGCCCCAAAACTGATTAAAATTAAGTTAATTTTGATAATGTTTTTTAATAGCTGCCCAAATAACAGGCGTCACAAAGATAGCTGAGAGTTTTTGTGGAGACACTCCGTGAACAAATCTGCACAGTCACAAAAAAAACAAGCAGGCAAGTGACCTTGATCGTCTTCCCCCCCTGTCAAAGGGAGAGCCCGGACACCCTTTGCAGGAAGTTTGTTTCCCCCACTTCTGTCCTCGATGTCATTCTACCAAGATTTTGTGAGCACAGGTAAGGTTAGGAGTAGTAGATTAGGGAGTAAATGAACATTTTCACGCTCAGGCCTCTCGTCTCTCCTCCGTGTACCACACAATCTGCTCGTCTCGCTCTTTTTTTCTCCCCTCACTTGTGAACAAGAACTCTGAGAAACTTGAAGTCCTCCTGTTGGGGCGGTGACTCCTTCTTGACCCAGTGTGGGCTCTCCATCCTTTTCCCCACTGAGAACTGTGGCCTCGGACTTGCTAATTCTCATCCCAGCTGCTTCACACTCAGCTGCAAATCCTGAGACCAATGGTCCAGGCAAAGGAATCTTTCTTCTTTTAGCCATTTCTTTTCTTCCTCTGTTATATTTTCTCCAAGCAAACCCACCATCTGCTTCCTGTTTACACCAGCACCTGTGCCCACTGAATGGTCAGTGTAATATTTTTAAACAGACGTGTCAGTAAAGGTAGAAATCATTTTGGAAATGCTCCAATGAGCAGGGATCACTTCCACTTTAAAAACGACTTTAAAATAAAAACATATCAGACTGGATATAGCTTTAGTGCGTCTCCTCTGTTAGCATTTTTTTCATCTGAGCTCTCCTTTCTGCCAGCTCAACTAGAACGAGACCTTGATTGGCATTTATTTGCTACTCTCAATTACTGTGTTAACAGGACTTCCATGAATAGGGTCTTGCATATAAAAATTAGAGGGTCGCTCTGCAGTGCATAAAGAAAATTCCTAAAGCAGCTGTTTCTAAGTTGTCGGATCTGGTTTGCTGTTTGGTTGAATCATGACTGAAAGACCTTCTGTACATTCTTCACATACTGAGTCACCACTTTGTAGTCCTCTGTCTGCTGGGTCGGGCTGTTTACGTTAATGTGCCTATGTAATAAAATGGCTGATTAGTGCTTGCGTGTGTGTGCTTATCTCATTATCAGAGTGTCTGTATCTAATTGCCCCTCTCTCTCTGACTGAGTGTGCATGTTCACAAACTCTCACAGACACAACAAATGTAGCCAGATGAACCGCGTCTGCCAGCAGTGCCGGCGCTCGTCCTTGATGAGATTTAAACAAAAAGAGATTTAAACTTCTTTACGCCTCTGTTTTTATTTTACTTGATCCGGTGCGACCTCGGAATAAAAGCAAAACACGCCACATGTTCTAAATGCCTCATCGGTGATTCAGCAGCCTAAAACAAGGACAGGGCAGACATGTTGCATATGTGAAACTATGTTGCAGCTCCGCTTTGAATTTTTGATCGCTATTCAGTTTAACAAATGGCCAGCATATGTTCCACTATATTTGCTCTCTAATAAAGCCATATAAAGGATGCAAACATGTAAATGTAAGACTGAACTACACTATGACACCTAAAAATGCCAAGCACACATAAACCCTGAACTTGTTCCCATACAGTCACATTTACAATTGGGTTTATTTTAGGATTAGTCATTAATCATTATGCACATTCCTGTGTTACTGCTTGTTTTTGAATTGACTTATTGCCAGGGTACAAACACACCCAACTTTTTGCTGGGAAACAGAAGATGGAGTGTGGTGAGGAATTTTCACTTGTTGAGTACTTTTTAGGTTCAAGTAAACCCTTTTTGAGGATTAGACATGGTAAGAAAGCTTTAGGAAGTCTTTGAATCCATCCATTTTCTTCCATATATCCAATTCAGGGTTGAGTCCAGCTGCCACGGGGATATCTGACTGAGTACATCATGGGCAGGTCGCCTGTCTGTCGTGCGACAGAAACGTTTCTCCCACTAAAAACGTTATGTCCAATCAACTTACCTATGGTTGGGGCCCAGTCTAGAATCTGTTCAAAGCAAAAGCTTCCACCACAAATTTGGTAGGCAAAAATATGTGACTGCTCAGTGCTGTAAGAAAGCAGTTTTTGGCTGATGTGATTGACTCCAACTTCTGCTAGCGACAAGGTGTAATAATGTTCTCAAAAGGCAGTCTGGCTCAGCACCAGGACCCACACTGTGTCTGCGCAAAAGAGGTGTAAGGGTAGCGATATAAGTGCTCATTTTACATGAGCTCACACACGCCCACTAGAGGTCGCTAAACTCGTATTAAGAGCTCATGCAAACAACCAATCCAGTCATTTTCAGTGATCAGGAGATTTCTGAGGACTTGTTTGCAGTGTAGCCCGTGTCGTCGAACATGAAGGCTCTAATCGTAGCACAATTATCAATTCATTGTTCTTACTGTCTTTGGATATTGGCTGCTTGTTTAATGCTGTCCAGCTGATTAATCTGATACCCCCACCCTCTTTTCTTGTGGTTTTTTTTTCAGCCAGGTTTCTGCTTTGGTGGTGCTTGCCATTAAACCTTTTGCTGAGTGTGCATCCTCTTTTCCAGCAGCCTAACTGAAAGACACTCTCTAACCTGCAAGGTTTTGGAGCAGGACCTGTTTACATGACTTTCTCAAATGTACCTCAACAGTAGTTTTCTTAGTAGAGCAGAACGTTAACCTCATCCCGCCCCAATCAACTTTTCATGCTTTCCGCCTCCAGCTGGCAGAGGCTCGCTGATTTCTTACTTAGGGGTGTCAAGGGTACCAGGGTCATATCTTTCAGAGGCAGACAGATCTTGCCAAATGGCTTTTTCTGACAGTCTGCAAGCAGCCAGGTGTTTTCCTAATGGTGGCTCAGGTTTTTCAGCGGAATGAAATCATCACTGAAGACTTCCTGATTGAGTTCTATGGAAAGCCAGCACAAGCATAAGCATACTCTTTGGCCTGTACGAACCATGCTTATCAAAGTCAAAATCTCATGCAAAACAGAACATGTTTGGTTGCAGCGCTGGTAAACAGCTCTGCTGCGTGTGTAAGATGCTTAACCTCTCGTGCTGTAGTGCAGCTAGAGACTGATTGATAGATATGCCTGTGGGAAAATATGAAAGCAATTCAGAAGAACAGCATATGCAAGAAATCCTGTCAGACTTTAGCTACATAGCGATCAAAGACATTAACACACGGGTTTTTTGTCTCGCTTCATTTGTGTTTCGCAAAGTTACTGACCATCCTTCTCCTGTCTGTTTGTTCTTGCTTGCAGGAAGAGTACAGGGCAGAGGGCATCACCTGGCACAACATCGACTACATCGACAACAGTGGCTGCATCAACCTAATCAGCAAGAAACCCACAGCTCTGTTCCACCTGCTGGACGAGGAGTGCAAGTACGGCACCTGTTGATTAGCATGGATCGTGTTTGTTTACTAGATAATCATTAAAACTGTCAGTCGAACCATTTTCTGCAAGATATTGCACAACTGCTGGTTTCCTCCATGTGTTATAAGGGAAACGGTGTATTTTATCAACTATAAAATGGAATCAGAGGCCTGAAAACTGAGCATGGGTTCTCAGGGAGGCTTCAGGTGACCCTTCCTCAGTCCATGTCCACACTAATACGTTTTCGTTTGAAAACACATCTTTTTCTCTCCATTTTGGCCTCTGGTCCACACTGAGACGGCGTTTTCGGTAAAGGAAAACACAGCGTTTTGAAAAAGCTCTCCAAAGCGGATACATTTGAAAAGGCCGTTTTTCGCGTTGCAGTGTGGACAGCGAACTCGGAGACGTTTTGAAACGGATGACACATTTTAGTCATGTGATGCAGTCATGTGACCAATTAAACTAAGATAGCGGAGGGCATTATACAGCAGTTGTTTTGTTTGCACTTAATTTTGACAGCCCTATTAAAGATTAATATCAGTCTGTACATGCTCCAGATAGCTTTTCTTCAAATTATTTTATTCTCACTCGCTTTTACAACTTTGTACCTTTGTGTTACTCGCAGCAACAACTCCACCTCATTGTTAGTCCATTTAAAAAAACTTTTCCTCAACATTTTGCCGCAACGTTTCAAAGACCCGGAAAGTAAATAAACGGCAGACAGAAACGAGGCAGGTCGAATCTTCTTGCGTTTCACGCATGCGCAGTACTGGAACATAAGCGTTTTCGTCTGTTTCAATGTGGACGCACAACTCTGTGAAAACGACTGAAAACGCTAGTGTGGACACAGAGCGTTTTCAGACAAAAACACAGTTTTCAAATTTATCCGGGCTAGTGTAGACGTAGCCTTAGTTATACTGCAATAGACCCTTGGCTGCTGGGGGCTTCCCATGAGTGTTTCTATTTTACTCACCTGCTTTTGCTCTCTTTGTGTTTATACACAACTCTGCTTTTAATCATTGGTTATCATTAATCTGTGTGTCTTTTGTCCTGTCTCCCTCCCCTCACACTTAACCAGTTGCGTTAGATAGTTTCTTCCTGTTTCTTTTCCTGTTAAAAGGGATTTTTTCCTTCCCACTGTTGCCAAGTGCTTATTCAAATGGGTTGTCTGATTATTGGGATTTTCACTAAACATGAGGAGAGGATATAAATGTAGCTGATTATTGGTGAAACCAGTTGAAGAGCAGAGTATAGATAGGTCTTTTATTGCTTGCAGTTTGGTTCTTGCTTTTAAACTTTGTCCCCTTGCAGTGTGCTTCATCAATGATGGTCACGCTACACGGAAACTACTTTCGTGCATCTGTTAAACTGAAGAGACCGATTGCTCCCTCTGCAGGCTTTTCATTCATTAGCCTGATCGATACCAACACTGGGACTCGTACCAGGGTTTAACCAAAGATATACTGATTCCTCCCCCACTTTTACTGTAACAGGTTGTGCTTTTTCTCTGCCTTTCCTATGGTGAAACATTGTACTGCGGGTCAGCTCTCTGTCTCGGCATCTTTCTTCTTCATAAATCAAATCAAATGCTCCCCCAGCCCCCTCGCATAGAAAAACACACCAGGCGGTGCATCTTTGGAACCATATTTATCTATGTTAGCTGTCATCTTACCTGCCACTTAGCGTAGCTGCTTCATCTGGATGTAATAACATTGGGAGTGGACCGAATGCCGTGTATGTATTTGTTCGTACAGCGTGTGTGCGTGTTGGGGTGTGGGGAAGCAATTTTGAAGAAATAGGGTCAAAGGGGGATCTCTGAAGAAAAAAATGAGGCAGACAGGATCTCTCCCAGGGTTTGTGCTGCCGCAGGAAGGAGCTTCATGCTAAATGACTATAGCAAAAGAAGGAAAGTCTCTTGGAGATCTCATCACTCACAGCTAGTGCAGCCTTCAGGGCCTCTGGAGAGATGGATTATGTTACTGCAGAATCAGACGAGTGTTGGGGCTCATTTTGACTTTAACAGCATCAAACTTCAGGACCTCCACCTGGGTAGGCAGGGCGGTCTGGAGGTGCAGGGAGGAGAGGTGATATGAAACATCTCCAGGAATGTTGATCCAGCCAGCAGAGGTTAGTAGTTAATGGCTTAAATGTCCATAAAGCAGAGGTGAAAATACCAAAGAAGAATGTGCAAGTGGAGGCCTCGTAAGCACCCTTGTGGTTAAATTTAAATCATGGGATTAAATATGTGACAGGGAGTTTTAATCTCTTGGGGTTAGAGGAATGGGATGAGCGCTTGAGAAGTGCAGGAAAGCAGATGTGTGGGAAAAATGTGGCAGGTGGTGGTAATGTTTGTAACTTATTTTTTATTTTCCTGAAATAATCAGAAGATAAAAAGTCTCTAAAGACCAAAGTGGACACACTTTGGTCTTTAGAGACTTTGAATGCGAGCCTGATGAAATCAATGTCTTTGCAGTTTCCCTCAAGCTTCCAATCAGACCTTGCTGGACAAGTTCAAGCGTCAGCATGAAGGAAACAGCTACATCGAGTTCCCCACTGTCATGGAGCCTGCCTTCATCATCAGACACTACGCTGGGAAAGTCAAGTACGGAGTCAAGGTAAGACGAGTCTCTGCTGTCATGCAAAAGATCTGATCTGCTTTTTACAGTAGCACGTCACCACCGATGATCATCCTAGCCTCAGCGTTGTAGTTTCACCGTGTCCCCGACCCTGCACGTGTTGGTAATTGCTTATAATCTCAGGGCAGCCAACTGTAACAGTAATCCAGGATTTATGTACCGTTTGCTCTGTTGCTGCCCTGGATTTACAGAACGGCCCCACCTGCTAATAGCTGCAAATGAACCCAAAATTAGGCATTAAACCGAGCACGCTGGCACAAACAGTTACGTGAAAAAAAGAGATTTTTTTCCACTGATATCTGTTAATTTTGCTGCGGACTTCATTTTAAATAAAGTGTTAGGAGACATGTCTCCAGTGATAACATCAATTTACTGATGAAGCCAGGAACTACAGTTCGGAATCTGACATCCACTTTTCTACCTTTCGTTTGCATCAAATTGAGATTTTGATAGTCTGAGCTGTCTCACTTCACTCGAGTCTTTATGGATCCTGAAACCCTGCCGCAGATCTGCTTGTTCTGTCGACCTATTTTTGCAGTTAGATCTAATTCTCTGCTCGTTTCCCAGCTGCGTTTTGATAAGAAGCACATGTGCTGGACTGGATCGAGCGTATTGTTGTTTCACTGTATAATATAAATCCATAACAGCTGGTTATCTCAGCTGTGGAAAAATATCTTATATTTGCTCAGAGCCAGTGAGTCGTTTGGTGCAAACCGTGCAGCGAGAGCCGCAGACGTGAAATGTGCCTGACGTTGGCTCGGCAGCGAGCGCACAGCTGATTTGTTTCATATGGACAGAGAAGGGTTTATAGTTCAAGCTTTGTTATGATAGCACCACTTCAAGTTGGAATATTTCATTCCTTACAGACAGATGGGGCAGAGGGCGTGGGGCATGTGTTTCTCCACTCGTATGGATGTGTGAGAAGATTTTTCCTCACCTCGTGCTTAATGTGAAGCGAAAGGTGCATGACAACAAGCGTGAATTAAGTACATATTTACAGGCTGTAAAACTGCTTCATTTTAATTATGGCTTTGAAGATTAAAGCAATATTTTGACATTTTGTATACTAATATGTATTTGCATTCTTTCCAAGTCTTAGATGAAAATCGATGGCGCTATCATGCAAGCTATTTAACTCTATCCACACAACTGAGTAAAGAAAAGAGGTGAAACATTTGCCCATAAATAGTTGCAAACTCTGCTGCCAAGTGCCTTTCCACAGCTTTACAAACAAGAAATAAAATCGCAGCCACAGCAATAACTAAGGTCCTTGTTTGTTGTAATACTTCAGCTTTGTGCTTTCATGCTTTAGTCCTACAAAGGTTGCCTAACGTTCTTCTTTAAATGAAAGAAATAGGCTGTTACTCAGTTTTGAAAACACGTCTTTCCTTCATCCAGGACTTCAGGGAGAAGAACACTGACCACATGCGTCCCGACATTGTGGCCTTGCTCAAGAGCAGCAAGAACGCCTTCATCTGCGGCCTGATGGGAATCGACCCCGTGGCGACCTTTCGCTGGGCCGTGCTCCGCGCTTACTTCAGAGCTCATGTGGCGTTCAGGGAGGCTGGACGCAGACACACCCACAAAAAAACAGGTGAAGAACACCCTGCAGGTTCAGTATATGCAGTAAACCGTTAAAGTTAAAGGCCAGGAAAAAAAATGTTCTGCCATAATAGACTGTATATAAAAGATGGCTGTTGCAGCCACAACTTCTTTAAAAAAAAAAAAAAACTTTTTTATGCTAAATGTGACCACACATGGGTGAGAGAGTAGACTGTTAAAGCTGTTAGCTAACACTGGAAAGCTTGGTTTAGCAAGCTGCATCTGAAAACTTATGGGTGCAGTGTACAGACATGGAAACCTTCCAAAAACACTATTTCATAATCCAAAACTGTTGGCTGGGCTGTGTGTACAAATAACAGCACAGCAAGCCATGTTAGATGTCAGGTAATTATGGTATGAAGACTTGAAGTAAAAGCACTCTCTCCCCCTATAGTTGTTACGAAACACTAACTTACCTGCAGGTGCTACAGATACTTTTATGGTGTTTTCTGCATTCATTTTCAGAAGAAATTATATTTACAGAAACTTTCGGAGTTTGTCTCAGATTACTATTTGATAACATTTCTTTGTCCAAAATGAGGATAACAGTGACTAGCTATACATTCAAATATATTAAGTATACAGGTGTGTAGTATTGTTTTCCATAAGCTAAACTGCGCATCGCAAATATTAACCAAGCTGACAGTAGGAGCTACAGAAAAATGATTGATTGTTAAGATGTGGGCCTTTTTAAATATTTGTACATGGTTAGTTGGTGTATTTACCTTATCATAATAAACTTTCTGTCTTCAGTCGGGACTCAAGTAGCCAGGCTATGTAAAAAGTGCAGGGGGGTGTGCTCATGGTTGAACAGGAGCTCGGCTACAAACTTCCACAATTGAAAATTTTGCTTTGCCTTTTGTTCGCTTTAGGAAGTTTAGCAAGGTTTTCAATCTTTTATAGATTCTGTGAGGACAGATTCGGTACCACTACAGTGGGCGCCAGAGGAACTACGTCAAACCTTCAGTATTAAAAATCAATAGTCGGCATTCATAAGCATTTGACTCATGGTTTTGAATGACAGTAGGTTGTTGTGATGGAGTTGGTTCATTATTCCCAGCTTATCTACTCTCTGTGTAGATCTAACCTCCAAACTCCAAAGAGCTTAGTGACTTAATCCACTCACAGTATAACCATTATTATGTTTAATATTCCTGATAGATGCTTGACTGGACTTTACTGTCATATTTTCTCTCCCTCTCTCTGGTTTAGGGAATGATGCAGCAGTTCCCTGTGCTGTTGTTAAAACCGTTGACAGCTTCAGTTTTCTTCACCACCCTGTTCACCAGCGGAGCCTCGAGATCCTTCAAAGATGCAAAGATGAGAAATACAGTAAGTAACCGGAGTTTCCTGCACACATTCATACTAATAGACGGTGGGAAGAAAGTTGGAGAGACTTGTGTGCAGCCTCAGTTCAGTCCCACACACTGTGATTTCACCATGGATACGGTTTTGTGCTGCAAAAGGATTGTCATGGATTTTTGCAGTATTTTGTTCATACATGTTTCATGTTTTATGGATTATTAACCAAAAATTGAGACTGATCAAACTGAAATAACAGTTTGTATTAGTTATTTGTGTTTTTCTCTATTCCTCACCTTACTTATGATTTTTTGTTTTGCAAAGGTGGAATATGTGAAACAGTTTAGCCTAGAAGTGGCAGTGTTACTTTTGTTTCTTAGTGTGGCTTTCTTTTGTTTCACTTGCCAATAATTGTTACATCATCAGTCAACAACCAACCTCCATGACTGACTTGAAAGGCAAACTAGGCTTGCTGCGGGTGTAAGCGATGCTAGGCTAAAAGTGCAGCCTACACACAGTTTTGTAGCACTCTAGTCTAACTGACCACTCAAGGCACTTAAAACTACAAATCAACTATAATGAACCATATGTTCATACGGCAGGTCAGTCTATACACAGGGGTGCACATAAGTGGTCCGCAGGTGTGCATTCGCTGTCAAAATAAAAGACGTGCACCAGATATGAAGTTGCAACGCGTGTTTGCGTACATAAGATTTTCAGGAGGACAGACATTTGTTTAGAACTCTTAAAGATGTCGAAGAAGCTCCTTTAAGCAATTACTTTGGTCTTCCTCCACCTCCAAAGAAATGTCAGAAGGAGTCCGAACCACAAAAGAAGCGTGTATTCTCGGAAAAGTAGTTGCAGGAGGTGAGCTGGCTTCAAACAAATGATGAACACATAGAGATGTGGTGCAGAATATGCCGTGAAAATCCGACTCTAGCGGAAAAAAACAGTGCTTTTTATATGGACGCAAACGCGCGTTGCAACTTTTTATCTGGTGCACGTCTTTTATTTTGACAGCGAATGCGCACCTGTGGACCACTTATGTGCACCCCTGTCTATACACCTAAAGCACTTTATATTTCTCATACCTACAACTGATTTAGAATCGCCAACTAGCCTACCATGCTAATCTTTGGACGCTAGTTTTTTAAATAGCAGAAAGTATTTAGGCAAGTCGACTAGTCTAAGAGAAAGAAAATCTCCCAAAAACAATACATAAACAAATTATGTGTTGAATGTCACTAAAAAGTGTAGCACTTACAAACACATTAGTTTGAGAGTCTGGCTAGTCTTAGCAGTTTAGCAGGAGTTTTGTACATGCTATCACCTACACGCTGGGATTTACACCAGTACACTGTGTCATGCAGAAGTATAAAAGCTGGCAACAACATCAGCTGCCTGCAGAGGCAACCTGGTAGGCTTTGCATGGATTCAACGCAATCCAAGGCAGGTCACACATTACTGCTGGTTCCCAGGATCTGCAGTCATCATGTTTTTGTTTCATTTATTGACTGCCTGCTTTGTATATAGACTGTATAAAAGTGAAAAACAATCTCTGGGGAGCGCTGCTTCTTCTTTTCGTGTTAGTTCGACAGACTGGACACTAGGATGAGTCAGTAGCTCCTCTTGAGCTATAAATTGGTATTACGGAAAGGTACAGCTGGTCCTAGCTGAATACTATCCCAACTTCAGTAGATATACAACACAGATGTCTTTGACACAAAGCTATATTTCTTGCATATATAATCTTGCATATTGCACCCTTCACGTTCGTATGATGAGTGTTATCCTTATAAATAATAAGGATGTGGGATTTCGCTTGTCCTCATATGTGGATTTGTTTTGTCAGATTTTAAAGATAGGTTTGCAGGGTCAATATTTCAATAAATTTGAAGCCAGAATAATAGGGACCCTCTGTAAAACTGAAAGGTCAGCACTTATTTGAGCGTGCAATATTTTTTGGTATTGATCATTTAAATTCAATTTGCTAAGAATATGAGAGGCATTCTTTTGAAAATTGATGTAATTTTTGAGGTTTAATGTGTTTTATCTTCACTTATGTATTAAATGGTACTATATTGAATTGTTATGATTCATATCTAAGTAGAGTTTGGAAGGTGATCCTTGTGAAAGAGGTTTTTAAATGGATTGATTCCTTGTGAGTTAAGAAGGCACATAGCTCGGCCTAATGAAAGGAATGAATCCTGTGCTGTATAGATCATAATGGGTGGCTTGTGGTTTTGAGGCCCGGTAAACTGGTTCTGTTGCAGCCATTAATAAGAAATCAGGTATGTGGGTCACTCTGAGCTCTGGGCAGATTGACTCAGCCTAGGAGCAAAGCTCATAACCAAAAATTTTCCCACGCATGAGTGATCGGACAAATGAATCAGGTCTCTGTAGACCAGAAGGGTTTAATGACACCCACGGTTTTTCTGGCCGTCCTTTATCACTCCTTTCAGCACTGATAATCACATTTGTGTGCCTGAGTGTGTTTTTGCATACTTCAAGTCATGTCATGTATCCTAATGTTGTAAAGCAGCACTTTGCAGAAGTGGGATTTAGCAGCTTTCCAGCAATGCAACTCATTTCAAAGGAAATTCCCAAGAGAATTTCTCAAGTCTTTATTTTTTCCTGTAAAAGAGAAAGTCTGATGATTTTGCACCTCGACATCTGTGTACTAGTCATGGTTACTACAAGTAAGCCTGTGAAAACAGTCATATACTGTAATGTTTATATTTTGCTTTGAAAGAGCCTTGTTAAGATAATATCTGTAATGCCCAAATTACGGGTAATCTGGGCAATTTTCTTTTGCACCTGCTGTTTAGGGCAGCCAATCAGAAGAAGGCTAAAATAGCTTGTTTCAGATAGCAAAGCCACTCTAATAGAGTCCAAGTGGGACAGAGATACTGCCCTGAAGATAGTTGTTTGTCATGTATAAAGAAGAAGTGTGTTAGAGCAGTGAAAACGAAGAACGGTAGAGAGTTGGAGTTAGGGGATTAGTGGAGACCCTTAAGCGCTGGATCTTAATGCTGTGGCTTCAAACACGGGGTGAGTGAGATGTAGGTGTTGATAAACCCTGTGACCTTTGACTCCTTTTTGTATTTCCTTTCCTTTTCCTCCCTTCACCACTTCCTATCCAGGTATAACCAGGAAGAATCCCCGCACCCCCTTGTCAGATCTTCAAGGCACCAACGCCCTCAATGAGAAGGCCAGCTGGTAAGTTCGAGTGTGTATTATTAGTATTAAATAAAATGCCTCTGTGCTGATCTTCACTCTTCCTCCCTCCCTGTAGGGATGGCTACAGCGTTGGATGTAATGGTCGCACCTCCAGGTCGGGTCGCCTCTCTTCAATGGGAAGCCCCGCGCTGGAAGAAGATGGGATCTTCCTCAATTCGAACAACAGCAAGCTCCTAGAGAGAGCTCAGGGAATTCTAATGTGAGTGACATATCACAAAGTCACAGTAGTCTTTTTGTTTGCTTGTTTGTTTTTGATAATTCTCAATCCAGTATATCACACTGAGCACTCGAAGCGCTTTTACCCTGCAAGCATGCATTCACCCATGCACACGCAATCATACAGTGCTTTGTTCTGTGCACTTCAAGCTCTTTTATCTATCACCCACACACTCACACAATACATCAGGAGCAATTTAAAACCATTGACCTTCCAATTAGTAGACAATCCACTCTACTTCCTGAGCTTCGCCCGCCCCTGTTGGTCTAATATTAGTAGTGATACGCTTTAAATGGAGCCTATTCTGCTCATTTCCTGCTAACTAATTTTATTCTTGGACTCTACTAAAGTAGCTTTGCGTCAGTCACAGTTTTAAAAACTCCTTGGATATCTTACACTCTAACTTGGTGCTGTTCATACGCTGTCTGAATCTTCTGATTGGCTTCCCCAGTTGTAAACTGGAGGTTTAAACGGCAGATGTGTCAGGCTTCTGGTGCTGACAGCCAGATCTTCGTGCCCATTTGAGGGCTATCTGCAGTCATTAACATCATACAGAGCCAAGGAAGGAAATAGCTGTCTAAAAGCAGCCGTTTTGAGCAGACTGTGAGTCACAGGGATTATCCACACACACAGACTTCATGAATCAAAACTTTGGCATGTTTAATATAATGTCACTGTAACAGTATAGAGTATAGCCGGCAAAAAATACAGACAAGTATAATAGGCTGTCTTTAAAGCAATGGTTTTTAAGGCGCTTTCCCCCAGCATACTGTAAGGCCTGTAAGGCTGGATTGTAAGAAGGGATAAGAGAGCGTATCAGCACTAATACAGAGGAAATAAAAGATGTTAATAGCTGTTGAGTCTGCTGATAATATCTGCTAATTATAATTTCTCATGTTCAGGAGAAACAAAAACTGCAAAACTAAACCAACTCTTCCCAAGGTAAGACGCTGACCTGACACTACGCAAAACTTAGTAGGTGTTCATTCACTTCAGTGATACACAGGTTTGTAAATGATCCGGGTTTTTGTGCGCAGCACTTGCTGGACATTAAGTCTCTGCGCTACCTGAGCAGCGTGACGCTCCACGACCGCATCACCAAGTCTCTGCTTCATCTGCACAAGAAGAAGAAGCCTCCCAGCATCAGCGCTCAGTTCCAGGTCAGTGCCGCTTTCTCCCTCTGCTGGAGCACTCAAAGAATTACAACAACACTGGTGACACAGCAGACGGCAGCACGAGCACGTGCAGCAGCATCAGTAACAACAAAGAGCAAAAGTGTGATCATTTCAGTTTGTGTGTGCAGGCGTCGCTCAATAAGCTGATGGAGACTCTGGATCAGTCGGAGCCGTACTTTGTCAAGTGCATTCGCTCCAACGCTGAGAAGGTGATCGCTCCTGCAGAATAGCCTCCACTCCTCTTAGTGACCGACTGCTGGATTGTGTTTAAGCGCTCCTGTTGTTTTTCTGTCCCACTTAGCTGCCGCTGCGCTTCAACGACAGTCTGGTGCTCAGACAGCTGAGGTACACAGGTATGCTGGAAACTGTCCGGATCAGACAATCAGGTTACAGCAGCAAGTACACCTTTCAGGTAATCCCCTCCTAACGCAACTGCGCTGAAGATCCACAGCCAAAGCCATGTTATCACTATGTTGCTTAAAAGATGTTTTACTTTATTGAGAAAATAACATTTGTCATGATGTTTAGATTTCCTTGCTGTATTTAATCTTAACCAGAACTCTGTCTTCATGTAACAAAACACGTTTTTAATGTTGTATTTTCATCACAAAATGAATCACCAGAAAATGAACATACAAAAATCCTTTTTTCAGGACTTTGTGCATCACTTCCATGTGCTGCTGCCTCGGGGCACTAGCCCCACAAAGTCGGGCGTCAGGGAGTTCTTCAGACGGATCCACCTGCCCCCTGCTGGGTACCAAGTGGGCAGCACCATGGTACGAATTCTGGAAATTATAAATGGACTGTCCTTCTCTCTATATGTTTTTTTAAAATGTCCCATGCAGTGGACTTCAGCAACTTCACTTTACCTAATGTTTCTGTATGATGCAGGTGTTCCTGCGCGAGGCCGAGCGCCAGCGTCTTCAGACCCTCCTGCACCAGGAGGTCCTGCGGAGAATCGTCATGCTGCAGCGCCGCTTCAGGGCAGTTCTGGAGAGGAAGCACTTTGTCAACATGAGACGAGCTGCGTGCACCATTCAGGTGAGACGCTGTGATGGGATGGGCCTAAGAAGTGGTCCAATTCTATAGCTTTGTTCCTCTGTTCTTCTTAATGCTCGAAGGGTATCACTAATCCAGTCTGGGACTGTTTAAGCATTAGATGATTAATAGCTGTGTATTAACTCTTTAAGTGTCATGGTTCTTAAAACATAGTCTCTCCTTTTGAGATGATAAGCACTTGTGTCCTCACAGGAGAGCTCTGACCTTCAATGATGCTGCGTTGGGATATAAAGTATGATATTTGTCTTCTTGGTCTTTAACTAGCAAAGTCTCTAACACAAAATCCATGTTAATGCGATTGCATCCATATACCAGATAATGCTCCAGTGGATGTCCTGAGTCAGGCACCGCCTTTGCCTGAGTGTATTCAGCTTTCATTTGTCTTGTTATAAATCCAGAGCAGTGTGTTTTCATCTAAAAGGCCAAAGTCAGTTGCTATTTAGCTTACTTTGGTGAGCACGATCGATCTAGTGGAAGCAAAAGCCATGAAAGCTTTTGATAGGTTTTTGGTGATTTGGTGCTATACGAATAAAATTGTATGAAATTAAGTATAAAGCTACTGTATTAAATGATGACTGAATATGTTACATTTTTAATGAGTTATAAGAAAGAAATAACACGTGTGCTACAGAGTAAATACTGTGGAAAAAACGATGCAGCACTAAGTGGTAGAGAGAGGATGAAAGACAACAAATTTGCTCTTTCTGTTTTTTCTGGAAGAGTTCTTGGAGAGAAGCTGTCCAAATCCTCATGAGACTGAAAGAAAACACACCAGGTCATTCCAGAGCAGGATCCATTCAGGCACAGATAACTTTTACGAGAGAATATCAGAGCATCGAAACATAAACTGTCACATGTGGGATTTTTATTCTGTGCTTGTTGGTTGCATTTCTGCGTGGGCCTTCCAAGATTACAGTTCAAGTTTTGGAGTTGGGCTTAATCAAAATAACGTGAGGAGTTTTCTGAATCAAACATTCCTGCGGTGTCAGTCATACTGCATCATATTGATTTGACATAGTGAATGAATAACAGGCGTCAAATTTCATACATCTCTTACATAAACTGCGTCAGTTTAGCCTCACAGATATGCACATATTTTAGGTGGTCCCAAAGGGGGATGAGCATCTTTTTCTTTTAAAAAAATATTCAAAGCTTAGCTCAACATATTCAAGGATCCCCAGCCTGACTTTTTTCCCTCACATCTATTTTGTCTCACCGTGCTTTTCTTTCTCTTTCAGCGATGGTGGCGTTTCTGCCTCTTCAGGCAGTCCACCATTGACCTGAGCGTTGAGGAGGGAGCGGCGTTGTGTCTGCAGGCGGCTTGGAGGGGTTACAGAGAGAGGAGAAAGTTCCTGCACTGGCGGGATTCAGCGATCGTCATACAGAGGAGCTGGAAAAACTGCTGCCATCGGAGGGCTCTGGCAGCTACTGCAATTCAGACAGCCTGGAAGGGATCCAGGGAGAGGAGGCGTTACCACAGAACGCACGCAGCGATGATACAGTTACAGGCGAGGAGCAGAGGATACCTCGCTCGACTCAGGTGAGTGAAGGAGTTGAGCTTGTAGGTAGTTTGAATCAACTGATTAGTGTCTTTTAAATACAGCGTGTTTATTTGTATAGTTGGACTGATGCACTGACACATTAACATTGTTGCATTTAAACAAAATGCAGCCAATGAGATTTACACAGGAATTCTAACCAGGGCTACTTTGGAGACCTTATTGCTGGTTTAAAAAAAACAAAACAGTGTTGAACTCGAACACACTTCAAACAATCCAAAGGGACACCTGCACTATCTGTCTGTATGCACAGTCTAGGATTCACAGTTGTATCTGCTGCCACCAAGTGGTGTTTTATGTGAAAATGTGTAGAAACCCAAGTTTTTGGCACAGGAAGTAAAATCATGGTGGTGCCTATGTGGATAATAGGCTTCTGTTTCCTCACTATTACTGTTTCCAGGTTTAGAGACTTCAAGGAGCAGCACGAGAGACTTGGTGAACAAACAAGTCTGTCAGCAGCGATGGAGGCAGGAAGAAGAGAGCCCGCCTCATCCGGACTGGAGAGTTATGGCCAGGACATCTCTGCACAGCTCCCCGAAGACTCTAAGTCTGTTTCACTTTATGGAGCAGAGATGGAAAAAGAAGATGACTTGGAGCGAAGCAGGAGCACAGACGAGAGCAGCCATAAGAACCGGTCGAAACGAGAGAGCAGACGAATGAGAGAGCTGGAGCAGGCACAGTTCAGCCTGGAGCTTCTTAAAGTCCGAAGTACCAGCTTGGGGGGTTCGCTGCCAGAAGACCCGGTCCCAAACAGCAGCAGCAGCTCTCAACAGGATGAGCATCACAGACATTCACCCCAAGGGTCCCCGGCTAGTCAAGGAAGTTTTGAAGTTCTCAGTGTGGAAGACATGGAAACTGAAGGCTCCGGAGGATATAGTTCTCAGCTCAGTGTACTTCAGGAACAGCCCAAGACGCTGGATATTCAACTTCAGCAGGGGCTGAGAGATTCCAACTATAATGAAAAGCCTGTGACTGAGTTGCCAAACAAAATGGAGGCCCCGAGGGCAACTTTTTATATTGCTTCTGACCAAAGTCCAGCTCATGAACCAAAATCTGAAAGCCCCAGCAGTTCTTACAGAGAAAGAAGGGAGTCCACGTCTCGAAGGCCTGTAGTGGTGTTGATCAGTATGCAGAAAGAGAGTCCTTTGGAAGAGGGAGAGCTGCTGGCAGCCCAAACTCTAGAAAGAGCTTCTCAAACAGGAGCACCCAATGCCCAAATGACCCCTATTGCAGGCCTTGAGATAGCATCAGACAGGGAGCAGCCTCTCGGCGTTTCCACCCAAGCCAAGAGAGACATATTTGTGGTCGGTAAGTCTTCAAAGGCTCCCTTCACTCGTGGAGAGAGTCAGGAAGGTCCAGGGATTTGTTCCGCAGAGATGGACATCAAAATTGCCCTGAAGCCCACATGCAGCGTTCCTGCCGTACTCCCCACTCTGCAGGAGAGGAAGACGATTAGGTCAGCAAAGGAGGCCCCCAGCCCGGTCCTGGACACCAAACCTCCAAAGGCCCAGAAGAAGAGCAACGCCCAGACTGTGATTGTGAACATGGTGGAGAAACCCTCTAGTACTGTGTTCTCCCCACCCAGGCGCAAGCTGCCGTTCTCCAAGTAAGTAAACTGTGCTTTTGTGTTTGTTTAGCAGGGCCGAGGCGTATATTTGCCTCTCCAGAGTGCACTGAAGCTATTTAAATGGAACGCCATGAACACACCTGCAGTGCCTCTTCTGTTTCGATTGAATGGAAGAAAACTCCTCAAAGCAAACTGTTTACCTCGTGGTCTATTCCATGGAGGGGGTGGAGGGGTCTTTATCTGCTGGAAGGGAGAATCTTTTTGAGTTAGCCAGGACAAGCAGGAGGCGTGTAGAGTGAATAGTCCCAGTGGATAGTTGCACAGTTGTGTTAAGCTAGGTCTTCATATGGTGTCAATAGAACAACCTGGGCCAGATAGGTGCACAGTTTCATCCCTTGGAGCTGGTGAACATAACCCTTAAATATTGTGATGGCCAAAAGAAGATGCTTAAGAAGAATTGCTTAAAGAAGATGCCAAAAATCAACTCACTTAATCCGAGTCATTTTATTTTGAAAGTGCAATATGAACAGCTGCAAGCCTGCAGTGCTGTTTAAAGGCTAATGATTCATTTCCCCAAATCTGTATCACCAGTTTTCCTTCATTACAAAAAAAAGTCGACTTCATTAGCGCTTTTTAAAGAGACCAGTTAACTCAAAGTAGGACCTTTTAAACTGTGGTGATTTGATGCAGGTCCGATAAGGATTTGGTGAACCAGGAACGATCTCTCGCCATGTTCAGAGATGATTCCAAGTCTGCTGGATCCAGAAGCAGAGAGGTAGGAGCCTGCAGCTTCTACACATCACTTTAATTTCATTTGCACATCGTAATTATTGTTATCTTTACTCATTCAGTTCAGACTCAAGATTGAGATTTTTATTTACTTTGAGTCAAGTTTAAGACACAAAACAAGTAAATACAAGCACGCCAACAAACACACACATACACACACAGCTGATATATTCTTATGGTTGCCTGGAAGCAGGTGGGCCGCCCCGGCCCCAAAAAGAAAGCCCGAATGTCCCGGACGCGCTCCGACTTCCTGACTCGCTGTAACTCAGAGGGGGCGACCCAGTCGGATGACGATGATGAATACTACATCCCCGCCCACTCCTGCACGCTGCCCCCCTCTCTGTCTCCCCCACACTCCCACCCCGACGCTGACTGTCACAGTGACTCCGAGATGGTAAAATACCGGGTCTGCGGCGGTCACCTGACCTCCGTGCGAGTAACCTGTCCACTTCGGTCCCCCTCTCTACCTTCTTCTCATGTGCATCTGGCCACACGACAGGGGGACGAGCCTTTTAACACTGCTAACCCCACTTTCAGTTTTTCAATGCTGTCAGACCAAAAACATGTTTCTCTGCTAAATATGGCAGCGCTGTTTGTGTTTTTCCTCAGTGCTGATAAAAGTCACTTGGTGCTGTGAATGGCCTTGCACACTGCTTTGGTGGCTGCTAGTTTGAAACTAAGTCCAAGCTTCTCGACCACACTACCGTTTTCACTTTGCTCTATCAGCTAGTTTAATTCAGATAATATGTGCTTTGCAAAAATGTCATCATCCTTAAATTATTCAGACAGGTTCTAAATGCAACAGGGTCACTTCGCTTGCATTGTTTCATTAGATACAAAATTTACAGATTTACAGAGTGAAGTGCAAAGTCATCAAGTTTTGAAAGCTCATAATTATTCGTAACCTGAACCTATTATGCTTTCCTATATTTCCTGTGATATATACTCATTGGTCATTAGTTACCTTGCCTTCTAAACTGATGAATTCATCGTGGCACAGATTCAGTACGGTGCTAGAAACACTTCCTGGAGATTTTGATCCATCTTGACATGATAGTGTCACGCATAAATGTGCTGCATATTCATGATGCTAATATGCCGTCGCACCACATTCCAGATGTGCTCTGTTGGATTGAGATCTGGCGACTGTGGAAGTCGTTTGAGTGCAGTGAGCTCACTTTGATGTTAAAGAGAGAATTTCTGCTTTGTGACGTGATGGAAGCACACTGTGGTTTTAACAAGCAGCTATTTGAGTCGGTGTGTAGCTCCAGCCCTGAATATGTAATGAAACAATGAAGGAAGCTCATATTAAACATGTCCACAGATCAAGTAATCCCTGCAAGCCTAAAGCGTGAGCTTCAGACTGCTCTAAACCCTCCATCTCAGACGTATTACAGAGGATAATATCATCTCTAATATGGTCATCTCAGCACAGAAGCCACACCCACCTGCCATTTAAACCTTTTGTCTGTGAGCGTAAGCCAATCAAAAGAAAGATGCGTAGGTCAAACACTGAACTAATGACCTACAGCAAGGGCAAGACTACAGAATGGAGCTTGGCTAGAGAAAACGGTATGTGTAACAGTGTGGAGCTAAAACTGAGCACAATAGGTTCACAATAATAGAAGATGTAAAAAACAGCTCAGTGGTATCTGTGAATGAAAATTCAACATGATAGGTGAAGCCTCAGCTTATCTACCTGTGGTTGTCCCCCTCACCATGTTAAATTACAAATCCTCTTAGACCAAACTGCTCACAGTTTTGCATCTGTCATGAAGGAAAAATAAAATGCTAAAACTCAGAATGAGTTTATTTAGATATTCTTCTTTTACAGCACTGAACGCAGACTGTCCCAGCGCAAACTCGTTTGACTCGTGTGATGTGGTCAAAGACGTTGTTCTCTCATATTCTGACCTCCCAAACTTGACCCGTCCTTGAAACAAAACATCTCGTATTGCACTGCACGGCACTGCTCCTGCATGCTGGAGCCAATTAAAGCTGGACCAGAGTAACTTCTCACTAACAATGAGATTTTCCTACACAGTCTAACACATATGACTTCTGTTTGCCTATCACACACTCTCATTATCAGGCCTGTGCATGTTTATGGTGCCGATTTTTTCAGTTTCTTCACATGAAGTTAATGTGATCATTTATTTATTCGAAGTAGTAATTTAGTAGTTGTAGTTTTGCAAATAAACTCTGCTAAAACCATAAAACTCTGCAGAATTCTTAATCAAAACATGTCACAGTCGTGTCAGCTGACAGATTATAAATATGTTTTGTGGTCTTTCTCACTCACTGTATCTTTCTCTCCAGTCGTCTCACAAAGACCAGAAGAAAATCCATAAGACCATGTCATCAGGGGACTTGGGCAAGATGGAGATCCTCAGGAAAACCTCCAGTCAAGATGGAAGGTAGATCTTCCTCAACTTTCTCTTGTCACATCTTACTTTTTATGCTAGATGTTGAAGTGTTTTGTTTTGTTTTGTTTTTTCAGCAGGATGAGAGGGAAGATGCGATTCTGGAGTAAAACGAAACACAGTGAGAAAAAACTGTCAAGGGAGAAGCAGGCCATCATGAGTGAAGTTGGAGAAACACATGGTAAAAATAAAAGCTATTCAGCATGCCACATACAGCCTCTGAGCAGATTTATAAGCACGCAAACGCTAGATGTGCTCACAATTATCTCTGAACTGTAAATAAAAATGAAATACGTCACCTGATTAGCTCTGGACAGCCTCAGCATTGCTGCTGTTTCTAGATCGCTTTCTGGATCTTCCTCTTGCTTTGTGATTTCTTCATGGATGTGGACATGCAGAGAACAGCAGGTTTAATATGAAGGATCATTGCTGGTGATGAGAGAGCTGTGTCTCAGCAGTTCAAGAGTTTCAAAGCTTAAAGGCAGAGCAACCAGGAGCACACTAGTTTTTAGTCAGTTGCAATCACATTAACAAAAGTCACCTCGAGGTGCTTTCTGTTGTAAGATAAAGACCCAACAATAATACAGAGAAAACCCCAACAATCGGATGGCGCTGTGAGCAAGCACTTGGCGACAGTGGGAAGGAAAAACTTCCTTTTAACAGGAAGAAACCTCTATCTGAACCAGGCTCGGGGAGGGACGGCCATCTGCCATCTGATGAGAGAAGACTGCAGAGAGAGATGGGCCTCTGACACAGATCACCAGGCACAAGTGAACAGGACCGATCCATAAATAGCAGCTGTGTTAAATGTTGAAAAAGACTTCCAAGAGGAGCTCTACTTCCAGAATATCCTGGTCACACCCATGTGCGGTACACACAAGTGAATAAAAACAGGATCAGAGCTGCAAGCATGAATTTGTTCTGGCAGTAAATTTGAGACATGGTGTAATAAATTTGTGAAGAGTAGAAGTGCACAGTATAGCATAAGGAATAGTCGTTTTTAATGGAAAACAAAACAAAAAAATTGTGTATTTTATTCCTAGATGAATTAAGCCTAAACCTTTGGTGTCTTTGTGTAGCAGAAGGCCCGTCTCCTCCTCACAGTCCAGATTTGGAGGCGGCTTCATCTCGGGGGGTCAGAGACAGTAAGGAGAACAAGGAGCCGTCTCCCAAAATGAAGAGACGTCGCAGCGTGAAGATCAGCAGCATCGCTCTGGAACCTGCCCAGTGGCAGAATGACGCGCTGCACATCCTCACCTCGGCCCACGACTATCGCAGCATGAACGACTTCCTCATGAAGAAGGTGAGAGGGCAAAGGCCGCACACGCCTCACTGACTCACACAAAGAGCAGTGTTTGTGTGTTTTCGCTGTTCATAGAGTTGTAAGGGTTACCTCGTAGTACGTAACGTTTAAATTCTCATGCAGCGTGTCGTATGTGGTTGTCTGTGTAAATTAAACATCAAACAGAATTAAAGGAACAGTTCACCCCAAACTCCGATTCACATATTGATCCATATAGATTATTTTGGTGTGCTTCGCTCCCTCAGATTGCCGATCTTGATTCTGAAGATGGTAAAAAGGACACCATGGTGGATGTTGTTTTTAAGAAAGCGCTGAAGGAATTCAGGATCAACATCTTCAACTCGTACTCCACTGCCCTCGCTGTGAGTCTGACACCCTCTTTTACTCTGTCATTGCTGTCACACGACCAGGAAGATTTTAAAAACCGAGATGCTGCCACTTAAACTAGATTTACATTTTCTGCGTCCTTTCCTTTCTTTTTTCCTCGCCACCAGATGGATGATGGTAAAAGCATCCGTTACAAGGATCTGTACGCATTGTTTGAGCACATCCTGGAGAAGACGATGCGTATGGAGCAGAGAGACTGGAGCGAGTCACCCGTGAAGGTGTGGGTCAACACGTTCAAGGTGTTCCTGGATGAATTCATGACGGAGTATAAGCCCATGGAGGGAACCATCGGCAGGGTAAGACCAGTAACATCTGGATGAATTCATTAAATGATAACAGAGAAATTCTTTCATAGGATATAACATCATAAAATTGCTAATCTTAAGGCATTACTGGTAAGAAATACAGAGAAAACAAATTTTGTCATGTTTGCTTTTTTCAGGCTCCAAAACGAGAACGCAAGAAGTCAAGGAAGAAGGAAACTGATATTGTGAGTTTGTTAGTTTCAAAGAAAAAATTACTTTCATACCATCAATCATAAAAAGCAGATATTGCAACCAGTTCTGCAAAGATTTAAAACAGGGCTTCACAAACCTGAGTGGTAGATACTAGGGGTGCAACGATACACAAAATTCACGGTTCGGTTCGATACTTTGGTGTCACGGTTCAATATTTTTTCGATACAAAAAAAATGTTCATGCCTTTTTAATTTGTCATTTATTAAACTTATAAATATATATTTTAACTCAAAAGTACAGTTTTTAAATTTAATGTTGCTGAAACAAAAGTAATTAAAAAAATAAATCTGATTGAGGAATCACTCATCTTTGGAAAAGAGAGTTTATTACAGAGAAATGGCTCTTCCCAAAATAAAAGCAATACTATACACTTCTTCTGGGCTATATTCTCAGCAGCATATTGTAGCGGGTCAGGGCTGTTCGGGGTTCTGTTTGTACAGTTATGTTTTGTTTATGTTGCCATAGTGACGGGTGACGCCCTCTCGCTGCGACGGTGTGTCCTTCCGGGGTCAGAGGGTGCCCTGTGTGTTGTTGTTGCTGTGTGGTTGCCGCGCTGAGCAGTTAGCTAGCGGCAGTGTTCTTCTGCAGATGTCAATAAACGGCTGTGCTCCCTGGCTAGCTCACGGGAAGCAAGACCAAACGACACCTCCGTCTCCTCCTTGTCTGAGCTCGCCACATTGGTGTCAGAAGTGGGATGATGGTGGCACCCCATGTTCTGACCCGAGTGACTTTTCCCCCGCCGGTCATGACCGGCCGGTACGCCAAAAGAAGGCACCTGGACATTTGCAGGACTTTGTGTGGGGTAATGGGGTCGTCGGGGACGACTGACCCCTTAGGTGGGGGCTATGTAGCGGGTCAGGGCTGTTCGGGGTTCTGTTTGTACAGTTATGTTTTGTTTATGTTGCCATAGTGACGGGTGACGCCCTCTCGCTGCGACGGTGTGTCCTTCCGGGGTCAGAGGGTGCCCTGTGTGTTGTTGTTGCTGTGTGGTTGCCGCGCTGAGTAGTTAGCTAGCGGCAGTGTTCTTCTGCAGATGTCAATAAACGGCTGTGCTCCCTGGCTAGCTCACGGGAAGCAAGACCAAACGACACCTCCGTTTCCTCCTTGTCTGAGCTCGCCACATTGGTGTCAGAAGTGGGATGATGGTGGCACCCCATGTTCTGACCCGAGTGACTTTTCCCCCGCCGGTCGTGACCGGCCGGTGCGCCAAAAGAAGGCACCTGGACATTTGCAAAGTGAAAGCAAAAAACAAGCGCAAATTCAAACGCGATTTGAATATGTCACATATTGACAGTGGCTCACCGATGCCAATGACATAATTACCCAGCTACATTTCCGAAAGAATGCAAAAGCATTGACATATATTTTTCCTTCCTATGATAGCCCGACGGGCAGGGCAGAGATAGATTTTGGTAACCCGACTGGAAAAATCGCTAGCCCCGGGACGTCGGGCTAGCGATTTTGCAAGCCCTGTGTTACAGGCATGGCCCTTTAAGGATGAAGCCTGATGGGAAATGTATTCGGGATGTGTGTAGCGGGACTGCCTGGTGTGTGTGAAGAGAGAGAGCGGAGAAGGGGAAAAAGTAACGGTTAGCTACAGAAGAGACGAAAAGAAAAGAAATAAAAGGAATATAATAACTCCCTCGACAGCCAGAGTTGTGTCGGCGATGCTCGCTGTGAGTAAACTGTTTCAGCCCACTGTATGCGGTGTTCGTGCCTTAGAGAAGAAATAAAGTTCGGTGAAGCAGTTTCCTACGCCTCCTTCGATCTTTTTGCTAGCGGAGTTGACCTGTATAGTAAGCTGTTGCCGGCTACGAGTCAGTTACGGAACCTTCAAGTAACTGCCAGAGGTTTCCTTACTACGGTCGGGGCCGCGGATCTGGCGCGGTAACACCTGTATCTGATTGAGGAATCGCTCATCTTTGGAAAAGAGAGTTTATTACAGAGAAATGGCTCTTTCCAAAATAAAAGCTATACTATACGCTTCTTCTGGGCTATATTCTCAGCAGCATATTGTAGCGGGTCAGGGCTGTTCGGGGTTCTGTTTGTACAGTTATGTTTTGTTTATGTTGCCATAGTGACGGGTGACGCCCTCTCGCTGCGACGGTGTGTCCTTCCGGGGTCAGAGGGCGCCCTGTGTGCTGCTGTTGTTGTTGCTGTGCGGTTGCCGCGCTGAGCAGTTAGCTAGCGGCAGTGTTCTTCTGCAGATGTCAATAAACGGCTGTGCTCCCTGGCTAGCTCACGGGAAGCAAGACCAACCGACACCTCCGTCTCCTCCTTGTCTGAGCTCGCCACATTGGTGTCGGAAGTGGGATGATGGTGGCACCCCATGTTCTGACCCGAGTGACTTTTCCCCGGTGCGCCAAAAGAAGGCACCTGGACATTTGCAGGACTTTGTGTGGGGTAATGGGGTCGTCGGGGACGACTGACCCCTTAGGTGTGGGCTATGTAGCGGGTCAGGGCTGTTCGGGGTTCTGTTTGTACAGTTATGTTTTGTTTATGTTGCCATAGTGACGGGTGACGCCCTCTCGATGCGACGGTGTGTCCTTCCGGGGTCAGAGGGGCGCTCTGTGTGTTGTTGTTGCTATGCGGTTGCCGCGCTGAGCAGTTAGCTAGCGGCAGTGTTCTTCTGCAGATGTCAATAAACGGCTGTGCTCCCTGGCTAGCTCACGGGAAGCAAGACCAAACGACACCTCCGTTTCCTCCTTGTCTGAGCTCGCCACAATATTAAACATATCAGGTCCCCATAAGGAGAATCATGTGCTAACGGCTGTCTAAATGACTCGGGTAAAGTTTGTAGCATGCATGCTTGTTGTTTTTGTCTGCTTCCACTTGTCTTTGCACTAGGATGATGTCGGCGTAAATGTGCAGTCATATTCGTTGTGTTCCCACTAGTCCTGTCAGCGTTAATCTCGTTGAAATGATGTTAACGCCACAACACGGCAAATCTCCGTTAACGAGCTACCCCTGCATGGGGCTAGATGGCCAACACGTTAACGAGCTAACTGCGCTAACACACTAGTTCCCACCCATGTAATTGAGCATTGCGTGGCACATCCAACATACTGTTTTACTTTAGTCCATGACGCGCTTACCTTCAGGGTCATACTTCACATGAAAACCAAAATAATTCCAAACGCCAGATCTGAATGAGGGTGGGGGAGGTTCAATTTGCCATGTTGCAAGGATAGCTTAACTTCTGTCTCGCTAGCTTGCCCTGCGCTCTTCCTTCTGGCAATGCTGTCTGTGTTGAACGCTCAGTGGATCTTCGCTCGACAGTGCAGCCTAGGCGGAGTAGTCGAACGCAGATTCACTGAGCGCTCAACACAGACAGCATCGTCAGAAGGAAAGTTGATAAAATAAATTACAAATTTTGTATTGTTCAATACATATGCGTACCGAACCGAAAGCACTGTATCGAACGGTTCAATATCGATACGAGTATCGTTGCACCCCTAGTAGATACAGACATCTTTTATATGCAGTCTCTGCTTCATATGTCAACTGAGCTGACTGGCAGGTCTGCTGCCCCCTGCAGGTGGAGGAACACAACGGCCACATTTTCAAGTCCACTCAGTACAGCATCCCCACCTACTGCGAGTACTGCTCCTCCCTCATCTGGATGATGGATCGAGCCTGTGTCTGCAAACGTAAGCACTACACACAGAACACATCTGTCCAAAACACACATTTAGGAACTGAAGTCAAAGCTCCAGTTTACCCTGCCCAGGACAGGTCACCAGGATACCACCCTGGAGACAGGCCTGGGGTAGGGACTCGAGAGCGAGCCTCTGTGGCTCAGCTATGCTTAGTTAAAAAAAGCTCCTTGGGTCCGCCCTCATGTGGAGGGCACAGGAGGTGCTGTAGGATTTTTTTGTTCCAGCTTTCAAAACTACTTTGTGGTTGTCATTGGGGAAAAAAGGTTAACTAACCAGAAACCCTTCAGCATGGTGGGGGTACAGTGTTTTAGCTTCCAAAAATAAAAATGAAGACCAAATAACGAAGGAAGTGTTGCCATGTGTCAGTGCCAAATTATCCTTATTAGAGCCTTATGTTTATTAGAGCAATGTCACAAAGTGTGGCTCACAAGACTGTTGAATTCTCAGTTTGTTAGTTGGCCTCGAGGAGATAAAACATCACATCTAAATTATCTACAGTCCATCCACCCATATACACATCCATCCACCTTTTTTGTGATGCTTATCTGGGTAAAGGTTGCAGGGGCATCAGTCTAAGAAGAGGTACCCAGGCCTCCTTCCACCCATCCACCTTCTCCAGCTCTTCTCAGGGAATGCTAAGACGTACTTGAGCTGGCCGAGAGACATAACCTCTCCAGCATGTCCTGTGTCTACCCTGATTGTTCTCCCAGTGCGCAGGAGTCATCCTTATCAGATACCCAAACACCTCAATGTGAAGGAGCAGCAGCTCCAGTAGAGAGCGGGGTCCACCCTAGACAGGTCGCCAGTTTATTGCAGGGCTAAAGCAGAGGCAGACAGCCATTCACACATATGGCATATTTATCATCACCAGCTAACCTGACACGTATATCTTTGGACTGTTGATGGAAATCCAGGGAGAGCTCATGCAGACTCATGGAGAAAGCAGGACATAGTGGATAGTGAGTGGGTAGATTTGAACACAGGACCTGCTTGCTTGGAGGCAACAGTGCTAACCACTGCACAATGTTTCTGGTCTTAAAGTGAAATATAAACAGGTGCAGCAGGCATTTTTAGCTTTAAAACTGCAGGGATAAGAGCTACGTGCATAACGTCTGTTATCTTAATGCAAAATCATAGTGAGGTGACACTTTTCAGCACTGTTGCTTTAGTTTTTCTGTCAGTAACTGTCAGCTGTCCGCTGGTCAGTTTAAAATCAAGCATTAAGCTGTCCGCCCAGGATCTTTCTCTCTCTCTCTCTCTCTCTCTCTCTCTCTCTCTCTCACACTCACACTCACACACACACACACACACACACACACATATATAAAAATACACACCAGCCGCAGATCCTAATGTTCTCCTAACTCACTTACCACACCACTCACACTCAAAACTGTGTAGTTTTTCTTTCCACTCACATGGCAGTCCTTACACACACACACATACGCAAAAAACTAACACACTTTCCCTGCGTGCCTGAGTGTCTGCAGAATTCGATTAAACCTCCCTCTCCTTTCATGAGTCCGTCTTCGATCTAGTTACAGAGCTCCATCTGCACTCTGAGAGCAGACATCCCATCCCGGCTCTCTGCCGCCTCCACGCTTGCCCTAGCCTTTGAGGTGGTAAATGTCTACAGCACCGACTGCCGCTGTCGTGACTGTGAGGAGTTTGTAGAAATGCCTCCCGTCTGATTGTCGTTTGTTTTGTCTACAGTGTGTCGCTACGCCTGCCACAGGAAGTGCTGTTCCAAAATGACCACGAAGTGCAGCAAGAAGGTAGGTGGAGTTCCTTTTTTTATGTGACACTTGTTTTAAGATGACACGGGTTCTCTCCGCCGTTCAAAATATGTAGCCAACAATCGAAATCACAGCGCAGTATAATCATTAGCTAAAATAATCACCTTTTGCCCTTTTGGTTTATTTTGTGGTTTGATGTCGTCTGAATGTGTTACAGTATGACTAAAGGAGTTTGTATCAAGTTTTTCTCCATTAATCCTACTGAAAGAATTTTAGCCCTGAAAGAAAGGAAGTCATAATAAATAAAAAGTCCCGTGCGTCATCAGTACACACAGATGTTTACCAGCTTTAGGTAGATATTACTGTATAATGCAGATGGGAGTTTACGTTTACGTCATCCTTCATCATCGAGCTGTAACGGTCACTGGTCTGTGCAGCCTGCCAGTGGTTCAGTTTAATGTGCAGCATTATTTACGTTTGCAAACAAGTACGACCCGGAGCTGTCGTCACGGCAGTTCGGCGTGGAGTTGTCGCGTCTGACCAGCGAGGAGCGCACCGTACCCCAGCTGGTGGAGAAGCTCATCAACTACATCGAGATGCACGGCCTCTACACAGAGGGCATCTACAGGAAGTCGGGCTCCACCAATAAGATCAAAGAACTCCGACAGGGGCTGGACACGGGTGAGGCTGACTCACAGATCAATGAGACACACATTCCAAATACATATTACAGGATTCCTGCCGGGGCGTTTAAAAGTGTGAAACAAGTCTGAAAGTCAAATTGAGAAAATAAAGATCCTAAAAAGTACGTGTCGCCATCCTAATGAGCTGGTTTTATGGGTGAAAATGTGTACTGTCATAAAAATGTGGTTTAGTTGGTGACTAATTATCACTAATTACAAAGTACAGCTGAGACAGATGGCACTGTTATGGAAAAAAAGGAATTTTTAATGAGGACTAAAAGCTAAAATAAACTTGAATCCTGCCAGTTTTCGTGGCCGTTTATTAAATGATTTTTAAACTACATGTATGAACTACTGCATCATTTGGACCAAAGATCAAAGAGAAACCATGTTAACTTGTCTGAAATCATGCTCTTTCAGATGTCAGCAGCGTGAATCTGGATGACTACAATATCCACGTTATTGCCAGTGTGCTCAAACAGTGGCTCCGTGACCTGCCAAGCCCTCTCATGACCTTTGAACTCTACGAGGAGTTCCTGAGAGCCATGGGTAAACTCATGCTTATGCTCTTTACCGTCTGTTTGCTGGTTTTCAGCCCAGGACCGAGTTAGCTTGAAAAAATGCGTTTGCCTGAACTCTGTGGTGTTTTTCTGCCTTTTCAGGTCAGCCAGACAAGCGGGAGGTGATCAACGGAGTGTATTCTGTGATCGACCAGCTCAGCAGGACACACCTCAGCACACTGGAGCGCCTCATCTTCCATCTGGTCAGGTGAGTGATGACTTGAATCAATATGACCAGGCAAACAGCTTGTGCCTGGAAAAAAGGGTTTTATAATAAGATCTGAATCATGTTTTTGAGCATCAGGTCGAAGCTGCAGAGGTTTCAGGGCCTATTATATATATTATTATTTTCACTAGTCGTCAGACACACTGGATTAGAGCTGTGTTCAGTGGGAATTGCACATCAGGATTAAAAGTATTATGCTGTTACAGGATTGCCCTGCAGGAGGAGACAAACAGGATGTCAGCCAACGCCCTCGCCATCGTGTTTGCTCCCTGCATCCTTCGCTGCCCCGACAGCATTGACCCACTGCAGAGCGTCCAAGACATCAGCAAGACCACAGCGTATGTTCACAAACTGACCCTGCAATTTTACAGTCATTATTCATTAAATGCCAGAAACCTGGTATACTGCTGTAATTACAGCTTAATAACATCTAAATGTAACTGCATCTTTGGGCTGATGTCAACAAAAAAAACTTCAGCCTCTTACATTTTGAAAAGGGGGTTTTCAAGAAAAACAAACATCTCCTTATCCAAGTGTGTCCAAGCCTATCATAGGGTACCAGAGCATCTCTGCTCTGTTTGCTTCCAATTTAAATGGCTCTCTGGTCCGCAGGTGTGTGGAGCTGATCATCAACGAGCAGATGAGCAAGTACAAGGCTCGTCTGAAGGACATCAGCAGTCTGGAGTTTGCAGAGAACAAAGCCAAGAGCAGGCTGACCCACATCAGGAGGTCCATGGTAAGATCAAAGTGCAGTAGGTGTTAGCATAGAGGCTGAGGTTGTCATTGAGCGAAAGTTTTTTATTTTTTATTTACTCCTTCCTCTCACTCCTCATCAAAATGGATCCGTTTTCAGCTCCACGAGCAGCTGGCATGGTTGTCGCCATGGCAGGAGTTCATTCCTGTGTGTTTCTTTACATGTGTCATCAACACTTTTTGCTGTGTTTTTCTTACACATGCAAAAAGGTGACCCAAAAAAAGCATTTGAAGGGGATGGACACTTGTTTGAATCATTCATTTGTGAATTATTCTGCTGTAATAATACCTCACAGGAGTTTAATTCTTTACGTCAAAGGTCTCTTTGGGACACATAAGATCATTTATACCAGGGAAACAATAACCTCAGAAGAAAAGTGTAAAGTTCTCAAAAGCACCCTAGTGGACTGACGTACTTTCCAACTGCGTAGTTTTAGTAAATGGTGATGATGCAGCCACTATTCATGCAAGTAATCGGCAAGAAACTGAGATAAGAGGTTCATTTAGGCAAAAAAAGCTACAAAAGATTCAAAATTGGAGAAATTGAAAATTTCAGCAGGAAGCAGCTCATGCCTAAATACAGTATGTAACATTATACAGTATACCTTCTATTACATGATTTCACCCAGGAATGCAATTATTGTACTCCCTAAGGAGCATCCTGCTGTGTAATCTGTCTTTCTGGAAAGCATTATTCGGGAAGATGAGCTAACTTGTGCTTCACAGGACAACCAAATTCCTCCAGCATCCACATGGATCCACACTTTCCAAATAAGAGTGTTTTTTAATGATTTGCAGGTTCAGAGCTATCTCGCCTGGTTGTTGTTTTCTGGGCCAGATCTGGTCAGCCAGTCACAGTAGACCCTAGTTCCCAACTTCCCACAGCAGACCCTTGTTGGGCTCTTACATAGTTTTTGCTGTCATAAAACTGCAATGCACCAAGGACAAAAAACAAAAGCAAAGACACATTAACTGGTGAGAGAAACAGAAATGTCTGAGTTTTATCTTTGTTGAAAAGTGAAAGGTGAAAAGTCGTCTTTTGAGGCTGTTACAAAGACTTGCATTCAGCCTAGTATGAATCATGAATTCACGTTTGCCCACTTAGGAATTTCCTGTTAATTAACTTTTTAATCGAACCTCAGCATTGTTCAGTTGCCTATCAATTCCTCCCTCGGCGTCTTTTTACACTGGGTATTTTCTGGTTGGGAAGATTTCTTCAGATCTTTCTCTTTCTAACCAACTGTAGCTCATTTTAATCTGGAAACCTCTTTTGACCTGTAAAATAACCAGATCCATACTAAAATGATAACCTTCACCGCTCCTTAATCCTAACCTGTCCTTCCTCCTTTCCTCCCCCACACCCTCCTTCCAGAAACCCGTACTAATTGCCGTTAGGTTTATGAGCATTACCCGCACTACCACCCCGGTATGTATGCCCCTCCCACAACATGTACCCGCCCACCACCAGTCCTGTCCTGTCCATCAGTCTCTTAATTCCGTCCACTCATGCCGTCTGTAACACCACTCATCTCATATACCTGTAAGCTACTTCTATGTCAGGTGTCTGACTCTTTGTTTGTGTTGCTGTTTTGTTATCAGTGGGTTGGCTAACATGCAGCGCAGCAAATCATACAACATCAGAAGTCTTTCAGCTGGCATTGTTATATCGTTTATTATAGCAACGTGGCCTCTGGCAGCCAGGTCGGGTGTTTGTATTAAATAATTAACATTGCTGGTAATCATTTTCTCACAGTTTCAGTTGTAATTTGAAATAATGTATGTAATGTATGTCTTCTGTTTAGCAACTGATTATTGATTATATTGATGATAATCAGAAGTATAGGAAGGTGGAGAGGGTCTGTAAGCACAACTGTACTCAAATAAAAACATTAGCTCGTTTATTTATTGTATTAATATTAAGTATTATTACGTTTAATATTAGCTATAAGTTATTGCTTCAATTCTTTTTAAATATACTGGTTTGTCGTCATCATTAGCAGTATATCAAAAGAGGCCGACTTCAACATCATAAAACTGTATAAAAGAGATGGATGTAGCCATTGATGAACTATTTTAAATCAGGATTTTTTTTTATTGGCCAGCAGGGGGCAGCTCGTCTGGTTGCCATAAGAAATCAGACTGTAGAAGTCAATGGGGAAAAACGACCTTTTTGCTACAGTCATTTATGACCTCAGTAAACATTTTCTTCATACCCTTCATAAAGCCTGGTGTTCATCTTAGACTACAAGAGACGGCAAAGCAGCTTGTGCTTTAGCTAATGGCTGCTTTATGTTCACAGCAGTCCACAGCTACATGAGGATACGGTGTCCGTAGTTTCTCTGTCTCTGGTTTCAAAAAGCCTCGACAACAGCAGACGAAATGTTCAAATTGACGCTTTAAATCAATGGCTGCTACAGTCTAAAGTTGACTTTACAGTCAAGCAAAAGTTGAACAACTGACCTTTAAGTCAAATAAGCCACAGCATTTTAAACACAAAACAGTGTTTATGTGCAGTGTAGCCTCTCCAAGCATTGTTGTTTGTATAAACTGTATTTATACACTACATTGTTTCTCAGATAATGTACTGTAGCTTTGTTGTTTGTGTAGATTTAATTATTAATATAAACATAAATAGTGATGTTCTGTGAAGTCTGGAGGGAGGCAAAGTAAGCCATTATCTTGACTAGTACATAGTAAGTATATATATATATATATATATATATATATATATATATATATATATATATATATATATATATTAGCTACATCCAGATGTTCCATAGGAGACATCTTCTCACATTAAAAGACTTTGTGCCGTGTTCACACTTGACGTTTAACATTTCCAAAAACAAACTGCACTATAAATAAACCCTGAAAATAGAAAGCATATGCTTTCGGCTACGAAAGCATTGAGGCTAACTTAATAACATCAACTATTTCAGGTTAGCAGAGCTGCATCATAAGCAGTAGTGTGCATTTCTACAGCTTCACGGCTGCCGTCACTGTTCTTTAATCACTGCTGAATGTTTATGCTTCTCTCAAAAAAGGCAGCTCACTAACTGTAGCCCCACTGATTGCTCTTTGCTTTCTGTTTCTGTTTTACAATGTACAGCCTAACACAGCTAAAGTTAAGGTAATGCCAACCTGTGTGTGTGTGTGTGTGTATGAAGTGATTGTGTGTAACTGTTCGTAGTGATTATCACCTGACCTCATAGTCTTTCTTTTTAGCAGTGATGTGGTGAACTGTGCTCAGTCTATCTAGTCAGTATGTGGTCAGAGCATCCACCTACACCTGTAGCAGCTTAGCTTTGTGTGCTTCATCACTGTCTCTCCCTGAACATTCTGGTCACTTTGGACTTCCGCTAACACACTCTCTATAAGTGTGTGTGTGTGTGTGTGTGTGTACTTGCAGAGCAAAAGCCGTGTTTGGCAAAGCACCACCCACACGACCTCACCTCCTCTCAGCCCCAGAGCGCCCTCTGGGGTTGATGGAGAAACTGCCGTAGGAGGAGGAGGAGTGGAGGACGCAGCAGAGGCCGTGCTCAATGACCAGCAGGAGCTGGCGATGCAGCAGGAGGAGCGAATCCTCGCAGAGCAGATTGAGAGTCTGCAGAAAGAAAAGTATGCCGTTTCTGTGGTCATACTGTTACATTTAAGTTGTGCATTCCTGTTACACATGTTACATATTTAAAGTCAGACAACAGTGCAGGCTTTAAAACCACCTAAAAACTAATGTAACTAATGTCACCTGGAAACTCAGAGCAAACATAAAATTTATTTTTGTTCTGTCTTGTAGCTGCCGTGTGCTTCTATGTGGATGGCTTTGGGTCAGTTGCATACAGTAATAAATATCCCAAAACTTAAAATATGACCTTTAATGTGTCTGTCAACAGGGAGGAGCTGACCTATGAAATGTTGATCCTGGAGCCGCGAGCATCCGATGATGAAACTCCTGAATCTGAAGCCTCCATCGGTACAGCAGACAGCTCAGAGAATATCACCATGGATACGGAGGGAGCCACCTCTGACCCCTCTGGTGCGTGTCAGTGTTTGTGTTCATGTTTCAGTCCCTGCTTACTGTGACTAACTGCAGGTAACGATGTAATCCAAAGATCCTATATAAATGCTGCCAACTCACACTCTCACTCAACCTTCATCATCCTTATATTCGTTTAAGGTAATGGCTTAATGGCTCCAGGTAAAGTCAGCTAATCATATTCTATTTATGTCTAATAAAGGATAACCATGTGAAATTGTCTACATGAAAGTAAATTTTCATGTAAATTTTCCTAATTTTGTAATTCAATTAGTTGCTTTTTGTGTAATAACTCTCTCTTATCACTGCCATCTTTGTGTGTTCTTCTTCACAGATCGCGGCACAATCCGATCCAGAAAGTCAGAGGCGAAGAGCAGGCGAGCTCTGCGACGCCAGCCCGACTCCCAGGATTCAGCAGACTCCACTTCCACCGTCTCCTCCTATCACCCTTCCTCCTCTCTCTCCTCCAACGCGTCTGGTTCTCCTTCCCCTCACTACAGGTTCCGTTCCTCCTCCTCCGGGCCCTTACTCACCTCCTGCAGCCTGGGGACCCCTTTGGCTGAGGCAGAGGGGGGCCAAAGTACCGGGAAAACGCGGCACAGGCTCAGGCTGAGCCGCAGCTCGCCACGGGAGCCCTCGGGAAGCCATCGGAGGGAGTCGGACTTCGGCTCGGGGCCGCAGCAGCTGGTTCTGTACGGCAACAACGAGTTCATGGTTTGACCCCGAAACGACCATTCGCGGGAGGCTGAGTGAGAACGGGAGGAAGACGAGTTTAGGGCAGAATGAGGCTGGTCATGGGGCAAGGTTTACGCCAAGAGTCGCCTGTTGCCCCTCCTTGGTGCCCAGCCTTACCTCCTCCCTTGGTCCAGTCAAAGCAGGAAGGCGATTCTGACAGAGAGGGACAAAAACAGCAGCTGGTCACTGAAGGATGACTGACGACTAATGTGAAATCTGGAGAGAAGCAAAAAGACAAGTTTAACTGTGTTCGCTGATCCTCTGATCTGAACCGTTTGACCCCTGCTGGAGCCCCAGGGGTCAGTCAGAGGAGAGGGAGGGGTGGGGGAAGAGGAACGGAAGGACGGGTGGCGAGACACAGGACACCACACCCACACCTGCAAAGCCAAACCTTTCAGAGCCTCGTCTTTATTTTTTAGCATGCGGGCAGATGGTGAAAGCCCCCCAAAAGAAATGTAGCCATACTGACCGAACTGGCGGACAACCAACTTGTCTGTAACCAGCACCAAGCTAAGTCTGCTTTTCTCGTTTACACAGGACACACCAGCCAAGAGGCTGCATGCTTCTCCATCACAATTTTTCTTCAGTTTGAAGGAACTGTCTCTTACAGCTGTATGTTAATTATTATTATTATTGTTATTATTATATTAAAGAGGAGGAAAAAAGGTGTACATAAAGAGACAGTCCAGTGCTGCTGCTGGGTTGCTGGGTTGCTCATCGGTGATCAGTCTCTACGGCCTGTTTTGCAAATATAAGTATCTGAAATTCAGGTTCCACTTTTGTTTCTGTGTCGGTTCTCCTCTGTTTACTGCTGGCTTCTCTCTTTTTTAATATTACACAATGAACAGAGAGCACTTTGGTTGCACTCTTGAGTCGTAAAAGAATTTGGAAAAAAAAATGAAAGAAAAAAAAGCCACCAACCTGCGGTTGTAGCGCAGAGCGTCGGGTGTCACGCGAACTTGACCTGCAGTATGAGATGTCAGTCAGCCATACGTGTTTTGTTCTGTCTTTCTTTGCCCGCAGCCTTTTATTACCCCCCACCCCCACATTTCAGAAACATCAGTGTTACTGCGTCAGAACTTGAATTTTTTCTCTTTTAATATATATTATTGCTGTATTATAGTGTACATGTTGGTATTGCTGTCAATAGTTTTTGTTCAGATGAAAGCCATCGTTTTGTTTTTTCTTTCCGATCTTTATTATTTGGTGGAGTGAGTGAACGAGTGAATGATCCCTTCCATTTTTATCAGCTCCCACTTTGTGCATGTTTAGCCTCTCCTCCGTAAATATGCTTAATGGAAGGACTGAAAAGAAGAAGCAGCTCTACATCCGTCGTGTGACACTAAAACTAACTGATGTGAGCTTACAAGGGTTAGTCTGAGCTTTACTGCACCTGTGGGGAAACACTTGCACTCATCATGCACTCAAACCGTCCGCGATGTCCTCTGAGCCATGCCTGTTCTTCTTCTTCACCAGTACAGTAGCTCCTCTTCTCTCCCGGCTCTGGCTGTGATAAGTAGCATTTAATCTGCCTGTTAACCTGTCAACAAAAAAAAAACTAGTAGCAACTAACTCAAACCGTCCGTGTGTTTCTGCATATTCTTCCTCTCTTTCCTGTCTCTGTCCATAAAGTATCCAAACAGTATCCGTGTGATGTTGAGATTCTTCTCAGTAGCTAAACAGCGATCATGTCTCCGTGATAAAGCTGCGATCTCTCTTTGCTTGCCGCGTCTCTGGAGGAACTTTAAAAGCTGGAAGTCTCAGTGATGATTTAGTGTGTGTTTTTTGGTTTTTTTTAGTATCACTTTGAACCATTTAGACATTTAAAAAAACCTGTTTTCGGAGTTGAGCTGAAAGGGCATGGCTGATTCTGGTCAAATGTCTTTTAGCTGATATTTGATGGGATGATGTTTGTTGTGTATGTCTAAGCTGTCCATGTGGAGAAAAAAGAAGAAAAAAAAGGAAAAAGTGAATGTACCTATCACTGGAAGGCATGCTCTGCTTTCTTTGGTTGTTTTTTGGTTTTGTTCCTCTTTTATACACAGTGTATGTGCTATTTATGATCATGCTTTTGGGATGTACATTGATTTAAAAAGAATCTGTTATAAAAAGGTGTTATAAAAGGATATATTATCCTGTGTACGGTTCATTATCTACTATTACTCATGGCGACATTTTAGCAGGCCATACTCAGTCACTCATTTTTTGTGCTATAAAGCAAAAAGCAAAAAAACAAAACAAAAAAAAGCCTTGTGTCTGTCTGCGCCACTCTGGACACAGTTATCACAGTATGTATGTATAAGGTGCGATTTGTGTTACATTTCCTCTTTTTTTTAATGATATAAACATGTCTATGGTTGTAAGAAGAAAAAAAAGACTTTATGAGGGAAAATCCATCTGCTTATTAAAAAAGCAAAATTGCAGCCAAGCACGAGTGAGTTGAGTCATCTTTTGAACCTGACTTCACGAACCAAAAGAAGCTCACACAATCATTCACTCGGTCAACACCAACAAAGATCCAACCTGAAATAAAATCACAAGAGACGTCTTCGCTTGTGCAGAGCCCACCTGCAGTACCACCACCCACCACTAGTGGGAACTGTCCCACAGTTTGAGAACCTAAGAGGAACGTATAAATCTTTAAAATAAACATTTGTTGTTAAGGAAGCATATTAATTCATTGAGCTAGAGGGCTTTCATCTACTCCAGATATTTATGAATTGTCATTTATGTTCTGTGACGCGCAAGGGCGTAGATTTGGTTTTGGCATTGGTGGGGACGGATGATTCAACCACTGAACTCTGCCCTGTTTCTTTTTCTTTTTGTTTTTGTTTTGCTTCTTAATAAAAAGAGGAGAAATATACTTGCCTACATATACTATTCTACGTGCTTTTAAACCATTTAAAATCACAATTCATAGTTTTATATGTGAATTATATAATGTTAAATTACTATTAAACAAATGACTAAGTATTTTAGGCTTTAGTGTACTTCAGCCATAATCCATATAAATCAGGTATCATACAAAAATAAAAATAGCTTCAAATACAGTCATGACAATAAAAGAATATGACTTTAAGGACTTAACATCATTACTTCAGTTACAGTACACCAACATCTGTTATACTTTGGCACTAAGGGAACACTGAATGACCTGGTGGTTTTTGTCCATAAAACTACTCATCTAAGATGACCACAAAGTAAAAGATCTCTCAGCAAAATTATGCAACAGTTTAGGCACAATTGCCCCGATCAAATCAGTGAGCTGAGATTTTCTGTTCTAAACATGAACTACTGTTACAGCGACAGACATGGACTACTGGTGTCCCACACAACAACTCGATGTCCACTATGTGAAGGAGCCAAACACATGCCTGCTCCTCTCGTTAACTGAGATAAACTGCTGGCATATTTGTTTTACATCTATACTGTCCAGTCTCTCCTGGTGGACATACAGCAGCATTGTTTAATCTCATTTGAGTCATTGTTGACCTTAGCCATCTTTTTAGTCTTCTGAGAGCACTGAAGCTTCTTTCAGCCTCAGTACCTGCGTTTTATCCTCAGATTACAATTATTATTCTGTGCTTGATGTGCCTCACCTTTGGCCCTGGCTCTTCCCCTCTGACTGCACTAGGACATATTGCTACCTGATAAAATAACACATTGATTCGTGCCATATAAAAAGTGAGACATGTCAATTCAGATTCTTTGTCAAATATACACTAGTGAATCAATTTACATCAGCAGCCTAACAATTATTGTCATGATAATAAATACTAGTTAATCTATAGCACCAAATCATCAGTCAGTCACCTGTGACCTCGCCTCTTCACCTCTGTCTGAGCTACAACATGGCAGAGCTGCCTCTGTCACCTGATGAATAACAGTGAGACATTCCACATACATGCAGTCACATATGTGCCTCATGATCCAATTTCACCTGTGATCTTGCATCACCATTGCTCTCTGAGCTTTGTGTTGGTTCTTCTGTCACCTGACAAATAGGACATACATGACAATAAAATGTGGAGCTGCTTCAGTGTTTCTGTCAATTTGTGCAGATCTTGACTCATCAGTAATGTTTGCAGGGTGAGTGCATTTTTAAAACAATTTGTGCAAACTGCAATACAAGGTGGATATTTTCAAAATCATGACTACCTCATGACATTTTGTCTCAAAAATTAACCCTATGAATATGTCAGTACCATTAGGATGAAATTATTGTGTCACCAACATTTTAACGTTAGACATATAATTTTAACAGCCTCTGTAAACTAATATCCTGACTTGCTCAAAGCTGCCGTTTTCTCTGACAGTTTCAGTCAAAATTAGAAATGCTGCTCTGAGACTGAGAGAACTAATAGTGCTGCATGTTGTGCAGTTAGTTTCCAAAACACATTATTCGTGGTTACATACAATTTTAGACTGATGTGGGCCAAAGCCTAGCATAACCTGTAATGTTATTATGACGGACACATTTTATGAGTTAATTTGGCTTTAAGTGACTTACAGGTTTCTTTGAAAAATACTTATATCCGGGTTCTTCCTTTTTGCTGCCATCCTCCTCGCAGCGCAGGTTTGCCGCTGCTAAAACTAAACAGAGCTCCATGAAATGCACAGCCAATCACATTGGCCATATTTGTCACATGAGGTAGGACTCCAGTAGAGGACGTAATTTAACTCTTTCTGCACCGCTGGGTGAATGAGACGTTGACAGATCGTTTTTGTTTTCTTTCTATCGGGTTTGATTTTCTTTACTCGAATAGATCAAATTATTGGTGGGGACAATTCAATAATCTGGTTCAGCGATTGGTGGGGACATGTCCCTTCCGTCCATGCCAAATCTACGCCCTTGGTGACGCGTCATTGGGCTGTAGTGTAGTGCAGTGTTTTCCCAACCACACATAGGTGTGCCGTGGAGGATTATCTGGTTTCACCTGATTAGTACTCTAAGCAATCGGCGTAATGGGCAGAGCAGTTACATTATCTTCTACTAAAGGGCAGTACAACCTGCTCTAATTAAATTGGTTGCCAACTGCCAGTAAAACAGAAGAAGGAAGAAGAAATTACATAATAGTCATTCTGTCAGGCAACGCAGTGCGTATAAGGAATAGATAAATATTTGAAAAGAAAAGGTAGTCAATCTGACCTGGGTGCTGGAGAAAATTCTTACCCAAATGAAGGCCCTAGCATGAGTAGTGGTCAGAAGAAAGCGAGAAGGGCATACTCGGGACAAACCGAGCCAATTCAAAACAAAAACTATCAATATGCTTTTGTGGCATTTTTGTTTGGTGTGATTTTTCTGATGTGAAATATGTGCTGTGGCTCCAAAAGGTTGGGAAACACTGCTCTAGTGCCACCATCAGTGCAGAGAAAGACATGGAGGGTGCGAGAGGGTAAACCAGATGAATAAAAGAAAAATTAGAATTTATTAACACAGAGTATTTCTTTTCTACAACAGTTATCCAATAAGATTTGCTCCAGAGGAAACAGGGGAAACTGCAATCAGAAACAGTTACATAAGCTTTTTGTGTTGGCACCACACCTTCTCACCTCTGTGATCGTCTTCATGCTGATGTGTTTTGAGTGATGTGTGGTATGTTTTTTTTTTAAGCTCAGGTTCAGATAGAAAAGGTCTGAATACAATATATTGATTTTTACGTTATAGCCTAATAGTGAAGGGATTTTTTTCTCCAAATTTTATCTAAAATAACATAATGCGTTAAAGCCACGTACCACTGAATTACTCATATAATTATCCGAGTACATAAAAAAGAAACAAAAACCAGCCTTATTTTAAGTGAATGCATGATACTTTCACAACCACAGTGTGAAAAACTAAGTGCACCCTTTGCACTTCCATAGGAATAAAGAGAGTAAGTAGCAGAAAATGTCACCTCCTCTATAAAAGCAGAAGTTTTGTCTGTTTGCAGGTCTGGAGCACTCAGGTGTTTGTTAACACAATGTGAAGAAGGAAAGGCATCGACAATGGTCTTAGAGAAGCAATGAGCTGCTGCACATCAACCTGCAAAGGTTATACATCTATGGTCCAGTGAGAAAGATTATTCACAGCTGAAAAATAGTCAACAGAATGTCCCAGTAATTTCAACCCAATGTCTGATTTCTAAAAAAACAAAACAAACAAAAGACATGGCAGTACAGCCTGAGGAGGTTTTGGTCAGTCACTTCAAGGTCCCCAGCCCAAATCACCATCCCCCCGCCACGGTGCCTGACAGTTGATAAGAAGTGTTTGTTATGCTGCATTTAATTTTCTCTAAATGTAGATCTGTGCATTTTGGCCAAACGTCTCCGCTTCGCTCTCGTCTATCCAAAGGACATTGGTTCAACAACTCTTGTGGTTTGCTCAGATGCAACTTGGCAAACCGAAGAATACCAAAGTTCTCTAACGTGTGAGTCAAGTGTGTCCAACGGTTAATGCTTGGAGAAAACTGGGTTGTGCAACAGGACAATGGCCCCAAGTGCAGCAGCAAATCTACAATGTCTGAAAATGAATGGATCAAGGTGCTGCAATGATCCAGTCAAAGTCCAGATCTCAGCTTGACTGGAATGCTGTGTATGAATGAAACACCATAAAGCTCAGTGAACCGAAACAGACTAACCGCTGTGAGAGCGGACCACAATTTCCTCACTACTATGTGATAAAGTCACACAGTAAATAATTACATCAAGTTACTGTTTCTGAAGGTGTCTACAAACTTTCACAGAACAGCAGAGGGGCTGTGAAAACGTTTATACTGGACTATAGGAAAATGATCAATCATGAGCATCCCTGGTTGGTAGAAGGTGGCAGCAAACGAGCGCAAGATAAAATAAAATAAAATACTTCGCAGAATATTTATAATACTGTAGAATACGTTTTTTGTTGATGTTGTTTTGCTTTTTTTTGGGGGGGGGGGGGGGTTGTTTTTTACCGTCTTTAACAGCTTTTTAAAAACTTTTTATTTCAAATTACTTCAAAATCATTACGGTCACACTCTACTTTTTAAAGTTTCGCTTAATAGTGTAACTTTTTAAAAATATGAATTTCTTTATATTTGTATTTTGTGTCATACAGTCACTGTATTATTATTTATTCATTTATATAACATAGGCTATTCAAATCTACGGTTTGCCGTAGAACAAAAACCGTGTGTCATCTAGCGGCTCAAAAATGAAAGTGAACGAACAGCAGAGAAGTTTCCACGTTTACCGAGAAACGTGCGTGTGAGTGTGTTTCTACCGCTGGCACATTCACGGACGTTCAGAGCGGGCCGAACGAGCAGGAAGGAGACTGGTTAGAAGGAAGAAAAAAAGAGTTTCTCTTCCACTAAAATGAAAGCAGGGCGCAGTTTTAAGTTGTGAAATGTCGTGGCGGGGGTTCACCTGCTGGGCCCTCCCTGAGGAGTCCGCATAAGTACATATATTCTCTCCAGCTGACTTCACATCTGTCACAAGGCTCAGCAGACTTAGCAACCTGCAGGCTGCACGGTGAGTTCAATACACGCTCTCAGTGACTGACTACAGCTGTGACTGAGGAGGCAAAATTAACTTTAAAAAGGTTCCGTTTAAACACTGACTGTTGTTGTTTGTTGTTGTTTTGTTTTAATTTTTCATCTGCAGATGGCTCAAGACAGAACTGTTGTTTTCTTTGACCTGGAAACCACTGGATTAGGTACTAATCTAATAATATAACGTTTCTTGTTGTATTTTGTTTTATTTTATGTTATTTTAGATAGAGCTTTTTTGGAGTAACTTAAACCTCAGCATCACTGGATGTCAATGAAATGAAAGCAGTAGTTACATGCAGTTGCAACTCTGTGCCTTGCCTAATACTGCATTCACCAATTTACCAAAACAGAATTACAACACGCTTTAAGCACCAAAACATCACTTTATTTACTTGATAGACGGCCGCTGCTGCACTTAGTTTTTTTTGTTTTAAAAAATAAATAAATATATATTTTATGGGACAAACTTCCTAGATCAGTGATCCCCTACATTACCTTGTGTTGTTCACACATAAAAAAATGTACTGATATTATCCATCATGTCTTTCCAATCCAATCTGAAGGCTTTACCTGCCAACACACACGCGTGTGCACATCATGTAAAGCCCTTACTCTACGCGATAAGGAGGGTGGTAGTTTCTGTTTTTACTGCTGTCTAATCTAATCTTACACTTGTCAGCCTTCCGTTTCCTCAAGCTCTCTTTGAGGGATTATAAAAAGTGTCAGGCAGCTTTAAACAAAAAACAAACAAACAAAAAGCACAGAAACCACGGCTGTGCCCACGTGCTAGTATCATACATGTTCTGCATTATATGAACAGTACATTTAACATTAAATACACACTCGTGTTTCAGGACTGCATGGCTGCAGTTAATTTGAGAAAGAGTTCAGCAGATTACTCAGTGGAAACCACAGCACTGTTCAGTTAGGAAGTCAGTCAAAATTATATTTCCTGTCATCGTTGGGACATAAGACACGCCATAGATGAAACCAGATGCTGATTTCGTTTCTGTGATTTGAGCTAGCGTGGGTGTGAGAATGGCCTCATAGGCCAGGCATGTTGGTGTCACACGTCTTAGCAGGAGTCCATTAAAGAGAGGCGTGTTACTGACGTCAGTATAAGCGGGATCAGCAAACAGCCCTACCTGCAGGACAAAAAGAACAGCACGCAGAGAGCTGAAGATTAACAACAGCAGCTGATGATATTTTCATTTTCACTGTAATCTACAAATAGGGAGTGATTATCTGTTATCACTTCCTGATAACAAACATTATGTGTTTTTGTCTATTTATTTATGTTTAATACATCTACCGGCCATTTTTTAATGTTGCGTAATTCTCCAGTGGACTTGCATCCAGAAAATACAATAAGCTGTTTTCCATCATCTTCTGATTCACACTCAGTCATTTCAATCTGGAAGCAGCCCTGAAATGTGAAGGAAAAACTGTTCAGTTCACAAAATAGAAAGAAGGGTTATCCCTATCAGGCGTAACATCCTGAAAGGTGCAGAAACTATCATCCAGCACAACAAAGAGAATGTTCGAGCCCCAACTCCTGCACAAATGTATGTCTAGGCACCTCTCCCATTTGTTTGAAAACTAACCACACAAAAACTTGCATGCTCTGTAGCATCCTCAAGACTGTCTGTTTTCTAGTGCTGCGCGATACTGTAAATTTTGGTATCGATCCAATACCAAGTGGATTAAGAGCAGTATTGCCGATACCGATACCTTTAACGTATAAGGGGAGCTTATGTAGGTCAGAGCTGTGTGTCATGATTTATTAGCTGAATTATCATAAATTTGCTTATTCCTGAGTACATTTTAATGAACACCAACACAACAGTGTTGGGATTTTAACTACATACGATTGTGTTAGTATCGATCCAATACCAGTGTTGGTATCGATATTGCGATAGATCTGCCCACCAGTACTGTTTTCAGCATTTCTGTCAAGGTATCCATGTGAGTGACAGATGTTAAGAGTGGTGTAAGATTTCTCATCTAAGTCTTGACAAGGATAGAAATATTAACATTATAACCTGACAAACTATTGCTTTTAAATGGGAAGCTATCATCCTGTTCATGTTGCACTGCTTTCTGCAAAAAGACTGTTCTATTATAACTTGTGGTTATCTGTTTTTCCTTTTGTCCCGTCTTCTATTTTCAGACACCACGGTGTGTGACATCATTCAGCTCGGCGCCATCTGTGAAGACAGGATCTTTAATGTCTACATCCTCCCCCGCCAGCCTCTCACAGAGAGCGCAAAACGTGTCACGGGCTTCACCGTCAGCAACAACCGCCTCTTTCTCCACGGGGTTCCCGTGGACACCATCCCTCTTGCGGAGGCTCTCACTAATTTCATCGCCTTCCTGCGCTCCTTCCACCGTCCAGTGCTGCTGGTGGCCCACAATGCAAAGCGCTTTGATGCACCTGTGCTCACCAGGTGGCTGCAGAATTGCTCCCTCCTGCAGCAGTTCCAACAGGTGGTGTCTGGGTTCCTGGACACCTTCTTGCTTAGCAAGGACCTGTTTCGTCTGAGCAGTTACTCCCAGGAGTCCATGGTCCGGCGCTTCCTGGGAAAAAGCTACGACGCTCATAATGCTGTGGAGGATGCCAAAATGCTGCAGGAGCTGTACAAGGCCTGGAGACCTACCACATTTAGCGTCTCCAATTGTACCTTCGGGACAAAGCAAAAATATTAAATAATTTTAATAAATAAAATAAATAATGTTAAAGCTGACCTTTTATTTGCTGTTATGTTCAGGTCAGTGGAAAATAAAATGGAGTATGTGTGGTCATAAGTTATCAAGATTTAACTTATTTACTGTTAAATGTAATGTCATGTGTCACATGCAGTGCAATCTTCCTTTTCTGTTTCCCTTTGATCTCATTGATGCCTTTTTGTAGCCTCTGTGGACCAAAATGCAATGGGTCTGCAAAATATTTTGTTTTTAAAAAAAAAGAGCATTACCCACATCTTTCTCAGCCTTAATAAAAGATCTGCTACTACAAAGTGTCTCTCTGTGGTTTCTAAGGTTCAACTGATTCTGTTTTATCCCAGGTTTCTATAAGAGCAGGAAATGACACCTTTAAACGTTTTTTTTTTTTTTTAGGTTAATAGCGATAATATATCCATAAGCACCCCAAGGTGAAGAAATACAGACAGGCTTTGAATGCTGCCTTGTTTTCATTGTCGCTAATAAAGTCTCGTACAAACATCAGCTAACGACAGGAGCGAGAACAGCCTGGAAAGCCTTAAGAGAGATAAAATAAATATAACTTTGATATGAACTAAAGTCTTTTTGTTGTTATTTCGTTATTGTATTTTGTGGCGTGGTGGCGGGGAAAGAACTCAACTAAGTATATACTTATCCGGCAGTATTTCCTAAATGTATATTAAATTGCAAACCATTGGAAAGAGATCAACAAATGTCGTGTAGCTGTGATCATTTTTGGCTGGATACACTAGGTGGAAGCAGCGATTTCTAATCCAAGGTACCTCAACCAAAGAAGAAGCACAGAGGCGAGCGATCCTTTCTAACTAACGGTGAGCAAAGTCCTGAAAAATCAAGCCGCGTTTTATTTATTTTTTTAGAAATCAGAGAAGGTATATTTCAAGATATTCTAAAACACACCCGGATTTTTTAAATGAAATAGGCTATTATCACAATATTTTTTTGGCTATCATGTCTGATCTCTCTTGTTCTCTTCTTCATCTCTAGGTTGGTGCTCCCTGCTCCGACTTTCTCCTCCTCTTTCTCACACGCTGCTGAATTTATCCTTGTGTGTCAGAGGTGCAAAGCCATAAGAATGAACAATAAATAGAACTGAAACTTTTTGGGTTGTTATTTAATTATTGAATTCTGTGAAGTGGAGGCGTAAAAAGAGCTCAGGTTATTTAATTAAGTGGTACTAGCAAACATAGGGAACATACATACATCTGCAGCCATGCAGCTGCACTGCTTTTTTAAGGTTGAGTGAGGATGGGAAGAACAGACAAAGAAACCACATGCTCAAAAATAAACAATAAATTGACCTCCCCAAAGGGATTAATAAAGTTCTATTCTATGCTCTACGTTAAGAGACCTGTTTTAATTCGGATAAGTCCCTCTGAGAGTAAAGGCAATCTCCAGCAGGCCTGAGCTAAGGAAACAAAGTACACTAATGTAGTTATAACGTAATGAGTCGTTATAGATATATACGTAATTATACACTGTATTGAGCAGGCTACTGCTCACACTAAACTGTGACTATCACCAGGCAATCTGGGGGTGTTTCCTAAATCACTAGCAGGCGCCAAACTTCTGACAGAGTGAACAGGATGTATGCAGGTAAACTCCAGATTGACACGAGCTGATTGGTGGAGTCATGGGGAAAATATTGGCTCGTGATCTACGTTACAGAAAGACAGAGAGAGGTACAACACCAGATGGAAGGTATTTTATTTACACACTAAACTAATCTGATATCCCATTTTCAGCAAATGAAATGAAACAACACAAAATGTATTTTTATTTTATTTTATTTTTTTATTTTTATTTTGGTGTGGCACTGTTTCTTAACTTAAAATGTCCTGTTGTAATTGGACATTTTAAGTTAAGAAACGGTGCCAAACCAACCCCCCCTCCACTTCCCTCAAGGTGTATTATTGCAAGGTCAAGACCATGCAATAATACATAGAAACTCCAACCCCCAAGAGCATGCACTTTGGCAACAGTGGGAAGGAAAAACCCCCTTTTACAAGGGGGAAACCTCCAGCAGAACCAGGCTCAGGAATGGGGTGGCCATCTGCCTTGGCCAGTTGGGGATGAGGGAAGGAAGGCAGGAGAAAAAGAGTGGTTATTTTAACCACTCTTTTTTTTTTTTGCCAATTAAAATTGGTCCATCTCATCTAAACTTGGTTTTAAAACTAAGTTTAGATGAGATGGACCAATTTAAATAAATATTTTAAGACAAGCACGTGTGCTTGTCTTAAAATAGCACACCTTTTTCTCATTTGCACTCATTTAGTGTGCACATGAGAAAATCCTAGAGATGATACTTTGTCTCTTCAGCTTGGCATGTTTTTTGAAAGTGTTGACAATTATTTCGTCAACCGTTGGGTTGCTTAACTTCATGAACTGTCCTGGAGAATGCCACTTTTCATGGAGATCATTGTATACTGTCAAGCTGAGTTCTTCAATGTTCTCTAGGGAGATTTTATATTTTTTGGACAAAATTTTGTTCCAGATCTTTTGGCTAAGCCTCTGTACAATGAAGTCAGTTGTTCCTGAATGCCATGTCGTCGTCTCATTTAGTTCGGCCATGCTGTGTATTACCAGATCTCTAGTGAATTTTTCCACAAGCTCCCAGTACTCGTCCCAGTTTTTAGATACACTGAGTACTCTTTTTGGTAATCCCAGCAGGTGTTTGGTGAAGATTGGAACAGTAATGTTATCAAGCTGCTCCCTCAGACTAAAAATCAAATATTTTTCCTTGCATTTGTGTGTTTTGCAAAGATCCTTTAAAATGGCCTCGTGGATATTTTTTAGGCTTTTTGGAGATAGATCCAAATGTTTGTCATTAATTTCTGGCCACATTTTCTCAAGCAGGCGATCACCAATGCAGTCAGGAGTGAGGCGCTCTGTGAAGAGCTTGTGTTTAGAGGCGACGTTGTCTATGGCCTTTGAAACCACCATCTGAATAACTTTGTTGACACACAACTTTTCCTCGCTCAGAGAATCAGATAGTGGACTGATCTGACAAGAAGTTAAAGACTCACTGTCACTGAGGAATCCCTGAAATCTGGGGGTTGCCTCATCTTTCAGTCCTCGACTTTCTGTTTCATCTCTGTAGCTTGAGTTGTCTACAGATATGCAGCCTACAACTGGTTGAGCCTCCAATCCCTGGTCTTCTACAGAGCTTTCACTTAGAGAATCAGACAGCAGACTGATACTAGAAAAAGTTAAAGACTCAGTGTCAGACTCAGGTACTTCTAGCTTCACATTGTTTTCCAGGAGACAAGATTCTGTTTTGTCAAAGTCTTTTGCTGTGAAGTTTTTCTTCATACAGCTCTTTTTTGGCTTTGCTGTGTCTATTGTTTCGAGTTGTGTGTTTGAATTACCCACAGATATGCAGTCTAGGGCTGCTTCAGCCTCAAGTCCTGGAGTTTCTAAGTTTTCATTATCACCGTGCTCATCCACAGAGCTTTCATTCAGGATGCTGTCCTTTGCTCCTGTATCCTCTGTTTTCTCGGGGCAGTCTGTGCCCATGGACTGAAGACAGACCTCAGAGGTTTGCATGGAGGTTGGATCTCCATTCTCTGTGGGTTCCCTAGTTGATCTCACTAACATTTTACAAAACTTCAGCATGTCTGTTAACAAAGTGGAAAGCAGATGAAAGTCACAGTACTCTGGTTTGAACGGTACCAGAGATTGCCACTGTGGTACAATTGTACCAAAAAAGTGGTTGATGAGTAACTCCCAAGTTTCCACTGAGGTGTAAGTGAGTGGAGTATTCATGTTAAAGTCTGTACTATTTAAACTCTGAATTGGAGAAGTGGGATTCATTTGATGTGTAGTTGGAGTTGTGCTAGACATGTGTGCTGTTTGTAAACTAAATGCGCTTAAATTACACTCGCTGCTCTGATGCATAAATGCTTTGTGAACTGAGCTTTACTGGCATTGCTCTTGGCTATTTATAGCCTCGCATGTCAGAAGCCACGCCCACCCCGAAGAACGCATTGATAGGTCACAGCAGGTAGCCAGTGTGACGTCACACGCAGTTCTTGGCCCGAAGAAAACTGTTTAAAGTTAAATAATAATAATAATAATAATAATAATAATAATAAATTCTGTTTAAAGTAAGTAACAGCTCTCATGTGGCTCATTTATCAATAACAAAGAACCTTAAACGGCACCGTATCCTGTCTCAGCTGACTCTTCATTTCTTGAAAACTGTAGAAGCTAGACTGCTAACAAAGAGACAGACAGACAAGCATATGGAACCAATTACACACGTCTTCTTCTCTAGAGGGCATAGTTGTGAACCTTGGGCTTGCTGGTTAACACCAATGATTATATCAAAGATTTATTTTATTTTATTTTTTCTAGTCAGTGGTGGAGCCCAACATAGCTTGTAATTTGTATAGATGACTTGCTATCTTTTTGTCTCTTATAGATGGGAGCATTCTACTATTCAAAATTTTTGCATGACTCACGCAGAAAAAAATCAGTATGTCAAACAAATATATCCTCCTTAGAACCAGCCTATTCATTTATGTCCTCTGTAATGGACATTTGTTTTTGGTCTATATCATTTGACTTATTTAAGCTACCCTACCAAGTCCTGATGTACAAAATAAGGACATCCTGGGGTTTCCATTGACATCTCATGTGTATGTGTGGCCTCTTTTAGCTCCAAAGAGGAAGAAATAACAAAAAAAAGTTAAATGGGAAGGTTCTTTATTTCTCGGTTTTCAGTTGCATGTTATACCTAAGCGTGCGAGTTTTTTTAGTTGTGTTTTTCATGTATCTTCATTGTATGGTCCAATATGGTCCTTTTCGTCGAGGCTTTTGTTTTGAAACTTTCAAGCTTCCGGTCGGTCACTGCGCAGGTGCTTTAAAACATGGCGGGGAAAGCTTGACAGACTCGGTGTACAGTAAAACTGTGCCGACCAAATGTAATGTTTTATCGCTAAACACTTTAGGCCAATGATGATAGTCGCTTTTGGACTTTTTTAGCTAACCTCTCCGTTGCTCTCACTAACGGAAGTTATTTATTCGTGATGCAAAAAACTGAGGAAGCTGAAGGCGCTCAACAGTCGCTGGTTTTCTTTGACCTGGAGACGACTGGACTGGGTACGGTCATACTCTAACTTTGTTTTACGTGAGTTATTATGACCGATAAAACTGTATCATGGTGATAATGTTGTAAACTGCGGTTAAAAGTTGGAAAGACACACACGGTTGACCCACTAAGCGCACCGTGCACACATGTATGGAAGATAAATGGAGCCAAAATATTCAATAGCTCATTTGTTTGTTTTTTTTGGTCATTTTTCTTTTTTTTAAAAGAAAAAAACAACTATTAAATAGCAGAAAATGTGCAGAACAGCATCTCTGAATGCACAACATGTTGAACCTTGAAGGCTACAGCAGCAAAAGACCACTCCTGTGAGCTAAGAACAGAAAGTTGAAGCTATAATATAGATTTGGACTGATATTTGATTATTTAAAAATCATATTCCAGTATAATGGCTGAGTTATTTATTCTTTCAAAGACAAAACACAAACAGATGTCCCTCAGGTTTATTATTTGTAGTTATTTTTTTTACCCATTTATGCTAAGCCCATGTCTGCTGCAGGAAGGTGCACAGTGGAAAACAAACTGTGCAACATCAACAATTATTAACTTATTTGAGGGTGTTTTTTCTGTTTCTTCTTTATTTATTTTACTTTCATTTATTGGCTCTTAAAATTGCTCTTGTTTCTGCTAAAAAACAAACAAACAAAATCTTCAGGTAGTCATTTAAATTTGAAGCACATGAAAGTGTTCATGTTTTATTCCTCTAGATCCAAATTGTGAGATCGTCCAGCTGGCTGCGGTGAGTGGAGGCCACTCGCTGAACCTCTACGTCGTCCCTCGCTGTCGAATGCAGCAAGGAGCTTCCAAGGTGACTGGCTTCAAGGTTCACAGGCAGAGGCTGTACCTGCACCGGCAGCCTGTTCTCACCAACTCCCTCAGAGAGGTGCTCGTCTCCTTTATAGCTTTCCTTCAGATGCTCGGCCGCCCTCTCGTCGTCGGCCACAACATTCGCCGCTTTGATTGTGTGCTTCTGGCTCGCGCGCTAGATGAATTTGGTCTCAGAGCAGAGTTTGAGTCTTTGGTCTCAGGTTACGTTGACACTCTGCCGCTGTCACGTGAGGTGCTGAAGGACTATGGGCTGGAGAGTTTTCGACAGGAGAACTTGGTCAGGAAGCTGCTGGGCGTGCGCTACAAGGCCCATGATGCTCTGGAGGACGTGCGGACTTTACAGGCACTGTATGATGTTCTTCGGCCCAAGCCGGAAGTGATCTGCAGGCACAGATTTACTCTGGACACCATGGACGACAAAACACCTGTCACAGTTGCCAAAGTGCACTGCAGACTACCAGGACAGCGCCCCCTGTGGGAGCACTTCAAACAGACCGTGACGGTTACGGAGGATCATAACAGAACCTGATACAATTTTAATTCATTATCTGAGACTTAAGAAATTAATATTAAAAGAAAATAAGTAAACATAACAAAAACCTGTACACTGGATATAAGGAAATAAAGCTTTATTGCACTTTTCTACAACACAAGTGGTCGAGCCTTAGGCAGTGTGGGGTAAATTTTAAAATGCCTTACTCATCGTTGACCTAGCAGCTTTACTTTCATTATTATATTCAGATATTTGCTACCAGCTTTATGACAAAAGAAACTTCATATACTTAATGTTTCAATGTGTTCTATAGAAAGCTATATTCGACATTAATAAATGTGTTGCATTTCTACTCTGTTCCAGATTGTATACTCTCACATGCTCTTTTCTGCTCACTAGCATGTAAAACATTCCAATCAGAGATGCCTACACCGCCCTCCCCTCTCGCTCCTCAGGGCTGACACTGAGGTGTTCATAAGCGTGTCCTGGGTCTGACCTGCTGCCCATTCAAATATCCTCAAGAGCATAACAGACACACCCTTCTCTTAAGGCTTTGATCTTTCCAGGGAGGCTGTGGAGAACATCATCAGGTCACCCCAGTCTGCTACACATTTGCCACTCTATGACATTGTGTTATAACAAACATTTCTATGATATAATAGAAATACTTGCTACAATACAGTACTGTCACACGGGGGGGGGGGGCTGTAAAAGTCTGTGTGTGTTGTTCATGTTCATGCTCCAGAGGCAGGAAATAAAAAACAAGTTCAGACCGTACAGTTAACAGAACCTGGCTTTATTAAACCGTTTTTACATACATGTTCTCTGCAGTACCATGCTACAGCATCACCACATTCAAAAATACTCAACCATGCCCTAACTACAGACATATTCTAGTAAATGTTCCCATAAAAGGTTAAAGAAAACAATGCAAACTGTATTTGAAAGTCATTAGTTTACAGTAAGGAAAAAAAGAGCCACAAACTTCAGGTGTCCAGTATTCAAATGAAAATGTGACTTACAGCAAGATCGGCAACAAAAAGGTGCGTGATCATTAAATCAGAAGTTACATTAAATACAGTACTCCACAAAACAAAGATAACATGAAAACATGGCAAACGAGATGATTCGTTAACAGTGTTTTGAGCTACAGAAGGATGATTTGAGGTAATCAAGAAAAGTGATCTAAAAATAACTTCACATCCTTCTTAATACTCTTCTTTTTTTTAAAAAAACAACAGTAAACAAGTAAAGGTTTACCGCATCTGCACTGGGGACAATCAACCTACATCACAAGCGTGATAATAAAGCATTAACACGGCTTCACTCACTCTGAAAAACGTGTTCAGTGGTAGGTTGGCAGGCTGATAGAGGACCTATCATTGAATATTTGAGTTGAGAGCCTATAAAAACTACTACGAGAAGAAAGTGCACATCATTATTGAGTGAATTCAGATCGACCCTGGTACTAGAACCGGAAAGTTACACAGAAGTTTGCACCATTACCGAAATAATCTACTATTACTACTGCACCAACATGTTGTAAAGTGGTCACCAAAAGAGATTATATTTTAGGAAAAGAAACCTGTTTAGCTATTATAATAAACATGTAAAACCATTTACTTCATATGTATCGCCACGTGCTGATTAATCGTTACAAACAACAGTCAAAAAATCTCTCCAATACAATAAGGTATAAAATTCAATGCAGCATTTTGTTGTACAACTGTACAAAAAGACAAAAAAATCTTTTAAAGGTACTTTTTGTAATTAAACTGCAGCAAATGTTAACTAAAACCTTTATCACCAGGGGGCAGTATTTCACCAGTAAATGCCTTTGTACAAACTGTTCTAATGGCTTGCCTGGTTAAACAAAGGTTACGCTGATACACCATCTTGTGGTACAAATTGGTATTACACAAAATTGCCGTCCAGCCCTGGTTAAGGTTCTCTTTATATTTCTTCAACAAAAAAATATATCAGTGTTTTGGATGTAAAGTCATGCCGATCAATTGTTTACATTCTGCTGAAAGCTTCATTTAAATTTAAAAGGTGTTAAAAACACTTTCAAAACAGAGGAAATTACAATAAGTACCTTAAAGCAGGTTTAGATAATTGTTAGTTGACAAACAAGATGTTTGACTCGGTATGCATTTATGATTCTCGAGGTGTAACAATTCTCCCAAACTACAAGGTTCATACCTTTTTTTTTTTTTTTGCATTCACACCAAAGACAAAGTGAAGTATTGCCGTGAGTTATTTGCGTGAATTCATGCACATTGAAAACTGCTGAATGAGGTATTTACAGCTGCTTTCTTTTTTCCCCAAGATGCTGCCACAGCGGATGGATCTGAGTTTTTGATTTGGCACAGTTTTTATGCCAGATACCCTTCCTAATGTAACACTTCAAGTTACTACGCTACTAACAGCTAACAGGACAATGAGGAGTACAACCAATAGCTGGAAACATGTCAGAGTGATTTCAAAATTTGAAAATGGTGTAAAAATCCATTAGGTTGCATGAGTTCCCTCACTTTTTTCCGCAAAGTGAAGTTTACCCGTTCAGCTCTATATACCCTCAGACAGTCTCAATGCCCGTCCTGTCCGACAGCTTCAGCTGTTGTCCCAAAAACATTTGATTCCCCAAGAAGAAAGTGTCCAGTGTATTAAAAGTGGTTCTCTTTGCTGACGATACAAACATTTTTTGCTCCGGTGATGAACTGCAGAATTTATTGGAGGATATGACTAATGAAATAAGTAAAGTGAAGTTCTGGCTTGATAAAAATAAATTATCATTAAATTTGAATAAATCTAAACTTATGTTATTTGGAAATAGTAGTTTAAATACAAATGCAAAGATTCAAATAAATGGTGTTGATATTGAAATAGTCAGTGAAAATAAATTTCTGGGGGTAATAATAGATGAAAAACTTAACTGGAGAGCTCACGTAAGATATATTCATTCCAAAGTATCACGAAGCATTGCAGTACTAAACAAGGCAAAACAGGTATTCGACAGAACATCACTTCATATTCTCTACTGTTCACTGGTTTCACCATACTTAAGCTATTGTGCAGAGGTCTGGGGCAATAACTATAAAACCACATTACATTCACTTTTTACTCTTAAAAAAAAAAAGCAATTCGAATCATCCACAATGCAGGTTATAGGGAACATACAAACTCACTATTTTTGCAGTCTGAAATATTGAAAATTGACGATATAGTGAAATTCCAAACAGCACAAATTCTATTCAAAGCAAAAAATAAAGAACTGCCAGGTAATATTCAGAGTATGTTTTTTTTTGAAAGAAGGAACTTATAATTTAAGGGGTTTTTGTAACTTCAAAACAATGAAGGTACGTACTACAAGAAAAGGCTTTTGTGTTTCTGTTCAAGGAGTGAAACTATGGAACAGGCTGAATATGGAATTAAAGCAATGTCCAAACATAAAACTGTTCAAAAAGAGTTATAAAAATATGATCTTCTCGAACGATAAAGACAAGGAAAATATTGAAATTAAGTGAATGTCTCTATTTAAAAACAAACAAACAAAAAACTCATGATGTGATATTATAGTATAAAGTATATCAGAAATCTGTTCGCTATTTTTATTACAAATTATATCAGTAAGGAAGCTGACTAAATATTAACTGATAATTTATGGCAAAGGGGTGGGATTAAATAAGTGTGTACTGCTTCCCACTCCCTTTCAACATGTAAATTAATCAGAACGGGTTTTTTTGTATGTAATTTGTATAGTATTTTTTTCTCTCTTATTTTCTTTTCTAAATGTACTTGTATATTGTTCACATGTTGAAATAAATTACCAATCAAATCAATCAAATCAGTGCAAAAGTTCTTTGATACATCCAGATTAGCACAATGCAAAACGTACTCCCACCTGTTATGGGTGACTGAACAAACTCTTCAAATCAACAGTTAACTTGCATCCAATTAAAGCACTAATTAAAGTCTGCACTTCTAGTACTTCTGGACTTTATGTATAGTCGACAAATAGCAGGCGTCCCTGCTTGTTACTTGAACAATCTTTATTACATCTTTCATAAAGTTAGCATGCTTTAACTGCTCTACGTGAATCCCAGAGTACCTACATGACACAGTATGGTGGACGTTTGTATCATGGTTTCGGTCTCAGAATTGTTACACCCCTACATGGTTGCCACATCGTCATGCTTTATGGGACAGAGATGGAAATGGCTCTTCATGCCCGCTTCTTATTTATTTTTATTCATTCATTTTTAATACTCATGAGTTTTCACCACTTTGACGGGATGTTTCCAGACTGTAAAACATGCGCTGGTAACAGAAGCAGTAACACTCAGCAGGCTTAGCTTCACTGTGATTGGTTTGTAGCACTGATATAGTAATCACAGAAGGTGCTCTGGAGAGTGCTACTGCTCTAAAACATGCACAGGCATCTCAGTATCACACTTTGTACTTTTTAATGTTTTTCTTTTACTTTCTTTTTTTTTTTTTGCCTAAAATTAAGTTTGAAAGGTGGATATTCTCCAGTTTGAGCTAAAGTTAAAATGACAACACTGATCCTGGAACGCAGTAGCTGGCATATAAAACAGATGTGCTTTGTTGTCCTTAACAGGTTGGTTGTCTGGCTGTTCAAAGCACTGAGTGGTGGTGAAGTGTACAACAGTAAACATCAGCCCCACAATGCTGTTTAGTTCATTACAGCTAGTGTGTGTCACCTTCATAATTCAGGGTATAAAATAACATGCAGGAAAAAAATTGAGAAATTAACTGTACTTGATGTTTTTTTCCAGTTATCACCAATATTTTTACAATCCACCTTCAGCTAATTGAAAACTTTTAATCATGTTGGATGTTCTTCACTTGTCCTGGGACGGCAGATGTTCAGATTTCTATTTTTGAGCAAACTAAGGACCTTAAACACCAAAACAGCAACTAAACAGACATATTTTACTTTTTATTCTGCCCTCTATCCAGCACCTATAAAGAATTTTGGATGTGCAGATCTTCTGTGTTTTATGAGTACTTGCACACACGAAAAGGGTAAGAACCAATAAATCCATCAGCATTGGATTAAAACTGGAGTTTAAAGCTAGAGAAGAGTGCTGGAGGTGGCAGAGAGGGCACATGTTACATTTTAGGGGTTAAAGGGGAGCAGCAGGTACCGATGACGCTCCTTTAGCTTCTATACTATCTTGTAAAAAGTGCACGAGTCATCGAGCTCAGGTAAAACACAAGGACAAACCTCGACACTTCAAATCACAAATAAACAGGTAGTATGAGCTTTAACGACCACAGACCCACAACTACAGAAGGCAGCAGGCTCGAAAAAGGGTCATCCCCGACTGCGAGGTGATGTGTAGAGAGACGCTCTCGTTGGCCGAGACGAACAGGACGCTGCCCCGCGTCAGTGTGAGGTCGGAGAGAGCAGCAGGCGAGGTTCCCGTGGCTTCACCTTCAATGACCAGGAGGATGCTGGCGCTGTCGACTGGAGAAATATTGTACTGCTTCACTGAGGCTGGGATCTGCAGGATGGAAGGGTGACAATGAGTCGGTATTTAAAACAAACATTAAAAAACGAAAGAAAACATTCGAGACTTTCTGTTTAAAGGTGGTGCTTGCAATAGTCCAATGACAGTTTGGATGTCAATCAAAGATGTGTATTTTTAACAGTATTAAAATCACAGGTGTTGTAATAACATCAATAATGGTTTATCATTAACTAAAGGTAGGTATGAAAAACCATTTTGCTGAACTGGAATCAAATAAAATCTAGACACATGAAAAAGTAAAATGACACTGTACACGACATATACACTCACCAGACAGTTAACTACACATGTTAAACTGCTTCTTATCTAATCAGTCACATGTCGGCACCTCATTGTACTTAGGGATGTAGATATGGTTAAGAAGACTGATCATCAACGGGGGGAAGAAAGGTGATTTAAGCGATTCCTTACTTTTACTTTACTGTCTGTAATTGGGACCTAACTTCCTGAAATCAGTGAAGTTTAGCATGAGTATTCATTGATCTTTGCTAAACCTTTCATGCATGAATTATGACAACCTCAATCAGGATTTTTTTCCTTCATCTTTAGGCATGAAAAGATGAATAAAAATACTTAAGAAAAAATCCTGATTGAGGTTGTCATAATTCATGCATGACAGGGTTAAATAACAATAATTACAATGAAACACATCATACATCTATAGTCACACTAAGCGACCAGTGGATGGCAGGGTATGGAGTGACACATCAGTGTCCAATGTATTGGTTTATGTGCAAGTATACCATCAACACTGACCCAAATACAAGAAAACAGCCTTTGCATAGCTGTCCACTGTAGTGACCACTATGCGTGAAAGGGTTAATTTGGTCAGATTGTTAGAGTCACGTAACTGTGACTCAGCTGCCTTCAAAAAGTGTTGTGTTTGTATTGCACGATTAATTTGCAACTCCTTAAATCAAACCCCTAAAACGAATACTGAAACTAGTAAAAACTAAAGTGAAACTAAGCAGTTTTACAAAAACTAAACTCAAATAATAAAAGCCACTTTGGAAAATACATGAAAATAGAAGAAACTCTAATTTCTTTCAAATTTGTTTTCGCACTCTATCAGTTGAACAAACTACGTGTCAAAGCGTCACAAAGGCAGACTGATGGAAGGAAGGTTTCTATAATATCAACTCAGAGTGCACATGGGTTGAGAGTAAAAGTTTAACTTTTTAAAAACACAAAACACAATATGCCAAATATTACATTTTAAACTAAATTCTAAGAAAAATTAAAAACAACAAAAAAAACTGGTTATTATATACACTGATCAGATATAACATTATGACCACCTGCCTAACTTCTGTGTTGGTCCCCGTATTGCTGCCAAAACAGCCCGGACCCATCGAGGCATGAACCCCACTAGACCATCTGTACCAAGATGTTAGCAATATATCCTTTAAGTCCTGTAAGTTGCAAAGGGGGCCTTCATGGATTCTTTTGTCAAGCACATCCCACAGAATGACTGGATTTAGATCTGGGGGCTTTGGAGGCCAAGTCAACACCTCAAACTCATTGCTGTGGTCCAACCATTTTTTGCTTTGTGGCAGGGAGCATCATGCTGCTGAAAGAGGCCACAGTCAGCAGAGAATGCTGTTTCTATCAAATGCTGTACACATCAAAGTAACATCCACATGGATGGCAGGACCCAAGGTTTCCCAGCAGAACATTCCCCAAAGCGTCACACTCCACCAGCTTGCCTTCTTCCCATTATGCATCCTGGTGCCAGGTGTTCCCCAGGTAAGCAACTCACACACACCTGACCATCCACGTGATGTAAAAGAAAATAAAACATGATTCATCAGACCAGACCACTGCTTCCATTGCTCCTTGGTCCACTTCTGATGCAGATCAGCATGGACACCCTGACCGGTCTGCTGTTATGCAGCCACATACACAACAAACTGTGATGCTCTGTGTATTCTGATGTCTTTCTATGAGAACCAGCATCAACCTTTTCAGCAGTTTGAGCTACAGTTACTCATCTGTTGGATCAGACCACACGGGCCAGCCTTCACTCCTCACATGCATCAATGAGCCTTAGTTGTCCATGACCCCGTCGCTTATTCAGCACTGTTCTTTCTTTGGGCCACTTCTGATAGATACTGACCACTGCAGATGGGGAACAGCCCACAGGAGCTGCAGAGATCCTCTGACCCAGTCATCTAGCCATCACTCCTTTTCAAACTCACTTACAGCCTTGAGGACAAAATGTTCACTATCTCCCTAATATATCAAACCCACTAACAGAAGCCTTGATAAAGAGACAATCCGCGTTATTCACTTTAACTAGCAGCGGTCACAGTGTTATGTCTAATTTGTATATAATGTCAATATATCACGTAAAGTTAGTTGTTTTTTTTCTCAAATGACAAGGTTTTATTTTAAAGATGAGATCAACTATACAATTTTCTAACCTGTATCCTCATGACAGTGAAGTCTGGCACGGGCGGGTTGTATATGGACACGCAGGGGTCAGAGGGGTCCTGAAGACACGGGAAGATTTTCGAGGAGGCGGGGGCGGGGCTGTAGTTCAGCATCTCACAGAGCGTGTTAACATCGATGTATTTGGGTGTCAGTCCGGCCCTCACAGTGTTGTCTGAGCAGGCCATGCACTCAATACAGTCTAGATGGGTGCATAAATAGAAAATCAAATATTAAAATCAATTCCCAGAAAATCCTGCAATGTTAAACAGATTCAGATGCTTTCATGTGGGCGAACAACAGAACAGGGCAATTTTCCAGAGATAAAGATGAGCTGAACACATCATCAACACATCTCATAGCCGGATTGCATTTTATTCTGCTGAGACAGCTGCTAAAAAAGACACTGCGGTAAATCAGTGCTTCACAGACTGCTGAGTTCACAGAGAAGCTCTTGTGTATGCTTCATGTTTCAAAGAAGATGACACCAAAGCTCGACATTTCTGGTAAAAAAAAAAAAAAAAAAAGGCTGGCTCTCAGCATTTTGCAGTTTGCTCCCAGTGGATGAGACAGTTTTACTAGCTTCCACGTCATCTGCTGAAAATAACTAAATCGATGTATTTAACATCAACTCATCTAAGGAATCAAATAATACACACAGAATTTACTGGAGTTGGCTACTTGGTTATGTTAGTGACACCCAAAACATTATTTATTCTGCCTACTATTTTCTCCTCCTCCCAAGAGACAGACACCATTTACTGTTTACTGTCAGACAAACACCACTTTTTGTGAAAGTTCATTAGCTGCTGGCAGACCACGTCCTGTCTTGTGTTTCCCTACCTGCAGACTGATTAGTTCACTCCTGTGGCAGTCTTTGATATAATTTAGTTGGACAGATTCCAGTTTAAACATCTCTGACATGTATTCTGCTCTGTCACAAGCTTTTTAGTATACTTCAGGGTTCTTCAGTGTAAAATAATAAAAATGCACAATCCTCCTTTAAAAACTCCCTGTGTATTAATCTGTAGCTGAACGTAGTTCAATATTTGAGTAGCATTTTCTCAAAACTACAGAGGCCTGCAGTTTTGAGACTTTATGATCTATACTTTAAGATTTGTGGTAGAGATGCAGTGGACGTGACGTTGAGAGTAACAGAAGATGGATAAAAACATTGTTCATTTTTATGATTGGGATTAAAGACCTAGCGCTTCTATGACATAATAGCTCATCCAGTTTATTCACCTTCACAATTTACAGGTTATTGACTGTAAAATGACAAATGTGATCCATTAGGTGATGAGTGTGTTGTAAGCTTGACTAAAATTCTGACCAATACTGTAGAGAAGTGAGTCTTGTGGACAGACAGAAGCCAGTCTTGGCATAGTCAAATTGGTCGTTCAGACAGAAAAGCCTAAGCTGCTAAATAATCCCATACTAGCTCTTAAAAGCCATATCTGCTGCTCTGTTATGCAGAAGAACTGCAGCGACGCTGGAAAGTCAACAGTTTCAGTCACGCTCACTCAACTGAATCTGGAGCTCTATTGTACTAGAATCTTATAAATGTAAATGCTATCTACTGACCTCCATAAAGGTAAGCGTGAGGCTCATTGGCTCCCAGGAACATGGCCTGGCCTGGATTCAGGACCACATGATTGAGGAAGTAGATTGAGAAGCAGCCAATGTCTCCAGGGTACTGAGAGTGGAGACGGAGCAACAGGTCACCACTGATGCCTGACGTGTCCTTTCCAGCTGCAGCTGCAAGGATCACAAACATCCCGAGGTAGGACTGTGTTAGCAAAACATAAGATCAAACTGAGCTCTTATTTTTCTCTGTGTTTTAAAGTCATTTTTGAATAATTGCAGAATGGTCGACTTTGCTGCCAGATGCTAACACTGCTAGGTGTGAACGCACAGCACCGTTCCCCTGATGTGAACTCAGGGCAACACAATCACAGCTGGACCCTACCCTTTCACTGTAGCTATTTATTCTAACACAAATACCCTCAAAACATTATTTATACTTCAGCAATTATGTTTTAGTAAATGCTTCAAGTTAGCGGATACCACACTTTTTCAGGTCTTACATACTTTTTCAATTCAATTCAGTTTATGTAGTGCTAAATCAAATGCCTCAAGTCAAATGCTTGCTCATAGGAGCAAGCACTTGGCAACAGTGGGAAAGAAAAACTCCCCTTTAACAGGAAGAAACCTCCAGCAGAATCAGGCTCAGGGAGGGACGGCCATCTGCCCCGACTGCCTGAGGGAGTCAAGATTAAAAATATCATCACTAGCTAATGAGAAACCTTCCTATCCAATGCCAGTATACAACAGAATCACACAAAGGTTTCTTAGCCTTTATAATTTTAGTAATTACTCCAATCTGACACACAGATTCGATCTTCAACATGTAGGTCCTGGTTAAAATGTGGGCAGAACTACAAAGTCTAAGGAGCTTGGAAAGGAAAGCGTCTGGACTTCTTTAAGTTCCTTGAAGACGTTTCACCTCTCATCCGAGAAGCTTCTTCAGTTCTAGGGTCAAATGGTGGAGGGTCCCAGATTTAAACCCAGTGGGAGTTTCCCCCCAAAGAGGGACAAAAGGACCCCCTGATGATCCTTTACCTAATCACATGAGCCAAGGTGTGAAAACGGGTGTGGGTCACCATCAACCAGGGTTTCGGGTGAGCTCATTGTGAAACCTAGCCCCACCCTATCATGTGATTTCCTGAGGTCAGATGGCCCAGGGTCCCTTTTTCCCTCCTTGGGGGGAAACTCCCACGGGGTTTAAATCCGGGACTCTCCACCATTTGACCCTAGAACTGAAGAAGCTTCTCGGATGAGAGGTGAAACGTCTTCAAGCAACCTAAAGAAGTCCAGACGCTTTTCTTTCCAAGCTCCTTAGACTACGATGACATGGATGACTGAGAACCTTCACAGACCCAGAACTACAAACATAACAGTAGATAGCTGTAAGCTGTGTATACAAGAACATACATTTAAAATTGCGCATTAAGAGATTAGTTTTAAAAATTATCCTTGGCTATAAAAACAAATACTGCAAATCAGACTTTGACTCTGCAATGTCAATGTTTTTTTTTAAATTTAATATAGTATAGATCTTTTAAAGAATCTACAATTGTAAATTAATCTCTTTTTAATAAACTGTTTTCAAAATATTTTTTTTGCCTTCAGTGGCCTTGATTAAATTTTTGTGTAATTTACATTAAAACTGCCTCAGAAATGTGTAATAGTTAAACGACACATATCTACATACACATCATGAAACCTGTTGACGATCATTTAAATAAATTAATTCTCACCGTCTTCCGTGACCCTTTTCACCAGCTCGTTGAGGTTCTCTACCACCACCTTCTTCTCCCAATCCATCATCCTGGTGAAGCACCTCTTCAGCGCCTGGCTCGTACGGTCTGCATCTCCCACGCCGCCCCGCAGCTCTTGTGCTGCCCCGTGACCCACCAGAGTGTGGAACTCTGGGACCTCTGACAAATAAACACACACAGATTAATTTTGTTTTATGACCATTTGAAGCAGAGTACATGTTTTTTGGTTTGACACAAAAAATCCAAAACTCACTTTCAAGAAATTCCAGGATCTCTTCCACTGGTCTGAAGCCACAGAGGCCTTCGAAGCGGGTGAGAGCAATGGCCATCTCCGGTTTGTGGTTGGTGTCTGGGTAGTGCTCCGGAAACTGAGTGTGTAGTCGAGTGGCTAATTCCTGACCAAAACATTATAGAAAAAAAAACATGCGTTTTCATACACATACAAAGGAAAAAAGTATGTCCTTGATCCTAAAAAACTTGAAAATATAATGAGTTTAGTATCACTACATGCTATACAAGTAGATTTGAGTAATGCTTTCTCCTGATAAATCATTTAATAAAGCAGCTGACATTTGCCTCCACCCATAAACTTCAGCCAGTTCACAATGATGAGCCAGCTTCAGCAGAACTTGAACTCTGAGCAGGTGTGGGAGTCCGTGTACTCACCTTGTTGGGGTGGGCTTGTATTGACAGAGCCGTGTTGACCGAGAGAACTTTGAAGAGGAAAGGCAGCTGACCCTGGAAGGTGTCTTTCACCTTTGAGCCCAGACATGCAGGGAAGTGGGCGATCCACTGGCCCAGGGTGGTCTGTGCGATCCTGTTGTCCTTAATCTGGGCGTCACCTTTTGGATGAGCGCCCATCCACAGCTGGAGAAAACAGCACAGCTTTCAGCTGAATAACAGCTCATACTTTATTTACTTTATTTAGAAATATTCCTGTTGGTGTTGCAGCAAGAGGTTCCAAAAGTGGGCACACTTTACATTTCCTAAGTACTAAATCTTAATAATAAAAACCACAGTTTTGTAGCTCTCCTTATTTTCTTTTTATCTGCCTTGAAACTTTCTAAAAAACCTATGAGAGGCCCCAGATGTCTTGCTGACTGAGAGAAAAGCCTGCGATTATACATGGACCCAATTAACCCAATACTCCAAACCATGGTCATTTATAGCGAGTGAAAAGGAAGGAATCCAAACTATGAGAGTGTAATCTACGGGATCAGAGCGCTATTCCAGTTTGTAAATAAAGGACAAGCTCTATCAAAGTCACGTGTCAGTGAGCAAACAGATGATCCAAAAACTAGACACCTACACTGTACTTCCTGACTTCATATCAAATTTGACAGCACACTAAGGTTGAATAGTGTTTTTATATTCAATCAGGCTACTTCCAGAGTTTCCATTTGGAATCAATGACGTTTTTATGGAGTCTTTTATTCACAGCATGGTTGTTTAATAGATTGTCTGCTGGGGGAATTTGTTTTCTATTGCTTGTTAAGCTGTGCCTAAAACCACTGAATGAAGCACAAACTGTGTGTTGTATGGAATATATCACAGAATGGGTGTGTAATGATTCAGAGATTTAGAAAATCAAATATAGTTGGATTTGATTATAAATCTTTTTTACACTGGTTCTAGAACACAAAACACACTGAGAATACCTGTTCAACCAGTACAATTAATTTCACTTTGATCCATGACTAACTGAATTGGTTTCCACATCTTGTTTATCAAGCTGTGTAGCTTTAAAGTTTAAATGGACTCTAATGTGTAAATAACTGGAATTAAATGATTATTTTTACTGCTAAATAACCAGATTAATAACTTTCTACAACATATCTTGCAATCTTGCATACTTATATAGTATATTTATATGTTCTTGGTTCTCAGTGAGAACCATTTGATAACATCTCTGCAGTAGGTGGCTCAGATAGGGATCATTTTCTGTGGAAAAAAAAAAAAAGAAAAGTCATACAACCCATGAAATGCCCCCTTTAGATTGGTCAGGTGGTGCCAAGACCACCCCTTTTATGCGAACGGGCAGGGGAATGCCTGGGATAATTTAGCCAGTTAACTAGTTTTGCGTGAATGTTTATTCATATTAGAGGCCCAGGTCTGAAACGTAAAGCCTTAGGTACCTTAAATCTGCGTTATTTTTACTAGCCACCAGGGGGCAATGGCTGTGACTATAACAGGAAGTCTGTGGGGAAAAAAAGCAACAGCTGTGGGAAGAATTATGGTGACAAGTCCCTTAAAAAGAACAAAACAAAATAAAACACCAAAAGTCAGTTAAACAAAAAGACATGTCACATAATGTGTTGATCAAAGTCATCCTTCTGAAAATGTGTACAACCAAGGGATGTGGTCCACAGTACGTGAAAATATCAGCACTATCGTAACCTGAACTAATGACCTTTATGACAAACACTGCAAAGCTGTTGTGGCTAAATAAAGACAGACTTATTAAAGGCATGCACAGCACCGAGCCTGTGCCAAGACAGCCTAGGACACGACTGCATTTAAAACCAAAATGATTACGTTATTTTTGCTTGGCTGAGGAGTTGTGTATCATTAACGGTAACATAAGACTACAGAGCTAAATTCAAATGTTAAAGATCCCTCATTGCTGACAGTAAGTGTAAATAAGCTCAAACGACTCAAGCGTAGCTATCTCAAGAAATGGTAGTCCTACAATTCTATTCAAACCTATTCCAGAAAACCAGAGTGAAAACCAAGTTTCCAGCTCTGTTCCAGCATAGTGGTCTCAGGTTTTCAGAAAACCTGAAAACATTAAGTTTCTTTAACTTTTAAGAATGAATCACATGCATGCTTGTACATTTTCAATACTGAGTGTTAAATGTTCACTACCCTCCCTCCAACAGGTACCCCAAATATCTCTGGGCCTTACCTCTGCATAAGGTTTATCAGCCTCTACGACAGCAAGTGCATCTCCGCCAATCACCAGCTTGGCCACCTCGCTGTCCAGTCCAACCTTGCCCCATGCATAATTTTGCACAGCACAGGTCAGGGGAAACACTGAGGAGGAAACATTTAATGTGCAATAAGTGTATAAATATTACAAAAAACAAAAAAAAACAAAAACATACAGTGAGTTACAAAACTCTAGTATGAGCCTCTTTAATGTTCTACTGACAGGTGCATATGCACACAGCAGCCAGTTTATCAGCAGCAGAACTGAGACAATAACACATTAGGCTTCCATCTTCACACACAGTGAGACCCATGTCGAGCTTTTAATGGTGATAGCTGTACTGCTCTAAGATCATTCAAACAACAAGCTATCTTTAAATATCATCAGAAGCTCATGGTAATAATTGTTTTTTGTGCCCACGATCCAGTAATCCTTTATAATGCAATACCAATCATCAGAAAAAACCTGCGTTAAAGTCATCTATAAAAATATTAAAATGCATTAGATTTATGTAGGTACAGGAAAATCGCCTCTACCTTACACCTCATAGTTTTACTTATTAGGCTCTTTGTTGTGTTATATTCGGCTTTTTATATGATGTTAATTTATTTAATAACACTTTTTATTGAGTTGATTGATTTAAATAATATATCTTTACCTCATTACCTCTCTTTCTGTCTTATCACAGTTTGAACTAAACAAGTTTCACTGGATTTCTAATAACTACCTGCTTCGCTAAACCAGTAAGACAAGCGGAACGGATTGCTGGGGGTACATTTTTAATCAGAACACCGGGCAGCTGACGGTGCAGCCTTCACAGGACAGAAACACACAGTAAGCAGCTTTACGTTTGGCAGGCTCTGTTTGCCGGTTTCAGACAAATGTAGCTGAAAGTAAAGGTTTTATATGCGGTAGGGAAAAAATACTAAACTCCATCTTTGTGGCTGAGGTGCTAACAGCACAGTGAAAAGGACAGTGAGCCACACGTAAAGCAATCAAAACGCCGGCTGAAACAATGAGGTGGTTTTTCGGGTAACGCCGAGCCTCCCGTCATATTACCGAGCAGCACCGGACATCACGCAGCGTAAACAAACATCTGCTGTTAGCTAGCTGAGTATGTATCTGTAAAAGAGATCATTTCAGACAGTTTAAAAGGAGTAAATCTCTCACCTCTCACTTCCTCCATGTCTGCGACGTCGACTGACGGCTGCTGGTGACGTCACGACGGACGTGGCAGATGTTTTTTTTTTAATTTGAATAATTCAACTGAATAATTTCAGCTTTTTACCCACAGAGATAATTGCTTGGAAAAGAACAAAGCAAAAAATTAAAACTAAACGCCACAGATTGTTTGTTTGTTTTAATATTTATTCGACCATAACTGGTCACAGGGCATTCTGGACATGCCCTACGAGGACATCCGACAGTTAGGACCAACCCAAAATGGAAAGAAAATAAAACAACAAGAACAATATACATATAAACATATATATCTATAGATATATCTATAGCTATATAGAGAGAGTGTGTGAGTGTGTGTGTTCTTTTTATAATAAGTAAATTAAAGTTGAACTAAAAGAGTATGGAGTTTTTTATGCATTAAAACTTTTCATACATATGAGATTTTTACAGAAGTCTTCTCTTATATATATTTTTTCTATAAATACATTACACATTTTTCAGAAAATTTAATGAGCCAGCTATGAAACGAACTACGAGTGGAAATGTGGTTGGTCCAAATGACATACCTGTGGAGGTATGGAGATGTTGTCTTACTGACCAGATTGGTTGACACAATCTTGGAGAATGAGAGGATGCCTGAAGAAAGGAGGTGAAGTGCACTGATATGAATTTTCAAGAACAAGGGTGATGTGCAAACTGTAACTACAGAAGGATGCGAAAAAGAGGAAGACCTCAGAGAAGATTCATGGATTTAGCAAAGGAAGAAATGCAGAGGCATCCACAGGATTCACAAATAGTTTATTAATACTTTATTATTATTATTGTTGTTGTTGTTGTCATTATTAGTTTAGTAATCAGTTTGTTGGGTAAATAAGATTGTGGGGGTTTTTAATAACAAAAACTCAAATAACATCTACAATATAAGCCATGGACTCATATCAACATCGTTATGCTCAATGCAATGCTCAGGATTTTCTCCAAGTCTGTTGTGGCCAGAGCTATCCTCTACACTGTTGCATGCTGGGGCAGCAGGTTGAGGGGCTGCTGATGCCAACAGACTCAATACACCGATCTGCAAGGCCAGCAATGTTGTGGGGATGGAGGTGGACTCTCTTAAGGTGGTGACGGAGAGGCGAATGTTGTCCAAGATAAAGACAATGTTGGATAATTCCTCCCACCCACTCCATGACATGCTGGCTAGCCACAGGAGCACGTTCAGTGAGAGACTGAGATTACCAAAAAGCACCACTGAACGACACAGGAAATCATTCCTGTCTGTGGCCATCTCCCTGTACAACTCATCCACCGAACACACTGTATACTGCAATAGCTACATCCTTTTTGCACATGCTCTTCTTTCTTATTCAGATATTTAGTCGTAAGTGACTTATATGTATGTATATATTGTGCTATTTCTTACTTCTTGTTTTGTCTATTTTTGTTACTGTTTGTACTGGAGCACTGTAACCAACATAATTTCCCCTAGGGATCAATGAAGTATTCTGATTCTGGTTAACAATTGCACAATATAGTGAAGTAAGATAGAAACAAGGTTAACATGTAGGTAAAGAAAATAAATAATAATAATAAAAATGATAAGACATAACAACTGGAATTTGCTTTTAATCTCAAACGGCGCCGAGAGGGGTTGCAGGTGGCGCGCTTTGATTACCTGCGCATCATTTGACGCACACGTCATCGTCCAACTGGCTCAGTGCGCATGCGCTTTAAACTTTATTCGAGGAAGTGGTAGGACAGGCACCAGAAGCGATAGGGAAGAGTTTGTTGTTAACTCCACCTTCAGAGAAGACAAAAAGAACACCTCGCAACATTTTCAAAATGTCGGAATTTGATGCCAACCCGTTCGCAGATACTGCCAGCGAAAACCCTTTCAATGTAAGTACGAGGACTGAGATTATAAGGCGCAGTCGGTGACATATCAAACGGCGGCAGTTAAACGGTAGCCAGCACGCCAGGAAACTTGTTGGGTGGATGTCGGGGCGGGAACCTACGTCTTTGAGGATTGCAACCATTTGGCAGGAAGTGTGACTGACAGTTTTTTAACCAATCACGTGGCTTGTAAAACGGCTGCATATCCTGTGGGTTTAGTTGCAGGAAGTTAAACTTGAAATGTGTGTCAGATATATTTTTTAAGCCACAGTACCTATTTTCTGCTTCCTTCGGAAGATAATGTACATTATTGTGTGTATTTCTAATGTCTTAGACGTGATTTGTGATAGTTCTGGTGGTTTGTAATGTGACGTTTATCGAAACTGTTGGTTTTCTCTCTACAAAGAGCTTCTAGCACACAGGATGTCTGATAGTAGGCCAGTTGTTTGTGGAAATAGGAACGTCCTCCCTTCACTTTAAAATATTAAAAAGGGCGAGCGACAAACTAAGGTCTTTCTTTATATGCACTGAAATAATATTTAGTTATATGAACAGATTTATAGTAGGAAAGCCTACTGGGAATGTTCTTATCCTCATGTTCCCATACATTTTTCTCTGGATAAATGTTCAGAAATAGTGAGAGTAAGAGTGTTTAGTTGCTATATCTTTATAGATTTTCTTTTGTTCCCTTGCACTAAAATGGGTTAATAACTGAAACAAGCCCAGAATTTCACATTTGGTCATTAATGTTTCTGTTGGCTTTTTCACAAAGACGTGTTGAAGCTTTGAGGGGTATACTGTAAACACAGCCAGGTTTTCTTAGTGTTAGCAGGCTTGACAAAACCTAAAACCCTAGTCTGAGGTAATGGGGATCACAGTGGTGGTTACTGCTCCGGACAAGGCTATGTGTTCAGTCTAAGTTACCAAGGTAATTTGGCCAGTTATGAAGAGAGCCACTTTTGAGACACAAGAAACTGTCACGTTAGGTTTGACAAGCTCACTGACCCATTAATTGTACTTTGTAGTACACTCAGGAGCTAGAATTATTTGCCATTCATAAAGGAAGTGGTTTGACCCCTGGCTGCTTCAGTCTGCATGGAAAAGTGTCCTTGGGCAATTTTACCTCCATTATTGCCTAGTCCTCATCTGAAATTGAAAATGAAAGAAAGTAACAGAAGTCATAGAAAAAGACAAGTAGAATAAAGTACAATGTGAATATGTGTGTGAAAAGGAAGATGTGGCTTTTAGTCTTTAAGTGCTTTGAGTACTCAGTAAGAGTAGACAACCCCTTTAAATGCACCAGTCTGTGATTTAATATTATGCCAGCCAAGAAAAAGGATGAAAATGAAATAAATGGCTGACACAGAGGCAGCAGCAGTTAGGGAGACTCTGACATTGATTAATCCCTAATGTAAGTTACTCTTTAAAAACCTAGTTTTTGTCACTGTGTCTCATACTCCTTTAACACAGTATTTAACACACAGAAGTTTCAAACCCAACAATGGAAGAGCACCAATTTAAAAATGTTAACCATCATCTTTTGCTTGTTATTTTTTATCCATATATATGTGTATATATAAGAATGCATGATTTATTGTACATGTGTATGTACATGCAGGGAAACAGTCCTTTTATATCAGGTTTTCTCTTTCTCTTTCACGGAAACCTTTGAAGTCTGTCAGGAATTATCTCACACTCCACAAGTTTTCTTTTTTTTCTCTAGGACATGAGCTAGATATGTTAGCCTAGTTTCTGCAGTAGTAAAGAACCTGTTTATGTTTTCCATCTTTCCTTCTTATTATGCAATATGAAATTCATAAAGTAAAAAAAACAAAATTAAACCTGTCATAACTCTCCTTATTTAACAGTTTTTGAAATGAAGTGTAACATTTTAGTAACAGTGGCCATTCTTGAAAATGTAGAATTAGATAAAATGCAACATAAAAGGTGAATAGAAACTTAGCAGATTAATCACAATGGCTTGATCATGATGTCAGATTTGAATAACCGCATAGATAAGTGGGTGTTTGCATCTGTTAACACACACGTGCTGTTGTTAGGGTTTTTCAGTTCTACCAAATGTTAAGAAATCCATCTTATTGCAGAGAGAGCAACAGTTTATAGGAGCATTCAGAGTCCAAGGTTCAACCAGGCCTCACATTTAGTGTGACATATTTAACAGTAAATTGCTCTTATCACACTCCAAATCAAAACCAATGACCTGTGGGTACTATTCTGTGTAAGATTTAAGTGGCATTATGCTTTTACAGTATTGCAGAATGGAACTTTTGTTATCTCAAGTGTTCAATAGGTGTGACGTCAGTGGAGACTTCTGTTTGTTTGGTGGGTGGACTGGATAAATACCCTAGTAGCAGCTGGAGTATAATATGTACTCTGAAAAGCAGTTCTATTCATAAAAGCTCACATTAAATATTTAACATGTTACCAACCTTTGAAAGAATATTAAAAATGTTAAAATGTGCATGTTTGTGGACTGCAGACTGCACTATGCTGCTTTTTCCCCCTGTAGGCCTTTCTGAGCATGTGCTTCTATCATTTGTAGCACTGTGGTATCTAAATTATTATTTTTGGGCCTTTGCTGGACAGATGCAGTGAAGATGTTTACGGGTGGGAATGTTTACAGGTGTGTCACTTTCCTATGGTTAGGAAAGCAGGTAGAGAAAGGGGAATACATGCAGCAAAAGGTCGCGGGTTGGAGACGGACCCATGCCATACTGCTTTTGGTCACCTGTTCACCCAGTGAGCTAAACCTGCACCCCATGGCTGTGGTATCTAATGTAAAATGTAGTAGTATCCAGCTGCTATTTTGAAATGGCCACACCTAGGGAATCAGCAGTTATGAGAGCATGTCCGGTTTCCTTGTACAGAGACGTTAAAGTCACTGTATTATTTTTGTATTAAAATATGCCATGTTTACATGTCATCTATATACTTTATGCAGTTTTCCATATATCGGCATATATGGAAAACTGCATCTTTGTATGTCTGTCTATTGTTTTGAAGATGCTGTCCTCTTGTTTGAGGCTTGTCCCAGCTCGGTTTTCATTTCAGAGACTGTGTAAGTTTGCTGTCATCAGTTACTTTATTCACTGCTGTCGGTTTGTCTCTCTAAAGGATGTATAATAAGCCACTCCTCGCTGTTTACTAAGCATATGTTTTTTTTACCTGTGCAATTAGGTAAAGACGTTTTGAACGAGAGCCTTTGAATATCTTTGCAGGCAACAAGGAGTTGTTTCGTAAAATGTATCATGGGTCATTTAAGTTGGGTTTAGAGGTTAATTCCATTCACCCTTTTCCCTTTATATTGCTAGCTGTTGATCATCTCACTCAGACGTCTCTATGTTGCCGTCTGGGAATGTTTACAGGTGTGTCACAAGCACATATTAACAAGCAGGCGAGCTCTTATCACACTGTTGGTGAGTGACGTGTCACGTAGTCATGTGAAGTACTCGTTCCGTCAACCTTTTAAAGGAAGGACTGATTTGTCCCAGATTATTGAAGTGATTCTGGAAGTTGTTACTGTGTCATAGTTTTTGTTTTTGATCACCCACCGAGTTCACACAAACTTGCAGATGCAGCATTTCTCAGGACTGCATTGTACACCATCATTTCCAAATAAAAGCTTAGTTGTTACAATATGTTCTAGTGTAAATATTAGATATTGGTGTGTATATATATGTGTTTAGATGTTTCTTTTTATGTGCCAGTCTGGGATTATCTCTGAGACCTTGTCAGAGTAATTTACAGCATAGTTTCAGGTTCTTCCAGAACATCACAGGTTGTTGAGTTACATTCAAACCTTTTATAAGGAATGTTTTAATGAGGACAAGGTATGAGTCTACATATGCACAAGTTACATTTTACAACATAGTAGCAACCACCACACCCTATCAGTAAATTGTTTATTTCATATATGTATATGACAGTGGTTATAGCTACTGTTGCATAACCCTCTGCTTTCTGAATTTTAAATATTGCTGTTGTGGCTGCTGCCATGTTGGTATGTTGCTGAAATCGAGACCTGAAGTAGACAAAGGTCATTGGGAGGGTTGCAAACACAATATGTAATAATCTGTGCCAAATCAAATATGCATATCCTTCCACTGTAACTCACATTTTGAGTAAACCTCAAGTGGCCATCAGAAGAACTGCAGTTTTTGGAACTTGTTCAGCTGCTTCAATTTTCAGTCCCAGAGGGCTTAACAAACTGAGCCTTAGGAAGCCATTATTTCCATTGTCAACTGTCAACTAATTCGCTGCTGCTAGACTTCACGAAGAAAAGAACTGACTAGGGCTCCAAATACAAGGAGTGTTTGACTCCACTGCCCAGCCCTCTGAAGAATCCAGATATCAAAGGGATATTCATAGAAATCAAGGCTCAGATACTTTCCCTACTGAAAGACGTGAAGAGCAGGCCAGAGGTTGCACCACCATCAGAAACAAGCTGGTTCAGCCTATGTCGTGTGGTGTGTCTGCTCAAGACATGGCCATGGAGCAGACAGTATGGAGTTTCTGTTCATCCTCTGTAAAGAAACCATGAACCTCTTCTGACTAGGACACAGGAAAAGAATACAAACCTGCTAACTCAGTTTTGTGATAGCCCCTTCACTGGTTATGTAGGTTATAGTTATTGAACCTTTTGGAGGAAAAAAAATCTCTCCAATCTACCTGAAGACATCTCTGATTCAGACTCTGACTACTGCTGCTGAACAACTAGGCCAAGTTTTCCAGACTGAGCCTACGGGCCCCACCCCCGACACATCTTGAGCTGTGTCCCATTTTAAGACCTGGATTTTTTTTTTCAAAGCTGGTATTTGTAGCTGGGCTGAATTTGAGCCTTTATTCTGAGCGAACTGCTGAGTGTAAAGGTGTGTCTAAAAACTTCAGGTACTGGATCAGAGAATCTCATCGTCGTCGGGGGCTATAGATTGGAGAGGAGAAAAAAATCAGAAATAATTGTGTCAGGTGTAACTGGGACAAGTGGTAGCAATTAAGTTAAACAGAAGCTGAAGCTGTGTCAGGAAGATGGAGAACAATAAAATATTTGTGTAAGTTTAATTGAGACTGTAATTTTTCTTTGCAGGGTCTCTTTGGTTGTCCTTACCGATATTGACTGACAACCACTTAAATACAAATACAAAAGGACAATTTGCAATTAAGCTGTTGGCACATCCTAGAAATCTTACCGTCTTCCTTTCAAATAGGACAGACCCTTGTTGAATTACATCACGACACATGCGTGTTACCGGTACATCACAGGAGGCTCCAGAGACCCTGTTGGGCTGAAGTGGCGTCATGTATGGCAGGAATTCACAGTTACTGTTGTAGTTTTGGTGTGAATAAAAATTTCCTGGTACCTTTTTACCCCCCTCATATTTGTTTTTGCATGCCAATATAAAGTGCATCATTAAAATTTTTGGTCATGTGTTGGGATGCCACAAGCTGCCAAAATAGTGTCATCATCCAGTGCAGATGTCAAAACATGCTTTCTAGTTTTTTATTTTAGATTTAGGTTGTGCTTTACAGTTTTAATTCCTTAATAAAAAGGTTTATTGGAGGAAGAAAACTGTATGTGAATATAATGTTTTTAAGCCTTTAAAAGGTCTCCAAAAGGTCTTAAAAGGCTTTGAGAGAAATCTATAATTGCGTGCATGTGTGTAAAATGTACTGAACTGCATTGATGGAATTTATCAGGGCCTGACTTTCTTTTCTCAGACGTGTCAAAATAAGCAGTGCCTTCTCATATTATAGAGTGGTTAAATCAATAGTGAGCTCACTAGAGTCATTTAATGATTACCAGTGCTTCTCCAGGGGTAATATTACCAGGAACCTCAGAGGTTATTGCTGGATGTTATTGTACTTTACTTTATGACTTTGGCAAAGCATGATACGAGATTTCATAATCTCGGCTTTTTTCTTTTTGAGGGTTGCTTTCAGTGTTTCAGGAAATGGTAAAGCTTATAACAAAGAGTTCTTCTGGAGAGAAAATGAACAGCACTAAATGAATTTCTTCTTTGTAGATTTTAAGTCTAAATAAACTTGATATTCTTTATTTATTTATATTTATAAATATATATTTATTTTATTTTATATTTATTTATATTCTTGCAAAACTGTTCAGTTAAGCCATGTCAGTTAAGCCATGTAAATGCACTTACCTCTAATAGCAGCTCACCAAACCTGGTACAAGAGGCCTCTTTTTCATTACTGCATAGCACCTACACTTATTTCTGCAGCTTTTAGCTCAAAGATAAGAAATACTTCCAAGCTGTCATCATAGACAGAAATTGGATCAAAATGTATTTGTAGATTTTCAGGTAACTCATTATTATAAGTTGATAAAGATGCGCACGTGTTTTTATTATTATTTTTATTGTTTTTCCAGGATCCCTCTGTCACTCAGGTGACAAAATCCAACATCGAACCAGTTGACCAGTACAACCCTTTCTCTGCTCAACCCAGTGTAAGACATCTGGAAGCTACATTTTCTACTCATTTTGTTGGTTTTGAAACCATTTGATGGTGTCTTATCTGCACATTTCCTCATTATTTCGTTTTCCTGTCAAAATATTGTATCTTTTGTTTTTTCTCACCATCTTTCAGTTCACCATTTCAATTTTTTGGTCTTGGCCTGCTTATGTCGCCATTCCCTTTATCTTCTTAGCCTTGTTTTCCTGGTATTCCTTCTCTTTTACTGGTTGCATTTGAATCTTTTATTTGCTTATTGTTGTTTTTTAGGATGGACTAGCAGCTCACACCACATCTCCTGCTGTGCTACAGCCATCTACAGAGCCCAGTCCACAGGTGAGAATTTATACCAAACCCACCACTTCTCTGATTAAAAAAAATATTTTTATGAAGGTGAATGAGCAGGTGTGGGTGAGATTTTATAACAATCTAGCATTATTATTGCACAATTATGTGACCTCACTCTGTTTTTTCAGTTGATGGATGGTGGGAATTATGAGATTGAGATACATCGAAGCCCTGATTGACAACAAAGAGCAGAATAAGACTCAGTTGCAGTTTACTGAAGCTGTAAGACGGCCCCAGTCTGTCAGGAGAGGTTGGCTAATGCTAACATTGTGCAAAGCAAGCTAAAAATACATCTGGTAGTAAAACATTTTTGAGAGCAACTCAAACTTACTGTAGAAGACCACTACATCTAAGCCAAGATGAGCAAGACCATTTATTGAAATTCAATAAATACATTTAAAAAATTTCAGTTCTTATCCTAGGTCTAGATATCACAGATGGGCTCTTAATCACATATTCCTACTGCAGCACATTTAGAAGAACTCATAATAACTACGATGACAATTGGATGTTATTTAGTGACAGTGTGAACGGAGGTGTGCGTTTTGTCTTGCCCTCTGCTGTGCTCTGGGTACTAAAAGTTTGGAAACCACTAAGAAAGAGTATTTTCTTAAGTTCCAATTCTACTTATCCTGCCTGTTTAATTAACAGTTATTTTTTCACACAGATGCTGTAGCCGTTTCTTTTACTCAAAGCCATTTAGTTGCTACATCGAACTAAATGTCCAAACCTTATTTTGCCAAAAAGATCACAAAACTGAGCTTTTAATTAGGGGTGGGTTTTTATAATCGATTTATCGATTAAAATCGATTCTGGCTTGGATAACGTGAAATCGATTCATTAAAATTGTGAATCGTTTTTTTAATATAAATTTATTTTGCCCGAAATGCCAGAATCTCAGGTGAAAAATCACAAAATTTCAATAACCACCAAACAGCTAAGACAGTAAATGAGAGCAGGTACACGGATTCAGCACAAAGACGTTCTAAAATGTTTAGAAATTGCATTTTTTAGCAACACGTGGCTCATTTTAGAATTCTAAAATAACTGGATGTGTCTAAAGGGCAATCTGTCCCTTCAGACTCTCAGTATGGTCCTTACGTCAGGATGTGTGGTTGCTACACAAACATCTACTCACTTTACACATTATTATAATGAAGCTCTTTGTTCTGTCCTATAAATATTCATGAATAGCAAAACAGATCACCTGCATCCTACCTCTTCCTGGCAAGTCAGAGATCAGATATGATAACCATGAATATGTATTTCCTGTAATATGTCATTTAAAAGTCAAGTACACCCTTTTAGATGCCTGTGAAAACAGATGCAATTCAGAGTGTTTATTGAAGTAGCTCACAGCGACTGATTGCTGTCTTGGGTGTTAAAAACTGAAACTAGAAAGCTTATATGTGAAGTGAATCATTTCTGCACCGTTTCCTTGCTATCTGCATGAAATCGGAGTCTCCTGACAGTGGCTTAGGTAATTTTCTGTGCATCTAATGTGGTGGTTGAGTGAAGCGTTTCCTCCTTTTTCAGGTAACTGCTGCTGCAGCTCAGGCCAACCTGCTGAGGCAGCAGGAAGAGCTGGAGAGGAAAGCTGCCGAGCTGGACCGCAGAGAGCATGAGCTACAGAGCAGAGGCCCGACAGGTCATTAAAAACAAAACTCCTCAGCACAGCGCCCTGATAACAGACAATGATTTGCAACGTGGGCATTATGTACCAAAGACAAATATAAAACTACATCCTTGCACTCACTGGCTTTTTTTTTTTTTTTTTTTTTTTTGGCTCTGATATTCATATCAATAGGTCTGCAAAGAGCTATAACAATAATATGAAGATCATTATCTGTTAATTATCAACTCTGGTGAATGACTGAATGTTTGGTGAAATGTGTCTTCATGTGCTGCATCTGCTGATGTAAACTTGCGGTGATAAGTTTTTAGTTTAGTTTAAAAAGCAGATGCTTAGATAGGTTTATGTAAACAGTGCAGTTATGTTCCAGAGGCACAGCAGTGACATTATCCAGCCTGCTTAGGTAGGAATGCTGCTGTACATTGACTCCCACACACTTGAGTAAATGACTCAGATGAATGTGTCAGTATTTTAAAAATAACCACCGGTTGCTTTTTGTTAAACTCTATTCGTGCTCATGATATATCTGCTGTCTTGTATTTATAGTTTGCCATGCTGATGTTATCTCTTGACTCGACAGGTAAAGAGAACAACTGGCCTCCACTTCCAAAGTTCTTCCCCATCAAACCATGTTTTTACCAGGACTTCTCAGAGGAAATCCCCCCAGAGTGCCAGAGAGTCTGCAAGATGATGTACTACCTCTGGATGTGTAAGCACATTACATTTTTAGGGGGGCGGACATTGGAAGTCTGAGAAGTAAAAACCTTTCAGGAAGGTTTGAAGCTCTGAATCGGTGTAAAAATGTACCCTAAAATCACTTCTTAACAACACCGGTTGGTGTGATGGGAAAAACACTCCAGCCAGTACTGTTTAGTTTTTGTTCTTCTTTGCTGTATACATACATGATACTGAAATTCTGACTAGAATACAATCACTGACTCTCTCTACTGTCGTCCTCAGTCAACTGTGTGACTCTGTTCCTCAACCTGCTGGCATGTTTGGCTTTCTTCACCACGGCTTCAAGCAATGGTGTGGACTTTGGTCTCTCCATTCTCTGGCTCATCCTCTTTGCTCCCTGCTCCTTCCTCTGCTGGTACCGACCCGTCTACAAGGCCTTCAGGTGAGTCCCCCCATCATGAAAGGTACTGTATGCATCATTTGACCCCGTGTGTGGACAGTGATGTGTGTTTTTAAGAACTCTGCTTAAAAGGCATTTTTTCATCTGGATTTTACAGACGTGTACATTAATGCATTAGCTTTTGAAATGTTTGTTCCCAAATGTATTGTGTATAAATTTAACAAAAAACCCTGTGAGTTTATTTTTAAGTTTCGATCAACTGCTGTGAACAAAAAGAAAAATGTCTGATAACTTTGATACTTTTTGTAACAACGATAATGCGTCTGCGCCAGATGTATTCGCTTTCCCTTGTAATTTTTGTGCTGTCACAGTGTGTATTTCACACATTACATTTATATTACAGCGTTGCCATGGTAAAGATTTGCACTTGCACATGTCACTTACATTCATATAACTGTACTCCTGATATAAATGTGTTTTCTAAGTCTGAAAGTTTAATGGATGGTTTTTTCCTCTTTTTTTCAGGACTGACAGCTCCTTCAGCTTCTTCTTGTTCTTCTTTGTGTTTTTTTGCCAAGTGGTAATCTTCATCATCCAGTCAATAGGCATACCCCACTGGGGCAACAGGTGAGTGTCATGTATGTCCTATTTTTCAATAAAAACTTTAGTTTTCCAGATGGCTTCTTCAAAAGTAAATATGTGGGCATTACGTTTATGGTTTTTAAGCATATACTTGAAATAATATGTTAAGGATATAATAGGATAGCTTTTTTTTTATTACCCTCTGCAAATTTCAATTATTTTTTTTTAAACTCTAATCTGTATTTAATTACATATCTCTATAAATAAAGCTTATATTAGTCCAGCATGTTATGGTAGATATATGCATTGCATGAAAGTAAATCAGAGTCCTATTTCAATTTCAGTTTGTGCATCTTCATCACAAACCACAGACATTTTGGATATAAAGTCGTAACAGTTATTTCATATTCTGTTGGCGGCTTTAGTGAAATTTAGAAGTTTAAAAAACTATTTTTAAACACCAGAAATTGCAATAAGTATATTTTAAGTTCAAGTTCGAACAAATGTTATAATTTAACATATAATTTTGACAGAATAATTATGTTTATATTAATATTAATTCATAGTATGTATGAATCTCATAAGAGCTTATGAATAGATAATAAAATAACTGGTTTCGCGGGAGTATTCACGTTGTGATCGTGTCCCCCTGACTGACAAAGTGTTTTGTGTGCTTGTGATTTGTTGCGTTAAATAATCAGAACTATTACCGGTCATTTGGCCTGTCAGCTGCCGTCCTCTCTCTTTCCTTCATTTTCTGCAATCTTTCATCTCTCACGACAGAAACTTTCCATTCTTCAGCCTCTAGCCTGCTGCCTCTCTGTCTGCGGGTAACTCTGTAAGTTTCTGCTGCTTGCAGTCTGTTACCCCACCATTTCTTTGTTCTCTTTTCCCAATCTAAATGTGTTTCAGCTTAAACTGCATCAGAATACGGTGTCATAACCTCTGCTCTTTAACCAGTGATCCATTTTAAATACTAACCTGCTGTTTTTTACTTTGTGTTTGTTTGTTGTTGTTTTTTTCCTATTTTTTTAACTTCTTAATATTACGATCAAATTAATTATAAATGTATTAAAGTCAAACAGAGTTTTAAAGGTAAAAAGAAGAATAAGAGCAACAGAAAATGAGGGCAGTGATGTTCATTTATTTCACGTTAATTATTTAACCAGTGGTTGGCATTTGTTTTTGTCCAGCTGCTTCCAAAACACATTCTTCTCTTCTCCTCAAATCGAATATAGCAGCGTACATGTGTTGTACGCTGTATGTTGTATGTTTCCTTCTGTTGAATACAATTTTAAGTTTCACTGATGCTGTTCATAAGATCACCTAAAACTCTGCTGTTTGTTGCAGTGGTTGGCTCTCTGCATTCACTATCATCAGTGAACACCGTGCAGTGGGAATCATCATGATCATAGTGGCCATCCTCTTCACTTTGTGCGCTGTGATGTCTGTCATTCTGCTCAAGATGGTAAGAGTTGCCTCACTTTTCTTTTCTTTTTTTCTTAATTTTCTTCAGAACACAGTTTTTATCTCTGGTTATTTTACTTGTTGACTCACTAATCAACAGTTGCTAGATGTCTGTGTAATGTTATGGTTGATTTTTGGTTAACACCAGTGCAAATCCTTCAAGTGCACCAATCACAATGAAATGGAATTCCAGCCATTCATTCATTCTTACATGTGTGTCCAGTTCAGGAGCCTATCCCAGCCCTATGCTTCTAATAGGGCAAGAAGCAAGGTAGATCCTGGACAGGTCACCATTGTGTCACAAGGCTAACACAGAGAGAAAGACCGTCATTCACACTCACATCTAAGGCATTTTTAGAAATACGACATGCTTATCTCTAGTCTGTGGGAAGAAACCAGTGTATCCAGAGAGAAACCCATCTGGCCAGCATGTTTGAACCAGGAACCCTCTTGTTGTGCTGCCTGCTAAATTCAATTTAGAAATAAAATAATAATTCCACTTCATTTTTGTAGCACCAGATCAAAATTGTCATTGCAAATTGCTTTATGTTAGAGAGAAGCCAAAATCAGTTGATCCCCTATGAGCCGTACTTGATGATTTTTAGTAGGAAGAGACCTCATGCAGTACCAGGCCGAAGCGGGATTTATTTTCCAGCAGAGGTACAGTGGGGCAAAAATGTATTTAGTCAGCCACCGATTGTGCAAGTTCCCCCACCTAAAATGATGACAGAGGTCAGTAATTTGCACCAGAGGTACACTTCAACTGTGAGAGACAGAATGTGAAAAAAAAATCCATGAATCCACATGGTAGGATTTGTAAAGAATTTATTCGTAAATCAGGGTGGAAAATAAGTATTTGGTCAATAACAAAAATACAACTCAATACTTTGTAACATAACCTTTGTTGGCAATAACAGAGGTCAAACGTTTACTATAGGTCTTTACCAGGTTTGCACACACAGTAGCTGGTATTTTGGCCCATTCCTCCATGCAGATCTTCTCGAGAGCAGCGATGTTTTGGGGCTGTCGCCGAGCAACACGGACTTTCAACTCCCGCCACAGATTTTCTATGGGGTTGAGGTCTGGAGACTGGCTAGGCCACTCCAGGACTTTCAAATGCTTCTTACAGAGCCACTCCTTTGTTGCCCGGGCGGTGTGTTTTGGATTATTGTCATGTTGGAAGACCCAGCCTCGTTTCATCTTCAAAGTTCTCACTGATGGAAGGAGGTTTTGGCTCAAAATCTCACGATACATGGCCCCATTCATTCTGTCCTTAACACGGAGCAGTCGTCCTGTCCCCTTGGCAGAAAAACAGCCCCATAGCATGATGTTTCCACCCCCATGCTTCACAGTAGGTATGGTGTTCTTGGGATGCAACTCAGTATTCTTCGTCCTCCAAACACGACGAGTTGAGTTTATACCAAAAAGTTCTACTTTGGTTTCATCTGACCACATGACATTCTCCCAATCCTCTGCTGTATCATCCATGTGCTCTCTGGCAAACTTCAGACGGGCCTGGACATGCACTGGCTTCAGCAGCGGAACACGTCTGGCACTGCGGGATTTGATTCCCTGCCGTTGTAGTGTGTTACTGATGGTGACCTTTGTTACTTTGGTCCCAGCTCTCTGCAGGTCATTCACCAGGTCCCCCCGTGTGGTTCTGGGATCTTTGCTCACCGTTCTCATGATCATTTTGACCCCACGGGATGAGATCTTGCGTGGAGCCCCAGATCAAGGGAGATTATCAGTGGTCTTGTATGTCTTCCATTTTCTGATGATTGCTCCCACAGTTGATTTTTTTCACACCAAGCTACTTGCCTATTGTAGATTCACTCTTCCCAGTCTGGTGCAGGTCTACAATACTTTTCCTGGTGTCCTTCAAAAGCTCTTTGGTCTTGGCCATGGCGGAGTTTGGAGTCTGACTGTTTGAGGCTGTGGACAGGAGTCTTTTATACAGATGATGAGTTCAAACAGGTGCCATTCATACAGGTAACGAGTGGGGGACAGAAAAGCTTCTTACAGAAGACGTTACAGGTCTGTGAGAGCCAGAGATTTTCCTTGTTTGAGGTGACCAAATACTTATTTTCCACCCTGATTTACGAATAAATTCTTTACAAATCCTACCATGTGAATTCATGGATTTTTTTTCACATTCTGTCTCTCACAGTTGAAGTGTACCTCTGGTGCAAATTACTGACCTCTGTCATCATTTTAAGTGGGGGAACTTGCACAATCGGTGGCTGACTAAATACTTTTTTGCCCCACTGTAGCTCGTTTGGTGTCTCCTCCCATACAGGGATGACCTACCTGTTTAAACAGCAATTTTCTCACAATTTCTTCCTCCTCAGGTCCACAGCATGTACCGACGTACTGGGGCCAGTTTCCAGAAGGCACAGCAGGAGTTCTCTCAGGGCGTCTTCACCAGTAAAACCTTCCAAACTGCTGCTGCTGGAACAGCTTCCTCTGCTGCCCAGGGAGCCTTCCAGGCAAACAACTAATGGTAGATTTAGCTAAACTGAGCTTGTTTAGCAGGTCAATGTCTGTACATTATCAGGTCTGGATAATTAATTAAACTAAAGCTGAACAAATGAGCCTTTTGAGGCCATCGGCCAGATTTCTGGAAATAAGAATTTGACCTCATAATGTACAGACCCTGAGCCAGGTTAAGCTCCTTCACCCTTCACCATCAGCATTTCCCTGTATCTCCTTTTGCTTGTCACTTTCAGTGTGTGCTATGCAGAGTTATATCGTCTGAAGTGGGTGTTTTTAAAAAAAAAACAAACAAACAAAAAAGCAAGCAGTGGAGGGAAAGTGCAAACTGGAGTGTAAAGCATGAAGTTGACTCAGTGCTATTTCAGCATTTCTTGTACATAAAATATAAATATTTTACATTTCATGTGGGTGCAGTGAGCTTGCGGTCCTCCACACTGATGGAATATCCTGTAATATAAATAAGATGAAGTGTTTGTCATTGATTGACATGTATTTTGTCCTGGAAGCATATCTCTTTGCTTTTGTTTGCTGCACGTTTTCAGTCTAATGAGGAAGAAATGGATCTGACAGATCGTGCTAATTGTAATCTGTGTGGCCTTAAAGTTTTGGATATTCTTTGGATGTTATTGCACAAAATGACTTAAACCTGGAGTAAGATGATCTTGGTAGTTAGCTCATGATTTCTACATAACCAAGTGCATCCACAGAGGAAACCACATCGCTCCACATCATTTCATGCTTGTACTCAGATTTTTTTTTTTTTAAATCTAATTCGGCAGACTGAGGTTCTGATGTCCTTTTTTTTTTTGTTTGTTTGTTTTTCTCCAGCCGAATATTCTTGCTGAACTGGTAATATTTACAAATGTTATCAGGATCACATTCATTTTTTTCTTATTTTTTAGCAGCTTCAGCTATGTCTTCTCACTACCTTGTTTAAGAGATGTTTCTAAGGAAACCAAACGAGTACTGAATATAAAAATGGAACATTTTTCTGATTAAAATAAGTAGATCAATATTTCATATAGATTCTTTAATGGACTGAGTCCATCCAAGCTAGAGTATTTTTTGAAATTTACTAACATTTAATGCAGGAGAAATGTTAGAAAATTTGCAATGATTTTTTTTAAACGGTGTGAATATTTAACAACAATCAGAAAGTAAGTCGGGTATTCTGATTTCTGAGAAATCAGATATGTATCTGATTAGATGTTTGCCAAAGCAGTGTGAATATGATACATTTCATCCTCCTCAGAACACATCCAGTTTCAGTAAACAGCTGCGGTATTTTCATTTCTTCTTGGAAATAGTGGAACATCTTCCTTGTATTCCTGTAACTTGTCCACTGAGCTCTAAATTATTTGTGTGCTGGTGTATATTTTCTACCTGATTTCATGTATTAAAAAACATGTGTGTGTGCGTGTTTATTGATTGTACTGTTTCAAAGCATCAGCTTGGATGTAACATGTTCCTAAATGACAAGTGCAAATTTGAATGTTTTTTTATGACGTTCCTGCACCGCATAACAGTCTGATTGGAGGTTTGAGCTTATTTACACATGTATAGTAAATATGGTTTTAAATTCACACATTTCTGAATGCAGATCTGGATTTTGTATTTTAGCGTCTATTAAAATTTCTTTGCTTTAATTTAAAACTGTTTTCCTTACTTTCCTTTTTTTAGTTTTACAGAACATTAGCGATTGAGCAATATGGAGACACAGTTGAGAAGGTTTGGACGTGTACGGAGGGTGGATGGTGGATATGAACAAAAGAATTTCCTGCATCTGGACGCAATAAAGTACATGTTATCTAAAAAGTAATCGGTTCACATTAGCATTAGCCCAACATCTGACATGATCAAAGGAGACATAATACCAGTGACGTGAAGACAATGGTACTGCATCAATATGAGTTTGAATATTATTAAAGCTTAAGTATTTTAATCCATAAATGTCACATACCTTTAAATTGGGTAACAATTTGAACTAGTATGATAGAACAAAGATAATGTTTTGCTTAGTGTTGCAAATCAAAAATTTGGGGGAAGAAAGTTGATATATTGATGCTTAGTTGCTACAATATGTAACAGAAATTTATCTGTATTGTGGACACCAGTGCTACCCCTCAGCCTCCTAGTAGATGCACCTTTGATATGAAAACTCATTCTCAATCTCATTCAGAAGATTTTCTGAAAGCTTGACCTTGACTTTGAGGTTGAGGTCACAGATTCAGACTTATCGGAGATGTCCGTGGCTAAACCTATGGCATCAATTTGAAACTCCTACATTGTCTGATTCTCAAGTTATCGCATTCACAAACTTGGGTGTCCATGCCAATAACCCATTAGCCTTTTATGGCTGAGGGGCAATGAGTGAACTAGAGCTGCAGGGATATCACATCGGATGCTTTAATCAGAGTTCTGAGGTGTTACCGGCATCCATCCATTTCTCAAATTGTTTACTGAGTTGTCCAACAGCAGCTGAGATAAGGTGAGAGGCAGGGTACACCTTGGAGAGGTCACCAGTCAATCATAGGACCATCACATAGAGGCAAATGACCACTCATGTTCACATTCATGCCTCAGAGCATGGCTGGGTATTGTCACAGATTTCTACAACCAATTCAGTTCTCTTTCACAATTTTATTCGACTCAATTCAATTTTAACTCAGCCAGAAATATTATAATTATGATCATTTATCTCGGAAATGTGCTGTAGAAAGAACCCTTTAAAGCTTGTAAATTAAATATATTAATTTTAAAATTAAGAACAGATCCTAAAGCAGTTACAATAATGCACTTTTTATTTAGCTTTTTATTTACTTCTGAGATTTGTGGTATTTCCACAGTATTTCAGCTCCATTTTGCACATCTTCCATATGCCTTTGCTTTTGTCCAGCTTTTCACTGGAGACAGTGAAGGCTTGGTGGCGCCTTCAGTGGAGTAGCCATGATGGTTCATGTGCAGCCAGGTTACTTCACTCCTGGGTGGCTACCTCTTTCATACTCGGAAAAATACTTTTATATTTAAAAATTGATTTCAGGAATTAATGAATCGATATAAGATTATTTAAATTAAAATCTTAATTAGCAAGCACATTTAACTAAATGCAACATACTGTAGACAACAGTGGTCTTTAATAGATCCCCCTCCTCGGTGGATGGAGAGGGAGACCTACGTGACCAGGTTGGGTCTGCAGTGATCCAGACAGTCTGTGGAGAGTCTGCGCTAAGACCATGACCGCTCTCCTTTGACCATCTGCCTGCCTGTCTGTGTGCTTTCTCCAGCCTCCATCTGGAGCTCAAAATAGCTGAAACTACTTTCCATCAAATAAAGCCATCGACAACGGGACCAGACAGCATGGCTGCCCGAGCAGACAGGCACTGTTAATGTTATTAAAGGTGGAGACAGAGATTCTCTTTATCAACGTCTGCAGCGCAAGGTGAAAGCTGCAGAAGGAAACAGTAATCCACTAGGAACTGCTGTGCACATCCTGCAGCTATTCCAGTGTACTCTCAATGAAAAGAGTCAATTCAGCCAAGGTAGAAAAAATATTTGCACAACTATTAAAATATATGTACTTACAGTTAACTAAAAGCACTTTTAAGGCTTCTTAATTGATATTTTTCACAACTTGTTTCACAACATTTGAGTCACATATAAATTCTGCCAGTTTTAAAAAGTTCTCTGGGGTTGAGGTTGATGTGTGTAGAATAAAAAAGTAATCAGCTGTGTCACAGAGATGCAGAGTTTCAGCATCAGTTTGACAACAATGGCTTTTAAACACAGTTTGTCCAAAAGATGGCGAGGTAGAGCCCTGCTATACGTTAGCTGCTTTAATCTTAACTGTGCATCAAAATGTTCTTCTCTGCTACTTCTCTGAAGTACTGACCAGATCAGAATATCGGATCCCCAAGTGAATAGCAGCAAGTCAGTGTCAATAAAATAATCGTCAATTTATTTAAAGAAAGACGCATTTCTCCTCCTCCTCCATCGGAGGAGAAAAACAAATACACCAAGAAATGCTTTCCAGTTTATAAAAAGAGCCAGCACTGTACATTCAGGTGAGTCAGCCTTGACATAATACAACTGCACATGGATTACATCATCTGCTAAAGTGTGGTGAGACAAAAGACTGTAGTTTTACCACTAGAGGGAAGCATGGCTGTGGTTAGGTGCTGTGTGGTTAGAAGTGCTGACTCACTGTCAGAGAGACTTGCAGCAAAAGCCTGTGGTGAGGTATCCACACAGGGTGGGATGCTACACACAGTTTATTTCTGCCTTTTTTGACTGGAGCTCCTGTAAAGTTACTGGATATTACAGACAGCTAACTGTAATATCCAGTAACCTTACCAAACATGATGAAGCGCAAGTGCTGCTTTTATTTTTAACACTGGCATCGAAAGATGCTTATTGAGCAAAAGCAAAAAAGATGTAAATGCATAAACAGTCATATATGTTCAGTCCTTCACCACCAGCTCCTGCCATGTATTATGTTGTTTGTAGGTAGAGGGAGACAAAAGCCAGTAGTTGATGCAAACCTTCGTGTTATCCTCTCAGTGTGGTGCTGACAGTTTATGCTGAGATTCCCTCCACTACGCTCCAAAATGTGCCAAGCTCAAGGTCAACCAGGAAAAAGCTGAATGAGGATCATTTGTGTGAGCAGAAAGAAAGAAAGGAAGGAAGGAAGGAAGGAAGGAAGGAAGGAAGGAAGCCTATTTTAATGCTGTGTTCTTTTTGTGTTTTCATCAGTTTGTCCTCACTGTGTGCTAAAGACATTTAAAGTCTGAAGAAACTTGAATTTTCTGCAGATCATTTGAATAAGTCCTCTGCACTGCATCCATTCTACTAGACACCATCTGAATCCAGAGTTAAGACTGGGAGGCAGAATTAGTGCCTGACTGATGTTTAGAGCAGTCTGATCAAGCTTTACTTCTATAACTCTCACTTGCCTAGAGCCTAGGAGCCTAGAGTTTTGCTTTTAACCCCCCCCCCCCCCCCCCCTCCAAAAAAACAACCCCACGACAAAACAAAGAAAACAAACAAAAAAACAAAAAACAAACCTAATTGAACATTCATACAGTGTAAGAGGAGACATGTGGGCATAAACATGCTACACGTAAACCATCTGTGTAAGGTCCCCTTTGTGCCAGTTAAAAGCTCTGACCTGTTGGCACATGGATACATGACATTGGGGGTAACGTGTGCTTTCTGACACCAGGACTTTGTGACTTGTGTGCTGCCAGTCTGGACCTTCATACTTCTCATGGATGCTCAATCTGACTGAAGTACGGGGAGCTGGAAGGCTGGGTCAGCATTTGGAGGCTTGGTTGAGCCACAGTGTTCTGCTGAGTCAGGCTACCATTGGAGGATGGTGTCGGGTGGGGAGAGGGTTATCCGGAGAAAATCTACAACAATGTTGTGAACGACACACTCGATGCTTTTGATATTGTATTAAACGTGTAACCGTTGTAAGTGCTGCATCCATAGATGGTATAAAAAGTGAAGACGGTCACATGACATCCACTGGTTAGTGAAGTCGTGTTATGAAGTTCTGAGCTAAGTGTTTTTGGTGTTAGCATCTTGGCGTTTTGAAAGCATGGGGTAGCTGTAGCTCAGGAGGTAGAGCAGGTCACATTCTAATCAGAAGGTTGATCGTTCAATCCCTTTGAATGGGTGAATGAGGTAAGTTGTATAAAGCGCTTTGAGTGCTCAGGTAGAGTAGAAAAGTGCTATATACAGAATCAGTCCATGAAAAGTGAGTGGTGGATGTGACTTTGACACTGAGGGCAAATACTTGTGATTGGCTGTCATTAGCTCATCTTACTTTACAAATATTTACAGAAATCGTCATTGTTGTTCATCTAAGACTTCCAGTACAACTCTGGGTCTAGGCCATGCCACCTACACAAATACTCTGCAGTGGTTAGATGTATAGGTGCAGGGTAGGAGGAGTACAAAGAAACCAACACAGTGCACTATTTCATAAAGCTGAGATCCTTCAACTTCTCAATCAAAATGCGGGGAATTTTCTGTCAGTCTGTTGTGGCAGACAGGACACTTTGCTCTGGTCTGATGAGCATTGAAGCTGGTGACACCAAAAGACTGAAAAAACTGATTGGGAGGGCTGGTTCTGTGATTGGCTGTAAAATGGAAACATTTGGAGCTGTGAACAAACTGTTATCCATCAGGGATAATCCTGACCCCCCTCTTCACCACTTACTGGACAGGCAGTAGAGCACTTTCTCTAACAGACTGATGCCACAAAGACAGACATCTTTAATCTTTGATACTTGCTGTTACCTTCTACAATATGATTTACAGTCGGGGGAAGTAATTGTTTGATCCCCTGGTGACTGTAAAATTGCACACTTACAAATGTAGTGAAGTAGATTTTGGGGTAGGATTTTACATAATGTCCGCAAATGCAGCACTAACATCCACACCTTCCCAGCTGATAATTAGCAACCTTATAAGAAACAGCTGTGCTTCACAACCATGTGGAGGCACTTGGTAGTCTTTTCCCATCCAAGGTGGCTGAGCGCGTTAGGCAGCTAAGCACTGCAGATCTCAGGAAAGCTGCTCATTTCAGTATTGCCCTTTAGATAGTGGTCAGTGGGACTTTTGTGTTGTGTTTGTGTGTAGTAGAGTGGACCTTGACGACTGTTTCCCTCTTTTGTTACAGGATTGTGCCATACTGCTGCTGTATTGTTTAGTTTTATTCTGTTTTGTTGTCATCTTACAAACGTTTATGGAGTGGCCTCACCTGACTCCTGGTTTTATGGTCTTTTACTCCAAATTGTTTTATACATTTTAATCAATCTTTTATAAAGAACTGTAACTTAGGGTGTCTTTGTTTTATTCATCTTTTACTAATTTGTTCAACTAGTTATTGCTTTGTTTTGTTGCTTTAGTGGAGGTGCGGCCGCTTGTTGAGGGGCTAGGCACGTGAGGTGGAATCCCCTCCCCGATGCATGAGTGTACACACCGGGCATGGGTAGATTGAAATCTAAATGGTGCAATGTGAGTGACAGTGAGGTTTGCAGTGGAACTACACGGGTGAGTAATTGGTGGCACCCTTGGACGCTCCTCTCTGTAGGTTGCCTCCTCAACTGGTCTGTCTCCACCGTTTTGTTTAGTTATTTTATTGAGTTATTTTACTAGGGTAGCACTGTGGTAGCGAGCCTGTTTTAATCACTGTTTGTTAATAAAGTGTTTTAAATAAGAGTGTTGCAGTCTCAGCCCTGCTACCCTAAGAATTTCTCTGATCTTACAGTTCTATGCTTTTAGTTTTTCTTAATTTTGATTTGTAAAACTGATCTGCCTCACCTCTGCTGTTAATAACGAGCCTGTGGGCTTTGGTAGCTAGTGTAATATCTATATGGCTATAAAAATCTTTCCTGAGGTGTAACTCTCTTCCCGGGTTGCGTTGTCAACATTCCTTAGGCTACGTTCACACTGCAGGTCTTAATGCTCAATTCCGATTTTTTTTGATCAAATCAGATTTTTTTTTTTTGTCTGCTTGTTCACACTACAAATAAATTGCGACAGCAAACGCGCTCTAGTGTGAACGCTCAAAGCGGCCCGCATGCGCAAAAGAACGTCACACACAACGTGCTGTTTAGACCCAGAGCAAACAATATTGTTTGACTGATGCCCTTAATATAAAGACTTCGGACTTTACGTTTCCCAATTTTTGCTTTAAGTTTTGTTATTTACATAATAATGTAGATGACCTAATAATGATCCTTATTGCTGTTTTAGAGGAGCGGTGTTTCAAAGGATAGTTGCAGATTTGTCAGAATCTGCAGATTATACAGTACAAATAAAATGTTCGTTTGTTGTCTTCCCAACAGTTTCACTAACATCTACACTTATTGGCCAGGAAGCGTTTGCGATGTCTTCTCCGGCGCTGATAATTGGCGTCTGTCTTGTGTCAGTGACGTAAAAGACTGATTTAATGCGACATGACTGTTCAAACAGCAGTCGCTTTCTAAGACATCGGATATGTTTCGGATTCAGTAGCTACCACATACGAAAGTGACCCAGATGGGATTTGAAAATATCGGATTTGTGCCGTTCACACCGTCATACCATGATCGGATCCGGGTTGCATAGGGTCAAAACGTAAGCGAGTGCGACGTTTGTGACAACAGCTGTGTGCAGATCAACAATGGATAATATATCATTGTGGGAGAGAGTATGAGCGTGCAGCGTTTAAAGCGTGGAAGTACTGACCTTACTTTGAGTTTGATTCCATAAAAAGTGACAAAAACATTAGCGTCCATCGTGCGTGGGAAGAAAACTTCTTTTTACAGCGAAAAAAACCCCTAAACTTCCAAGCAAGCACCAAGTGCGCTATGACGTAATGGGAAACTCAAACTCGCGGATTCTTCAACTGACCGCAGCACACCTGCACCAGGGTAAACCTCCGCCTACCCAACTCCTGCTTTACAGGTGAAAATAGAGCAAAAGGACCGCTGAGTCTTTGACTTTATTTTCTGCTGTGTTTTACTTGCATCTATTTGAAAGACTGAGTGTAAACACAAAAAATTAGTTTATGTGCTGGAATGTGCAGAAAATAGGTTTAAATATTAAACAAATTTCTTCCAGTCAGAGAATGTTGCATATAAAATTTAAATTTTTGCTTGATGCATAAAGATTAAAACTAATAACACAAGTTTTAAAAAGGGACTTTTCCATTTGATTACATTGTATGATGGTAGAATTGGGCTGAAAGATCTATCGCTTTATCACCTATTCAGGTTGTAAATAGTTTTTAAAAAGTAATTAAGTAATTACTTTTGAAAATAAGTAATCAGAGTAGCAGGATTACTTTTTGGGGGAAGTAATCAGTAATTAGTTACTGATTACTTTTTCAAGTAACTTGACCAACACTGCATGTAACTGAGTGAAAATATGACTTGGTGGTGAAATCCTTTTTGGCAAGCACAGCAGTGAGATGTTTGGTCCACCAGGTTTGCACACATCTCATGAGGGATTTTGGCTCACTCCTATTTTTAGACACTTTAAATCCTTTAAGTTTCTTGGTAACTCGAAGCTTTGGTCATACTAAGTGTTTTGGAGGAAGGTTCAGAGGAGGTTGGAGATTGTTACCATCAGGGGCTCATCCGGTCAGGATGAGAATGAACAGTCAGCAATCACTTGCAGGGTTTTCATTTTATTGAATAATGAGCAATGGAAAGACACACATGGAATGCTATCTCTGAAAGGAAATAGTGAGATTTTAAGTAACTCAAAATAATACAGAAACTCACCTCAGCTGCTGCCCCATGTGGGAGTGAAGAAAGCATGAGCTGTAGGTGAGTGCAGTCCTTATATAACGAGTGGCAGGTGAGCGCAATTAAGGGAAAGCACCACACCCAATCAAAGGTGAGGAAAAGAAACAAGGTGCATCCAGTGAAGTGAATGTGCTGAAAGGTGAACCTTTACAACACTAAGCATTTGTCTTCTCCAATCATTGCGGGTCTAGTTTATGCAAAATAACTCAATTTATACTTCTTCTCCCCCCACAGCACTTTCTCCCAAGCCTTCACTGAATCATTTAGCACTTACTGGTAGATTTAAGATGGACCTGTACTGCTGCTTGCTTGAACAGTGGGACCTTGCAGGTGCTTCAAGATTTTAAACCAATTTAGTGTAGTATATCTGTGATTAATTGATTGTAAACCGTATATCACATGGGCACACACCCAATCTGTGGGAGCCAGACTTCTGGTTGGATTGTAGGGGAAGGAATACTTATTTCACTCAGTGACACACAAATCAGTTAATACCTTATATTTAATGTGAATTTTTTGATTGATACTTTGTCTCCCTCTATTAAAATGAATCTAACATTGTAGACTGTTCCTTTCTTTGAGGGTGAGAAAATTCAGAATAATCATAATCATCATAATCATCAAATTATTATTTCCTTCACCGTAACTCTGTAGCAGAGAATCATCTGCTCTTTTTCATCTGCCGTTAGTTCAAGTTCATAGTTCAAGTTTGTGTATTATTGTAGGGTCTACCTTACAATACAAAGCGCCTTGAGGCGACTGTTGTTGTGATTTGGTGCTGTATAAATAAAATTAAATTGAGACTTGCAGAATTGATAAACATTACACTGACAGCAGCTCAGATTTGTTTTCTCCCCCCCCCCCCCACATATCGCACCTTGAATATATTTTTATATGATTTATAAGTAAAACATCACAAATGTAACAAAACTAAAATAACGGATTGGATCCGGCTTGCTAAATGTATAAAACAGCACTTTCACGAAAGCGCTCTTATTTTGAAAGTTTAGGCGGAAATTTCTTTTGGATTTCTGGCCCGTTTGCTATCACCTGTCTTCACCTCCCTCCCCTTCCTCACCTCTCAGCGTCCTCCATCCTCATCCTCCACTCCCGCCCCCACCCTACCAGGCTCTTCCCCTCGTTCACACCGGTAGTTGTCATGGCGATGGAGTCAGCCCCGGCGTCGGCTCCGGGGGTTGTTGCCATGGAGATCCCCGTGCGAGGTGCGCTCCCGGTGGTGGAGGAAGACGAGGACTTCAGCGCGCCGCTGCCGGGGTGCGAGGGGCGATTAGGGCACCGCAGAGGCGCGGGGAGACGCCGGCGAGGGGTGCCGTTCAACCGGGGCAGCTACTACATGCTGCTAGTGATTGGGGAGATCGGCACCGAGCACCAGCTGGACACCGCCAGAGCGCAGATAGAGCGGGGTGAGTGACGGACGTCCATCCGCTTTATTACCCGTGTGTCTTCCGTGATTCAGTGTGCAGCAAACATGGAACAGCAACAGGAGAGACGTGTTTTGACGCAATGATGGGATAGTATCCATAGGCAGAAGCCGTTACTGCAGCATTGCACCATGGGACACTACGCATTTTCCTTACCCACAGAGTGTTGCTGTAAAAACTGCAGACTCATAAGAGGCAGAATGGAATTTAATAGTGCAGCAGTTTGGCCAAAATCTCTCTTGGAGCTCCAAATACTGCACTAAACACCTACAAACACTCACCATTTACCAGATAAAGAGACATAAATCAGCATGTCAGCAGATCACAATCTGCACAGGAAGTCTTTAGTTAAAAAGAAAAGAAAATAGTTTGTGTTTTCAGGCATCCGAGTGTGTTTTTGTGCTTGGAGTGTCACTATAGTGTTTTTGTTTTTTTTGTTTTTTTCCTTCTTTGTTGCAGTGATGTCAAGTCAAATCAGTAAACACACAAACTTTGTAGGCTTTGCCCAGCAACAAGAACACAACTGTTTCCCAGACACAATGAGGGAAGAGTTTTCAGTTTCCTGCTGGACTGATTATTTTGCCATCATTACTCGGGTGAATATCTCAGCGCTACTCTGAGTTGAAACCCTCCTCCTCTTCCTTCTCCTGTGGAACTGCAGCAGCTTGCAGTCGTTCTTGTCACTGAGGGCTGTCTGAAGTTTAGAGAGTAAATGCTTTGTTGTGTGAAAGATGTTTCAGGAGCACGCTTGTCAGCTATTTTCTGCGCCACCGTTGCCAATCTAAGCTGTTCCCGTTGCAACGCCATATCAACCCCTGTGCGTCCCGTCTGACCTCCTCTTGTGATCACAAGCTCAGTGTCACACCCACTCATCTCATTACTGCATCGATTTTCCCAGGTCGGTGTTTTAAGCGTGACTCAAAGTAAAAGACCTGCTGTCGACTCACATTACACCTCAGCTGCAGGGTCCCCGTGTAGGCCTGCAACAAGTCACCCTTACTGCAGTGTTGTAATTTCATCAAAGCAAAAGGCCAGAATCTTCATTTTGCTAAAGCTGATGGTTCATTTCATTGCTGGTTAAATGGCCACATTTTGGTTAATCCTTTGGTTGACATGACGTGCCCCAAGTCTTTTGAAACAACAGGCTAATGCTTATACAAAAGGTCAGAATATAATGAGAAATTGGCATTGCAGTGCTGATCTTTATGAAGGCAGTTAACTTGAAAACCTCATCAGACAGGTTCTGATAATGAATTTGATGTGAAAACACTGAAAAATTAAAAATAATGACAGGTTCTTTTATATTCTTATTTTATTAGGTTAGTTTTGCAAGTGCATAGTACACTTGGCACCTTTCTAAAGAAAAATAAAAGTTAGGAACTGAAAAATGATTACATCCTTAACAGTTTTTTTTAAACTAACAATAACTAAAAAAGATCGAATGAAAATAATGAGATAAACAGATGATCATCTTAAAGGTACAGCCGGTTTATGTTTTTATGGTGATTTAATAGAAAAAGGACATACACTGACAAACATACATTGAGTAGTGTATGATTATGTCTTCCAACAAATTGATGTGTTTCAATGAACTTACATTGAACCCATTTAAAATACAGAGGAGTGGGTTTGCAGTTTGTAGAAATTCCCATGTGGAGGGAGAGTTCAATTCCTGTCTGCACCTTCAGAATTTAAGATATGAAGCATCATACCTGTTTTATCATCAAAGGAGTTCCCTTCATCAAAGAAGCAAAAATGCAAAGGGAGATAGATTTGCAGACAGGTGCCAAAACAAGAGCTGAGTAAACACCAACAACAGCAGGTTATAAACTAACAATATACCAACTAATGTTAGGTTTATTTGCCTCAAAAATCACATTTTCCCTCTGAGTTTGATTACATTCTCACAAACATATGAGTTACATTTTCTTCAAAGGTACTTTCACTTACACTGGCTAACAGCAGCTAACAGCAGCTAACAGCAGCTGCGCTTACTGACAGAAAAGTTCTCGATATCCTTAACAGCTCACCTCAGTATCGCTGTCATCAGTCAGAAGTGAGGTTCTTTGACTCCATACCTGGACTCTTTTCACAAAATTTTACAGCCTTTTCCAGAATGATGTGAACAGATGGGAATGCTTCTCATGCAGCATTGGCGGCTGAGGTAAACAGTCTTCCACCGATAGGGATCTCAGGGGATATGGATCTGGTCCAAACTATTGGAGAAAACACGCTGGCCAGCCATGATGGAAAAAAACTTGTTTTTATATATACAGTAACCACTGTAGTTAGGATTATTGGGAGGGGTAAGACAGCGAAATCAGTTGACTGAAATCTGAATGACTGAGATCTACATCTCCCTACTACTGACAAATGTCACATTTATGCCATTTTTTCCCCTGAGCACTTTGGTCATTTATGATTTATATTATCAGCAAACATGGTGCTCATGTAGCAAGTGACATTTGCGCTTTAAAACAAGGATGGGCAACATTTTTCCCGAGGATTATATTGATATAGATATAGATAAAGCATTTTTCTAAAACTCCATTAATGCAGCAGACACACTGGATTATTTTACTAATCAATTCAATTTTATTTATATAGCATCACATCAAAACAAGATCTTACAATAAAAAAGAGAAAACCCAGACAATCAGAAAACTACAAGAGTTGTCTGATTGTTGGGGTCACTTGGCAGGAGTGGCAAAGAAAAACTCCCTTTTAACAGGAAGAAACCTCCAACACAACCAGGCTCAGGGAGGGGCGGGGCCATCTGTCACCACCAGTTGGGGTTGAGGCTATTGACCAAATTCACCTTTTTACAGATTACAGGGTATCTGGCTCCTTCTGATGTTAAAAATGAAAAGATTGCTTAGATAAAACAATCCACTTAGTGTAAATGTCATATAAGCCTTTACAATCACCTAGATCTAACTCATTTCTTACGTGCACATTCTGTTATACATATAGACTAATGCATACACCTATATACTTAATCTACAGTTTGTTTCAGAGGGTCATGACAAGTGTAGTGCCTTTTTTTTTTTAATCAACACTAGTACAGACTCATTACTGCCATTTACTGCAAGATTTATTAATATAATGTTTAGCGGGGGTGTTTAGTTAGGTATGATTGTGATGGTTATTGGCCCCCAGTCTGCCCATGGGTGCTTTGAAAGTTAACACTGAGGCTGGCTTTTAAAAAAAATTATATATCCTGTGATATTGAAGTATTAAGGCTTTCAGTAGTTCATGAAACAACTTGTATTTATTATTGAACACAAGCTGACCACTCGCTCAGCTTAATGATTATTACATCAGAATCAGTGCCCAACTTTTCTGTTTAAATCCTTTCATTTCTATAATTTCTTCTTCAAATGTGCTGCGAGCTGGAAAAAAACTGCAAGTTCATATTTTGGATTTGATTCATTTAGACACTATTGAAAAACTTTGCTATAAAGCCTACCTGTAGGCAGTCTGCAGCATTAAGCAGTTATAATCCTTTCTCCGTATCTCAAAGTGGGGAAAGAGGAAATATTCTACACATAGTGTAGTAAATGACTCATTCAAAAACTATATGTTGTTTTTATGCTATTATTAGCCTTTAACAACCTTCCCATTCTCCTGTCCTGCTGCAGCTCCAAACACTGTATTATAGGGACATTCCCAGAGTACACAGGGTGGTTGTTGGCCAGCTTTACTGGCCGTGCTCTGCTTAAGGTCTTATTCAGATGAACATGAATTTTTCATAAACCCACTACTGACTCTGCACATTGACAAGACTAAACCAAATGACTTTATTTTATATTTCACATTTCCTGCGGTGTGCTGAACTGTTTAATTCATAATTTTAGCCTCATTAAGGATATTTTAATGCCACTCATTAAACATGGGAATGAAAACTATGCCTTACTTGGAGAGGTTTCACAAGAAGACCTTACATACAGTAAGATTAGGAACTACAGGTACGATTAACTTACAATCCATGTGATGAAGAGCATTGTTCGTTTTTAAAAATAAGTAATTTATTTGAAATTAACGTGGACTGTCTGAGAGACTCACTTTGAGCAGATGCCGACAACCAGAAGTCAGAGGTTTTCTTCTGCATGTATAAAGTCAGTCCAACCAGGCTTCTCATTAGTTTAGGTGACTTATTTGAACTTGTGAATGGATTCAGTTAACGAATTACTTTTTATAGATATGTAAATAAGTAAATATTTTTAAGGTTTTTAAATTAATGATTTATTTTATTGTTACAAAGATGTGGGGAAACCAAAACCCAAAAATATCAAATCTATTGTGATATACAAGCAGCAACTCTTCACACTGGAAGAGAGGGTGGAGTGCTGAGACGTTAGCTGGCAAACTGAGTGGTTTCGGTGCACAGATACACAAGTCAGTGCTAAGCAACAGATAATAATGTTGTAGAATTTCATTCTCCAGTGCTGAAGCACAAACTTCTCTTATTATTTTCAGTGTTATTATTGTTTGACAGATAATTCCATTAAAACAAACAAAATAGTAACACAAACGCGATCGAGACACCCACTTCAGTGACTTCAATCAGCAAGGTGAGGCCTAACAGGCAATTTTCAGCCCCAGCTGCTCAGATATTAAATATAGGCTATTAGAAAGCTAAATTGGTCAGTTTACAGCAGATGGTTCTGAGACTGCATTCCTGCAAAAGCGTTTTCCTCTTTTGTTCTCCACATTGACAGTTTTACCTGCATGCAACCAAAAACCTGTTCAAACGTGGCTGATCAGTAAAATACAAACTAAAAGTGAACTACAAACTGAAGCCAAACCCAGAAAGCTTCCAGTACCAGAGATCGTATTCCTTGCCTACGTATTTTGCAGCGTCATATCCAGACATCTGTTTTTTGCACAGACACAAAGGAGGTTTCTTTAGAAACGCCTAAAAATGTACTCGACTGGAACTCCTCACGCCAGCATATGCAGAAACTGGTGAATCCTTTCTTGCCTATAAACAGCCATTAATGTGTGAGACTAATTACAGTGTTTGAAATGTTGACTCTATTAACTTGCTGACAGATGTCATCCTCTATGATGGGTCGATCAAAAATAAGAAGGCCTTTGTTATTATCATAATTTGCCCTGTCCTTTAGTCTTCTCTCGATGCCAACAGTTATGTTGTCATGGGGATTGTGATGAAAATGTAATATTGTGCCTCTAGAAGGTTATCATTTTTATGCATCTGGTAGTGCAAAGAAAGACAGAACAGTAAGAGTGATACAGCATCTCTGTGCACAGACTGCAGTCTGTAGTCATGGAACATTTTCTACTCTGTTAAGGGCATTTAAGCAGAGGGGTATGGATTTGGAAAAAAATTTAAATCTAATTTCTTGCTGTGAGTAAAGGAATCCAGAAGTGGGTGAGATGAGAGAGGCGTGTGCATTGGTTTCCGTCCTGCTGGATGAGATCTGACATAAGTTCCCTCTGAAGTTTGACGATGAGAGAGCGAGAGAGAGAGGGAGAGAGAGGGAGAGAGAGAGCTGCCCCAATTATCTGATAATAATGCAGTACCTGCTCAGTACCTTCTTGATATCTATTGTCTGTTGAAGCGTGCCTTTTTTTGTTATAAGCCATCAACACTCCATTTACACATATTAACAAGCTAACACATGGTTAGTAGCCAGATGCACTGGAGCCTTGTAATTCAAAGGACTGAAGAGTCAATAAGATTCAGTCTTGAACTTAACTGGATCAATCTCAGCAGGTTTTCTTCAAGGACCTCTCTGCCCATATGGGAAAAAAATGGACAAGCAGTACATGTACATGTTCAGTATACTGTTTTGTTTTGTTTTTTCTCATGGAAGTGGCCCCTTTTGGATTTTTGTGCTCTTACAAAGAAAGACTTACACATGCATTGCTGGAGTAATGGGATTTTTTTCTCTCTCTTTCTTTCTAAATATAGATTTAGTTTAGATTAGCCTACCCCTGACATGTTGCTACTATCACAAGCTATACTGTAGGAATGGGATTAGCCAGGTAATGGTGAGTGTTTGTCAGACACATAGCTGACAAACACAAAACTGCCCGAACAGTTTATTTTTTGACCTGTAAGACCAGAGAATACAGGAACTCCTGCTTACTCTTAAATGTCATAACAAAAGTTAGAAAGGGTTACAGAAGAAGACCAATTATTTGTCTTGTTGTACTCTCAGAATCTTTTAAAGATAGTTTACCATATTTTAAGTAGGCAGTCATAGCTAGTCAGCTATGAAAGCCTAAATGAAAAGGTGTGATGAGATGCTCATTTCTCTGTTATGTTACCCCATCTTTTCAGAGGGCGTCTAAAGCTTGGCGATCGTGGGATTTTTCTTATTCTACTCAGTTTGGTCAGATATCCAACTCTAGGCAAAGTCCTGTGGCTTCCAATTACAATTAATAAGCCCACCGATGGTTTTACAAACACTCAGAGCTTTAAAGAAATCTAAGAACGGATTGGATTTCTGAATTATTTTCACCTTATGTGTAACTAATTTACAGTGTTCACCAGACAAATGAGGCAGATTAGCATACAACAGGGTGTAAACTGTTCAAAAGACCTTCATAAAATCACCAAAACCAAAATCAAGGCTAGACCCATCAATATTGAGCAGCTAGCTTCCACATCTACCTTTACCACACAGAACTGACCACTAGCCATGTGACATTAACTCGTCTGCCATTTTGGACATGTGACACAATGGCATTTTATTCACTTTTAGGGTAAAGTGAATAAGACCCTGTTCACACTCTCATAAAAATGTATTACATCCAATATAGTGGACAAGTTTCAAGCAATGTGTGCATGATGTCATGTCAGAAACCTTTAGCTGACTAAAAGTCATCACAGGCTGTAATACTGCTGTGGATATAATGTGCTTTCACTGGTTTTTAAGGTTAGTATTTCTGAAATGAGAAAAGCACGTGATGCTTTGAGTTTCTGGACATTTTGAACATATGAAGTGGTTTCAGGTCATTGACCTTCCCCAAAACCCAAACAGAATTCAGAAAGCGAGTTGAGGAAAGACAAGACACGACAGCAGCATCTGATAAAAGGTTACCTCAAGTACACAGATAAAAGAAAGGCTCAGAAAAGTTTGCTTAGTTTCACCAATGCCTGTGCTTCACTGCATCACGTTGTCCTTGAACAATCTTTGTCTTTCTTCCTGGCAGGAATTCGATCCTGGGACGTCGACCTCAAGTGCTGCGACCTTGATCAGCAGCTGCAGCTGTTTATAACTCGCCACTCTGCCCACTTCTCCTCCGAGGTCAGAGGTCAGTGTGATGTGGCTCTTTATGAGCCTGGAGATGACTTGACAGAAACCAGCAACGTATTCTGAATAACATTCTAAACAATGAAGCTTTTTTTATTATCTTGTATATTTTTGTATTATTGTGACGATGTAGCTCCAGTCTTTAAAGTCAACATTTAGCAAGAATTGAACTGAATGCAAGTAGATATAAAATACAGAATAAATCATTAGTGTTTTATCGACCTGTGTGATATTTTGTAGATGTGCTCAGTTTAATCAAGTGAAGATCTTTTTTGGTTTCTGTGTGTTTCTGGATGGATTTTAGGCTAGCAGTGACTGACAAAGTGGGACCTTCTTTGTTTATTTGTTCACCACTGAGCATTCTGTGTGTAGTAGAGCAGGGCGATAAGACCAAAAATATTTATCACGATATAGATTTGAAAATTTGCGATAACGATATAACTGACAATATAATTGACACTAGACAAAATACTTTACAACTCCACAACTTTATTAGTGCAAAAAACCCATCAATGCATTTTCACTTAAACAAGCAGCTGTTTTTTGCATTAAAGTTATATAAAAATGTAACAGTGCAAATGCAAATTCCTTGCTGACAGTTTAACCAAAAGGCATTTCCAGTGGAAATTTCCCGACATATCCTCAGCATAACCATGTATAATATCCACAAAACTTAAAAAGAGGTTATAAACACACAATACGGTAATATTATGTTGAAGCACCGTACGTATCACTCCGCGAGGCTCCTGCCTAATATAGCCATAATGCTCCGACAATCCATCAAGCGGTGCGGGTTTGTAGCTTAGCAAAGTCGTACTAAAACATTTGACGGATTTTCGAGCGCCGTGTACGACATAAAATCGTTTTGAGGTCAGTGAACACAACCAGAATTCATACATAAGGCACACAGGATTCTGTCGATTTTCAGAAAAATCAAAGGATTGATTTTAAGTGTGCCGTATTTTCCAAAAAACACGGTAATAACGACGGTCCACTAGCATGCTCTACCAAAAATTGTGCTTTGTTGTCTATCTGACGGACAAAACCAGTTCTACACCACTGAAGTTGCAGCATTTTTACAAACCAATTCTGGTTCATCCGTTTCATTCAACGACCCGCTTTCGCCCTTCGCCGCCGTGCCTTTTTCATGTGCGTATGTAAACAAAGGCACTGCGCATGCGCGTTTTACCCATATCCTATCGCGATATTTCATTTTCTTGCCGTTGCCCAACATTATACCGGTATTACCGTGAACGGTATGATATGGCCCAGCCCTAGTGTGTAGTTTTCAGTTTATGGATTTTTTTCTTTATCCGGTCAATAGATGCTATCATTCAAAGCTGCCAAACGCACCTAGATCATTAAAGGGGGTCTGTTATACTAACAACAACTCCATATTTTTATTCTTGGACTTTGCTAGAGTAACCTTGGACGATTCACATTTCAAAATAATGTTATTTATCTCACGCTGGGCCTGTCCGTCATCTTTGAAATTAGCTGTTTTAGCTCCATGCCCCCAGCAGACATGGAAAGCTTCATCCCAATCATCATAATCACAATGGGAAGACCTCATTATTTGTCAGTAAGTGGACAATAATTAAGTGTCCACTTACTGACAGTATACACTGAGAGTATACAGTGAGTGCAGTAAAAAAAAGTAATTGCTACCCCTTATTAAATCTTTTTTTTTTTAAATGCACTGAATTTCACACCCAGCGCTTATTATTGCCAGACCTGTTAAATCAAGAAATCACTTAAACAGAACCTGTGTGACAAAGTGAAGTAGGCTAAAAGATCTCAGAAAGCAACACATTGTGTCACGAACAGATGAGAAACAAGTCATTAGCATCTATCAGTCCTGAAAGGATTACAAGGCCATCTCTAAGGCTTTGGGACTCCTGTGAACCACAATGACAGCCATTATCCAAAGGCAACTTGGAACAGTGGTGAAACTTCCCAGGAGTGGGCTACGAAAACTATTTCAAGAGCGCACAGTCGGCTCATTAAGGAGCTCACTGGAATTGCTCAGGTGGTAGAGCAAGTCATCTACTAATCGGAAGGTTGGTGGTTTGATCTGACGAGACAAAAGTTGAACAGTTTGGATGGTTTGAGTCGCGTTATATCTGGTGTAAAACTAACACAGCATTTCATGAAAAGAGACCAACAGGTAGTGTGATGATGTGGGGCTGCTTTGCTGCTTCAGGACCTGGACCACTTGCCATAATTGATGGAAACATAAATTCTGCTCTTTACCAGAAAATCATGAAGTACAATCTACAACTCTCAGTTAATGCCCTGAAACTGAAGCACACTTGGGTTCTGCAGCAGGGCGATGATCTTAAACACACCAGCAAGTCTGCCTCCGAATCGCTAAAACCCCCCAAAAGGTTTTGGAGTTGCCTAGTTAAAGTCTGGACTTAAATCAGATTGAGATGGCATAGTTTTACCCTTAATGAATAAAGTCATCATTTCAAAATTGCATTTTATATTTTCTCAGGTTATCCTTGTCTAAAATTAAAAATAATGTGAAGCAATATAAGAATATGGTTCACAGCCCTCTGTGTAGCAAAAAAGGAAAAGAATAACAGGACCACTTTAATATTGCTTCAGATTTGTTGATAAAAAAATAAATTTAGGTTAAGGCTTATTTGAGGTTTAGTGACACTTACTTGAATTGGATGACTTTATTTGCCTGCCTAACCTATTTACTTAAGTATTTTTAATTACATTGATTATATTAATGCTGCTATCCCTGTATATATTGTACATACTATTGTTTGAGTACTTACGATTGTTTTTGGGTTTTTTTGTACTTTTTATATTTTACATTTATATTTATTATTGAAACTTGCACCAAGGGAGTGGCACTCCAATTTCGTTGTAGTCTGTACAATGACAATAAAGGCTATTCTATTCTAAAAAAATGATATGTTGAGATCTTTTGGTAAAAATTTACATCATTTCAGAGTTTTTACCTTACTGCTAACCATGATTAGTTCATTATTAGGATTTTAAATGATAACAAAGCACATCAAACTACTACTACTGTCACAGAAATCAATTTTTATTGTAATTATTTGAGCTATTGATCGTGTAGGCATTTAATTTATCTGCATTGCATCAAAGCTGTGCGGTGACTATAATCACCACAGCGACTCTGCAGAGAGCTGTGGACCTGTGGTGTTAGATGTATGTGTGCATGTGTTAGAGAGAGAGAGTGCTTGCTCACCCATCTATATAATGCAGCACTTTAGGCTCAGAGCCCAGGCTGAGCATGCAGTGGATGCTGAACTGGGAATTATTTCAATCATCTTCCAGGTAAGAGCCTGAAGGGATCAAACATATACAAATATGCAGAAGAAAGACCAGCAAAACTGCACAGGTGGCAAATGCTAAGCAGGAGCTGCAGTCAGCAGAAAGTGACACAGCGTTTTTCAAGACAACTGCTAAACAAAGAGAACACATTCAAAGGAAACACTGGAATTCCTGTGAAACAGTAAACATTACTGTCTTTCATACCATCTGTTATGCAGTCTGTCTTAAAGGGTTACTCTTCTAAGGAACGACTCCTCCACTCATTTGAATCGGTGTGATTCACCTTATTTTTGTGCTTAAAGCTGCTGTCAAAGGAGCTTGCAAAGAAAAGCGTCTGGACTTCTTTAAGTTACTTGAAGACGTTTCACCTCTCATCCGAGAAGCTTCTTCAGTTCTAAGGTCAAATGGTGGAGAGTCCCAGATATAAACCTAGTGGGAGAAACCCCCCACAGAGGGACAAAAGGACTCTCCACCATTTGACCTTAGAACTGAAGAAGCTTCTCGGATGAGAGGTGAAACGTCTTCAAGTAACTTAAGTCCAGACGCTTTTCTTTGCAAGCTCCTTTGACTACGATGACCTGGATGACTGAGAACCTTCACAGACTTAAAGCTGCTGTTTGTTAATACCACTGCTGCACGTGTAACAGTGTTTCAGCTTTGAACGCTGGATGACAAGTACATATGAAGCTTAAGTTCCTGTTTCTTTTGGATATATATATATATATTTTTTTTTTTCTTTTTTTGTGTCCCGTTTGGATCTTTAGCCATCAGAATTGTTGTCTTAAGGCCAAGAAAGATGCCAAGCGGATTTATTTTACCAAGTGGATCATCATGGCCTTGCCATATTGGTCCATTTGATTGACTTTTATTATAATTATGAATTTATTTTATTTTCAGTTGCTACAAGCGGGACAGACATGACTGGGGGATAGGACAGGGAGAAAGAATGAAAGAAAGAGAGGGAGAGAAAGAAAACCAAAGGGGAGAAGAGACGGTGAGAAGGGGGGGGAAGAAAGAAAAAAAACAAACAAACAAAAAAAAACAAAACACCTGGGTCACCTGTATGGAGAAAAAAAACAGAAGAGAAAGCAAACAACAAAGAGCAACATAATAAAAAAAACGGCACCATCACAATAAACTAGCTAGCAGTAGATATCAGTAGATACTAAATAATAAATGATATTGTGCAGCACGCAAGATAGACAGCGCACAATGTGCTTTGAGGCAGCAGCCAAGAAAGCTGTAGTCCGCGTCTGTGAATACCCATGTGTGCATACCTGTGTGGATCAGCATGCTTGCATTCCAAAGGTTTCTCCATGTAACGATCTGCTAGGGAGTGTGGGGAGCCACAGCCCTGTCCTCCAGGGCATGAAGCAGGTATGGAGGAGTGTTACGTTCCCCTGAGGCAGGGAGGGGGAAGTAACAAAAGTGACCGGGTCAGAAAAAGGAGTCAGGGAGGCAAAACAATTAAATAAAACAGTTTTATTGAAGTAATTCAACTAAAAGAGACGGACAAGCCGTTATCACCATAAAAGAAACAAACAAAACTCAGGCGTCGGTCAGTAAGGCAAAAAGTCAAAAGGAAAGCGCAGCTCACTAGCTGGAAACCACAATACACAGCTCACTAGCTGGAAACCACAATACACAGCTCACTAGCTGGAAACCACCGCAAACACTCAGCTCACTAGCTGTACCCACACAAAATGGCACTCTGGCCCAGAGCTCACCTTGCTCTGGGCTTAAATACCCTTAATTGCTGATGGGAATCAGCTGTACTGGTGGGAAAGGTGGCATCTCAGGCAGGAGGTAGTGGGACACGCCCACACAGGCACCCTCAGGAGAGAGAGGCCCTGCTAGGGCTGTAACACCCCCTCCCATAAATGCAAACCCATGGTTTGTCAAATCACAATAACCAAAAGTGAGTCCATAGCCGTGTCAGGACGAAATGCAGGCTTTCCACCTACCAAACCGCGTAGCAACGGTTAGGCATTGCCCGCGGAAGCTGCCAACCCCATCTCAATGGGTTCAAAATACTTACTGAGGGTGGCCGCAGACCCTCAAAACAATGTCTCATGTGATAGCCAGGGCTTTTTTGAGCCATCACATGTGGAGAACACAGCAGGTAGTCAGAAGACCTTACTGCAACAGGTTTCAGACGATTGCTCAGGTCACGGGTACAGGCATGTTTGTTAGTCAGGGGTGCAGGTCTGAGTGGTGGTGTTATACACGATCTGTCCACCTGCAGGTCATTTTGAGGAACTGGGACATTGTCAACCAGCAGCAGCTCAGGGTTAGTTGACCTCTCACACTGACTACATGACACTATTGAGCAATTATGCTCCAAGTGTAGCCTTTTACTAGGCCTGGCAACCTGGTCGGTTTGAGAACCACGACTAGCTTTTCTCAAAGCAGGCACTTTTTGCTTTGAGTCGGCTTTCCGTTTGAGTTTCAATTTCGAACAGTCAGCAATGAGGTGTCCAGGGTTGTGGCAGAAGAAACAAAGCTTTGTTTTGGGTCTCGAAACCACAACTTTTTCAGCCTTGTTAGCTGGCTCCCTCCTAGCTCTCCAAGATGTGTTACCGTGAGAAGGGATGTCACATTCCACCGCTTTTGTTTTATGAGTTAGGGTAAACCCATCCGCCAGTATGGCAGCCTGCTGTAGAGTGGAAACCCTTTGCTCACTTAAATAACAAGAAATAGACTCAGGAACCGAGTTTTTAAAATCCTCCACCAGCATAAGCTCACGTATGGACCCCACATCGTTAACCTGGCTTGCAGAACACCACCTATCAAAGAGCTTTGCCTTCTCCCTGGCAAAGTCACGGTAGGACTGGCCCTGTGCCAACTCCAAACCTCTAAAGTGCTGCCTATAGGCTTCAGGTATGAGTTCATGGGCTTGGAGGACAGCACTTTTAAGCTTTTCATAAACTAAGCAGTCCTCCATCGACAAAGCAGAACAAACCTCCTGAGCCTTACCTGTCAATTTACATAGCAACATCACGCACCACATGTCTTGAGGCCATTGCAGTGCAGTCGCTATGCGTTCAAATGCAATAAAGAAGCTATGAACACTGGACTCACAGAAAACTGGAACCAGGTGGATGTTATTGCTCATAAACGAGCCTCTGGACACCTGTTCACCAACAGATGTAGGCCCAGTGCTCGTCAGCTCCAGCTGATTCAACTGGAACGCCATTCCAGCCTGAAAAAAAAACCACCACACACACACCTGTGCCAATTCTCACAGGCTAGCCAACAATTAATGGTAACCGAACAACTTATTCTCCTTGACCAACTTACCTTCTGCCACACACACACACACACACACACACACACACACACACACACACACACACACACAACCCAGTTCCTAAGCACAACAAACTTTACCTACCTATCTTCTGGAGCGTGCTGGGCTCGAGGCAACTTTAAAGGCAGAACTTCAGCGACCGGAGCCCTGAATTGCCTACCCCCGACAGAGAATTAATCCCCACCCAGGATTACTCCAAAAACAATAAAGGCAAAATAACAAAAGAGTGCCCGAAGGAGGAACTTAAGCTCAGCTGGACACTCACCTACCTTAACTGGGAAGTTATGAATCTCTAAAAGGTGCCAAAGCGAGATAATCAAAAAAAACCAAATCCAACACAGAACTCCCTTTTCAATTATCCCGGACAAGCCCCCACTTATGTTACGACCCGGCTCAAAAGCCGCAACATAAAAAAAAAAGGAGACGAAGAACAGAGTGTGGGTGAGAAGAGGTTTCATCCTAAAATGGAAAACCAGGTTGGCTAAAATGGCTGGTGCCACCAAGGCAAAGACTAGTGCACTGCCGGAAAGCTTGCCTCAGGTATGCTTTTATCCACACCTGACTAGGTGTGGCCAATTAGCACCAGCTGAAAACACTGAGACGATTAGAAGCTGCAGAGGGACGTAACAAGGAGATCAAAACTCCAGACATCCAGAGGCCCCCAGAACACAAGAGACCAAGGAAGACCAACAGAGGGGCAGCCGCGCCACTGTCCCAGTAAGAGCTGAGGAGAGTCCCAGATGAGGGCTCACTCAGCAGCCGCGGAGCAGAAGCCAGGGGGAGTTGCAGTGACGCGCCCGTGAGCTCCGCCGGCAGCCAGCTGTGCCTGAGTGACCGAGCCCCAGGCCGAGAGGCCGGGGGCACCCCACCTCCGAAGTGGCCCGAGCGAGCCCCAGCACTTTTTTGGATATATTTATTAGGGGTGCAACGATATTCGTATCGATATTGAACCGTTCGATACAGTTCTTTCGGTTCGGTACGCATATGTATCGAACAATACAACATTTGTAATTTATTTTATCAACTTTCCTTCTGACGATGCTGTCTGTGTTGAGCGCTCAGTGAATCTGCGTTCGACTACTCCGCCTAGGCTGCACTGTCGAGCGCAGATCCACTGAGCGCTCAACACAGACAGCATAGTCAGAAGGAAGAGCGCAGGGCACCTCCCCCACCCTCATTCAGATGTGGTGTTTGGAATTATTTTGGTTTTCATGTGGCGTATGACCCTGAAGGTAAGCAAGTCATGGACTAAAGTAAAACAATATGTTGGATGTGCCACACAATGCTCAATTACATGGGTGGGAACTAGTGTGTTAGCGCAGTTAGCTCGTTAACGTGTTGGCCGTCTAGCCCCATGCACGGGGCGATTGGCGGTAGCTCGTTAACGGAGATTTGCCGTGTTGTGGCGTTAACGTCATTTCAACGAGATTAACCTGAAAGCACTAGTGGGAACACAACGAATATGACTGCACATTTACGCCGACATCATCCTAGTGCAAAGACAAAAACAACAAGCATGCTACTAACTTTAGCCGAGTCATTTAGACAGCTGTTAGCACATGATTCTCCTTATGCTGCTGAGAATATAGCCCAGAAGAAGCGGATAGTATAGCTTTTATTTTGGAAAGAGACATTTCTCTGTAATAAACTCTCTTTTCCAAAGATGAGTGATTCCTCAATCAGATACAGGGCTTGCAATATCGCTAGCCCGACGTCCCGGAGCTAGCGATTTTTCCAGTCGGGCTATTGTAGGAAGAAAAATATATGTCAATGCTTTTGCATTCTTTCGGAAATGTAGCTGGGTAATTATGTCATTGGCATCGGTGAGCCACTGTCAATATGTGACATATTGAAATCGCGTTTGAATTTGCGCTTGTTTTTTTGCTTTCATTTTGCAATCGTGCGAACTGTGTATAGAGAGCGACAGCACTGATCTGTGAGTGATGATAATTTGTGCACCAATTCCTCTGACATCGTCTTATTAATCGTTAGCTTACTATGCAAACATGACAAGTGAAATCTCCTGCAGCAAGCTTAAACATGTGAGAGGTTGATCGCGCAGAGAATCGCTGAGCTTATGTGAGTGAGTGTGTAAAAGCATTTCAGTTCTGCTGAGCCAAATAAGACAGGTCAGGGTGAAGAAGTGACAGCCAAAGAAAAGCTTACCACAAAACGGAGAAGTTATGACAAATCAGACTATAAGGCAAAAAGAAAGTGCAGCTTTATGGTTTCATGGACAAAATAATTTCTGTGGCTGCAATATGACGAGCTAAATAACCAGGGCTGCACATAAGTGGTCCGCAGGTGCGCATTCGCTGTCAAAATAAAAAACACGTACAAGGGTTAGGGTTAAATTTAAAAACTGTACTTTTGAGTTAAAATATATATTTATAATTTTAATAAATGACAAATTAAGAAGGCATGAACATTTTTTTTGTATCGAAAAAATATCGAACCGTGACACCAAAGTATCGAACCGAACCGAACCGTGAATTTTGTGTATCGTTGCACCCCTAATATTTATGTCAGTGTTACTTTGACACTGAATGCATCTTGAATGCAGTCATATTGTATTGAAAGAAGCAGTATTGATTTATGACTCTAACTGTCATTGATTTGAGAGACATTGTCCCCGTGGATGCATTGCTGAATCCTTTTGTGTGCACACTGGATGTTTGTAAGTTGTGTTTTCTTTGGAGATTGTCAGAATTTATCCACAAACCTTGCACCTGAACTATCTTATCACTGCATACCCTCAATATCCTCTTATTGTGCTCTGAGTCTTAGTGATGTGTCAGTTATGTTAAAACAGCTGTTGCTATGCTACACTTGTTCACACTTGTTAATCTTTAAATTCAATGTTTTCAGTTCAATTGGTACAGGTATATAAAGTTAAGCACCTAGCTATGCAGTCTGCTTTTCCAAACACTGTGAAGCAATGGGTCGTTCTGAAGAGCTCTATTAATTTGAGCGTGGTGCTGTAATAGGATGCTGCCATTGCAACAAATCAGTGGAAGTGAAAGAGTTTAGAAACCACAACTAACTAATCAGCAGAAGTTGTGCTCAAATACATCAAAAAACATAATCACCAGTATTTTTAGTCATTAAGTGTAATCTCGATTATTTAATAAGGCTGTTCATTGACTTAACAAAATGCTTTTATTTAAACTTTAGGTTTTTACAAGTGATTTTAATATTTTTCAAATGAAAAACATACAGCATGGATGGCATTTTCACCATTTGAGCCCACCTGTGAAGCAAAGTGGATAAAATGAACCAACTAATGATTTTTTTTCTCACACTCAGTATTTTTACATTTAAAAAAATAAAAGTATGACTTTGTTCAGAGTCTGATGTGGCTTAAATGTTAGCATAAAACTGAAAGAAATGTGAAGGAAGGCATTCTTTCTACCTGCTCCGGCGCTCTTTCTAACGGTGATACCCTCAGCACGCCTGAGTTTGTAGCTTTATTTCAAAACTTCAGTCACTTCAATTCTTCAATTTTATTATGAAGACAAAAAAAAGAAACTAATACTTCTCTAAAACTAATAAAGGATGACTTATTATTAGGGATTAGACTCAGAACAAACAAAAGACCCCAATCCCCCCGAATCCTAACTTGCAACATATAAAGTATTATATACTGCTAATATATTATATAGAAAAAAATGTTTTTTTTATGGACCAGAAAAAAACCCCAAAAAACCAAGCAGGCCTCTAGTTCTCTGAGAGGAGAGATGAAGCATAGGTACAGTCGGAGGTTTGATCCTTGTTTTATTTATTGGTTGTTTAATTTATTGACCACCTCTCCTTCACTGAGAGGTCTTAGTCATAAACTACGCTACTTTTTTCCCTGTCGTGTTGGACTGAGAACAGTTTGGTAGTGATATAAATGTACTATACACAAAGTGGTATTACTCAAGAACGAGTGTGGGTTTGGTGGTTACCAGGAGAACAGTACTTGTCTCATTGCATTGTACCAAGTGTAAAGTTTGGTGGAGGCGGGGTTATGGAGTGGGATTGTTTTTCAGGAGTTGGGCTCGATCCCTTAGTACCAGTGAAAGGAAAGGCAAGACATTTTGGACAATATCATGCTCCTAAATTTTTGGGAACCGCTTAGGGATGGCCCCTTCTTGTTTAAACATGACACCAGTTCACAGAGATTAAAGATAAAGATTTGAATGAGTGAGTTTGGTGTAGAAGAACGTGACTGGCCTGCACAGAGTCCTGACCTCAACCTGACAAAACACCTTTGGGATGAATTAGAATGGAGACTATGAGCCAGGCCTTACAAATGTGCTTTTAGAAGAATGATCAAAAATTCCCATAAACACTCTTAAACGTATGGAAAGCCTTCCCAGAAGAGCTAAAGCTGTTCTAGCTGCAAAGGTTCATATTAAACCCTAATTTAATTAAGAACGGGATGGCACTCAAGTTCATATATGTGTCAAGGTAGTTGAACAAATACTTTTGGCAATATGGTGTTTTTCTCAGACTTTCCTACCAGACGAATTGCTACCTGGTTTCCTTTAAAAAGAATCCATGTAATAATGTATGTAATATGGTATCTCTTCAGTGGAAAAAGCATCTAGCTGTTAAATATACATACTGTACCTTTAAGCTTCAGATTGTGTTTTCTCCCGTCTCCTAAATCTCAGGACTCTGCAGAGACTGTTTATAGGAACGGCATTGTTAAGGGAGCCGAGGAAAGGCTCCTTATTTCTTTTTCTTTTCACAGATCATAACACACATCTAGCAAAGCCATCTCCTGTGTAAACCATGTGCTCAAAGTGAGCACTGATCACTAACACGGTGCATGAAAGAATGTAAACACACTGAGTGTATGGCTTTTTTTTTTCTTGTTTGGAAAAGAGATGAGGTGAAGGAGAAGTGTGGAACTCCCTGTTGTTGATGAATTCATGTGTTTGTGATATCAACAGATACAACTCAATGCTTAACCATGTGTAGAGGGAGTGTATTTTTAATTCTGACTACAGGATCCTTGTGAGACTGTCTGTAGTATTTAGGGGCTACGTTTATAAAAAGAACCATTTATTCATTCTTACATGCTGTACATTGTGCTGAAAAGCAATGGCGTGCTTTCAAACAACTGATAAGGGAGATCACTGAAAGTCCCTCATCCCTTTTGAAAACTGTGGCCACCGAGACCAGAGGGCCGAGGATGGAAACTGGGAGTATTGACTGCTCCTGATTATCCCACCATCCTTTCCTCAGTGCAGGACAACAAGCTAAATCAATAGCACTTTGATGCAGAGCAATCCAATGGCTGCACTGCAGAAATAGATGTGGAGATCACATTTCGTTGGGTTGATGGAAAATTTCCCTTGTTGGAAATCGGCAGTAGTGCTACCCTGTGGGCTGCTCTTGGAAATGAGCTGATACGGCGAGGGAGGGCCAATCGCTTCTCTGATCAGATGTAGGAAGGTCAACAGGGTGCATCGATTATATTCTGCTTTGTCAAGATGTCATCTTGCAGTCCTTTTAAGTTAAAGTATTAGACTGCTGTTTGCAGGTGTGCCAGGGACAAACAAATTATAGTTCAGTTTGGTTTTGTAGTTTTTGTTTTGATTTGTATTCATTTTTATATGTTTTTGTTTACAGTTCAATTTCAGTTCATCACTTTTCCAGTAGTTTCAACAGAGATGTCCAGACCAGGTCATCTCCTCCAGCTCTGCCTCTGGCCATTTTTTTAGGTCTGCCACTTCTCCTTTTGTCCTCCACTTGTCCAGTTTTTGGACAAATAAAGTAGGAAAGCTATGGTTACAATACTTGATACAAACTTTTCTTTACGTTTTTGTCCTTGACAAGTTAAACCACAATAAATAGCAATAGCATACACAGGCATTGTGTTGTCTGTGTTGTGGTTGTCTTTCCCCCGGAGAGTTTCCTGTGGTTTGAAATCTCAGGTGATCTTGTCCAGGCAACTGACCACTTACTAGATTGCATCATGTCATCTCAACAAGAACAAATTAAGTTGTTGAATTTCATGCAGATCCTACATGATTTAATTATGTTCACTATAGAAACATGAAATTGTTAAACATGAAAAATTACCACCCAATTTAATTTTTTCTGGTTACGTTTAGAAGTAACGCTGGCTCATCCCTTGAGAAAGGTGCCAATTTATACTTGAATGATTCATTGGTCAGTGTTAATGCCCAAAGAAAAAACTCTGAAAGACCTTCAGAAAGCCTGGCGAAGTGTTGATCAAGACCACTCAAGATAAGTCGAGATAACTCAAAATATAATGGAATGTATGATTCAAGACTTTTGAAATACTATGTGTTTATACACCACTCTGTATTTAATCATTAGTTATTATCAATCTCTGGCTGTCTTCCACAGTGTGTCTTTCGTCCTGTTTTGCTCCTCCCTGAGCCTGGTTCTGCTGGAGGTTTCTTCCTGTTAAAAAGCAGTTTTTCTTTCCTACTGTCACCAAGTGTTTGCTGATGGGGAATCGTCTTTTGAGGTTTTCTGTATTACTGCATTGTTGTTACCTTACAATATTAAGGGCCTTGGGGGGACTGTTGTGATTTGGCATTATATAAATATAATTGAAATGAACTTAATTGAAATAGCGTAAAGTTGATTTATTTTTAAGGAAATATTTAAAGCAAAGGAAGTATTAAGAGAACATTTAAAAAGTCAGCAGCCCAATGTGAGCCTGTTTCTGAAACTTACAGCTCTACTACCATTTTTCCTTTCCAGATAAGCCTTTGTGCTGCCAGCCCCATTGAAATGCACAATGTTTTTTGGTGGATTTCTTCTTTGTATCCAAACTCTCTGGTGGTAAAACACCGTGAGGGGACATTTATCTTATAACGCTCTAGCAGCTGGTCTCTTCTCAGTAATGAAAGCACGGTTTTCTCCAGGGGGCTGTTGTCAGCTAGTTGGGACAACAGTATATGGAGGTGTCACTTATATTTTCAGACGTAGATTAGCTGCCCTCAAAACCAGTTCTGAGCTTCATGGTAACTGCAGAGAAAACGGAAACATTGCAGGATTATTCAGATCCTGCTAACTATCAAGGTTGTGCTACCACAACCAAGGTTGGTTGCACTGTCAACAATTAGATTTGAAGCCTCCTTGTTGCATTAGTAACCATATCCAAGTGTGAACTAACAAAAGCATTGGAAGCTTTGCTTGTTAGTGTGTCATTAAATGGGAAGAGTACAGCACTTCTAATCACCGTTATTATTTAGAATCACACAGCATGCTGTTCAAAACTAGCTGGAATTATGTCTTCACACTTCACAGTACTCTGTTTTCTGTAATAAACATCTATGAAGCTCTGTGCATTCTTGTGAAATGAGGAGGGTGGCTTCCTTTTATCTTGATCTTAAGGTCACATCACAATACGGATGCAAAGGGATTCACCCACGAGATTTACCCATTCCCACTGATAACATGATACAGTTACTGTATCCAGAGTACAGCTGCTGTTTGTCTATAGATATGTTTCAGGTCTGTTTTTATCTCCTGAAAGCAGAGGCCAACTATACTGCTAAATAAGTGGAACACCCACTGCAGTGCTTTTGTATTTGAAGTTCAGAAACATCTTTGAAGGGCCATACTGGGAAGTTTTATGTTACTGTAATACAGTTGAGGTTAAATATGGAAGATAGAAAATTGATCTAACATATAAAATGTTACATCAGGTTTTCCATGGTGATCGCTTTTCATTTAATGGGTGCATTCAGTAGGAGCATGATGACACTGCTGTTCAATACAGAGCCTTACAGTTAAGGGAACACAATCACCTTTCCAGTTAAAAAGATGCTCGAGTGTGCTTTACAACATCTGCCTGTCACGATGAAAAAGCAGAACGACGTGTCAGAAACTGAGGGCAATGTATTTGATGATAGGTGTTTGAGGGTTCACTTTATAAGCTGACGTTTATAAAACACAGGCTGTACTCAAGATATCCACTCTGCAGCCTATTAATATTACACAGTGGCCCCCCAGTGTTGAAACGGAGTACTGCAGGGATGACTTGATATTTCTGCACAGAGACGCTGCCTACTTCTCTGGTCCTACTCTTTAAACAATGACAAATCAAAAAGCCCTTAAGTGATGCACTTTCTGTGAAGCAGTAGCTTGTATGCATACACACAAACACACACAGACACACACAGACACACAACGAAGGGTCTGCCACACAGATACCCAGGTGAGGAGCGGGTGAGAGAGCCTGAGGATCCTGTGTGAGCGATTTAAACTGATTAACCCTCCTATTTAGAATTAACAAGTATCTCTGCGTGTGTCCCTAATTTCTTTGATTAGTTTACTTGTGTGTGTCATTTGTAGTGTTTGAGTTTCGAGTATCAGAGCTCTTACTTTGATTTATTATTTGAACTGCTCTGTCTGTCTGATCTTTTTAATGTTTGGGCCTGATTATGAAATAAGTGTTTTCTTCATTGTGCAACAGGAATCATTGTAAAGCTGCTAGGCTAAATGAAGTGAAGCAAAGGCGAGATATATGACTCTAGTAATGATTAGTATGTCTATTTATTATTTAATTTCAGTCTTATTTCATATGCCCGCAGTCAAACTGTGGAAAAGAACAGTGTGTCTAGATCACAAATCAGAACATTTTGAAACAGGTTTTTATTATTTAGCTGGCAGCATGTACGTCTCCCAGGGTCTAAATAGAGGCACATTTGTTTCAATAGCACATCAAAACTCTTAGGAGACACCTTTAGAAGGTAGCTTAAAATGAGAGCAGCTTTAACGGCATGTATTGCTGCTCTTAGTCCATCAACGCAGGAACATATCTGAAACACAGTGAACAAGGTAGTGAGAATTTGTGCGTTGGGTTAGCGGGAAACGTGTTTGAACGTCCCAAAGGTCCAGAGATGCTTTGAAGTGAGATGTGAAGCATCACGTTCCTCGTTTCTTCCTGACTCTCTCTCCTTTGCTCAATCTTGCTGAGGGAGGTGTGGGCGGAGAAAAAGGAGAAAAGTGAAAGAATCGGTGGGAATAAACTCAATGCAGTCGTTACGCCTGGATCCTCCCTCCCACACACGTTCATACACGCAGAGGCAGGGTGAGCTCAGTAAGATGGCTTACCCAGGCAGGGGGGCTCATGATAGACTACATAGTTGATCCGATCCTTAATAAGAGGCTTCCAAAATTATCTGCAGGATAGACGTAATTTTACAACTACTGCAGTTAATTCATGAAGGTAGTCATATTACTGGACTTAGACTGCATCTAAATGTGACCTCTTAGCATGAAAAATGCATAAATACATACATGAATTCAACATGATTATGATGAATACAGTAAAAAAAAAATCAAACATAATCATTTGAGAATTCAATTCCTCCAACATGTTTCCCTCAGCCCGACCTGTGTGTGACCTGTGTATGTATGCACACACACACACACGGCGGAGCGTCATCTCTGTGGCGCCTGACGTAGATGTGGTCGAGGTGAGAGTTAGCTGCGGGTGATTAAAGATTCATATTTGATGGTGGAGCCAATTAGCTCTGGCGCCCAGGGAAATGTGCCTTTCATGACTGTTGCTGTAGCAACCTCACCATCAGGGCCCGAGTGGAATAACGCTCTAATGACCCTGAAGGTGTCAAAGATGAAATGTTAAAGAGGTTTGCATGACCTTCATCGATTAACTGTGGCTAAAGTCAAACTGGTTGAGGATGGGCAGAGCACGTGCTGAAGGTCACAAGAAGGAGGCACCGTGCGTGACCTTGCTCCATAAGAGGATGCACTTTAGCTGGTATTGGTTTGAGAAATATGATATAATCTGCAGCTCAAAGAGCTCCAAAATGTGTAATCACTAATGTGTAATCAGGTACAACGTGATATTAATGAGTGCGAAAATTTTAAAGCCTCGCTGTGAATGATAGGCATATTTTTGAGTTTAATGTCTACTTGTGCAAATCTGGAAAACATTGGACTGTATGTTCCTTTAAATTAAGATGTGAACAATGAGCTCCAGTCAAACAGGCTAAGCCGCATTCAAAAGCTATAGTATATGTAAAATGCTGGCATTCCAATGCTTGTTTAGTCTTCTAATGTTTTATAGTTACCAATAAACACAAAGAGCAACTGAGGCTGCTGGTGGTGTCAAGAGGACTGGTCACAAACCAAGTGGATGCAATTCTGTTTTAACCTGATAGAGATGCCAAATTAAAATTTAAGGGTTAAGTTAAAAATTAATCTAGAGTGGATGTTATTGCCGTAAAATCTTAAAAAACGATTACAGTCATATTTCATGTAAGTGAAAATTTAACTTGGTATTTATTAAAGATGGCAGTTCAGGGAATTACCAAAGTCAATAGAATTATCCTGGGGCAATCATGAATTCATATATAAAAAAAGTGCATGGTGTTTTTGTGCTTATGATCATCTACAACATATTGTTCTACATATTCTTGCATATTATGTAAAAATCTTCATTGTGAAGACGAGAAAAAAACGGTTGCTTATAGTAACTGGATGAGCTTCATTGTCATCATCATCTGATGAACTGGATGCCTTTGTAGAGGGAAAAAATCTCAGAGAAGAAGAGCATAATTTTTGAGAGCATTGTGTTAGAAATTATTCAGAATTATTCACGTCATCAGTCTGACTCATCTGAGCAAGTAGTTGGATTCAACCAATTTACAGCATTCTTACTGACAAACCCTTTACCTTTGGCCACACTCACACTAAATCTTCTTCTTCTTCTTTTTCATCTTTTCAATCCTGGTCACTTCCATTGCAAATGTAACATCTTCAGCTCTGCCGTCTCCGGCTCCACCTCCTCTCATTTTGGTAGCACCTCCTCCTCCAAACCCATACATCATAGCAGGTCTCGTCCATCTTGTAAATTGTCGCTTTCACTTTGCTGCTATGCTTCTGTCAAAAATCACCCCTGACACCCACTCCACCCTGCCTGCACTCTCTTCTTCACCTCTCTGTTGCTTTGGATGGTTGACCCCAGTTATTTAAACTCGTGTACCTTCAACATCTCTCCTCCTTGAACACTTCACTGTAAAGCGACACTGTTGAGATGGTTTCGACATGCAGAGGAGGGATAGTGGACATATTGTGCAAAACTGGAAAAACTGAGACATATTGTTGCACACGCACCAGTAGCATTTGATACCGTTGACTGTTATATTTATAAAAGTGATTAGAGCATGCTGTAGGTATTAAATGTAATGCGCTGAAGTGGTTTGAATGATATCTATCTAATAGACTCCAATTTGTTGATGTAAATGGAGAGTCCTCTTTACGCACTGTGGGTTGGATTCTGTGTCGGGCTGTTTCTGGTCTGCAGTAGGCTATGCAGCAAAAAATTGTCCCTGTCATGTGGCAGTTACGTATGTCATTTATTCCTAATGATGCTATATTTAATCAAAGATATTAAAGTTTTTTTGCCTTCTGAATCTCTGATTATTTCATTCAAAACAATCTTCTTACTTTGGTTAATGCTAACCTTTTGCTATTGCTCAGTCTGCTCTGAAGTATTAGCTTGAGCTGTGAGCTTTTAATCATCATTTTTTAAGCTAATGTGAAAGTTCATCATGTGGTCAGCCTTTCATTAGTCTTATTAGTCTTACTGCTTTAAATTTTTGGAAGCATTATCTCACGTCCCATTGTGACGTTCTCCAAATTCAAATTCAAATCTAAATGGCTCTAAAAAATGCTTATCTGAAAGCAAAAGCAACCCTCTTATGAACTCTCGCTTCCTTTTTTATCAAATTTTGTCCTTTTAGATGTAAATTGATAGTTTTACACCTAAAATCTAAGCAGCTGATGGCTTTAACTGCTGCATTAAGACTTTTTCTCTTTCCTCAGTTTCCATATTATTTCTTTCTCTCTCTAACCTCTAATACCATCGCTCTGGGTCTTTTTGATTCAGAATCAGTCCGGTATTAGTTGCTTGTACGGTTGGAGCTTTAGGATCATTCATGCTGGAGACGCTACTTTGAATGTGGATGTGAGAGGGAAAGCCACAAAGATTTCAGAGCTCTAATCACACCAGAGCTGTGGCCCATACTTCACAGCTTTCATCTTCCTCTGACACTTGTGCGTACTAAAAACCTGCACTGACCAAAAGTCAGCATCGTGACCTCTTACCTCAATAACATCTCAACATCAAATAACAGTTTTGCTGATCATTTCTGATGTCTTTTTTTTTTTAAGGGAAAATTGCTTGTCTGCCCATATTTTTTTATTTCTTTTCATAGACAGGAGCTGTCGGGGAAATATGTGAGGGGGAGACACGAGAAAAATGTAATCCAGCAGGATTTGAGTTGAGGCCCAGTGGTTTCACTCCCTGCTGCAGTGGTAAATAAAAAGGTTGGGAAGCTGTTACCTCCTGTCAATGACTAAGTGCAACTATCTTAAGTAACCACTTTATTAGGTCACACCTTTACTTGAAATAACTTAAAGGTAAAATAGAGGTTAATTGGCAGTAATTCTAGTAAAAAAGAGGTTAGCAAATCAACTCCATTGTTTTTATTTCATTTTTTCATACATATCTTAAGCTTACAACTGCACCCACTCTGATTTACTATTTTCTTTGTTTCCACAGAACAATGTAGTACCAGCCCCCTTACATATTGAATAATAACTGATTACCTTGTTAAGTATTATATTGTTCCCTGCTTCCCAGTGCTTCTGAGTTTTGTTCTCTATGCTCTTATAATTATGTTAGTGGCCTTCAGTGTTGGATAAGTTACTTTAAATTAGTAACTTAGTTACATTACTAGTTACTTCTATCAAAAGTAACTCAGTTACTTCAAGTTACTCGTTACTTTCAGAGTAACTAGTTACTAGGGAAAGTAACTTTGGTTTTACTCAGAATTCTCTTGTTAATGTGTTGCTTCCGTAACTGGATACCCAGCAAGATTGCCAGTCTTCTAGCTTGCTTACTTGCCACAAGTGCACTGTGCCACCTACCAATAGAAAGGAAAAAATAATGTGCACATTTCCACGAGAGAAATCCCACGCCTGATTCTATCCTAGCCTGCTTTTTACATCCAACACAAAAACTGCAGTCGTGGTGCTTTCGATTGTACTCAGAACTCGGAAATTCTGCCTTCTGAATAGGAAGATGTAGGTAACACCAGACTGCAGATGAGCTGCTTACAGGGCTGGACTGGGACAGAAAATTAGCCCGGGTATTTTGACTAGAGACCGGCCCACCATTATAGGAAAAATCATAAAGCCTTTGAATGAAAATAAACACTGTTGTGACAGTGATGTACACTGTTCTGATGGTATATATGTATCAATTTATCAATTGTTTGTTGCAAGACTCAGATAATTTTTTTTTTTAAAGTGAGACATTTTAAATGAGAATAAGAAAGAAAAGTATTTCTTTGTGCCCCCTTTTCCCTTTTAATTCCCTACATGCCCCCCTGGCAACACTTTGCTAGACCCGCCCCTGCACAGTTACCAGCTGTCAGCTACATAAAAAAAGGATCCTGGGGTTATTTGTCTCTCAGAAACAGTTCACAACTTCCCTTCAACTCATTCATGTTAACTAAAAGGTAAACCTGTTTCTCCATCACAGCTCTGATGATTCAGTAAGGACATGTCCTGGTTTCATCTTCATGTTTCCCTCTCATCACATAACCAAACCTTTATGACCAGCAGGTTTACAGCTGTGGCTCCAGCAAACTTCAGCTGATACTAGAAATTAATATTAAATAAATTCTAACAACAGCTGATCAAGCTTAAAAGTGCTGCTGTTGTTTACCCTGACATCCGCTGGTTTCCTCTTTCTGGCGCAAAGTGGGCGATAAACAAACAAGAGAGAAAAGCCGATCAGCTGATCATTGATCAGTTTCATGATTGAAGTAGAATCAGGAGAGGGAGGGTGAGCGGATGAGAGAAGAAGAGGCAGCTGTGCAGCGTAAACACAGAATAACTCCAGCTTTGTGTCTTTTCTCTGAATACCAGACGATTACGTTTTTTACGGGACGGTTGGAAACTCTAATAATTAACCTATGAACAAAATAAAGTTCAGCGTCATTAACTTCATAGCACCCACCCAGCTGTATAGAAACTCCGTCATGCTAGCTAGCACGCAGTACGGAAAAGTCAGCATAACGAAAATAAACTCCACCTAAACTTGGTTCATATCGGACCCAGATGGACTGCAGGTCATAACTTCTTACCTGAAGTTCAGTTCACCTGACACTCTCGGACCAGCGGCCGCTTCGGGTCTCTCCTCTTGCCTCCCTTTTCCTTCATCCACCTGCTGGCTTCCACCACTTGCGAATGTTACTGAATCTGTGGAAGCTCCGCGATAGCCACCACACGAAGTAACGAATAACGACCTGTTGGGGAAAATATTCTAAAACATTTCTTCAGTAAAGACTCAGAGAAGAGAAACACACAGAACTTCTTGCTAGCAAGGGCAGTCTCAGTGACTCGCGCTGAGCTTTGCCCTGGTCTTTATTTTATACTTCAGTGTGTGTGTGTGTGTGTGTGTGTGTGTGTGTGTGTGTGTGTGTGTGTTACTGCTGATCAAAGGGTCATATACATAAAAGCACAAAAGGCAAACATCCTAGGAGAGGAAAAGGGTAGACCCCCCCTCACCCTAGATGGTTCACCCTAGATAACACGGTGAGGAAGTCCTGCAGTTCATCTAAACAAAAAGCACTTAGACTAGAACAAACGTAGCTACGTTAATCCTGCCATAAAACAATAAAACCAGGTACGAACTCTCATGCTCCCAGGACGTGGGGGTGCATTCCTGGAGTGCACACCAAGCCTGCAGCCTGTTAGAGATCACACACAATTGATTATATGCCTCTAAGTATACATGGTTGAATATCTCCTAATACAAATAACTACATGCAGTATTCTATCATATGCAAACTTATATCACTAAAAGATTATACTGACTACTAAATACAATTTTCCATTGACACGACCCTATCTAAATCCCAGTAACGAGTAATGCGTTCCTGGTTTTGGCATAATAACTAGTTACCGTGCTCGTTACCACAATAATAATGTAGTTACTGTAACGCGTTACTTAATGACGCGTTAGTCCCAACACTGGTGGCCTTTCATGCCCAGTCTGTCCTAGTTTTGTCTTTGTGTCTTGCCCTCAGTGTCTCTTGTGGTCATCAGTCTTATCTCCGTGTTTCTGATCCTTGTTACTTTGTGTTTTATTCTGATAGTCCCTTGTCTTATGTGTGTTTGTGTGTGTGTGTGTGTTACTTTGTGTCTTATTTTGATAGTCCTTTGTCTTGTGTCTGTTTGTTACTTTGTGTTTTATTCTAATTGTCACTTGTCTTGTGTGTGTTTGTGTGTGTGTGTGTGTGTTACTTTGTGTCTTATTTTGATAGTCCTTTGTCTTGTGTCTGTTTGTTACTTTGTGTTTTATTCTGATAGTCCCTTGTCTTGTGTGTGTTTGTGTGTGTGTGTGTTACTTTGTGTCTTATTTTGATAGTCCTTTGTCTTGTGTCTGTTTGTTACTTTGTGTTTTATTCTGATTGTCACTTGTCTTGTGTGTGCTGTCCCCTGTCTAGTTAGTTAGATTCTGTTCAGCTGTGCACCCAGATGTGTCCATTCTGCCCTGTGTATACACTGTCTGTGTCTCCCTCTGTTCTCTGTGGTGTCCTCCCTGATGGTGTCTGAGCCTCAAGTTCCTGTTCAGCTCTCAATGTAAACAAAGCTGTGAATTAAAATCTACTTTGGTTTATCTGCCTGCCATCCGTCCAGTTCATGACAGGAAGCAGCCATGAGAAGCCCAAAATGTGCCAAGACAATATCCCTCATATTCTTATACCACCACTAACAACAACACCAGCCTGAAATATTGTTAGGGACAGGGTGCGTTCATGCTTTCATGTTGTTTATACCCAATTCTGAGTCTAACATCTGAATGAGGCTGCAGAAATCAGCTAGACCAGGAGTTTTTTTCTAGTCTTCTGTTGTCCATCTGCTTTAAGGTTTGACGTGTTGAGCATACACGTTGTTGTGAGATGCTCTTCCTTGTTGCAATGAATGGATATTTGAGTTACTGTTGCTTTCCTATCAGCTTAAGGCAGCCTGGCCATTCCTCTATGACCTCTGACATGACTTCGACTGCTCACTGGATATTTTCTCTTTTTTTCAGACCATTCTCAGTAAACCCTATAGATAGTTGATCCCAGAAAATGCCAGTAGATCAGCAACCTGTCTTGCGCCAAGGACCATGCCATGCTTTTGAAATCTTGTACTATCTAATACTGATGTTTCTGTCAAGTTCTTTTTCTCCTACATACTTGAGGGAAGCATAAAAGGAGAACAACCTCTGCACTAAAATTTGAAACCTCCATGCAATTTTGATAAAAAAAAAAAAATACACAATTATTCAGGGATGCATGGGATTTCAGGTTGCATTGTTTGTTTTATGTTTTTAAATTTGCCAGCTATGGTATGTGGTAAAATCTTGGAAGGGAAGAAAAGGTGGACTGCCTAATTACAATTCAATCCAAACTTCATCCAGGTCATGCTTTCTCACTGACTTATTGGTCCTGAGATTTGTTGGAGTCAGAGCTTTCATTCTGCCAGTGACGTGTGTGATGTTCATCATGTTGTACCAATTTTTGAAGGACGACAGTGAGAGGATGTCTAAACACTTATAAAAACGTAGCTGTTTCTAAATTTTACGGCATCATTGCTCTGTCCTCGCCTATCACCTCCAGTGTGGGAAATATTTCTTCCTGTGTCCATCTCTGTGTTCATCTTGTGTACTGGATGGTAGAAAGGAGACATTTTCATCACTGCTAGATTCCCTTGAAGAAATCGATTGAGCGCGGTAGGAGAAGAAGTTATGGTTAGCAAGCACAGAGGGTTTTTCCCCCAGGACCATGGAAGGTTGTCACATCTGCATTTTGTCTGCCTTTTGGTACTTTAACATAAAAAAACCCCAAGAAACTAAACAAGAAAGGGAAGACAGAACTGGATCTTTACTGAACACCAAAATTGAATTGCTATTATTTGACAGTGATTTGCTGTCTTAGTCTCTGAATTTGGGCCAGACATGTAGGCGTAGAGATATTTATTATATGAGAACTAAATGAAGAAGAAGTGCAATGTTTTTCTTTACACAATTGACATCTCACCCTCCAGTGTCCTCAGTACCACCCCCAGATTTCCCACTAATAAGTGGCTTTAAATGTATTTATTGCTATTGCAGAACAAAGTCACACAAAGTGCAGGATTTTATTTTCTGCTTGTTCTGGGGATTTGTTTAAGCTACACATGGGGATCATATGGAAAAGTCGCCAGAAGTTAATTAACAATTTTTTTTTTTTTAAATCTAAAAAATCTAAATTTGTGTCAACCTTTTATTTATTTATGCTTCTCAGAAGTAGAAATATAAAGCTTTCCCTGTTCATGCTAATGGTAAACTGCACAGCTTCTGGGTTTTGTTCTGGTCTTTCAGTCTGGTCTTAATACCAAACTTAAAGTTGCCACAACAAAGCGTGTTGTGTTTTTTCATGTGCATGGACACAGATTGCTCCACTTTTTCACAAGAGTTGGAAGTACGCGCAGTGTTAGCAGCACGTGTTATTGTTGTTGAGAGTCAAAGTTGACGTGTCATCCTGTCAACCAACGAATCAGAGCTTTGGAAAAAGTGGCAACCGTGTTTTTTTCAGGCTTTTTGCCTTTAATTAACAGTTCAGGGGTGTAGAGCAGAGATGAAAGAGAACAGAGGAAGTGTGCAAAACTGGTGCCTGGCAACCATTGTAGCTTTTTCCCAAGTAAGTAGTTTTATTTTCTAAAGCATACAAAATAAAAATCATCATTTCCATCTGGGACTCAAACAGCAGTCTTCCAGATGTGAGTGGGAAAAAAATTTATGTCACTGTCAAGCCACTAAATATGAACCTTTTCTCCTTTTATCTTTATCTGAACATTGAATTGTTAGATATGAAGTGTGTTCATGAACTGTGGTGTGGCTGTGTGATAAAACAAGGGCCTGGAAAACTGGATGGATGATTAGGGTAAAACTTTTTGGCTCGATAAGTAATAAAAGCAGACTTGTGTTGCTTCTACAGTCTAAACTGTGTGGTCAGTACAGTCAAAACAGAAGAAACTGAATATGGAAAATGACTGGAAGCAGACAAAATGTCTCGTGAAATGTCTTGAAGAATGAAGACACATAGCAAAAAGTGCTAACCCCCTGTGAATTTCATCACCAAATCACAGGTGGTGCTCTATTTTTTATCACAGATGGTGTCATTGGGCAGTCTACTACACCGGTAAAACCTGACATAAAAAGATTTATAATATTTAGTATCATCTTCATTTTCATCATCATATCCCGGCTGTGTCGCTGGCTTTAATTACACTCAGTGAGTTCTGCTGTGTAACATTGTCCTGACAGTGATACAGCAGTTCTGTCCTCTCACCTTGTCGCAGCTTTAATAGGAGAGCGGCATGCCGACTCACTTCCGGGACACTTTAACCTTCCTAAAAAGACCTGCCGACACACACACACACACACACACACACACACACACACACAAGCCCATTCAGCTATCTTAGTGAGGACCTTCATTGACATAATGGTTTCCCTAGCCCCTTACCCTAACCATTAAAAATTAATGCCTAAGATACCACTCTTTCTGAATATTTCCGCATTAACTTAATACATGGTCAGAAGGGATCAACTACAGTATACACCAAAGAGGAACGTCAAGGGAAGGAGAAGGGGAGCAGAAAAGTTTATCAGGAACCTTAAAGGAGAGTATGGATGATCCAGCAGCCCCTAGGACTGTGCATCAAAAGCTTTAGCAAAAGAGAACTAAATCAAACTCTCTTTACACCTAACCATAACTTAATTGTAACACTGACACTAAAACCACATTTTAAGCCTCTGTTACGTTCTGTGAGGCTGTGAGAGTGTGTGGGTGGGGTGTTTGCCCACTCTCCCCGCCTCCACCCCTCTTGCCACTCCTACCCCTCTCTGTCTCTCTCACTCTCCTCTCTCCCCAGGACACAGCTGCTGCTGATTAGCCTCGTTTGCCACCTGACTCCAGTCAGCAATCATCCTCTGAGGCTATTTAAACTGGGGATGAGCTGTGAGCAGGGTGGCTTTTTTCCTCGGTGGCTCTACGCGTTTCGGTGCTAGATGTTGGACAGACAGCCTCTTTCTGACCAGTGAGCAGACGGGCTTGTGGGCCCTGAGAGTGTCTCCCCGTGGTGGGGAGTAGGGTAGTAAGTGTGGGAAGTGCCGCCTTTTTTATTGTGTTTGTTTGGTAGTCTTCCTGCCTTTCGTGGCTGCGAGCGTTTTCTTTGTTTCTTTGGCGTTGTTGGTAAGACGGCGTTGCCGGCCCTTTAAGTTAATGTTAATGTTGTTTGTAATCCACCTGTACCATTTCGTAATAAAGTTCTATTAATACAGAACAACTCTGTCTGTTTTCCTTTTCATTCTGATTCCGGACTCATTTGTTACTGGTCCCCTCACTCATATGCCTAGACCCCTTCGGGGGGAACGTAACAATGTGGGGGCTCGTCCGGGATATGAATGGAAGGAAAATAGAGTTTTTGTGAGTTGTTTGCCGGTGGCCTGGTTAGTTGTATTGTATCGGCTGCGCTCCCTCTCCAGTTAGCAAAAGGGGAGTGTCTAGCTGAGCGTAAGCTCCTCCTTCAGGCACTCATTTTTTATTTTTCCTTTATTATTTTTGGAGTAATCCCGGGTGGGGATTAGTTCCCTGTCGGGGGTAGGCTTGTCGGTGCTTTGTGCACTTGATGCCTAGCCTTTAAAGTTGCCTCGAGCCTGGTACACTCCAGAAGCTAACTAGGCTAAGATTTTAGTAGGCAGGTCTGGGGAGAGGGTCGGCGGTACTTTTATTTATTGGTTAACCTCTGGCCACACTTTTCCCGCCTGTTTTCTCATTTGTGTATTGGAGGTGGTGCTTCTTTGTTGTTATTGTTAGCCTCAGGTAGTTTTTTGTTTTTAGAGTTGATGGCTACCTTTGATATTGCCGTGTTTAAGAAAAACCCCTCGCTTGTCCAACTGGACGCCTGTAGGAAGAGGGATTTGCATGAGGTGGCATCAGGTTATAGCATTTCTGTTTCCACAGCTCTGCGTAAGGCTGAGCTGAAAGCTGCTCTTGTGTCTGGCTTGGTGGAGAAAGGGATAGTGGCCTTGCCAGTATCTGCCAGTCCACTTGAGCATGGGGCAGCGTCTCAGCCTGTTCCACAGGCGTCAGCTCAAGCTGTAGGTCCATTGGTGTCGACACCTGTTGATCAGGGGCTGCCTGAGGACAAACCCATGACATTGCCTCGCTTCGAACCCCTCTCCATTGAATCAAGTGAAGGCTCGAAGCAGGATGCTAAGCTCCGTGTACGCCTGGCTCGTCTCCAGTTAGAAAAGGAGGACCGTGAGAGGGAGTTCCAGCTAAAGAAAGAGCTGGAGCTTAGGCGTTTAGACGCAGAGCTTGCTAGAGCCAGAGAGGTCGAATTGAGGAAGGTGGAGGTGGAGGCAGAGACAGCTGTGAGGTTGCGACAGCTGGAACTCCGGCAGGTTTCCCTTCCTCCGACCGCCTCCATTCGTCAGGCGGACACCCCGTTTGACGTAGGGAAAAACAGTCGTCTGGTTCCGATGTTCCGTGACACTGAGGTCGACAGCTACTTCGAGTCGTTTGAACGAATAGCCACGGCCTTGCACTGGCCACGGGATTCATGGGCCATTTTGCTCCAATGTAAGCTGGCGGGTAAGGCTCAAGAAGTTTGTTCCTCGTTGTCAGCTGAGGACAGCTTGGACTATGACAAGCTGAAAAGGGCTATCCTGCTGGCCTATGAGCTGGTCCCAGAAGCCTATAGGCAGCGTTTCCGGGGGTTGAGAAGAGGTCAGGGTCAGTCCTATCTTGATTTCGCCAGGGAAAAAGGTGTTCTTTTCGATCGGTGGTGTGCGGCCTGCAAAGCCACTGACCTGGCTTCGATCCGGGAACTAATGCTCATAGAGGAATTTAAGAACTGCATTGCTGAGCGCATCGCGGTATATATTAATGAACAGAAGGTTTCCTCGCTACAGCAGGCTGCGACGCTGGCTGATGAGTTCGCGCTCGTCCATAAAACCAGTGTCAGTAGGTATGACCGGCGCGATGCTCCAGTGAAGGCTAGCGAGGTGCCAGTTGCACAGCACCCAAAGAGTGAGGTACTTGTGTTTCGTCCCAAGGCAGACTGAAAGTGTTTTTTCTGTTTTAAGTCTGGCCACCTGATCGCAGATTGTGAAGCTTACAGACGGAAACAATCAGTCTCGTCTTCACGTAAACCAAAAGGGGTTGGGCTGATTAAAACCATGCCTCCTGTCAGTAGGCCCCCTTCCCCTGAGACCCCGGATGAGTGTTTTAAGCCCTTCATTTTTAAGGGGATAGTTTCGCTTTCTGGTAAGACCGAGGATAAGCGTGAAGTGACCATTCTGCGTGATACTGGTGGCTCACAGTCCCTCATACTAGCTAGTGTGCTTGAATTTAATGAGAAGTCTGACTGTGACTCTAGCATCATTGTAAGAGGTGTTGGGATGAGTTTTGTGCCTGCTCCCCTCCATCGTATCTGGGTACAGAGTGAGCTGGTGAGTGGTTTCTTCTCAGTGGGTGTGCGGCCTTCTCTCCCGATTAATGGGGTGGATTTTATAATGGGAAATGATATCGCGGGTGGGAAAGTTTACCCTACCCCTGAGGTGACCAACAATCCTGTTATAGAGCCTGTGTTAGATGCCCTCAGCCTGCAGCACCCGGATGTGTTCCCGGTGAGCGTTCTGACTCGTTCACGTGCCCAGCAACAAGGTGGGGGGGTTGATTTGTCAGAATCAGTGATCGGCTCTATTCTAGAGAAGGATGTGATGCCCTGCACCGATGAGGGAGATAATGGAGCCTTAGAGTTAGCTCACAGTGTGGTTGAGCCAGCTCCTGTGTCTGGAGCTCCTTTTCTGCTCACCCGGGAAGCACTTGTGAAGGCTCAGAAAGAAGACCCTTCATTAGTTCAGTGTTTTACCGCAGCAGCTCAGGATAAGGGAGGTGAGGGGAGCAAGAGGCAGACATTTTTCGTTTGGGAAGGTTTATTGATGCGCAAGTGGACCCCAAGGCCTGGAGAAGACTGGAGCGTAGTGCGGCAGTTGGTGGTTCCGACCAGTCTGCGGTGGCATGTGCTGCAGTTAGCACATGATCACGCATGGTCAGGTCATTTGGGTGTCACTAAAACATATGACCGTATACTGCAGCATTTCTTTTGGCCGGCAATGAAAGCAGATGTAGTGCAGTTTTGTAACACCTGTCACAGCTTGTGGGTAAACCGAACCAGGCGGTGCCCCCCGCCCCCCTACGTCCTATCCCTGCTGTCAGTGAACCTTTTGAGCATATCCTGGTAGACTGTGTTGGCCCCTTACCAAAGACGCGGGCAGGGAATCAGTTCTTGTTAACCATAATGTGTGTGTCCACTCGATACCCAGAGGCGATTCCTCTGCGGAAAATCACGACAGCAAGCATTACCAAAGCACTAGTCAAATTCTTTACCACCTTTGGCCTCCCGAAAACCGTGCAGACAGATCAGGGTACCAATTTCATGTCCAGGGATTTTAATCGGACTCTACGGTCCTTTGGAGTTTCTCATTCTGTGTCTAGTGCTTATCACCCAGAGTCACAAGGTGCACTGGAGTGGTGGCATCAAACTCTCAAGGCGATGTTGAGTAAGTATTGCCACGACACCGGAAAAAGCTGGGATGAAGGGGTCCCTTTTGTATTGTTCGCTATACGTGATGTGAAGCAGGAGTCTTTGGGGTTCAGCCCAGCTACCCTGGTGTTTGGACATGACGTGCGGGGTCCGCTAAAGGTGCTGAAGGAGAGTTTTCTCAGTGGTTGTGTGCCTAAAACTACTGTGGTGGAGTTTGTAAAAACATGCAAGGACAGGTGGCAACGGGCTACTTTGTTAGCAAAAGAGGCTCTCTGTGTATCCCAGGCAAACATGAAAAAACGATGTGATCAAAAAGCAGTGGAAAGACAGTTCCAGCCTGGGGACAAAGTTCTTGTGTTGTTGCCCGTGCCCAGTTCTGCCCTCATGGCTCGTTTCTCAGGCCCCTATGTGATAGTGAAAAAAGTGTCTGACACCAACTATATTCTCAACACCCCAGAACGCAGAAGGAAGACTCGCCTATGCCATGTCAACATGTTGAAACCATACCATACCAGAGACACCAGCATGACAGAATCATCAGACACTGCTGGGACGGCTGTCCCCGTTTCAGTCCCTGTTGCCCTGCTAAGTGTTGAAGTTAAGGGTGATGATGATCTGGGTACCCTTTGAGGGACAGCAATGTGGGCGGTTGTCAAATTCTGTTTTTTAGCTAAGGCCGAGGCCAACCTATCTCACCTTCCTCCGTCCCAGTGTAAAGAGGTACTTGACTTGCTGCACTCCTACCTGTCTCTTTTTAGTGACGTACCCTCGCGTACCCACGTTTGTGAGCATGACATTGACGTTGGAGACGCAGTCCCAATCAAGCAGCATGCATATCGTTGCCCCTTCGCCAAACGTGAGGTCATGAAAGAAGAAGTTGAGTACTTAGTAGAAAACGGCTTGGCACAACCTAGTTGTAGCCCCTGGAGCTCCCCATGTCTACTAACACCTAAGTCTGATGGCACACCCCGTTTCTGCACAGATTATCGGAAGGTAAACGCTGTAACGGTCTCTGACTCTTTTCCGCTTCCTCGTATGGAAGACTGCATTGACAGCATCGGCCCTGCCAAATTCATCACCAAACTCGATCTCCTTAAAGGCTACTGGCAGGTGCCTCTCACTCCCAGAGCTTCAGAGATTTCTGCATTTGTCACCCCTGACCACTTCATGCAATACACAGTAATGGCCTTTGGCATGAAAAATGCCCCAGCTACTTTTCAACGACTGATGCAGTTGGTGTTGGGAGATGTGCCCCAGTGCAATGTGTATCTAGATGACGTGGTGCTATACACAGACACATGGGCAGATCATATGTCCCTTCTGAGGACAGTGTTTCAACGGCTAGCCGAGGCCTCGTTGACCCTCAATCTCGCTAAGTGTGAGTTTGGTAAGGCAACCGTCACTTACCTAGGTAAGCAGGTGGGGTTTGGGCAGATCCGCCCAGTGGAGGCGAAGGTTGCTGCAATCCTGGACTACCCGAGTCCAGCCACCAGACGGGAACTAAGGCGGTTCCTAGGGATGACCGGATATTACTGGTGTTTCTGTAAGAACTTTTCTGTGGTCGTGACCCCGCTAACCAAACTGTGTAGCCCAAAGGTGCCTTTTGAATGGTCAGTTGAATGCCAGCATGCCTTTGAGTCGGCAAAATCTCTTCTGTGCAGCACCCCTGTATTGGCAGCTCCAAACTTCTCTCGCCCCTTTAAGCTAGAGGTCGATGCCAGTGCCACCGGAGCCGGGGCAGTCCTGCTGCAGGATGATGAGGAAGGTGTGTGCCATCCGGTCTGTTATTTCTCTGCAAAGTTCAAACCCCATCAACTGAACTACTCTACCATAGAGAAGGAAGCCTTAGCTCTGCTTCTAGCTCTGCAGCACTTTGAAGTGTATGTGGGCTCCAGCGCTTCCCCGGTGACCGTGTTCACAGACCACAACCCCCTTGTTTTTCTGAACCGGATGTACAATCACAACCAGCGACTGATGCGCTGGGCACTCCTGGCCCAGGATTACAATCTGATGATCATACACAAGAAAGGTACTGACAATATAGTGGCTGATGCACTCTCACGCAGCTCGCAATAGGGGGGTGTTGTTGTTGTTGTTGTTGTTGTTGTTGTTGTTGTTGTAGGGCTTCAATGTAAGGGGGGGGAATGTTACGTTCTGTGAGGCTGTGGGAGTGTGTGGGTGGGGTGTTTGCCCACTCTCCCCGCCTCCACCCTTCTTGCCACTCCTACCCCTCTCTGTCTCTCTCACTCTCCTCTCTCCCCAGGACACAGCTGCTGCTGATTAGCCTCGTTTGCCACCTGACTCCAGTCAGCAATCATCCTCTGAGGCTATTTAAACTGAGGATGAGCTGTGAGCAGGGTGGCTTTTTTCCTCGGTGGCTCTACGCGTTTCGGTGCTAGATGTTGGACAGACAGCCTCTTTCTGACCAGTGAGCAGACGGGCTTGTGGGCCCTGAGAGTGTCTCCCCGTGGTGGGGAGTAGGGTAGTAAGTGTGGGAAGTGCCGCCTTTTTTATTGTGTTTGTTTGGTAGTCTTCCTGCCTTTCGTGGCTGCGAGCGTTTTCTTTGTTTCTTTGGCGTTGTTGGTAAGACGGCGTTGCCGGCCCTTTAAGTTAATGTTAATGTTGTTTGTAATCCACCTGTACCATTTCGTAATAAAGTTCTATTAATACAGAACAACTCTGTCTGTTTTCCTTTTCATTCTGATTCCGGACTCATTTGTTACTGGTCCCCTCACTCATATGCCTAGACCCCTTCGGGGGGAACGTAACAGCCTCAAAAAGGCCTTCAAGCTTGTGAGGACCTCACAAGTGACTGTTGGTTCTCACAAGTATAGTAGAATGCAGATTTTGGTCCTCACAAAGATAGCTGGACAGGAACACACACACACACACACTCTCACATAGATGCTTCTTTCTCATGCAGCAGTCCCAATGTGTGTACCATATGCTTATGTTCATGCAGGCACACAAACACACACACTTAGATTTGCAGGACAATCTGCTCTACAAATACTCCCAGAGTCAGCCATATCGCTGGAAATGCATCCAAGGAGCTGTCGGTTTCCGTTTCTCTGGCCCTGAGATGAACCAGTGTGGAAAGGCTATTTGCGCCGAGTCGACTCTTTTCTTTCTGCCTCTCTGCACATCGTCTTGTCTTGTGCTTTCTAGTAAGACACTCCCCAGCGACCAGAGGTGGTGAGGAGGGTGAAAAGTTCGTAAGTGCCACAGGCTTCTGTCGCTTAGTGGAACATGAAAATTTCATGTTTATTTCTTGTATTCGTGTTTTTGGCAGGTTCGCCTGAATAGTTTCACCAGATGCAGTCCCATACGAGTGCTGTTGAGGAACATTTCAAATCATTTCACTGTCTATGAACACGAGCTATGAAGAGGGAGGAGGGGGTTATTTTAGGTAACGTGACTTACTGGTAAATCAAAAATCTGTGTTGTTCATTTTCTGTATAGACAAACAGCACGAATGAACAGTCACACTTTCTCTAATACTTTTTTTAATGTTCTTTTTTTTTTTGCTACCTGTGTTGTAAGTTATGTTTCCTTCACATGGTCACCACAGAATGCGCCGACTGCCAACTGCATTGCTATAAGGGTCATCACACTTGTCTCCTGAATTGACAAAATTGAAACAGGAAGCAATGAAATCATCTTTTTTAAAGTTTTCTCAAGAAAGTCTCATCTTTTTGAACTGTTGCAGCATTTCCCTCTCTGTAACCTGGAAACCTCTGAGCTCCGTACTGATATATCATTGAAATGATAGTGAAAACCAACATGATTGAACACTCATCAACACGATTCCCAGGCCAGGAAACTGAAACCTCTACAAGAAGCTAAAAAGAAATGAACACAAGATATACATTAGCAGCGGTAGCCACTTTTGGTGTCTACTGCTGTTTGCAGGGTTAATAGCACCAGGCATAAACCAAGGTTAATTGTCAAATTTGCTTTATGTCTTTAGTGAACATCCTTGTTGCTGGTTTGCTAGGAAGCCAGAGTGTGGGAAAAAGCAAAGGAATGCAGTGTGGCACAAACAGCCATGCCAACTGTAATCCCATTTCAAATGGGGGGTGACATTATACGTTGCAACTGGATAAAAAAAACTCTTTGGATAAACACAGAATAAGATGGAAAATATATTGTCAGACTTTGGCAAAAATCCTGGTAGTCAGGGTCTTTACTTATTTGGTTATATTAAGTTCTTGGAAGCCACAGGAAGATAAGGACTTCTCAAGTTTCACTTGTAACAAAAAATCAATTCACATTGCATTGAATAAAGTAAGAGGCTATTTACCATTGGTAATAAAAAGCTACAGTCTGAAATGAGTCATTGTGATTAATGGATGCATCAAAGTCCTTCTGCGTAGTAGCTTTCTAAACACGCTGTGGTGGTTGATTTTTGACTGGCAGGCTCAAATGAATCCACAGATTCGCAGTAACTGCAGATAACAGGTCACTCTTTGAAGGAGTCCTCAGAAAGATTTATTTTTTTTTAAAAAGCTCAGATCTTTGAGGATATATTTTAAGCTGCTCCCGTGGGTGCTGAATGGAGTCAATCTACAACTGCGTTTATACTAATGCTAATCCAGCAGTGCTTAGAGCGCAGCGTCATCACAGACAGCTCTACTCTAATCTCTTTTAGGTGGTTCAGCCACCAGCCTGACCCTTCCCACATGGGCGCAAATGAGCATGTGTGGTTGTTACGACGTATTTTTCAACTTAAATTTCTGTCCTAAAGAAGATAAAGATTTTCTTCGGGTTAAACAAAATTGTTGCCTTACTTTGAAGTTTGTGAAATTTGTGAACCTTTGGTAACGTAAGTACTCATCTATTCTGTATTGTCCTAGCTGCAGCTCATCTAACAACTTTGAATCTGGAATCAAACCTTCTTTTCCCTCAAAGATAATCTTTGTAAAATTGCTAATTGTAGCATTGAGGCAACGTTCAACACAACGATTCACATCTCAGTGAGTCACCCACTTTTTTTGTAGTTGTATAACATTTTGTTGAGTCATTGGTATTTAAGTAAGAGAAGGAACAATTTTAACTGTTAAAATTTTAACTCCTTAATCTGGAAGTCAGACGTGCAGCCTTCCAGCTTTCATTAGCAGATCTATGCCCGTTATTTTTCATTAATGAAGACAGTAAAGCAGGTTGACTTCATCTGGCTAAGGGAGGCCAGGCGAGACAGAGAGAGGGAGACACTGACAGAGTCAGGACGAGGGAGCGAGAGAGGGAGCCTTCCTTCCAAAGTGGCTCGTTGCGTCATTCATTATTGAAGCAGCTGCTGAATTATGCAAAGCTTTGATATTGATCCCAGGGCTTGCCATCGCTGCAGTCTGTGGGATGGAGAGAAAGTGAGTGAGAGGGAAGAAGAGAGAGAAAAAGTAACTAAAGGAAATTAGCAGTAGTGAAAGAGACGTGCATACTGTAAGAGAGATTGCACTGATGAAAGTGGGGGAACCTGCTGAAAACAAAATAAGACAAAGATGGTGCATGAGAACAGCACCGGGGAAGTTTGCTTTGAAGAACAGAGATAAGACTTAAAGTTGTAAAGTTACTTTTGAAGTTAAGAGAACAAAGAAAGTGCTTTAGAAGAGAAGGTAAAGAGAGAAATATTTAGGATAAATGTTATCCCTCTGGGAAGAGCTTTTTACTTCACATATCATGAAAGGTGTCCCTACAGGGCCAACAGTAAGGTGGTCTTAGCACATGATCCATTTAGAATATGTTGTAAAAGCTGAGTCTTTTATATCAGCATTGGTTTTATAGAGAGCAACTCCTACATCGAGTCAGTCTCCATGGGACTGTTTTCCTGGTTGACAGGTTCATCAGGGAAAATTCAGTCGGGGTTTACCACATCAAGTGAGAAACACTAACTTTAAAGACTGAAATGTTAGAAAGTGATGTACTGCTGAACAACAACCAGCTGTCCTAATGCTTTACTCTGCATAGTGATTGATCAAAGGAGCAGTACTGCCTCAGTGTGAAAAGGAATTAGCGCTGTGGCAGCAGAATGCATGAGTTTAAGTACTACAAATTCAAAATAAAGAAGAGTGTTACCCAGTGTTGACTAATTAAACTCATGAATCATATTTTAAAGAGGGCCCTTTATCCTATTCCACACTCTTTTTGTCATGTATAGACTGCTTCTGCATTTCGTTGCCCTGTACCTGTGCATGTGCAATGACAATAAAGTTGAATTCTATTCTATTCTATTCTATTCAGTGGTGGCTGCACATAAACACAATCAAATGGCTAATAATAAAAACACATGCTTAGGTAATTAAAAAAAAAACCCACAAAAATATTTATTAAGAAATGATCTGGAAATTTGTCCCAAAACAAAAGTATCATCTTCTAACTCCTTGACTTGTGATTGGATGTAAATTTTGGGTCAGCGTGGAAGTTGCTTATGTGATATAATTTCTAATGGCCAGCAGGGGGCGACTCCTCTGTTTGCGCAAAGAGTTGTCCAGCTGTGCAGAACCCTTTGTGAAAATATCCCTCACTTTGTGTGCTCTGTGACCTCCGTAAACATTTTCATGGCAAGTTTTATGGTCTTAGTCACTAGGTTTAAGGCTTGTTGAAAGCAGCATGAATTTAAGTCGGTAGTCAAAAAGGACGATGAAGCAGGCTTTGTTTTGTGACTGAAAAGTCATCAGCTAATTACCGTGCAGGCCAGTGTCCCTGATGTCTGTTTTAAAAAGCTTAAGTGTGTGTGTGTGTGTGTGGGGGGGGGGGTTAAGTGTGTTTGTTGGGTGTTTATGTTTTTTGAGCTCTCAGTTTCTCAGTGGCAATACTGCAAAACAACCTCTTACAAAATAAAACAATCATGGAAATGCTAACGCGTATTTATAGTTACAGGCTACAGCCTTTTGGGTATTAGGAAGAGCTACAGCAAACCTACGGGCATGACTAAGCTGCTTTGTTGCCAAGAACAGGAAGGAGAAACTTTGTTCGAAACTGCTCCCCTATATGTATTCAGGGACGTATCCAGCAGCCACTCAGCTTCTTTCGATTGGCTGGGCATGCCGGGTGAAGCGGCGCAGTCTCACCATCTCCCGAATGGGCTTTGTGAAATATGACCTAATCGACTGACAGAATTTACTCTGGTGAGAAATTTATATACGGTCTGGAAAAGGATGGCATGTGGGTCTTTAAAGTATGAGATAAAACTGGACTGCAGTTTGTGCCGTGTTTTTATGGCAAGAGTACAGGAGCACACAGAAGAACGGCCAGCTTCTAGTGGCATGCACTAAAACAGGATCCAAACATTATTATTCATCCAGCTTATAAAGCAAACACATTTGCAGTCCCCTTTACTGGAGTGTAAATATTGTCATCACTTTTATAAATAACTATAAGATATTTTTGCTATATAGAAGAGAGGAGCAAAGAATAAAACAGCACAGAGGCAGAGCAAGGTGTAAAAGCTCAGAGCAAACGTGAACGACATGAGGGTGGGCCGGTCCTGCTTGTCACACAACATGATACGTATTCAGCAACTAAATATAGACTCATCAGTATTGTGGGTGTACATTATGCATGCAGGATTATGATTATGCCTGTTTAGGTCAGACCACAGCAGGGCTATGTGTACATTATAGTTTTCTATTCAACTAGAGCAAGAAAAACACAGTCATTACAAATCATTACATTTTTTCATAGCTAATTCTAAAGCATGTCCTTGTATGAGATGTTGGAATCTGTCAAAGGTTCTCCTGCCGCTCAGCAACCATCATGTTAAAGCCTCCAGGGCAGGTTTTTAAAAGCCTCCTCTAAATAAATAGAGAGGAATCATAATTGTAATTCAAACAGTCACCAGTACATAAACTCCACATCGAATTTAATTTAACCAATTTAATTTGATAAGCAACTTTAAGTTTTTTAAAAAGCGATTTTCCCCAAAGTTAAGTTTAGAGTTCTGTGTAACTTTCAGAAAACATCCATGGCTTTAAGTGCAGTTTGCTTCCTTTTGCTACTCCTACTTGCACATGATTGGCCAGCTGAGCATTGTGAAAAACGGTCATGTGATCCACAGTGCGTCTTTTTGTCCCGCCTCCCTCTCGTCACTCCAGTCGGCTGCCCCTCCCTGAGTCTGGTTCTGCCAGAGATTTATTTCCGTTGAAAGGGAGTTTTTCCTCTCCACTGTCACCAAGTGCTTGCTCATAGTGTTAGGTTAAGGCTGTGTGCAGGCAGGAATAGGACCCAAGGTGCAGACTCCGGAGACAGACGTGAACTCAAAAAAGGCTTTAATTTAATACTCAAAATATAACATAACTGAAAAAACTCAAAACAAACTTAAACTAGAGAAATGACAGAACACACAGCTAGGAAAACGGTAGATCGCAACACAGAGAAACACTGGGCTTAAATACACAGAGGGAGCAATCAGGGAATGGGTAACAGGAGGGAAACACAGCTGGGGCAAATCAGGCCTAATGAGACAAGAGGAAGCAAAACCAGACACATTAACATCAGACATGGACTTTCAAAGTAAAACAGGAAACACATAACACAGACTGAACACGGGGATATAGGAACTTAGGATACACATAGACGCGAACTAGACAAGGGGATGCAGGTGATAGGGGAGACATAAGCCATAAGACGGAACTCAAAGAAACCAAAAACTAGAAAGTATAAATAATAACATAAACTCAAACACCCTGGGTCAACGACCCAGGCATCCTAACACATAGGGGGCATTTTATCATTGGGGTTTTCTCTCTATTGTTGTACTTTACAATTTAAAGTGCTTTGAGGTGACTGTGGCGATTTGATTAAACGGCAGGAACAACATGTCTTTGCATTTCGTATACTTTCAAAGCAATCTCAAGACCCAGTCTCTCATAGTAAGTCATTGAGTTAAAGGCGTTTGTGCTACAAACTGCATGTTCTCTATTAATCTGTGTTTAGTGTAGGAAAAATGTGAAGGGGCATGGGGCCTCCTTTTTTGTTTCCAGACTCTTCTGTGTGTTCAGCTGCTTTTATCCTTTTGGTAATTGTTTGTAACCCTCTTGTGCTTGTGGGCATGACATTTGGATTTCATAGTCTTTCTTTGCCCGATTTACAATAGTTTGGGTGACTCAGATCTTTCCTGTAGCACCAAAAAAAAAATGCATTTATTTTTCAAAGACAGCACTCGACTTGTTAAAGACTACGTAGAAGTATAGAGCCAGAACCTTACTTTAAATTTTTACAGAAACAAAAGATCACTTTTGTAGACCTGATGTGGAACTTGTCCTGTTTTATTCCTTACATATATGAGATTTTTACTGTCATACTTTAAATTTGCTGCTTTTTCGTCCAGAAGTATTTTTTCTGTAATTGTCAGCGAATATCGTCATAGAAGTGTTAAACCGAGCTGGTGTTTTGATAAAGAGCTGTGACATATGGCGCATATGAACACACTCGCACACAGACACGGCGAACTGCTCTCTCTCTCTGTCTCTGCAAAAGCAGTCCACCCACCCACACCGCCCTGGCAGTGAATGAGTTACTGCTGGTGCAGTGTGTGTGTGTGTGTGCCTGGTGCGCCCCTCCCTGGTAGGAGTGCACGCCGCTGGTCTGTCGTCTGCAGACGGATGTTGCCGCATCCCGGTGCTCTGCGCTCCGCCACCAGGCTGCGTTCCTCTCCAAATGTGCCAAATCTCCTCCTCTGTCCTCCTGTGTCCGCCTGACGCACACAAACACACACACGCAAGCACCGCCGACGCTCCTCTCCGGTTTCTAGACGCACAACACTCCGCTAAAGTGGCTCGTCACCCATAACGGTACGTAAAGTGTTTGTGAAAAACCAAAAAACGATGTATGCTGTGTGTTTTTCTGCCTTGTTTTCTTCTTCTCGGAGTTGATTACAGCGACAGATTGCTTGAGTGGGATGCTGTGGAGCGACTGCTGCATATGTTGCTTGTTTTTTCCCCCCCTCCGTCCTCAGCTAAGATTTTTTTCCTCTTCTCCGCACAGACGTGACGTTTCTTCTCAAACCACTGCTTGTGAGCTGGTTTTTCGTTTCGTCTGGTTTTGTTGCATAATTCCGATCCAGCATACATCACCCGGTAGCCAGATATTTACTTTTATGCGCAGTGCTTTTTTTTTTTTTTTTTTTTTTTACCTTTGGTGGTGCGTAACAGGGGAAAGAGAAATGTCTGGAAGAAATTAGGGCATGAGACAGCACATAAACTCGTTAACCAGCCGGTCCTCTTAAATCTACCTTGACATAAGAAGAAGCACGCAAGGTTCAGTCGGGGATTTAAGCAAGTCCTTTCCTTAGCCAAGTGACGGGATTAATGCAGGTGTTTAGGAGAGCCGAGCCTTTAACCTGTTCGTAAAAATACACCGTCTGTTTGGCACAAGATCATTAAAAGCCAACACAGCGACCTCCTTTTCTTTGTGAAATACTAATCAAAAGAACGGTAGGCAAAACGTAAGAGTTTAAAGGATGATGTGGTGGATGTGGCAGCTGCCCTGTATATGCAGGGACACAGGTTTGATTCCCTGAAATGACTCTCTCCTGTGTTGTCACTGCCAGTTAAAGTGCGTAAATCTGAAAGACACCTTACATGCAGGTGATGCAGATGAACCCATTGCTCCCTCCCCCCTCCCCCAGAGGGGTGGAAAAAAAATCAAAACATAACAAAGAGTCTGTATTGTGTTAGTTGAGACATTGCTATGGTTTCCATTTGGCATGCTGGGAAGACTGATGTTGTCTGCGTGTTTGTCCAGAACGAGACAAATGACCATGTAAAACCAAACTTGAGAGCACAAAAGAAGGAGATTGAGACTGTGTGTGTGTGTGTGTGTGTGTGTGTGTGTGTGTGTGTGCGTGTGTGTGTGTGTGCGTGCGTGTGTGTGTAAGGGTTATATGTTGCGGTGGCAAAACAACCAACCAGTCATTTGTACTCTAGGGTAGATAACTGTGTTTCTGATGATTCATTCATGCCGAGCATTTTGCCACTGCCGTTGCTCTGAAGCCATCCTCCTCTATGGTGTCTGCGAGTGTGTGTCTGCGAGTGTGTTGTGGGCTGTCTGTGACGATGACAGATGGAAAAGCTCCTATTTTTCCCCATTAGTCAGTTTTCATCCTGTGCTATTAAGTTATCATCATGTAATAGTCTGCTCCAGTTTCCTGTACCAGGTTTGGTACTGAATGTTTCCAGTGACTCAGCAAAGGTGGTTCGACCCAGGCTCTTTGTGTGTATCTGTATCTGTGTGTGTGTGTGTGTGTGTGTTTGTTACTGATCTAAATGAGTGTCTGTCTGCATGCAGGATGATTTTAGCTCTGCGATCTGAACTGTGATTGTCTGCATGCATGGCTGTGTCTGTAATTACTTTGCAGTGTAATAATCCCAACTTTCATTTTCGGGTAAAATCGACCCATCAGATTCTCTAATCATATATCATGAAACATTTCCTCTGATGTGCAGCTTTGATTTTTGTTGGTCAAGCTGCCCATCAGCTAGTGACTTTGTAAAACGCAGCATTACTTTATATTTTATTTTTGCATTACTTATGAAGTCATAGGAAGATGATATCTTAATATTCTGCTTGACGTTAACTAGCTGCTATCTCGGAGTAGCTAGACGTACAGCTGTAATTAGCTGATGAGTACTGTCCTGCAGTAGTGTGTGTGTGTGTGTGTGTGTGTCAAAGTTTGTGTCAAAACTTACACTGAGACACCTTGATGCTCTCTTAAGCAGAATTAGGAATCTGCAATTTTCTGGGAATCCGTCGCACTGCTTTGATCGCCAGGCTACTCTAAACTTTTAGCCGTGACTGCCAAACCAATCAGCTGTTACCAGGTCAAGTTAAGTAAAGCCACTTTTATAAATGTATACCACATTTAAACAGAGCAGCTCCAAGTTCTCTTCATGCCGTGCTTAAATTGAATCCCTGGATCCACCCGGATATCTGCATCCTAATTAGTTTGTGGTATTTTCTGTGGAACATCAAATAAATGTCTCTGATTTTACTTACTTTAATATGCAAAAAATATAATTATGTCCATCTTACAGTGGGAAGGAATTCCTGAATCAAAATGCTCATACTGATCAACTCCAAAAATTAATCACTTCTAAGTTGGAACAAGTCCCATCTCTGGAAAAAGTTTAATGCAAATCCATCCATAGCTTTTTGAGTAATTCTGCTAAAAGACAAAACAAACAGACAGACTGAACCAATCACATAACACTCCTTGGCAGAGAGCACAGCTGGAGTTGAACCAAAGTGCTTTCTAGTGGAGGCACATGGATTAACTTTCCAAGTATACAAAAATCCACAGACTAGGTAGTGCCGAGGAGTAAGAGAGAGATTTATAATGCATGATTTTAAATAAGGTCGTATCAGCGGGGGCAAGAGGAAGGACGTTCTAACAGCAAGTCAGAACTTTTCATCAGGAGTAAAATCTGTGTAGAAAATGATCTACAAAACTTTGGGCATGGTTTTCAGGTTTATGCACAGCCCTGTGTTCAAGTGGTGCTCCACAAGAGTTTAAACGTCATTCTATGCTGAGTAATTCTTTTGCAAAGTGGAGATTTTCTTTTTACTTTTCACTTAAGTCAAATTTCTAATCCTAATTAATTATCTTCATAGAGCAAAAGTTAGAGTACAGTAAAGACACTAATTATGATGAATAAGAATGGGTTATATTTATCAGTTAGTGATGCAATTGTAATTACGGTTATGGTAAAAGCATGGTGGCGGCTTGTTTTGCAGACACAGATCATGATCTCCAATCATTGAGCAGATCATGCATTCCTCTGTTTACCAGAGTAAAATGTGGGACCACCTGCCTGACAGCTTGGCAAAAGAAGAGTGAAGAAGAGTGGGCCAAAAAAAGTTATTGATCCTATATGTAGTTCTACAAGCTACTGAATATTAGCTAGTTTTTCCCACTGGTTCTACATTTTTTCTTTGTTTAGTATCAGAAAGTAGCATAATATAGAAATAGTTCAATAAAATACAGAACAGTAAACCTGTATTTCAGTAGCTGAAAGTACCTGGTTAAATGTACATTAAAGTAACATTCCTGCTGGTTCTATCCATGTTCTTATACAATGGTGACAATGAAAAATATGCTTAAAGCTGCATGGTTTAAATCCTCAGAGCTTCTCTCAGTCACTGATCAGTGAAGTTCAGGAATAGCATACAGTCCTGGCTACTTTGGCTACCAGTGAATCAACTGTAAGTAGCGGTGGTGAGAGTGCTGAATCACTTTTTGTGACATTTGCTTCACGTGATTCAGTCTTCACATGCCTCTACATAATTTCAGAGCTTCTACATGAACTCTAAAAACTGTGATGACCTGTGAAGGAAAAACAAATCATTAGATGAGCTGTCAAATGAAATGATGTCTTAGATGCTGGTCGGTTGTTTGAATCTTTAATTGTAAAAGAAAAAGTCGATATTCAGAGCTCTGAATCTGGTCTTCTGGTTTAATATGTTGGAGCTACGCCAGGTTAGAGGAGCAGACTGCATGATATTAATCTGTGTTGGGAAAGAAAAATTAATGAGTCAGCAGTTGGTGCGTTTCATCAGCTTCATCTGATAAAGTGAATCATTTCTCAACTGCTTCACCTGAGCTGCTGATAGGACGCACGGACACATAATTATTCATGTGTGTGGCTTTCTCAACACACTTAAGAAGTTGCTGCTATTTCTGAGCAAAGGGGTCAAAAACTAAGTATGACAAAACTATAATCTTGCTGTTCAGAGTTGTTTGATCAAAATTGCATGTTTTGTGATTCCCCATTATTTATATTGAGCCATCACAGAAGCAAATTTGCAACCAACAAGTAGGAAGTAGGAAGTAGTCTTTTTAACCTTCAGTGGTCTTTGCAATGACATCGATAGCCCAGGAAAAACATGGATGTTGCTCAATTACGCACCGGGACCAAAACCATTATTTTGCTATTTATTATGTTAAAGAATCAATTATTTGTTTGTTCTGTTTTTTGGGGGGATAGTGTCCATCACAACAAGCTTGATTTCTCTGACAAAAACTCCAAAGATATTCAGGTTGCTGAAGAAAAGCAGAAATTCTCTCAGTTTCTCATAGTTTGCTGGAGCTTGAGAATGCTTGAGAGTCATGCATAAAAAATAGACTTAAGAGTTTTATCTGAATTTATTGTAAGTAAAGGGATTAAGTCTTGTGTTGCTACACAAGGTCAATGCAGTGGTTAGTATTGTTCCCTCATAGTAAGAACGCTTGGGGTGAAATCCACTGGCTGGCTGTGGCCTTTGGATTTGGAGTTTGCATGTTCTCCCTGCACCTGTGTGGCTTCTCTCTGGGTACTCTGGCTTTCTCCTGCAGTCCACAGACCCCCATGTTAGGTTAACTGGTGATTCTCAAGTGACCAAAGCTGTGAATGCGAGTTTATCTTTGTTTATTAAAATGCAGTTATGCTTACTTCACTTATTATACACAACTTACCTCACTGTATGTTTTCAAATCACTAACTCTCAGCCGAAAGAGAAGGTGTTTGCTTGTTAAACTGTGAGGATTTGGGATTGTGATGGAGACAATGAGCTGTGCTTGCTCACGGATTAGCTGCTGGCCAGCTTAACACAGAGGGGAGGGAAATGCGTGTGGGGGGTGGGGTGGGGGTTGGGGCAGATCGTATGACAGACCAAACACCTCATTTATATAAATGTTATTGATTAAAATCATACACCCACACATACATGTGTGTGCCACACATGAGCTTCACTCATATGTGGCACCCACCCACCCACCTTGATCCCATTTAATGTCTCTAAAAGGCTTAACTGCTGGCCATTATGAAGCCCCCCGAAGCCCCCGTGACTCTCGCAGGACCACTTGGCAGAGCCCGAGATGGCGACCACTGTGATCGTTGACACACTTCATTAGGCCATCTTATTAAAGTATTAGCCGTCTTATGTCACTGGGTAAATGCTCAGTTGGGAACATTAGATAGCTTTCCAATTAGTGACCAACCAGATTATGTAAGTGCAGCTGAAATCAGCTTGAACCTGTTTTTTTTGTTCTTTTACTAACTGGACTTTGAACAATCCTCTTGGGTTGTAGAAAGGACCTGTTGTTTCTTAGAAAACCCCCAAAACAAAACACTTATTTCGTTATGTAACGAAGTCCACTGATCTGCTAATTGGGCTACTACAACCACTACTATTACTTCTACTTACTGCAAAAAACCTGCACAGACATTTCTCTGTTTTCCCCTCTCTCCTGTCTCACAGAGTGAGGCATCCAGTTACTACTATCTGCTCTCCACAGGCCCAGCTGACTTCTTAGAGAGGCAGATGTCTAGCAGGAAAGTCCCAGCTTTGTTGGCGGCTTCCATGATTTTTTTTTTTTTTTTTTTTTTTTTTTTTGCCTGTCCCGTTTGGCTCTTTTGCCATCAGAATTATTGTCTAAAGGCAAAGAAAGATGCCCAACGGATTTACTTTACCAAACTGACCATCCCAGCCTTGCCGTAATGGTCCATTTGATTCACCTTTTATTGTTTATTTTATTTTCACTTGCTGAATACGGGACAGACTTGACTGGGGGAAAGAAGGGGAGAAAGAAAGAGGGAAAGAGAAACAGCTGAGAAGAGGGACGGGGGAGAAGGGCAAAAGACAAAAACCAACAGAACGGGCAGAGAAGAAAAAAATGCATATATCAATCACCTCGATCACCTGCTGAGAAAGAAAAAAGAAAGCAAGCAGAAGAGAACAAGAGTAATAGAATAAACAACATCACAATGATATATGGGAATATGACAGTAAATACTAAATGTTAAACATTATTGTGCAGCACATAAGATCAACAGAACACAGTGTGCTTTGAGGTAGGAGCCAAAAAGGGTGTAGTTTGTGGGTGTGATCACCCGTGTGTACACCTGTGAGCATGGACGCGCTTGTTTTTTGTTTTTTTAAAAGGTTCCTTCATGTAATGATCTGCTAGAGGGTGTGGGGCCAGGGCGTGAAGCAGGTGTGGAGGAGATCAAAACTCCAGACATCCAGAGGCCCCCAGAACACAAGAGACCAAGGAAGACCAACAGAGGGGCAGCCGCGCCACTGTCCCAGAAAGAGCTGAGGAGAGTCCCAGATGAGGGCTCACTCAGCAGCCGCGGAGCAGAAGCCAGGGGGAGTTGCAGTGACGCGCCCGTGAGCTCCGCCGGCAGCCAGCTGTGCCTGAGTGACCGAGCCCCAGGCCGAGAGGCCGGGGGCACCCCACCTCCGAAGTGGCCCGAGCGAGCCCCAGGCTCCAGGCCCCGATAAGCGGCCGCCAAGGAGTGAGCCGGTGTGTACCTGGACGCCCATCCCCGGACACAAAGAACCACCAACGCACCGATGTCTGAGGGGGTCTGCCACTGGCAGGGGAAGTGGTGGTAGGGGGAGATAGGCCTCCAAACCTTGGAGGGCCTGAGATGTCCCCAGAGAGGTGGCGCCTGACACCCAACCTGACATATAGACACAGACATACAGGCACACACAGATACAAACATCCATTCCCACCCTCATGCTCTCATATGCACTTACTCCACACTCAACCAACGTGGAGACAGACATAAAGAGACACTGTACACACGATCACACTCCCCAAGCGTACTCTACAAACCGGGTCTAGGTACCCTTGCCCCTGGAGGGGGGAACTGCACCCAGACCCAGGTGGTGTTTCCCTTTTCCCTGCGGTGGGGGGAGGCAGACCGCCCCGACTCCGCAGCAGCAGGAAGGCTCCACACTCCAGACCGCAGTCGGACGGCCAACTCCTCCTCCTAGCCCCCCTGCTCCAGCAGGTCGCTGATTTCTGCAGACACTGAGCCCCTACCTGCTCAGTTCAGATAAGAGCATTCACTATCCTCAACAGTATGTTCAGAAATACCAGGACTGTGTTGCATTGTTAGATGAAGTGTGTCGACATCATAAAGGGCAGTCCAGAAAACTGGCATCACCATGCTGCTGGTTCACTGCCATTACAAAATTGGTTATAGCATGTGTCCAAAAATCTATTTTTAGAGTTATTTTTGGCTTATATTCCAGCAGGTCATTTAAAAATAAATGTAAATAGAATACATTGCCTATTTTTCTCCACACCAGATGTGTCAGTTTCCCTGTAAGCATGCATGAGGAATCAGGTGCTATATGGAAACACAACATGTCAGAGATTAATTTAAAAAACTTAAGGGTCAGGATATTTTTTCATTGGCCTCACAGATGCTTTAAAGCTTTTACATAGAAACTTTTATCCTCAACTAAACTAAATTTCAATTATGAACAGTAGGTTCGGTAGTGCCAGTTGTGTGGGGCAACTACACAGGACAAACGCCAAAGGTAGCCTCGGTAGCAGCTCTAAGGATGGTAGCGTGGAAGTGGGAGTCCATGACTTTGATAAAACACTGGAATATCTTAGTAATGATGATAACAGTTGAACTGTTCTTTGGGAATATTTGACTTTAGAGGGGCAGCTGTGGTTCAGGTAATAGAGGGAGCCGTTCGATCCCTGACTATTCCAATCTGCATGTCAAAATATCCTTGGACAAGTTACTAAACCCTGAGTTGACCCGAGGTGTGAGTGTAGCACAAATATTAGACAAGTTGCTAAGGTCTGGAAAAAGTGCTTGAATGAACATGTGTGTGTGATTGGGTGAATGATTCTTTTAGTGAAAAGTGCTTTGAGTGCTCAAATAGAGTAGAAACATGCCCTACTGGTAGCAGTCCATTTACAATTTGATGATGAATTACCATTGAATTACATTGTGTTTTCATGTCATCGTATAGAATTTGTTCCTGAAGGGACCATGATTACGTCTGGTGAGTTTCGGACTTTTCATGATCAGGTCCATTAACTAGATTTCTGTCAGCCACTTGGTGCCAGTTTTCGAATGCTAGCATGCTCAGACATTAAATAAACATTGTGGATGTAGTAAAAATATCTGTAACACTGTGTTATTGTTACTATGGTCTTAGTAGTATGCCAGTGTGAATATACAGCTGAAAACAACACTGTGCCCAAGTACAACTTTACAGCGCTGCTAGTGTGACTGTAGACTCTTTGTCCTGTTGTGACAGAGCCATTGTTTGGCTTTGATTTGGGTGGACATTGCTTGGAATAGAGTAAGTCTGAGGGCTAGCAAAGATCCAATGAATGGCTGTATAAATATGAAATTAGGGTGTTTAATAATTTACACTGAAGCTGTCTGTGAAAGTTTTATTACCAGTTAACAAATTTAAACTGCTGACGGTGATGTTGGCTGTCAGCATTTGCATATATAGCATTTTCTTTGGATTCTGTTTAGTGCAGAGTGATGTTAAACCAGTAGGGCATAGATTTGTATTCATGAATGGTTGTTTAGTAGGTATGCACGCATCTGGTGGCTATGGTATGCTGTTGGTGGACACTTTGATGGTCTCCTTTGGGGGAAATAGTCACTGCTAATCAGTACAAAGTGACTCTCCCTGACAGAAGTGGTCTCTTTCAGGACGACAACCCCACCCATAAGGCACAAGGACATGGTGTCAAGGAATTGTTTGACGGGGTTGATAATGATGTGAATCACAGATTGAGATCCAGATGAATACCTACATGTACAGGAGCATCAAGACACCAAATGAGAAAGATTAATATTCCAATCTTCCAGTTTCAGAGACTTAGAAAAATCACTCTACTTAAGGAGTGTCTGGCCTGCCTAAGCCTTGTTTCCTGGTTTGAGTGGGCAGTTTTAGTGTCTGATTTTTGAACCAATGTGCCAGAACGAACATGAAGTACTGTATTTTTGGGGCCATGAAATTTCCATTTCCAGAACATGTTAATGTTTAAAAGACTGTCAAAATTCTTCTTGTTTAAACCGCTGCATGGCCTGCTTTGTTTTTCACAGCAAAAAATACAAGTTCTATCTCTTTATGACATTCATGTCCAAAATAGAAGAGCTCAGTACCTGAATGACAGCCAAGCACAAATGGCCATCCGTATCTTATTCTGCCTGTGAAAACACTGCGCTGTTTCAGTAATACAAAAGGAGGAGCACGGAGAGAAGGGGTACTGAGGCGAGAGTCTCGGGACTCATCGACAACAATGGAGAGAAAAGAAGGGAGGCTCTGGCTCAGAAAATGCAGCAGTGAGCAGTCTTTGCAGTGTTTTTGCACCTCCCTGTTTGCTCTGCTGCTTTTTTGCCAGCTCTCTCTGCTGCTGGAGTGTGTGACACACACAGAAACAGAGAGACAATGTACAGTTATGCAGAAATTTTTCTCGCTGTGTTTGTCTTATGTTTGTCTAAAAAGAGACCCTTTCGACCCTCAGCTCAGACCAATGTGCGACAGACCCTTCACGATGTCTCCTGCTGAGACGAAAATGTCTTCTGCTCTGAAGAAAATGTAGATCACTGTCTCTGTCCCTCTGTTCATTTTCTACCTCTGCTTCGTTCTGCTTGACGAGCTTTTTGCAGAAGCTTTCCACCTGCCTTTTTACCAACGTTAAAAAAAATCTGTTGTTTAAAAAAAAAAAAAATATATATATATATATATATATATATATATATATATATATATATATATATTTTATACTTGTGGACCTGTGCAACCCTCATCCCACATTCTGAAACATGCAGTCCACTAGCCAGCAGCTCAGGCACATAGAGGGTTAACAACCAAGTGTTTTCATCTTTTTCTCCATGCACCCTGGGGGGTCGTGGAGCAGAAATAGAGAGGAACAGATATAGGAAAATCTTATGTCACTTGAAGGTTCATTAAAACGCTGCAAAGACCGAAGAGTGTGAATGATGAAGCAAAAGGATAGGAGAAGGAGAAGAGGACAGAAATAAATATATGACACAACAGAGAGAGAGAGAGAAAAAGAGAGAGAAGGAGATGGCTCTAAATTGACAGAAAGACGGCCTGACTAACAACGACAACAACAGACTGACGGGGAATGACCTGAATGATAAAAACAGGGCAGGGTAAGGGAAAGTTGTCACTCCACAGTCAGTTCATGCTGAGGGTAGCCATATTGGTGATGCCACGGTGTCTGCTGCCTTCCCCCTGCCTCCTGATGGTGCAGAGCAGCAGTAAACATTGATTCCTCCTTCAGCAGTTGTTTGCCTCATCCTCCATCTCTTTGTCCCCTCTGAACTGCTGACAGAGCTTCCACGTGTGCAGTGCACCCGACACACCCAGTTTCTCAGCCGTGTAATCTGAATAAATTGTTTTACCTTTTTTTTTTTTACCATGAGTTTTAGCACACCTCTAAACAAGACAAGACATTTTCTTGTGCTTCTTGTTGTCTGGCTTATTTTCTTTTTTGGAAAAGTGTTTTTAGTTTGATGTAGCTGCATTGCAGATGGAAGATGTTGCAGGATAAGTTTGCAATGAGCCACATTTGCTTTGTGCTTCATCAGACTTCATTGCAAAATGTGGCATTGGGGGGAAAAAAAGAAGGTCCACCCTAACAGTTTAATAAGGAGAGATTGTTAGGATGGATTTAACACGATTTATTGATAAACAGAATTCAGTCAAGCTATTTAGCGATTGGCCACAGCGCAGGGTTTTCACCACAAATTCCAGTGGTGATAGGAATTAGACAGGACCCCCAAGAGTGTAGATGCTGGTGGTGTTGATAAAGATGGAGGCTGAGATGGAGCTCTGAGGAATGTAAAAGAGGTGGAAATGGGGAGGAGGTGGATTGCGCGAAAGAGTCTGAAAGGGAGAACGATTTGTGAGCAGTGAGATTTAAAGTACGTGGAGTGGAGGCTAATTGATTTGAAGATGGCGGGCAGAAAGAGGATTGGTACAGATGATGTCAGCAATGAGAAAGAGGAAGTGATGAAAATCATAGACTAGCCACCAAACACCAAAGGTAGTAGACAGATGTTTGATTAAACATCTTTCTTACTGAACTTGAAATGAGATTTGTACAAGTTAACATGTGTGTCTTTGGACTGTGGGAGGAACCATATAACAGAAAGAACATAGCAAGGACCTACTGGTCCTTCTTGCTGTGAAGTGAAGGTGCTGTCCAGTCTACTCTTTTCCATCTCATGCTCTGAGAAAAAAAAAAAGATGGGCATCTAAAAGAGTAAAGTTGTACTGAGCCATAATTAAATCACTTTAAAGCAACTATTTAGTCAATACGAAAGCTGCATTTCCTGCAGTGGTCACTCGTGGCCGGCTCCAAAGTGAGTTAATCTCTGTAGATAGTTAAAATGTTGTAAAGATAAAATGCTTTAAGGATAGTTGCAGACTTCATAACGCATTGTTATTATTTTTTATAAGTCATACATTTGGATTGTGCTTAAAATTAGTGGTAGCTGTCGCTCAGGAGGTAGAGCAGGTCACCCACTAATTAATTGAAAAGTTGGTGGTTCAATACCTGACCAAAGTGTCCTTGGGTGTGAATGTTAGATGGAAAGCACTTATGTATAGAGAAAAGTACTTGTATGAATGGGTGAATAAGGCAAGCTGTATAAAGCACTGGGAGTGCTCCAGTATGTTAGAAAAGCACAATATAAGAACCAGTCCATTAACATTTGATTGGCAGGTATGGTGTGTAGTTGCTTGCTGCTTAGACCTCACAGAAGTGGACCTCTTTGTCGTAGTTACTATTCATGTTAAATGAATATGTCTGTCTTTGGGTCCAGCCCATCCAAATAGTTTCGGCTTTAGTATTTATGAGTACCATTCTAGTATTTTATTAGTCTGCTACTTAGCACTAATTAGCAGAAATGTGTGTCTCTGCTGTGCATCCATAGAATTTCTTAGCAAATAACATAGCAATCCACCCTGTCATCCAAATATGGTCACATCAATGTCCAAAAAATCAACAGTGTCGGTCAGTCATGACCTTATGCCTTCAAAATGCACAGTCCAAACAGTGATATCAGTATGGCTACGTCCATCTTTTATATCTATAGTTTTAATAAATGAACTCTGACAAAGTTAGAAGAATCAGGTCTTAATTTTGTCTGCAGTTTTCCTTTCTCATATGTAGCACACAACAGTAGGGTTTGTTGTGTGCTGAGGGATCCTGAGGCATTTCCAGGCCAGATGAGAGAGATAATCTCTCCAGTGAGTTCGAGGTCTGTCTCTAGTCAATAGCACTCCATCTCTAGCTCAGGTTCCTACGATGCTGAGTGCCTACACACCCAGGCCTTAGCCTTTGCCTACCACCTGTAGTATTAACCCTAAGCTCAAATGTGTCGACTTTTTCCTGGACGTCTTTGAAGGGCTTTTTTGGGAGTTGGAGGAAATGCTGTTTTAAGTAGGTGTACAAAATGCAGGCTGGTGGAAGAAGCAGTGAAGTAGATTACCACACTTGGCAAATTCATTTTTAATAAACTGAGAAGTTTAGTTAGGAGATATATTTGTGGCCAAGGTTGTTTCTTTAAATTTGGACTAAATGTGCAGCGGTTCAAAGAGCAGCATTTTACCGCCTCTCTTTTATGAAGCTCCTGCACTTGAAGTGAACACAGTGAGTCATTAGACTGTGCAAGGACAAGAAACGCTGCAAGTAAGAAATTACGAAGCTTAACCTCAGGACCTTCATGTTGCTGAACATTGCAGGATTGAATGTGCTTTGCAACGAGGAGATGCAAATAGGAGGGAGACAATAACTAATGAGGTGTCCATGGCAACCTGTCCTTCACTTAACCCTGTTGTAATGTGAAATAGCTTGACTGGTTTATTATGTTTCATAAGAAAGCTGAGCTAACCTGGAAAAAAAAGGTGAGGATTAAAAATACTCACTTCAGAAACAAACTTTTCTGTTCTGTTGCATTTGAAATTGAAGGTGATTTGTCCACAGGCCTTGAGTAATTGATGTCTTTAAGTCTTTACTAGAAGACTGAATTTTTCATATACTGAATAGATACAGTTCTAATTTAAATCTTGAAGTTTCTCCAGACTTTTAACTCTTTCCCCCCATAAACACAACATTTGACAATCTCCCCTGTAGTGACGAGTTTTGTCACCTCAACATATATCAGTAAAGACGAATAGTTTCTGGGGATTTCCAAGGATAGCTGCATAGGCAAAGACCACTCTCACTAACGTCTGAGGCATACTCTGTCATTTTGTTCTATAAGCAAGCCTGAAATATGATAGAAAACAGTTCAGAAAAGAGCTTCAAGCGTTACTCCTCATAGGCTCTCAAGGCATGAATTTCTGGGTCCATAAAGAAACTGGAACACCTCTTTTTTTCTTTCGTTATTACTTTGAAATCAATGGAGGCAATAAATAACAGTGGAAGCAGAAGCTGTGTGCTCCAGTTTTCTTTCAAGCTCATCTAGTTTGGAGCTCCATCAGCTTTTCCTGGCAAAGCTCTGAGATACAGAGTCATAGTATATACTTCTAGCTCGAGAAACTTCTGCGTGTGTTAGAGTGGATCACCATGTGAGTCATCCTCCACCCAGAGACATCTATCCACAGGGCTGTTGTTTTCGACAAGTTATTACCAAGCAACCAGCCAGTAACTTGAACCTGTGCTCTGGTGGTTTGAAAAGCACCTTAAGCTGAGAGTAAATCCCTGAGGGCCAAAGCCTCTCACAGAGGAGCTACCGCAGAAAGAGCTCCAAACAAATAGCAGTCTATCTGCAGCCAATTTAACAGCCTGTGACTTCTGAATGACACTTTTTTCTCCCACCTCTCCATTCCCATTTACTCTCTCTCAGGCCTGTCTTCTCAAACAGACAAGGAAAGCTTTGTCATTCCCGTGCCCTTCGTTTTGTCTTTCCCCACCTTGGAGGATTAAATACACTGTCCTTGTGTGAGGTAAGGTCGCATTGACACACATTTTTTTCCAAACTGCCTTCTCACTCACCTGGATGTATGCGACCCAGGGAGCCTGTCCTGTGGCCATCTCCATGATGAATGAGATGCCTTATCTTGTCAATATATTGCTGACAGCTAGTTTATTATCAATGCGCCTCACCTCCTGACACCTGAGCGAGAAAAATAAGCAGTGTCCTTTTAAAAAACAAGCCAGAAGCATGTGAGCTTGTGCGTAAATGTGCATATATTTTTATGCCACAATGAAAAATGAAATGTTTTTAAAATATTTCACTTTGTTCTGAAAAGAAATACAAAGTAATAAGAATTACTACATGCAAAGCTGCCATTAACTATGCTCAAAGAGAAAAAAGTAGAATGAAAGTACCATGCAAATATGTATTTTTAACAAACGATAAAAATACAGATGTTTGCTGTAATCACAAAGTATATGATATTAAATGAATAGCATGTTTATTAAGTTGTTGGACAGGCACTGCCAGGTGAAGGGAATAACACTGATTTCATCATGGCACCTGTTAGTGGATGGGCTATGTTAGGGAGAAAGTGAAAGTGAACATTTTGCCCTTAAAGCAGGAAAAATGGACAAGTATAAGGGTCTGAGCGAGTTTGAGGGCCAAACTGTGCAGCTAAGGCTCATTTATGCATGAGGGGAGTGAAAGGTTGTCTCAGTTACTTAACTCAGACTTAGCAACTTAGCTCAGTCCACCCTTCCAGCCTTAACGCTGGTTCTGATAGAAAGGTGTCAGAATACATGGAGTATCACAGTTTGCTGACCCCGTCCACCTCCAACAACCTCCAAACCTCCAACAACGGGCACGTAAGCATCAGAACTGGACCACAGAGCAATGGGAGAAGGTGGTCTGGTCTGATGAATCATGTCTTCTTTTACATCACGTGGATGGCTGCCTGCATCTACGTCACTTACCTGGGGAACACCTGGCACCAGGATGCACTATGGGAAGAAGGCAAACCTGCGGAGGCAGAGTGATGCTTTGAGCAATGTTCTCCTAGGAAACCTTGGGTCCTGCCGTCCATGTGGATGCTACTTTGACATATACCACCCATTGTGGTATATATCACTCAAAGTGCATTAATCCTAAAAAAAATCGCCCACTGTACAGATCAGAACTGCTTTTTGTAGCAAGATACAAACATTTTCATTTTTGCATTAAATTCTGGCATTTTTAACACAGGAGTCAATGATGGCTCACTTTTGGAGTCAGCCTCAAGTGGTCATGTGTAGGAACTGCAGTTTTATCACTTCAGCTTTGGGATTGCTGCTTGGATTTAACTGGATTTTATAATTCCCAGAGTTTGGCATTGCAACATACACACTGCCACACAAGCTGACTTAGGACAAATAATGCAGACATGTTTGAATGGGTCTTCCTCTCTGCTGGACAGAAACTGTTTGTGGTGGCCTGAAAAGGATGGACTGACACATTTTGGTGTGATGTTTTTGGCAGCATGTGTGTGTGTCTGTGTCTCTTTATGTGTGTATGTTGTTTGAACGTTTACTGTTTTGAGCACCTATTTGGGGCCATTTAGATGGTCTGAGTACCGGGGGTAGCAATGATGTCATAGTTGGCACACTGTGGACTGGACTCTAAGAGACGATGACACGTTGCCAATATCTTCCCGCTGCCCTTTTCTAGCAGCAGCTTTTTCATGCCGCTCCTCACTTTCAGGGTGGTCAGTCGGCGTGTTGGCCTGGTTGTTTTTCTCACTCTCTGTTAGTCCTATAAAGTCTGCCTTAAAGGTCTTTTGTCAAGCTAGACTTATTAAAATGGTTTAAATAATCTGCATCATTACTACAGTTCACTTTGAAGGTTGAAATCTAAAGCGTTTGTTTTGGCATGTGCCTGTGCAGGCTGTGCCACTGCTGCGTAAACAATTTAAACATTTTACTTTAATCCCTGAACAGCTATTTTTAGTATGTTGTTTAGGCATGCGATTGTTCGGGGCTTTGCTATTATTATTTCTATTTTGAGCCATCATTTAATTATTGTTATAAATGCCTCATTCAGAGGCTTTTCTCTGTAACAAGAATAAAAAGTGAAATTCTGGGCATATAAAATAGTATAGCCTGTTTTGAGGCCAGTGTTATGGTCAATATTCTACTAAATAAAAAACAGTATTTGTAGATAGTGAATCTGCAATGTCAGTTAAAAAAAGACTTTTAGTATACAGACTCCAGTGTTCACATAAAGGCATGTGGCGCAGGTACTCTGGGTTTGTGTGTGGATGTTTGAGCTGCGAGGCATCACCATGGCAGTCTGCAGCAACAAAGATTGAATGATAGGCTTCCAAAAGCAGCTCAGAGGCCCTTCAAGGAGGGTGCAGAAAGGAAGGCTGGTATGAAACTAAGTTCGTTTAGACTCAAAACGCTGCAATACTTACATACTGAAGCACCAATGAGCTGTGTCTCTTTCCTTCATGGTTCTTTGACCTCAGTCTCCTCTTGTTCTTCCCACTGATTTCTTCCTTTCACTGTTTCAGACATAATGACAGTGAGCTAATGCTTCACCACTTCAGAAACACTGGGAAAGTTAGTGAAGCACTTTGCAATTGGTGGCCTAATGTTTTGTGTTCTCATCTCCCTTATTGACTTGGGAGTGACTCATATGGTGATAATGATTTGCAGGTATTTAGAAAAAACAGTTACAGTAGGCAGGTGAATATTTTTAACTGAAGTTAAAATTTTGTCGTAATCATATGCCATTTATTGTTCCCGTGTGAAGTTACAAAACCTTTTTTTTAACCAGATTTGTGATGCATTCGACCACTTTCAGAGTGTTAAAGGTGCATTTCACTACATTCATGGCTTATTGTTTGACTGGAGTCTTAAGCAAGCCAAGTCTACTGAAGCCATCACTGCGCTGGCTTTGTACTTTTATAATAGACCATTTATCATCACCAATGGGCCTTGGTATGAGTTCAGTAGAAGATTACTTTTGAGACAATCCAATACTGGCACTTCTGTGCACATATTTAGGCTGTGACAAGTGGGACTTAAGTGTTTTTTTAAAGATAAGATACACTTTAATGAATCCCTGTGGGGAAATCTGTAGAGTTTGCAGGGATTTGGATATCTGGTAGCTCACACACGGTCCGCTTATTAAACCAGCTGACTCGAAAAAGATGCTGCAAAGGATTTCCTGCATTACAAGTCAAAGTTGAGTGGACTCTGTTGTGTTCAGTATCCATTACCCCACTCCTACAAACAATATAAGAATATGAAATAGTATCACCCGCATTCATTTTAAATATGTTTCCACAGTTACTAAGTGCTGTAGTACTGTTTCTTGCAGTTTTGTTCTCTACAAGAGAAGAATCTGCTGGCAAAGAGCTAAATGTTCATTTTAGGTTTCTGTTTATAGTCCACGTGTAGGACACATACATGAAACATAGTCTGAATACTAAAAATAAACAGTCTCAAAAGTCATAAAAATGATGCACATGATCCAATATTTTGTGGACTGACAAGACAAAAGCAAAACTTTCTGGAAGTTTTTCATTTCATAAAAGAATATCAGACGAGCCGTCAAACATGGTGGTAGTGGTGTGATGGTCTGCGGCTGCTTTGCTGCTTCAGGACCTGGATGACTTGTCTCTAGGGATGGGTACTGGTGTCCGGTGCCATGATGGCACCGGTTCTGACATAAACGGTAGTAACCAGACCGAAAAGCAGCGCACATTTCGGTGCTTTATTTTGGTGCTTTTTTTTCCTGAGCTGTGATACACTTCTAGCCAATCATTTTACGTTTCCGAGGATAGTAGGCGGGGCCAGGTACGTGAGTTCTTTTATGCAGAGCTACAGATTAAAAATGCCCAAGGCGAAGCGGTCAAAAGTCTGGCTGTACTTCACAGCAAAAGATGCAAACTCAGCAGCCTGCAACAAGTGCTTTAAGCTGATACTGTCAAAGGAAGTAACACCTCGAATCCGATGAAACACCTGGCGACGCATAGCGTTTTTTGTTTTTTTTTTAAAAGCCGAGAAATGCGCCGTATTTGATGGCAGCAGCAGCCGTTCTTCTCTGCGTGAGTAGCTTAATGTTGTTCGTGTGTAATTTACGTTGAGTAGGCTAACCACGTTATTACATTAATGCATGTAAGGTGAACTAGCAAACATCATCATAGCTACATGCGGCTGTCTTCTTGTTTGATGGCAGATACTCCCTTCACCCTGGCCAAAAAGGCTAAAATGACCAAAGAAAAAGAGGGAAACAGCTAAACATGAGAGGCTTTTGGACAAAGTTTGTATTTTTTCCATTGTTTAAGCACTGCTTCCAGCTAAGAGTGATACCATATATGCCCCATAGCTGCAGAAAAGGCTAACATTGTTATCTTTTTACAAAAAACCAGCTGACCATGAGAGGTTTTTGGACCAATTTTGTGTTCTCCATTCTTTAAGCACCGGTTTGAGCACCGGCACCGTTTCAAAAGTACCGATTTGGCACCGGTATCGGATAAAACCTAAACGATACCCATCCCTACTTGTCTCAATTGATGAAACCATGAATTCTGATCTGTACCAGAAAATCCTGAAGGAGAATGTCCAGCCATCAGTTTGAGCTCTGATGCTCAAGCACACTGTTTTGCCCCTGGACACAATATTGCATTTTATATTATGTGTTTTATATGACATTAGCTGTGTTTAATTTTTGTTAGTTCAGTTTTGTCTATATTTTCATTTGTTATTTTCTATTTTGTCATTTTTAAAGTGGTGACTCCAGGAAGATTAACAATTACTATAACAGAACCTAATCCACTGACCTAAAGACATTAATGTGCAAGTTGTGGAAAATATCTATGATTTTGTCCAAATTAAATACAGTGAATCCCCAACACTGACACCCAGCAGTCACTGACAGACACTTATCTGGCTTATCATCCTAAACATTCAGATGTTAAATCACAGAACCTGGATTAGCATCAGAAACTAAGACTGTGGCTTTCTGTGGCTGTTGTAAACTGATGATAATGACTATAGTTCGAGGAGCTGGTTTGATACCTTAGCTTTGATGCCTGGATGTCCTTGAAAATATTAACAAGAACAACCCAAAGCAGCTGAGGTTAGGGCTAATTACAGTGGATGAGGCAGTCATAACTACACAGTCAGCTTAAACACGGTAAGCGGCAGTGTAGAAATATGACATTGATTTGAGCTATTAGATTCAAAGAACAGGACAAATCTGTGTGTGTGAAGCTAATTATTCTCATCAGTATTCATCCCATAATTTTCATTTCTGTCATTCAGTTAGCGCTCTTTAGAAATGATGAAAACCTACTAAAACTTAAACAGCTATAGCAGCTCTGTTTCAGTGGATTGCAGACTGCAACATTGACTCAGCAGTCACTCGTTGCTTTTAGATAAAAACAGACGATTGGCCTTGTAGTGTTGATGCATGGCTTTACTGCTCAAAGCCGACACAGTCCTGAAATGAGCAGGGAAAAGCAATGTCTGTATTGACTTCTTTAATTTTCCAGCCCACTTCACACCTCTTTATCTATAAGTACAGACAATAGTACTCGGTCCTAGGGAAGGAATAAGCTCACATTAGGCAAATGAGATTAAAAGCAGGGTAATGACTTTGTGATGTTGCTTCAGTCAACCTCTGCTGTCCTGACAGGGATATAAAGATGAAGCCCAAAGCATCGGTTCTTCCTCATTAACTCGTTGATTTTTTAACTTTATTTTCCTCGGGAGAAATCATGTCCAGGCCTACAGCTGCAAGAAGTCCTGGCCTGTCATGACAAAGTATTTAAGACGTTTATTCATCAGAAGTGTCAAAAATGAACTGACTCTTTTTAAATGCTAATTTCTGCTGATTTCTTTCATCTTCCACGATAATAAACTCAGTATCTTCTATCTGTTGGTTTGAGAAAATCATGCATCTTAAGATGTCATCTTGGTCTTTGAAAAATTGTTAATTCTGATCTTTCTTTTTTTCATAGATGAAAACGATAGTTTGTGGAGAAAATAACTAGCAGAAAAATCAAAAATGTTTCTGCTTAAATTGCATAACATTTTAAGCTAATGAGACTCCAGCTGCTTTCTTGCCAGTGCTTGGTTTTTTGACCCAGCTCTCTGCTGATGTTCATGGAGTACAAATAATCATGAACACACGTCACAGATTTTGAAATCTTCCTACCACTGCTTGTTTTTTACCTTTTGAGTATGAAATCTATGTGGCTGGCTGGCTGGTTGCTAGCTAGCTAGCTAGCTAGCACACCATTATTTTGGCATTATTTTGGCTATACACACAGACACACATACAGCTAGCTTGCTATGTGTGTCTGTGTGTATAGGCAAAATAATGGTGTTAAGCAATAGAACTTCAGGCTTTGTGAAGGTCTTTGTGAAGTTTTTCTTTGGACATTGGCTGTTATTTCACTCATTTGTTCTGTCCAGTTCTCAAATCATGAACCAGTATTGTTTCCCCACATAACAGACAAATTAGCAAATAACCAATTTTACATTTTGTCTCTTGGCATTTTATTGCTAACAGTCTAATATTTCTATAGTTGAATCTACAAAAATTACAAAGAGGACAGTCTAAGAGGCATAAAATAGTATATCTGTACGAACAAGGTGATGCCTGAAAACCTGGTATATCTCAGAATGGTGTTTGGCCTGAAAAATATTTACAGCAGATGAGCAATATCTAATAGTCATGTCCTTAAGAAGAAAAATCAAATAAAGATCTGACAGAGGACTTGAGCGATGTATCCGGTCCTTCACATGATCCATCTACTGTTCACTGAACACAGAAATGGTCTTAGTGGAAAGGTGGCTGTCACAAAACCATTCTTAAGGAAGGGGAAAAGAGAGAAACAGCTGAAGTATGCCACATTACTGTAGAACTGAATGAAAATTCTTATTTCAGCCTAGGTCTTATGAACTCATTCGAATTTGAACTTTTTGGTTGAAATCATCATAAATATGCATGGAGAAGGTAAGGAGAGAGGTACAACACTGATATCTGCAGGCATCTGTAAAACACTGTAGATGCTCTGTGATGCTTTGGGGCTGGATTTCAGTGAGTGGTTTTGGGGCTCCTGTCTACATTAATTGTATTATGAACTCGGAGAATGGCCGACAGAGTTTGATCCACCAGGCAATACCATCTGGAAAGTGTCTGATGGTGAAAGGTTTATGTTTGAGCAAGACAGTGATCCTAAACATACTGTCAGTGCAGCAAAAGCATACCTGGATAGAAAAACACGCAATGAAGCAGGATCAGTGGCCTCCCCAGATCCCCGACCTTATTATTATCGAAGCCAGCCAACATCCAAAGAAGAACTTTGAGTGTCTACTCCCTTCCTGTGTTTGATTGTATGATAAAGGTGATCATTCAGAACCAACAGTGACTGTAGTGATTTGCAGTACCAATTTCTAAGCAACCAGGAACAACCAGGTGAAAAATAAGAAGTGTTATTGTGCTAAGCATTAAAATGAAATTCATTATGGATCCTTAATGATTGTTACTCTTGTGGGGCATGAACTTTTTTTAGGCTTGGAAACTGGGGCATGCCAGAAAAAAAGTTTGAGAAACACTGAGCTAAGGGAACAAGGGGATCAAAACAATGCCAACACCCCACACCCCACACCACATAACAGAGCCACCATATCCCCTCACTGTAGGGTTCAAGTGCTGTTTTTGAATTTATTTATTTATTTTAATTTGTCACATAAAGTATATATCCCAGATTTTCACACACCTTTCTGATGGCTGCTCTGAAATTTACGGTATCTTAGTCACCTCCAGTCACGCTAGGTTTGATCTGATGTTAAAGATCCTGTAAAATAACTCCAGCAGTGACTCTCTCATGATGTGATGGCTTTCTTTTTAAATTAACATTATTATATTTCTTAATAACTGAGGCTACTTCTTCTAACGCCATAGGCATGAAAGATGTTAAGTAATAGAAATTAAGTTGTTAATTTATTAATTGGTAAAAATTTTATGTATCATATTGATTAAAAGAATGTACGTGGTCGAGGTAAAAAAATAGCATAGGTGGTACAGAAGCAAGGTTTGTAGGTACGCTCTCAAACTCAGTGGTTTTATATTAAAAAATATCTCCCTGTAGATATTTTATGATTATTTTTTAAAATATAAAAAAGTAGCGATCCTTGTTCCCGAATCACTTTCAACTCTTTTCCTCATGAATGCTTTAAAGCCTCTGATCCAATGCTGTGGTCCATTTTTCAAGTTTGTTTTCCACTATAAATAAAACCCAATATTCTAAGCTCTGTTAGACCAATCTCCCTAGAAGTTTTTTTTTTTAAGCTGTTGTCTTTAAATTCCTTGAACCCCCCCCCCCCTCACGCCAGCCCGCTGCTGTAAATGTGGAACATGCTATATGGAGCAGTGCAGTGGCTGGGCCTCGGTCGATCAGTGCTCCGTTTTAGTCGCCTTTAAACAGAGCGTTCTCATTTTGGGAGTTCAGACGTGGATATTTATATCAAGCAGGTCAGCTGAGAAGAGAGAGCTGAAACACTGAGTCCTGTCTAACAAATGACCTTCCTTCCTCTGGGCCTGACATGCAGAGTCGTGCAAAAACTGAGGGGAAGCGAAGAGTTCACATCTCCCAAGATCCCCAAACTCAACCGATGGAAGCAGGACAGATGACACCCAGCATGGAACCTGCTGCCAGAGTTATTTTTGTCAAGAAGATGGACCACTGCAGACATGTGTTAGCACGAATGTCTCCGATGGATTACCGAGTACTTCTTTGAACTGATGAAATTTATATGTAACAGTTTTGAAGTTCAGGGTGAAACAAGGAACAAACATAGGGAAAAACAGAAGTTTAACAGATTTGCACCTTGCAGTGAGCCCTCTAAGCAAAATCCACTCAATGGATTGTTTATTTAGAGACACTGTTGTCACACATTGTCAAAAAATATGAAGTTGCTGAATTAATGTGCTCCTATTTGAATATTAACCACTGTACCCAGATGCTGCAAGTAATCACAAAGTTTTCATAAGAAAGGAAACTTTATTTTTGAATACTTTGGCCCTGCGAGGTATTTGCTGTTTAAAAGAACCAAAAAAACCAAAAAAAAACCTCAGAGCAGAGTTTCAATTTAGTTAATCAAACTCTTTGTCTAACACCTTTCTTGCAGGTTAGTGCAATTAACGGTGACAATCGGATAATCAGATGGAGCGAAATGTAATGAAACAAAACAAATAATGTGCAGCAGTTAACAATCAAAGATGAAACATCAAATAAAGCAGCCTAGTGTGTCAAATACATTTAATTAAATAATAATAAAGTAAAAATATAGAAACAAAATAAGTTAAAAGACAATGCTAGATAAGGTATAATAAAAAAAAAACAACACAAAAAATCACCAAATACAATAAAATGTACAATCTTGTTCATTACTGGCTATACTTCTAATATATCGTTTTAAAGAATAGGCCAGTTTTAGTAAAATAGTCAAATGTAAAATAGTAACATTGTAAAATGTGAAATAAAAACAACATCGGTCAGTCTATCTGTATTTGATTGTTTTAAATGATTATTAAGATGATTTTTTTTAACAATGGTGGCATCATCTAAACTGTCTACCTAAAAAGAAGCTTAACAGATGATTAAGTAGAACGGCCACCAAGGAGAAAGGCTTTCCTTGAATATTTCCTTCAATATCTGCTCATTTTCATCTCCATAGTTTTATGCTCAGACTGAGTAGCTTTGCATGACTCACTGTTTATAATAATCCTTAATTATAGCCCTGGAGCAGTCTCTCAATTCATCCACTGTGTTAGGCGGGGCTTCTGCGTGCCAGAGGTGACAACATGTATCCACTCTCATTATCATTATATAAAACCAACTGAGTTTAGAGCAGCCTGAAGCCTGAACCTTTTGGTTAATGGGGATTACTTGACTTTATCATTATTATTATTATTATTTTACATTTGGCCACCGTTGTTACACTATATATGATAAAAAAATAATTGCTCTTGTTTAAAAAAAATAACTGTGCTTTGCAGTTTCGACACTCACCAAGCGACTGCTAACAAATAGGAAGATTTATCTTTGGCTGCAGTCTTTGTTGTGGACTTAGTAAAATCTGTGACAATGATATTCTAATGCACTGCTTTGATGTTAAAATCGCAGACACATCACAAAGCCTGAGCGCTGATTTGATACGAGTATGTCATTAGTACTTAAGACAAATTCAGCTCAGACGGAAAGCCGGGACCTTCTAAAAGCAGTAAAGCCTCTGCAGAGATATGAGTTATTTAAAAATTTAAAAAAAAAAAAGTGAAAATCAGCCAGTCTGAACAGCGCGAGTCTTCATTTCACTGCCTTTGCTTGGACGTCACTTTATGTGATAGGATGATGCCTCCTCGCTGGCTGCAATGCCAGTAAAAGAAAGCCACAGGGATGAATAGATGAGGGCAACTTGGCTGAACATTGCTGTCTTCAATAGGGCTCTTTAAACAAACACATTTAAGCTGTGGAGCAGACGCTGGCCTGCCTGAGGAGCCTTTAGCTTCGCACTGTTTGGTTCTCGGTGTACTGAGACCCACAAGGCTGACTCACATCACCGGGCTGTAATTTCCAGTAAATGTCTCATTATTTATTACAATAGGAATTTATCACAGGGCACTGGGTTAAAAGGCTGATATGAACAATGATGTTTGTCATTAACCTTTTTTTTTTTTTTACCTTTAGTTTCTTTAAATACATGGAAATGCTTGAAAATTCTTGAAAGTTGGATATTTTGATTTATATATGTGTTAATTGTGTGTTAATTTAAACCACTGAAAAATCCACCAGCATTTGACAGCTTTCTTTATGCTGATCATGTTCATTAGATAAGTGAGAAACTTTGGCAGGACTTGCACATGACTTTGTCATTTGTCACTGTCCTGCAGATTCGTAGTCCACGTGGCCGATCAGTGTAACACTTTTGTCTTTTTGACAACAGCAGTTTCTATAAGAAGAGCTCATTAATCAATGATGGATGTCCTGAACAACCTGGATGAGATGAGAATGGATACAAAATAGATCAAAGGCAGAGTTACCGCAGAATGAATTTAAAGAACAGGGAGTGGGTGCTGATTGGCTCGGAGAGCGTAGGCAGAAAGTTCGCTGGACAAGAGTAGTGATGCTGAAATTGAGAATGAGGTGATTCTGACAGCGTGGGAAATCAGAAGTGTGGGAGAAAATAGAGCTTCAGGAATAGCCTGAATCACCAGGAGGAATAGAGGCAGAATGTAAGAGATCACATCTACCCAACTGAACGTAAAAGCTTCATTTTGGGAGGTTTTAAAACTGCAAAACAGGAGACACGGACAAGCACACAGAGGAGAAACAAAAGTAAAACAATAAGTACATGACAGGACAATGAATTAAAAGTTAGGACAGGATAGAAAATAAAGGAGCAAGCTGACATTTTGTGTTGAATGTCGAGGTGTCTGGGTCTGAGCCTGCCTGTGTACAAAGAAAAACTGAGGTTAGATGAAGAACACCAACATTGTCCTGAAGGTAAATGGTATGCCCTGAATGTACAGCAACATGCTGGTATTTGTGGTTTTGGAGTGAACTACAGGCTGGATAGCTGTGGAAGCTGGGACAGCATTATTCACAATATTTCTTTTTTGTGTGTGTTTATTTTGTTTTTATGTATTACCCTTTTTTTTTTTTTTTACTGTGAAACAAAATCGTTATTATAACGGTTTCATTCAGATTTAGTCATTTATCCATTGCTAAATTGGCCACTGCCATTGGTCAGTTTCATCTTATTTGAAGAAGTCCTGCTGATGCATTGATGTATCCCATGTTCAGACAGATACAGATGACACTATGGAAATACATTATGTCCTTGGCTCATAATGTAGCTTACATCATTATTTTGGAGACAGGAATATAATGATGCTGACCCGGTTGTTTCACTGTGTATGTGAAGAGAATTTTTATAATTCACAGAGAAACAGCATGTATTAGGACACATTGGGTTAAAAAGTAAAAACATAAATAAATAAAGATAATGATAAAACAGTGACTTGGTATAGTGCAGTAGTAGTAATACCTTGTCTTTTTAAAGGACAAGAAATTTTCATTACTGATGTTCCAGCTCCTCAGTAGGAGGGATGACTAACTCGGTGCCCTAACCTTCACTTGCCTACAACCATCTAAACTCCTCTGCCTGCTACTTGTTTTACATTTTTTACATTTATCTTGTGCATGTCTGTATGTTAAGTCTAGCGCATTAAGATTACCTTAATGTCTTCATGTCATAGACTCAACAAGGTTGTGGAAACATTCCTCAGAGACTTTGATTCATGTTGACATGATAACATCTGTTGCAGATTTGTTGGCCCTACATTTATGATCCAAATCTCCCAGCATCACATCCCAAAGGTGCTCTACTGAAGTGATATCTGGTGGCAGTGGAGGCCATTTTAAAGCAGTGATCTCACTGTCACGTTCAAGAAACTAGTTTGAGCTGATTTGAGCTTTGTGACAGAGGCAGTCACTGAAAGACGACTAAGGAAGACAATACTCAGGCAGGCTGTAATCTTAAACAATACTGAGTTGGTACTAAGAGGCCGTGTTCCAGGAAAACATCCCACACATCACTATACCACCTCCAGCATAAACTGTTGACACAAGGAAGGATGGATCTATTCTTTCATGTTGTTGATTCTAACATAAAGAAAAAAAAATCAGACTCATGAGACCTGGCACCAGTTCCAGTCTGTTGTCAAGTTTCGGTGAGCCTCTATGAACTGTAGCATCAGTTTTTTGTTCTCAGCGGAAAGGAGCGACCTGGTGTCTTCTGCTGCTGTACCCCATTCGCAGGTTTTCCAGTTTATACCACCCAAATCTTATATTTTTTATAGTTAAAACAAAAAATAGCTGCACATTTTCTTATATGGACAGCTTTAAAAAATGTTTATCATCTTAAAAAAAATACCTCCAAATATGAAATGATTATAAATGTTGTTTGAAATTCATTTTCTTTTAATTAAATCCCCTTAACCCTCTCCAGGCAGACGTTGCAGATTTGCAACAGTTAAGACCTAACAACCTGATTACCCCACATACATATTTTATGAGTTTTTTTTACTCAGAAGTACCACTGCAGGACTTGGTTGTGCATTAGCAGCAAAAAAATTAATTCGGGCCTGAGAGGGTTAAAACATAAGAGGGGAGGGGTCTTCACCTGAATTACATAATAACAAAATGCTAAAAGTTGAGTGTTGGAGGGCCTTTTAACCTGCCAGTGCACCACTGTCACCTACACAGAATTATCCCCATTAGCAGTAATTAGGAGTAAAGGTGACGTGGTCTGAGAAATCTCATCCTGCAGTGACAGCGAGCCCTCTGAGAGGCTTGTTGATGTGCTGTGACCCCGAGGAGAAACATCAGCATTTCACACTGACAGAGAGTGTCTTTGTTGTTGTAGTATCTTGTCGTACCAGTCTGCAGTGTCAGCGAACAATCAGCTTGCGGGCAGCCATCGGCAGCAGCTAATGGAGTCTCTCCTCATCTGCTTCACCTGGAGGTCAAAGGAAAGCACCAAGTGTATGGGCCTCGTTCTTGTGAGAGCAAATTAACAAATTCATCCTGCAGCTTTGTGGTTCCAGCGTCTCTATTGTCCATATCGACGAGGCTGCTCGGTGTTGCGTTTTGCTCTTGCCAGGGATTAAAGTATCAAAGCAAACTTGCAAATCATGGCTCACCCTCGCAGCTTAGTCATCGTGCTGTGAAACCGGACGCGTCTGTGGGCAGATCTGCTGGAGTGTTAGAACTTCTGACTGCTGTCCCAGCAAGGGGTGTCGTTCTTCAGTTAAATCCTTCAGTGACCTCTCATCGCCACTCACCCTATGAAGCTGTCAGTTGATTAGAAATCGTTGCTTTCTATTGGTCTGCAGTGTGTTCCTATGGTAACATCAACAGAGGGAGCCACATCTTCTAATTTGGTTGAATGATGCTGGCAGAATGCTGCCTTATGAAGAATACATTGCAATATGAAAATAAATCCACTTTATAGGTTCACATGGGTTTCATAATTTAAACTGTTTGCATCCTTAGTTGTGATAAATCAGTCAAGATGCAAGAGGTTTTGGATGAAAATAGTCTTTCACTATGGTAGTAGTATTGCTAGCTCACATTTCCTGTTTGTAGTTTAATGCACCAGTAACAGGAGAGCTTAATGAACAATAACAATTAGCTTAATGCTAAAACGAATCAAAACATAATGAATGCTAAATGCAAGCAGAAGTCTTGTTTATTTGTATAGCTACTTTAAACTAGCCAGTTTTAAGGGCTCTATATAAGGACACTGACACAATTTAATATATCAACATGACTAAAAATGGAAATAGATGATAACTAAAAATCACAGTATCTATAAGGGTCTCATCTATATCAGATAGCATGATGTCATCATTTTCCCTAGCAACCACCTAGCAATGGGCTAAAATGACTCAGTTTTTGCATTTATCCAGTTCCAAGAACAGGTCAACCAATATCGTAGCATGGGCATGTATTCGTTTATTAAATTATGCACATAAATTACATGTAAAAAAAATACCTCAGACATTCCAACATTCACTCAGAGGTGAACTGAAGAAGCTTCTCGGATGAGAGAGGAAACATCTTCAAGAATCTTAAAGAAGTCCAAACGCTTTTGTTTCCAAGACCACTCAGAAGAGAGATTAAGCTGACGTACGTGTGCCAGTAATTTAAACACAATTATTACTCTCAAATGACATAAATCAAATATAAAAAAAGGATATTGTGTTTATGAAATGGTGATATCAAAAACCATCAACCATATCCCTGTGTAACTCCTAATGAACCACAACATTTGAATCAAAAAGAAGCAATTAGACCGTCTGAAAGTTCATTGTTCACTTCCTGAAGTAACAACCAACATCTGTAATTTAATGTAAATATCCAGAGAGCCTGTCTTCTCCTTGATAATAGTAGTATATATGCTGTGGTTTTTGGTGTTAAAACTGTGGGAGCTTAATTAGAATATAACGTTTATTAACTCTACGTTGAACCATTGTTATTGCTATTGAAAACGTGATATGCAGCTTTTAGTTCTTATGACGCACCACAAAAAGATCACCTGTGTGAAAGAGTTCATGATCTCAGAATAGGTAGAATCACTGTGAGGAGAGAAAATAACTCTTGACATTTTCTGAAAATGTCACAGATGATTTGTAGAAAAGAGAAAAATGTGGTTGAATACAAAATGATTCAGTTCAGCTCACTCTTTTTTTCAAAATTATACTAATATCATTTGGTACAAAAAAAAGGATATAAATGGATGAATCAGATCAGCTGAAAACAGATAATATGTCTGTGATTATTGTGTGCAATATAATATTTGAGTGCTTCTTCCTGTGATCACAGATGGTCTAGACTTAATATCACACTGATTGCATTATTGATATTCAAGTGGAATAATTTCAGAGCTTCTCTTTAATGTATTAAATTACTTGTTTCATTCAAACTCCTCTGCATCTTAACAGTACTTTGTTTTTTCTTAATGCTGTTCTTTTTGCAGCATGGTATCTTAAGCTGGCAGTGATTTACATTAGTCTTTTCATGGAAAACACGTGACAGATCGCAAAGAGGAAGGCAAAGTTCTGCAAACTCGGGGGATGCACTGAAGATCCCGGCGGATGGTGGAGTCACTGAGATCCTCCTATTAATAGAGCTCTGAGATATCTAATTTGCACTGAAACAAAGGGGAATTAAAAGCTTAACACCACCTCTAAAATGAGTAATGTACATAATATAACAAATATGATAGTTCCCATTTTTATGCTCATTTAGTAAGTAAGTGTTTTTTTTATTTTATTTTAAATGTTAATGTTTAAAATGTCATTTTGTTTTTACATACTGTACGTTTAGCTCCTGTCTAGACCTTTCTAAAAGCCCTGCCCTGGATTGGTCACCTAGTACTACATAAACAATACATTGGTTACCAATCATGTGAGTAGAGCTGTCAGTTGCTAACAAAATGCCAGACCTCACCCTAACACATTAGACGAGAACGCAGGGAAGCTGACCGCTGTCCCTGTGTCATTCATTCCCATTCACTCAAAGACTTTTGATGAAATGATCTGCACGAATATAAAACAATATTTTGCTCATCATCCATGTAAAGATTTTGTAACTCATACTATAGTCAAGCTGACTGTGATCAACATCAGTGCAACAGAGATCTCAGCATCTCCATAGACTCCCTGTGCAGCTATAGGAATTTTGCCATATGTAACTTTTGCACATTAACTAAAATATAAACTCTAGGCTGAGCTCTCCAAAATGGGACAGCAGCCTCTGTTGTAGTGGCTTGTTTCTAGCTAAACATGACATGACTCTGACATGCTGCTGCTGTTTTAAATCTTTGAATTTAAAGTGTTGATTGTTTCTCTGTTAATAAGTGAGATAAAACCTAACTTTTAATTTGTGGTGTACTTTTGGGGGAGACACATAATATCAAAAATTTAAATGCACAAAAAAATGTAAGGAAGTGTTTTCAATTTTCTTGCGTTTCGCGTGTTTTATGTCCTCTATGTATAAGTGCGTTAGTGTTTACTTTCAATCCATGTCCAAATACTGTTTCTATTCAGTCAAAAAAATAGAGAAAAATGATGTCCAATTTACGGACATTGTTCCCAAGTTCTGTAATGCACTGTATAAAATGGTGTTAGCCATCCTAGCGCAACTTGCATACAGCAAGCTTATGACCCAGCAGTTCCCTTTAATCGAGAACTTTGCAGAAAAAAGGGGAGATCTCCCTTTTAATGGGAATAAACCTCCAGCAAAACCAGCCTGAGGGAGGGGAGCCATCTCCCTCACCAGGTTGTGGTGAGGAGAGAACGAAGGGAGGAAAGACGAGCGCAGAGAAACAACGAATAAAATCTTGAGGCTTTAATTTTAAACTTCACCCAACAGACATTTGTGACCTCTTTCTTATTCCAACTTTTGCTCTTGCATTGATGCACAAGTGGGTTGCCTGTCTCTATAAAGGGACTGCCCCACATATAGTGGAGAATGCAGTACAGTAAATCTCTCTGACTCAAAGAGGTTTTCCAGATCAGGTCTGGATGCAATCCAAACAGGATGTCTTCAAACCAGATGGCTGAATGTCTGCCAGCAGTTTCGATCAAGTCGTTTACCTCATTCGACCTTTTGGGCCTCCATAACCTTTCTTCAGATTTGTTACATTAAAAATTTTTTTTAAAAGGTTTTCCATCTTCTCTTTCAGGACAAAGGACTCTCCACCACAGGAGTGATGTCTTAGAGACCGTAGTGCTCGTCAACCCTTCAGAAGGCACTGTTTTATCAGAGGTAAGAGCAGCATGTTCTGAATTGCTGTTCTTTGCTGGTTTACGTTTATTGATGTGAGAAAAGGAGATGCTTATAGTGAGTTCATCTGTGTTTAGCAGTCCTATTTTACCTAATTATTTTACCTTCCTCAGTTACGTTCATCTCTTTATTGCACACAAATTTGAGTTGTTTCTATGACTTTCTATGACACAAAATAAATTATTTCAGTTGCTTAAATCAAGTATTCGGCATTATCTTTTTGTCCCTTTTGAAAGGAAAGAAGCGTGAAAAAAATCAGGCCATTAATGTTTAATCTTGTTAACCTTGACACAGTTTAAGTGAATCTTTATTTATCACTAATGCAGGTATTTCTCTATCTATCTTGGCTGTGTTGGCTCCCCTTTAACTGTCCTCTGTCCCTCTCTGTCCTTTGTTCCTCTGTGTGTGTCCCAGATCCAGTCTTTAGTCACAGACTCAGCAGGACACAAGCTTCTGGTCTTGAGTGGGCAGAGCTCAGATCACGGTGCCCTCCTCCTTCAAACTGGTGTTTTCACCTCCCAGACCTTTTCACGTGTCTTTACTGATCCTGGGGTAAGCCATCTACTGTTCTTTGGTAATAATGAAACGAATAACAACATTCAGATTTTGCATTCACAGTTATGTGTGTGGTTAAAAACTGTTTACTCTCAAAGGACAAATGCAAATTTTTATCAGTTGTAAAATGACTACAAAGACAAACAATATGTATAACTGTATATTTCACAAAAGATGATGAGAATTGAAAGTATTCCTGTCCCAACTTTCTAAACGTTCAGTTTTTAAAAAAGATCAAAGCTCGCAAAATAAAATTAAACAAATAAATATGTTAATTAAGTGAGATAGAAGGGTGTTGCACAGAGTTCAGAGAGGAGTTCAGACAGGCTCTGGGTAGTAGGGACGAGTTACCAGATGACTGGGAAAACACAGCTGTAGAGGTGAAGAAGGTGTTTGATGTGTATGATCTTCTGGACAGAGGAAGAAGACTTGGTGGTGGAATGAGGAAGTAAGTTAAAGGAAAAGATTAGCAAAAAAACAAAACAAAGTCGGATAGTTAGGGAGATGAAGAAAGTAGTGAGACTAGGTGTAAAGAAGTGACAAAAAGAAAGGCTTGTAGTGAGTTGTATGTTAGGCTGTACAGTAAGGAAGAGGAAAAGGATGTGCAGCAAGTTAGGGTGATGGAGACAGAAGGACTAGAGGTCTAGTGAAAGCAGACGATAGGGTGCCAAGAGAAGAACTGTGGTACTGGATGGGTGGAAACGAGTGTCAGGGGTGATTTGTGACAGACGGATAGCAGCAAGAGTGAGAGGGGAGGTTTATTGAGATGATAGTGGGACCTGCTATGAAGCATGGTGTGGAGATGGTGACACTGAAGAAAAGACAGGAGGCCAAGCTGGATGTGGCAGTTGAAAATCTTAAGATATTCATTGGGTAGTACCTGGATGAACAAGATTAGAAATGAGAGAGACGTTTCAGATTGAGCGGCTTGGAGACAAAGTTAGAGACACAAGGCTGCGGTAATTTGGACATGTGCAGACAAAGGATGTTGAAGATGAAGTTTACAGGTAGAAGGAAAAGAGGAAGACCTTAGAAGAGCTTCATGGATGTAATGAAGGAGGACATGCAGTGTGACAGGACACCCGTAAAGGGAACAGCCGAAAGAAGAGGAAGAAGAAATAAGTCAATCGATTATTAAATAAAAAGCACTATAAATAAATAAAGTCGTCTATTAATTTATATTTAAAAAATCTGTATAATTTACTTCTATATTTATTTGCCTTTGTTTTATCATAAGTTCACTTTAATTATAAAGTATTTTATAATGTATTTGTTTGCTAATTATTTACCCTTCACTTTGTTTCCTGTTTGCTTCCTTAGATGTTTATTTATTTCTTTTTACACTTTTTGCATTTCTGCATTATGGAAATGAGGGCTTGTCATTCAAAGTGTGCCATGGTGTCACCTTTGTTGATCAATGCCAGGCTCACAGCAGAAATGACTTCCTTTAGTCGGGAGATTGCTGAAGAGCTGTGGCGCTTAGCTAATCTAGCTGAAAATAGTGCAGTCAGTCAGGACTATTTACTTTTTCGTGTGGATGCTCTGACTTACCGTCTGTTTCAATTAGCAGCATACATGCACACACAGCTGAACCTTCAGTTTTAAATAATTTTAAGCAAGTCATTGTCTAAGCATCTCATTACAACACAAAAATAATACAAAATCAAATTAAAAACTGAAATCCCCAATTGCCTATTTTTATTTTCTGTATTATTTATTTATTTATTTATTTAGGCAGTTTTGGTGGTTCGTTTAGTTGAAATATCATTTTTGTCATTTCTTCCCTTGACATAAGAGTTTATGTTGTTTCTATGCGTATGATCACTGACTCAGACATGTCTGGGTGTGCCTTTCTTGCAGGTCAGTGAATTGCTGGGCACATCAGCCCCCAAGCAGCAGGCTACACTTACTGTGTCCTGCCGCGGGGAGGTGGGCTGGAGCTCCCTGGGACAGCAGCAGACCCTGCGGGAGTTCTTTGAATACAAACTAAACCCTGAACCTGTTCTGCCCAAGATGGAGGGTGTCACAGAGTTCACAGAGTACGTCTCTGAAACCGTCGATGTCCCTTCACCTTTTGACCTCCTGGAGCCTCCCACTTCTGGAGGCTTCCTGAAACTTTCCAAGCCATGCTGCTACATCTTTCCGGGCGGAAGAGGAGACTCTGCTCTCTTTGCTGTGAATGGCTTCAACATCTTAGTGGATGGAGGCTCCGATCGAAAGTCCTGCTTCTGGAAGCTGGTCCGCCACTTAGACCGCATCGACTCAATACTCCTCACACACATCGGCGCTGACAATCTCCCGGGCATCAATGGGCTTCTTCAAAGGAAGATAGCAGAACAGGAAGAGGAGCAGTCACAAGGCTCCACCAACTATAGTGACTGGATGAAGAACCTGATTTCTCCTGAACTAGGTGTTGTGTTCTTCAACGTGCCAGAGAAGCTTCGCATGCCAGAATCTAATCTTAAAGTGAAACGTAGCATCGAAGAGGCCTCGCTTACTTTGCAGTACCTTAACAAACTCGGCGTCAAGCCGGAGCCTCTCTTTCGAGTTGTCAGCAACACCATTGAGCCCATTACACTTTTCCACAAGATGGGAGTGGGCCGGTTAGACATGTACATTCTCAACCCTGTCAAAGACAGTAAAGAGATGCAATTTTTAATGCAGAAGTGGGCTGGCAACAGCAAGGCCAAAACTGGCATTGTGCTGCCCAACGGGAAAGAAGGAGAAATATCTGTGCCCTACCTGACTTCAGTCACAGCCTTAGTTGTATGGCTTCCTGCCAGCCCTACAGAAAAGATTATTAGGGTGCTGTTCCCCGGGAATGCGCCACAAAACAAGATCCTAGAGGGCCTTGAAAAATTAAAGCACCTTGACTTCTTGCGCTATCCTGTTGCCACACAAAAGGACATTGCCTCAGGAGCTCCTCCCTCTGTTATAAAACAAACCAAGTTAAAACAAAGAACGGATAGCAAAGAGAGTCTCAAATCCTCTCCGAAGACCACTGCAAAGGCCCCAAAGAAAGAAGTCGAGGGGCAGGATGATGTGTCAGCCACCACAGAGGCAAAGAGTGACTCTGTGAAAGAAAACATATCAGAGAAAAAAGAGGAGAAAAAGCCCACTAAGACTATAAAATCTAAAACTGAAGTGCCAGAGAAGAAAAAAATCATGAAAGAAAAATCACTGAAAAAACATTCCAAGGAAAGAGTGTCAAAGATGGATGAGAAAAAGGACAAGGAAAAAAAGGAGATCAAGAAAGTGAAGAAGGATGACTCTGCCAAAAAAGATGACAAGAAGGATGCAAAGTTCAAGGATGACAAGAAGAAGGACTCATCCAAACCTGAGCTAAGAAAAATTACTAAGCCTGACCTGAAACCACTTACACCAGAGGTAAGGAAGACATTACATAAAGCTAAAGTGTCAAGTAAAGCCAAAACTGGCAAAAGCAAAACGGTGAAGGTTGAACCCGCTGAACCCAAAGCAGAGGAGTCCAAACCTGAAGTTATACAACCTGAACCGGTAGAAAATGGAGCTGTTGAGGGAACATCTGTTCCCTCCACACCTGAAGACCTCACCAAGGAGTTTGAAGAACTTAAAAAGACTCAAGTTAAAACGGTTTCAGCAGAGCTGGTGGACAGCAATAAGGTCTCTTCTGAGCCGCAAGCAGGAACGGAAGAGAAAAGAAAACACGAAGAAGTGTCTGAAATCCCACCTGGAACAAAGTCCCCTGAAAAGGAAGCACCAGCCGCAGAACTCAAAGCTGAAGCTAAAGACGAAGACAAGGAAGTGACTCAGGAGCGAGAACTAGAAGACGCTCAAAGGTTTGAAGATGAGGGAGCACAAACTCAGGATGAGGATGAGGAAGAAGAGGAAGAGCCCCCAGCTGCTGTAAAGAAAATACAGGAGGAGGTGGAAGAAGACATGGGAATAGGAGAGGAGGAAGATGAGTCAAAATGGAAGGAGGCAAAAGATGAAGCATTTGATAGAAAACACGAGCTAGAGGAAATGGAGAAGTCAGAAACTCTCTTAGCCAAGGTTGTGACTAAAGAGGAGCAACAGATGATTCCATCAAGGGAAGAGGAGGAGGCAGTGGAGAAGGCTGAACTGGAGGAGGTGGAAGATTTAGATGTAATAGCTGATGAAGAGATCAAACCTGAACATATGGATGAAAGCAAAACCACAGAAATTCTGACTGAGGTCAAAGTGGAAGAAGAAGAAGAAGAAGAAGAGGAGGAAGGCTACCTATCACATGTTGGAGGGGCTACTGCTCCTATAACCTCAGTAGCTCAAGGTGCTGCTGCAGCTGAACCCATGTCCTACATCCAAGATGAAACTATTCCTGGTTACTCTGAAACAGAACAGACTATCTCTGATGAGGAGATTCACGAGGAGGCAGAGGAGAGAATACCACATCTTCAGTATGACGTCGGTGCCTACGACATCTCTGTTCCAGATCAGACGGGTTCATTTGTAAACATCCACGGCATGAGGGAGATACAAGCTGCAGCCATGACAGAGAAAGGTTTTATTCCAGGTGTGCAAGAGCAAGTATCGGTGTTCACCAACATCATCACTGCTCCTCTGGCAGAAGAAGAGCATGTATCTTCTGCAACATCCATAACAGAGTACGACAAAATATCCTCCTTTCCTACATCTATCGCTGAAGATCAGTCGGTGGCATCCGTTGCAGCACCTCAATCTGAAGAGCCGCCTAAAACTCCAGGTCCCCTGTCCACTCCGCCTGACTCTACTCAAGGCAAAGAGCAGCCACTTTCTGCAGGAACTCTTTCACCACCTTCTTTGGAAGAAGACAAACAGTCCAAGTCTCCATCTGATGATCTACAACTTCCTGTTGCAGAAGTGCAAATGGCAGCTAAGGTTGTAGATACTCAGGAAGAGGAGGAGGAGGAGGAGGAAGAAGACCAAACTCCTAATGTTGAAATTTCACTTGAAAAACTCCAAGAGGGCTACGCTTCAACCCAATTGTTGCAGGGTAAAGAGAAAGACATTGAAAAAGTTGCTAGCTCGGGGTCACCTGAAAAGTCTCTACAAGACCTCAAACCTGACCATCTACCAGTTGAAGAGGAAAATATTGACGCAGTTACACCTAAAGACATTTCATCTGTTGTGCCTACTAGACCTTTCGGATCCGACTCAGTGACTTCAGAGAGCGAAGAGCGTTGCTTCAGTCCAGATGATGTCACTGTGAAAATGGCCTCTCCTCCGCAGTCTGGACCCTCAAGCGCAGCTCACTCTCCACTTCGTCAGTCACCAGTGGAAGACAAGATGAAGCTCCCTGATTTGGAGCTGCAAAAGCAAGAGGAATTTGGCGATATAGTGACCACAACTGAGGACAAAAAAGGCGCAAAAGGTGATGCAAAAACTGAGACAGAGGTTGATCAACAGAAAGCAGATCAGCATGAAGTAGAATCTGCAAAATCTTTGGACAAATTATCTGAAAAAGACATGAAAGAGGCTCCAGTGATCAAAGACCAAGAAAAAGACGCTTCATTCGCGCCAAAAGATGAAGGAAAACAGGCAGAAACTTTACCTGTTGTTGCACAACCTGTAACAGATGTACAACTACCAGTTTTAGGGAGCAATTCACTGGAATCTGACGACAGGCTCACAGAGAAAGAACCTAAAGTGCCTGAAACAGGTAAATTTCCAGACAGGGAGAGTCGTTTCCTGGACGATGATGATGATGATAACAAGAAAGATGATGACGATCATGATGATAAACCTGCAGTTAAAACCATCAAGGCAGAATGGGAAATGGAAAATGACGATACTTTACATGCTGAACAAATCAAGGAAGAACAGAAGCAGGAATCTGTCATTCAGGAAGACATTTCAGCCATTAAATCTGTCACAGATGAGAACACACAGAAAGAGGCAGTGATAGATGATACTTCTGATGCTAGACCTGTCAAAGAGGAAGTGGCTAAGGACACATTGACTGTTGATATCAAAGATGAATACAAGGAGCCAGAAAAAGACTACACCCCAGTGGCCCAAGAAGTAGAGGTAGAAACTGATGCTCCTGAGGACAAAAAACTTACAGATGAACAGAAACAGAAAGACGAAACACAAAAAGATGATTTTGACCTCAAAACCACAGGTGAGGTTAAGGAGACACAGGTTAAAAAGGAGGATGTGTCTGATAGCAAGATTTTGATGGAGGAGAAGGAAGAGACAGAAAAGAGTGGCACCCTTCATAGTAGCACTTTTAAGATTCAAGAAAAAGAAGTCAAAGAAATCCACCTTTCAGATATCAAGCCTGAGAAGGAAGACATGGGGGAAGAGGGAAAGGAAGAAGATCTCCCTTTCATGGAGAAGAAAAAGGAGACTGAAACATTAGATACTAGTCAAGTCTTCAAAGATAATAAAGAGGAAAAAGAGATGGATAAGATAGATTCTTCTGCTGCCAAGCCCTTTACTGTTGAGCAGAAAGAGGAGAAAAAAGAGATTTTTGACATTACTGTTCCTAAAGTCAGCAAAGAAGAAGAAGACAGTATTAGCAAAAAAGATGAATCAGCCATTACTATAAAAGAAGAAAAGGGGCAAGAGATTAGTATGGATATTACACCAAGCCTTACCAAGTCAGAAGAAAAGGATGCAACAGTGTGTAAAGATGACTCTGTGGCTAAACCAGCCACAGAAAAGCTAGAGAAGGACAAAAAAGAGAGTGATGACACCACAGCTCCCAGGGAACTGGCTAAAGATATAACAACAAACATGGACGACGCTTACATCTTCACACCCACTGTAGAAGAGGAGAAGAAGGAGGGCATATGTAAAGATGAGACTCCTCCTGCTATTAAACCTACCTTGGCAGAAGAAAAAGATAAACTTACAAGCATAGATGAAATTTCTGGTGTTAAACCAGCAGGTGAAGAAGAAAAGCAACAAGAGGAAAGTAAAGATGCTGCCACCATTAAACTTACCGAGATGGAAAAAGATCACCTGACCGTATCTAAAGTCGATAGTTTCTCAGCTACACCAACTGAAGCAGACACAGAGAAAACACTTCAGACCGTCGAACCAGTTGTAGAAGAAGAAAAGGAACAAGTATTGAGTAAAGACGTAACTCCTTCTGCCATACCCGCCAAGATGGAGGAAGAGGATGCAATGATGAGCAAAGAGATTCCTCCTGTCAAAACAAGCACAGAAATTGTTGTAGCTGGTGCTACACCAGCAGCGCAGGACGAAAAAGACAGAGAAAATGGTAAAGATATTTGTGCTGTGGAATCAGCCACAGAAGAAGGAAAAAGGAAGACGACACGTGAGGAGGAAATGCTGACTGTCAAACTGTCCAAGGAAGAAGAGACAATCCAGGATCATAGTGTTGCTATCGAACCCACCAAGAAAGAAGAAAAAGATACAGACGCTATTAAAGATGTAATTTCTGATGCAAAACCCTCCATAGTGCAGGAAACCAAAGACACAGCTGGTGTCAAGTCCCTCACAGACGAGGTAAAGGAGGCTGAACTTAGAGATGCTCCATCAGATGTAAAACTCATCCAGGAAGAGGCAAAAGAAATACCAAAGGAGGAAACTTGTGATAAAGATATTAAAAAAGAGGATGAACAGATTATTTCTGAAGGGGCACCCATAAAGGAGATGAAGGAAAAAGACACTGATGATACCAACTTTCAACCCACTGAGGATGACAAAGTTGTGGAAAAAAGTGACATTTCTGAGAAACAAAAAATAAAGCAGGAGCCTAAAGAGCAGGAGAAGAGTGATACTGATGACCACAAAGCTATTTTGGAAGATTTGAAGGATAAAGAAACTGTTAAGGGTGATGCAACAAAAGAGAAAGAAGCCGACACCACTGACGAGCAACCCACAGATGCAAAAAAAACAGAACCATCTAAAGTTGAAACCATTAAGGATGAAACAATCGATACGGTCAAACATCACATTTGTGATGCAGAATCTATCAAACAGGAACCGGAGAAGGAGGTGTACACTCCAACAGTTTCTAAAGAAGAGAAGGAAATAAAAGATGATTCCCCTCTTGAGCCAGAATCTAGGAAAGATGATGGAAAACTAGTAGGTCTTTCACAGACCCAGCCCTTGGAAGAGGAGAAGACTAAGAAAGATTATGTTTTTGATATTAGTGATAAACATGGAGTGACCTCTGATACGCGTCCTGAAGCAGATAAGAAGGATATTTTTGGAGCTGCATCAGTCGAAAAACAGCCAGACTCTTTGGCAGCAACGTCAGTAAAAGATGACGTTTGTAAATCTCCTGACCAAATTTTAAAGGATACAAAAGAAAAAGATATAGAATCAGGGGTCATTATTGGTGTTGAAGACAAGATGGGAAAAGAAAAAGATGATACACATGTTGCGGAACTGAGCAAAGAACAGAAAATGGAAAAAGAGCAAGAAAAAGAATACACATACGAATCTGAAGGCATCACAGAAGAAAAGAAAGAGACAGCAGAGGACGAAACGATGATTAAAGAAAAGGATTCTGCCAGCGTAAAGACCGATGAGCTCTCAGAGAAGGAAAAACAAGATGTCTCTGATGCAGACCACACCAAAGAGGAGAAATGGGAGAAAGAGGAATTACAGGAGAAGGACATGGACAAAACCATTAAGCAACCTGCTCTGGTGCTCTCTGGAGAGGAAGTATCGGCATCCAAGTTAGAGTACAAACCTGCATTTGTGGTTCAGTCATCTGATGAAGACAGAGAAGATGAAGAGGATGAAGACATTTGTATGGGAGGAGCAGGTTCCAGACCTTTGTCAGTGGAGCCTAGAAAATCTGACCATGACATCTCTTCTGCAGGTTTGCCTTTAACCCAAACGGTACAGATGGGTGATCAAACAAAATCACCTACATCTCAACAGCCCACAGTGATTATACCTACACTTACAATGCAGGAACCCTCTATGGATGAGGACTTCAAAGAGTTTGGGAAAGAGGAGTCCATGCTTTTCCTTGAAGCAGACAAAAATATTGCAAAAATAGAAGCTACACCTGCACCACTCGCTAAGCCCGAGCCATCCTTTGATATTCCCACATCAAAGGAGACAACCTCTGCCAAAACAGAACCAGTGTCAGACTCATCTGAGAAAAAGCCAGCACTGTCAGCAATATCAAGCACAGACAGCCAACCTATGAGCTACACACTTTCAAGTACTGAAAGCCAATCTAGCGTGGAGGAAATGCCACATCAAGAGAAACAGATGCCAGCTGAGGTGAGCTCAGGAATCCAGAGTGCTCCAGAGAAGACAAAACTGGATGAGAAACCAGTAAAAGAAACAGAGAGAGAGATGGAAGGAGAACGAGAGGTGGCGTCTCCGGGATTATCACAACCTTGTTCGTATTTTATGCTGGACAAAGATTCTGAACATGTGAGACGCACGGCTGGCCCAGCAAAAGTGGAAAGTGAAAAACTGAGCACAGAGGAGACTGTCAGTGGAAGGCTTGAAGACGAGAAGCACAGCTTTGGCGCCTCTAAGTACGATCCATATGAAAAACCTATTCCAGGAGATCACGATTTGGACTCACAAGAAGTTTCTCTTGGTTTTGATCATGCTTCTGACATCTGTATTGATGATAACAGAAGATCAAGCCAGGCGGAAGCTGGAGGAGCCATGTTCCTCCTGGATGAGCAGTACAAAGAAGAACCTCTCTCATTCAGCAGAGTCGACTACAGCCCAGTTTCCCTCACAGAGAGCGAGCGAAGCAGCCACCACAGTCGAAGTGACTCCCCAAGATATGAAGACCGTGAGAAAGGCCAAGAGGAAGAGAGTGAGAGAGAAGAAAGGGCAGACACACCATATGTTGACAAAAGCTTTTCAGCTTTAGAGGTGCAAGACAACAAAATGTCTCAAGCTGCTGAGGCCTATTCTTTCACTCCAAAAGAAGACAAACCAGAGAGGTCAGAAAAAGAGAAAGATGACATAAAGGAAGGTGCTGCAGCAGCCTTTCAAACACAGGCACCAGTAGAAAGTGATTTAGAGTCCAGCAGTGCTGCTCTTCAATCAGCAGGCGTAAGACAAGAAATACCCTCTCCCTCATGGAGCCAGACAGATCTTGGTGAACAAGCATCAGGTACTGCTTCACCTTTTGGAGAATTCAGAGAAAAGGAAGCAACAGAAAAAGACAAAGAAAAATCTGAGGAGTCACTCAAAGACAAAACTGACTCCTGCGACCATAGAGAGGGATCTCCATCTGGTCGGTACTCGCCTGCAGAAAAAGACATTTTACCTCAGCAGCCATCGGTGTTAGAGAGAGAGGATGCATCGAGTGATTCAAGGAGTCCCTCTTCGGCCACATTTATAGGACATGAAATTGATGATAATGTTTTGGCATCTGATTATAGCGAAGTTAGCAGTTCTGCTACATCTAAATCCTTAAGTTGTGCTGAAGGAAAAGAGAGCCTGATAGACAAAAGATTACTTGTTGAGGGAGAGGATTTTAACGTTGATGATGACGAAGATGAAGATGAGGATGAGGAGGAGGATGAAGAAGAGGAAGAGTCAAGTGACATAGATATGGAAAAAGGTGCGAGAGAACAGTCTGAGAAGGAAATGTGCAGACGTAGCTCTGGTGACAGTGCTGGGTTAGCAGAGGTAGAGGACTCAAATAAAAAGTCACAGGTCCCTGACTCAACTAAAGAGGAGACTGTATGTAAGATGACACCTGATGATGCCTCAGCTTTTAAAGCCGTGGATAAAGAAGTCCAGGATGTAAGTAAAAAAGCACCTGAACCAAAACCAATTAAAGAGGAGGCCACTGCTAGAGATACAAGCACATCCAAACCTCCTGAAGCAGCAAGTAAAGACGAAGGCAGAACAACTTCATCAACAGACACGTGTGCGCAGAAAATAGATGAAAGCTCTGTTGCTCCAACAGTTACACCCAAACATACTGAAGAAATAAAATTAGAGGATACTGACAAAAAGCATTTGTCCCCTGAGCCATCCACAAAGAGGAGGTTGTCGTCAGCAGAGGGTGTTTCTTCATCTGATGTACTAGAATCAAAAAAAGGAGTTGAAGATAAAGAGTCTCCATCACCAGAGTCAAGTCTTTCATCAAAGGAAACCTGTCATCCGACATCCACGAGTAGCTTAACTGGCAGCTCTTTGGCAACAGACCAAACTGATTCTATGTCAAAGCCTACGTCCAGTCCATCCTCACCGCTAACAGGTAGCTATGCTGATATTGGACATAGTAGGTATGAGAGTTACTACAGTGAAGAGAATGGAGTAGCATTGAAGGATGACAGGAAAGACACCCTTGTGCTCTCAGATGCCTCCCAGCAAAGTGAGGATAAGTATTTAAGCCAAAGAGATGTCCAAGAAGGAAGTCAAGATGTGAGGCGTACTTCTGGTATCACAGAAAAACACGAGGACTCTACCTCATCACCTTGCCCATACACAAGCTTAACATACTCCGCTTCGACGTACTCCTCAACATCGTACAGTTATTCATATTCAGGGTCTACCCATCTGAGCCAAAAGCTGGGAGGCAAAGATGAACCTTATAAATTATCAACCTCTGAAGTATCTTTGGCCAAAGAGGAACCATCAACTGCGGCAGCGTCAACAAGTTCCTGCTTTGGAGGGTTTCAAAGAGACGAGTACATGGAGGTAATGACAAAACCTGAAACAAAAGAGTCCTTGCCCAGTCAGTTTGCAGAGAGCAAACCATCATCTCCAGGCTTGTCTACTACTGCCAAGCAGCCAGAAGATCAAAGTAGTTCTGTAAAGCCAGACGCAAAATCTTCTACTGACAGCTTTCATATGCTTGAACCTGTGTTAAAAGCATCCACAACAGCACCATTTTTACAAACTACAGGAGACGTTAAGGAGAGTTCATCCACATCAGAAGCACGCTTTGATGTCTCTCCCCTCCAAAGGGCTGACTCTTCTGACAAACAGTCCCAAGAGAAGGAACCTGATACCCTTGAAATGGAGGATGGCACCCTACCGTGTCGTATCGAATGTCAAAAAATCCAAGTAGCTGAGCAAAAACAGACTTTCTCATTAATAACTGAATCATGTGTCGCACAGAGTACAACATCCTCTGAAGAAACAAAGACAGTCGCCATTACCTCTGCAACCGCTGTGTCTAAACCTGATGCAACGGTGGAAACAGCTCAACAGGCAGCATCGGTCACTCCGGTGAGTGACACTGACACTACCAAAACCTCATGTGCCGTAACAGACCTGCCCAAATCAGAAGAGGTGAAAGAGAAACAATCGCAGGTAAAAGAAGAAAAGAGTGCTGGGGATACTGCACCACTAAAGGATGATGCCAAGGTGTCAGAAAAAGAATCAAGTGAAAAAGATGAAAAGGCAGACAAAATGAAAGACACTGAATTCAAACAGGTAATAGAAGAAAAGAAACCAGAGGAAAAGAGCATTAAAGACATCACAGAGGAGAAAAAAGTAACTTGTGATCCCAAACTGAGTGAAAAGGTAGAAGATGGGAAACAAAGGGAGGCCGAAATAGCGGAGGAGAAAAGCTTATTGGAGATGCCGTCTGAGAGATTAGAGGTAAGGAGAAAGAGCAGTATATCTGATTGGGAGCTTCTACAAAGGCCGGACGACTTTCCAAGTGCCCCCCCTCCAGGTTATGGTGATGATGATGAGGAAGGAATGGAGTGGATGGCAAGTGCCCACAGTACCTCAAAAGACACGTACCACACAGAAACATCCAGCAAAGGAGATGTAAAGACTGATCGCCCTTCGGATTTGAACACTGGAGCAACTTCCTCCTCTGAATCCCCGCCAGGATTCTCCTCCTGTGAATACAAACATCGCAAAGGCGAACTTTCTCCATCCTTCATCAACCCCAGCCCTCACCAGCTCTCCAGTGATGAGGGTGAAGTTGATTGTGGCAGTGGCCACTCCCAGGAAGGGGGTGAGGATGATCAAGAGCAGCACTCTGTGAAAAGGAGGTCACACAAGCAGAGGCGCCACCATGCTCAGAGTCACCATGGAGATGCTGGACAGGGACAAGGCCAGCTGCCTGGTGCAATGTCATCTGGTTTGGCTGTGACTTTAGCTGGTGAGGAGACACCACCGACATCAGTGAGCGAGTCATTGCCGTCACAGTCCGACTCTGATGTCCCTCCAGAAACTGAGGAGTGTCCATCAATAACGGCAGAGGGAAATCTGGACTCAGACGAAGATGCTGAGCATCTGCCGGTGGACAAATTATCTGGAGCTGGTGGTGGCCACCATCCTTCATCACCACGGTCATCTCAGAAGACTCACGATCCCCTTCCCGCTCCGATGAAGGACCCTCTACCCCACCCACCTCACCCAGATGTGTGCATGGTGGATCCAGAGGCTCTTCTCAATGATCACAGCAGTACAGAGAAAATTCTCAAGAAGGAGCACAAGACCACCAAGGGCCTGAGAAAGGGGAAACCCAAGTCAGCCTCTCCTGCTCGAAAGGGGGAAGTCAGGAAGAGGTCTTCTACTCCAGTGAAACAGTCTAAGGACTCTGCCTCGCCGCGATCAGCCTCCCTCAGGAGGAAGGACACAGACAGAAGCTCCAGGCTCATCAAAATGTCTGAAACCCATGGTTCAAGGAGCGAGATCCTCAACCCTGGGAAAGGCTTGGTCAATGGCATCAAGAGCAGTTCAGGTGAGGTTAATCATTAACATTCGGTAACACTAAGCTTTTGGAAAACCAAATTTAATCAGGAGAGCTGTTATTATCATTATTGCCCCTAGATATTTGACCTTCACTTTACTGTGTAATGCATATTCAGAAGGAGCACTTTAAGAACTTTGCACATTTACAGCAGGTAAAATAAGCATCGAACAAGTCACCAATTTTCCAAGTAAAGAAACTTCTAAAGGTGCTATTGACATAAAATTATCACCAGACGTCAGTAACAGCCCATCCAATCCACACACGCACAGTCTTGCTAAAATGTTCTCACTTGTTTCATCTTCATCATCCTGGTAGATGGCAGCAGATTTATACCTAGAATATCTTGGCACATTTTCCCATTTATCCTTCCTTCTGTTATATGAAGCAGTACTGTATGCTAAAAAACAGATTTCACCTCCCACCTCCAGACTTCACTGTTGGTATGATGTTTTTTGGTGAAATGCAGTGACTTTTGATCTCCATATATCGTGGCATCTAAAGACTTCAGTTTTGGTCTCATCTAGCCAGACTGAATCCTTCCAGTATTTCACAGACTTGTCTAAATGTTGTTCAGCAAACTTGAAATGTGCTTTAACATGCATTAACATTTCTTCAGCAATGGAGTCTTGTGTGACTCCATTGCCATGATACAGGCCATGGCGGTTGAATACATTACTTATTGTTTTCTTTGAAACAATTGTACCTGCTGATTCCAGGTCTTTCTGTAACGCTCCACAAGTACTCCTTGGCTCTTGGACAACTCTTCAATAAGGTTAAGGTCTTGAGAGAGCTCATTATCTAATTACTGATAGATTTCAGTAGGTGTCGTGACTTTCCATGCCTTTCTGCACCTCTTTTCTTAGAAAATTTATGATTTTTTTAATACTTATTTACCTGCTGTATTACTGTTTGATGGAAATAGCTTCTGGGTCTGAAAAGTGATGCCAGTGAAAAGGTTCCTTTAACCTGTATTATTTATAATGGCCAGAAGGGGTCCATGAAACATGATGTTCATATTTTTCATTTTGTATGCCTTCATCAGAGTAAAAAGAATGATTAAGCAGGGCAAGCTTCGTCAGACCTGTAGCATCTGCTTTCAAAAAGCCAAAGTGACAAAGGCAAAAATGCTCAAATTGAGGCTTCACAGCTGAAAAATTATTGGCTATGTTTGTCTTGAATTTTAAGTCTATGGCTGTTGCACACAAAACAGTGACATCAAGGTTGATTGTATAACAATAGAACTCATTACTTACAAAGCTTTTCTAAGAAAAATCACTTCAAGCGATAACTCCTCAGGTGGTGATAACATTAGCACTTCAAACAAAATGGAGAATGTTCAGGTCCCAATCGGATCACATTTAAAAATCCAAACAAAAATAATTTCGTCATATGAATGAATTAGATAATTATCTCACTTGATGAAAGCGCTTATTCCTTTGTGCATTTTCAGGAAAGTCATTTTTAATATTTGAATTCTTATTTTGTATCCTTGATCACTTCCAGGTAATAACGCCCAGAAATCCAGTTCGACTGTCCCCCCTGGACCACCTGTCTATGTTGACCTGGCCTATGTGCCCAACCACTGCAGTGCCAAGAATGTGGACCAGGAATTCTTCAAGAGAGTGCGGGCTGCATACTACGTTGTGAGTGGGAATGACCCAAGCAGTGGAGAGCCTAGCCGTGGAGTCCTGGATGCCCTGCTGGAAGGCAAAGCTCAGTGGGGCTCCAATTTGCAGGTATTTGCCCCCTCGCTGCCTTAGCTTCAGCATCTTGTTCTCTTTTGATATTTTCTCACGTTTTCTATGACTATAATATATGTACTCTATAATATATGGATAGATTACATCAGCAAGAGTTGAGGCTCGGGTGTGAAATTTATGGTTTTCAGGGTTTTTATCGTTTTTATCGTTATTTTTTAAATCGTTTTTATCATTAACTGTTTCCCTGGGTCTTTTACCATGTGTTATGAATAAATGTTCTTTTTCTGGTACCGGTACTAGTTTTATTTTGCTGTATTTACCCGCAACACCTTAAAGGCCGGCCCGTGAAAATATTGTCGGACATAAACCAGTCTGTGGCGCAAAAAAGGTTGGGGACCGCTGGATTACATATATGAAGTGCACAGCATAGATTCATTACTTTGGGAAACCATGGCAATCATGGAATCAACACTTTCTTATTAAAGAAGTTGGTAGACATCTGAGCTAAAAGGATAATAATCATAATAAGGCTGATGACTTCACTGTATCCTGCAGAGCACCTAATGTGTACATTTACTTGACCTTGTGGCCCACAGCAGCAAATATAACTAGAACGTCATTCTTGTCTCTAAAGAAAAGACAGCTATAGCTCAAGTGAGCACATTATCAATTATCAAATTGTAATAAAAAAATTAAACGTTTGCTATTTTCATTTCCGACTCCTTTCTTATATTCCTATAAGAGTAGCTTTGTGTGAGTCACAGCTCAAAGTAAACCTTATTTATCTCACACAGTTAATTGTGTGAGATAAATTCAGGGGTTAATTGGTGCAGCCCCTCAATTAACCTACTGTCTAAAAAAAGCTGTTTTACCTCATTTCCTTTTAAGCCAACTTTCTTCTGATTAGCTGCTCCTCCCAACTCACTGGACTTAAGAAACCGATTGGCGATGTCATGATAGCCATGTCCACCTTATACGCTGTCTATGGTGTGCACAACATGACCCTATTAAGGCTATTGAGCATTTAGAGCAATCTGAAGCCTGAGCTTTTGGCTCACATGGTTTATGAACTAAACATATTTAAGAAAACACACACTCGGCAACAGAGCACTTTAAAAATAACTGTGCACCTTGACGACCAAGGAATTCAGCTAAAGTTTTCCACAGTGTTTTAAAGTCTCCTGCTCTTCCTCTTGTTATCTAAGTCAGTCTTTCCGTCAGAGTGCCGTGCCATTTCTTTGACTCATGCATGTATTGTTGGTAAATCCAGTTTTGGCCTCCTGTTCTACTGCAGTCCAAAATTAATTAAGACAGTAAAAATTTTGGGTTATTTACCAAATATGTACATTTATTGCCTGATAGCGAATCTTTAAATTTACAGTTGATAAAATTTAAACAACTGCTTTCGAGCATAGTTGTAATTTAGGATAGTCCCATACACAGTGAAAGAGAGTGGCTTTTCCCTCAAACATTTGACACATGTGTTAGAAATGTTCACTGGTGCAATATAATTCCTCATCAGCAGTTTGTATGTTAACAGTTTTGTTCTAGTTTGAATAGATTAAGTATTTGGTTTTAAAGCGTCCCCGTCCCCGCTCCCTTTCATCTGTATTCTGTCACACATGTCAGTACTGGATTCACCACTATGCAGCAAACAAGGCTGTTCTTATTGTGAAGAATAGAGTACCCAAGATGGCATCATGGCAGCTCACATTGCCTATATTTTGATGATATCAGATGTTTTAATTGCATGTTTTTGAAAATATTTTTGACAAAACTCATATATCTGAGATTACTGGTTAATTGTCAGAAGATTACTATCCACGTACAAATCTCCATTTTTTGGACACCTTTTCTCATCCAAATTCTAAGCAATATATGATGCATCCATAAGAGGCAGAAGGGTGATATAGAGGGAGTATCTTTAATATGCTAATAAAATTTATATCACGTCTATTGTATTTCTAAGAAAAGGGTTTCCTGTTGTTCTTTTTTGTATTTCAGAGTCTGCCTTGAGGTGACTGTTGTTGTGATTTGGCGCTATATCACTAAAATTGAATTGAATTGAATTATAAGAACTGTTTTAGAGGTAGAGGCTCAGTCAGTCAAAAATAGAAGAGTGCAGAGCGTAACTGAGTGGATCAATAGTAGTACTTTCGGTTTGGATGCTGTCTTATACAGTCAGTGGCCCTGTGGCACGTATGAACAGCATTGATGATATAAGACATCTCTGGCAGGTAGATCTGTCTGGAGAATGGTTTGGAGACTATGTACTGTTAGTTAAAACACTAGCCATTGGACCTGTACAAATTCTGACTCCAGAGTCCTCTCCAAATCAATCTGTCCTACTCCCTTCCTGCCAGCTCGCCTCTCATTTCCTTTTGTTATATCTCTGTCAGGTTACTCTGATCCCGACCCATGACACAGAGGTGACCCGGGAATGGTATCAGCAGACGCACGAGAGGCAGCAGGACCTGAACATCATGGTTCTGGCCTCCAGCAGCACCGTAGTCATGCAGGATGAGTCCTTCCCCGCCTGCAAGATCGAGTTCTGAGCTTCGAGGGCACCGCTCCGCTTTTCCCGCCGCCAACAACCCCTCCCTCTTCATCATGACGTTAGAGCGAGAGCGAACAGTACTCTGCTTCTTCAAAGCTTCTCATTCTCTCATGGTACCAGTCTCAGACCCATTTGCTGCAGTCCTCAATACACTAGATTCTGTTAGTCAAAATTCTGGGTATATGCTTTGTGATAGTGGGGCTATCTCGCAAATAATACCGTACTTTTTATATTTGTTTTCTTCTGTGAGTTAAATGTCTGCCCTTACACATTTCTTATAGAAGCGCTAGCAGTTGTGGAACAAATTTAAATACTTTTCAAAAACATATTTACACCTGACAGATAAACATAGATCATTATCCCACAAAGGAATAATAATGCCACAGTTAAAGATCAAGATTAGTCATGTGTAGCTCTTACAAAGGTGACTCAAATTACATTGCAAAGTTAGACCTCCAAGTGGTCAAAACAAGTGCCAAAACACTACTGAACTAGGAATTCTCATCATCTCCAAAATGGTGTCTAAACGAATCCGTGATCAATTATTTCTTAAGATCATACGCAAAGTGTTTTTATAAGACTAGAAAAGCTTTCGTTTCTTAATCCGAACCTTTCTTTTCCATCGGCGTACACAGCAAAATGCATCCTTTGCAATTCAGCTCATGCTACAGTAGTGTTTTGATTAACTCGATAACGGCATAAATTGATGTTATGTAACAAAACAACAAAAAAGTTCCTTCTTGTGATTTGTGGTGAAGTTTTAGGAGGTGCCTGGAAAACTCTTTCTTCTTCTGGCTCTCACAGCTTAGCTGGTGCATGTTGCTTGTGTTTTAGCTCGGACTCTTCTGGAGAGAACTGCGTAGGGTTAAACCTTTCTTTAGCTGGCCTTTCAAGTGTGAAATGCAGTATAGTGTGGATAGACTACTACACTGTTTGGCTGTCTGCGCTCAAGTGATTTCAGTAGGCGCCAGGCAAAAGGGACGACGTTTCTACAGTAATCACATCTCTGCTGGGTGTTCTTCTTTAAGTCTTTATCACAGTCTTTGTTGGTTCTGTGTACTCCAGTATGCATATAAGATTAATGTTTCATATCAACACAGAGTTTCTGTTGAATAAATTATATATTTTGTGATGATTTGATCCTGAGGCGAACGCAGCGTTTTAAGTGAGAGGGTTTAATTCTTGTCATTTCCTCCTGTTTAGCTACAATGTACCGTCTCCGTTAGTATCACAAAGGGATGGGAAAGAAAAAAACACAACAGCAAGCAGTGACCTGTGGCAAATGTAGCAACGAAAGCTTGCCTGCTCGTCCCTTCAGTGGTAACGATATGCCAGCGGGAACTGCAGTATTTCTATTTATTAAGGAGGGGGGTACTTTTCACAACAAAAACATGTTACAGGAGGCTTCTTTCACGTGCCTTTAGAGAGCGGAGGATGTTTTATGGACATGTCAGCCATTTTGAAGCAGAGTCAGAAAAAAAAAAGAAAGAAACCAAGTAGAAAACTTTAAAACTGAGGACCAATCTCTTCATACACTAAAGTTGTAAATTGCACTGCGATATAGTACTCTCCCACTGCTCAAACTTTGGAACCGTATAATTCAAGCCAAGCATTAAATCCTCATATCAAAATACTACTTTCTAACCAATATGAATGTCTGAGAGCAACGTGTTGCACCAAATAGCAATGCACTTTTCTGAGGCGGGGATGGGGCGCTGTTTGAAGTCGAAGCACAGAGAGTTTGTGTAGTAGCAGAGAGGAAGTTTTCAATAATATAAATTAAACTATGTACAGGACGTTCCTCCAGACTGAGCTTGCTAATAGCGAGGGACGAGATCAACATGAAGCAATTGCCTGATGTTAGTCACAGTAAAATATATATATATATATATATATATATATATATATATATATATATATATATATATATATATATATATATATATATATATATATATAGAGAGAGAGAGAGAGAGAGAGAGAGAGAATGAGCATGAATGTGGGTTATGGTCACAGATATACTGTAGGAATGTTTTAGAAGTAGTTTTTTGTGTGCTTGAGTATACAGTACGCTCTGAGTAGCTGTTTTTAATTGCAGCATGGTTTTGGTTTTGTAGGCGAGTTTTCTGTGAGTTCACTGTGAAAGGTCTTTCTGCTTGTTTACAGCCAGACTCGAGAGCAGCTCATATTCACATTGGGCCATGTTTCATTTCCTAATTTATATGCACGTTTTTTAAAAGATATTCACAATTTAACCTTTAAATTTGGTGCTGCAAAGCAAATCCAATTCCGATTTACTTTTCAGAGGTTAATTTGCTCTTTGTTTGAGATATAAAATCAAGAAATATTTTATGTTTTTTTGTTGTTTTGTTATGTTTCTTTTGTTGGCTGATTTAAAGCTAAAAAGGAGGGCCAGGATGGAGGACGCATGGCTGGTTTTGATTCCCAAAAAGTCCTTTTTGTCAGGATGTTGCTATTAAAAGCTTTCACAGCTAAACTTTAGTCAGTCCTTTACCTCAATTGGATTCAATACACGGAAGAAACTAAGGCTAGACCGCGTCATCACCTCGGGCTAGCCTGGGACCAGTGCCAATATCTTGCTGCTCATAAGACTCCTTACTTTATACCTCATCTTCCAATGCCTCGCTGTTCTGCCCGCTCTACTTTAGTTTTAAAATCAAAGATGGCGAACTCACACAGCTGCCACTGAATGTTGTTTTCCTTTTCTTTTCATCATAGCCCTCATCCATTATGCACTGTACAAGCCTTGATATGCATCCCATGCTTGTGTTGTTTCAGAGGCAGACATGGCTTCTGTGTGTTTTTCCTTTCTTTTAAAACAAATCACACCTGCAGAGAATCTCTGAGTTTGATGCAGGTTGTATATCAAACATCTGCGTACGCACAAGTACATATCCAGCCTAGCATGAAGGTTTTAAAATGACTCCCCTGAAGACATGTTTAAATGTCTGTGAACCGATCAAGCAAGCAAAAAGTCCTTTTCACTTCTCCTTTCGATGCTGTATGAGCTGGGATCAAAGCAGGAAGAAGCTTTTTATTAAATGTGCGAATCAGATTTTATGGATGGTCTGATTTGTTGTACTGTCTTTGAATAATGTTTTTAAGTTGGCAGATTCCAAATACCCGGCCTTGAGATTTTTTTCCTGAGGCATTAAGTAGAACGCTGTGAATCACTCAATACTGAACTGTATTGCTATACAGAAGCTGAATGCACTATACAGGAGATCTATTTTTCTGAATGTAGAGTTGGTACTACCATATGAATGTTGCTGGATCAAAAACAATAGACAAAAACAAAGAAAAAATGCAAATACAAAAAAAACATTCACACCAACTTAGACAGAAATAAATGTAACGGCGTGCAGAAGGCGAGCAGATACTGCAGTCTCAGTTCTGTTCCAAAGAAAGAGGAAGGTTCAAGAAAGAAACTGAGATCCCACAAGCAACATATTAACAGTAACACAGTAACATAGTACTAACTGCAGCTGCAACTTTTTCCTTTTCCTGAAAATGACTTGAAACACATGCAGACTCAAAACACCATTAATAAAATTGATAAACTCAATAAAATGCTACACGCACACTTGTGTGCTGTACACAGATTTGTACATATCGCTCTGGAAAGAGCAAATCTGAAAGATACAACGAAGAAGCGAATCTTGTTTATTTTAGGCAGTTTTATGTGACGGGATGATCAAAAACAGCTGAAGCTACACAAAACGCTGATAAGATATGGAAAGAAAAAAAAGTGCATCTTTCAGTTCGATTTCATCTCCTGCATTAAAATGATCACAATCAACGTATGGTGTCATCTGTCCATCTAATCTTTCTGCATGTGATTTATTTAGTTATATCCTGAATGTACTTGTTTAACATTGAAATAATAATAACAATAATAATTATAATGAAAAAAATACAATGCTATTTTAAAGAAGTATATTTGAAAAAAAAAGCTAATTGTCTTAACTGGTACTGACCTAATATAAAACTGGGCTGTGCTTTTATTGCTTGCCCTATTAACATGTTGTAAAAAAAAGACACTGTACTGGTAGTTCTATTTGATTCTTTCTTTCTCTCTCTTTCTGTCTCTCTCTCTTATTTTTATTTTTATTTTTTATTTTTTGCATTGTATTAAATTTATGGTTTCTTCCGCAGCGCAATATTCAATATCTCTCTGTCTCTTTAAATCTAACTGGTAAAACTAGAACTACTGCAGATTCATTGTAAAAGGGGAAACAGCCTGGTGATCATCAATTAAAATATATGAAATCTAAATGTGGTCCCTGTGTGTTTTTTTTAATTCTTTTTCTTTTTTGAAAATGTCACTAAAATCTAACTGAATTATGAGAGACCACATACAGTATGTCATCTGCTGTATGTTTCTGTACACATGTTTTATGATTTTTTGTTGTTGTTGTTGTGATTTTGTCTCTGTGCACCACTACAGTTTGTTCCAGCAATTAAGCAATTCAGCTGTAAAGCAAGGTCTTATTATCTGATTAACTATTTTAGAGACATTTTTATACACAGTCCCCCATTTTCAGAGGCACAAAACTAATTGCATGATTGACTGACAGCAGTTTTCTGACCAGATGAGGCCCTGATCATTCTGTGATGAATTAATCAGGTAAAAGATCTGGAGTAGAGTTCAAGTGTTTAACGTGTATTTGGTATCATGTCAGAGGCACTCTAAATACAGTATGAAATTATGAGGAGGCCATCATTTGGTTGAAAAAAACAAAATAAACCTGTTACAGAGATAGAAAAAAAAAACAACTTCAGGATATGGAGTCTGGTTCCTTCTTAAAAAGAATAAATGCGCTGCCCAGCTCAGCAAGACCAAAAGACCTGGAAGTGGATGATCTCAGAATGATTTCTATGGTTAAGAAAATTAACTTCTAATAAACATTTAGCGAAGCCAAGAACACTTGAAGAGAGGCCCCATACCACAGCCAGAGGAATAAATGTATGTCCAGTTAACTGAAAACCAGGACTGAGCATACAGGGAGTGCAGAATTATTAGGCAAGTTGTATTTTTGAGGAATAATTTTATTATTGAACAACAACCATGTTCTCAATGAACCCAAAAAACTCATTAATATCAAAGCTGAATGTTTTTGGAAGTAGTTTTTAGTTTGTTTTTAGTTTTAGCTATTTTAGGGGGATATCTGTGTGTGCAGGTGACTATTACTGTGCATAATTATTAGGCAACTTAACAAAAAAACAAATATATACCCATTTCAATTATTTATTTTTACCAGTGACACCAATATAACATCTCCACATTCACAAATATACATTTCTGACATTCAAAAACAAAACAAAAACAAATCAGCGACCAATATAGCCACCTTTCTTTGCAAGGACACTCAAAAGCCTGCCATCCATGGATTCTGTCAGTGTTTTGATCTGTTCACCATCGACATTGCGTGCAGCAGCAACCACAGCCTCCCAGACACTGTTCAGAGAGGTGTACTGTTTTCCCTCCTTGTAAATCTCACATTTGATGATGGACCACAGGTTCTCAATGGGGTTCAGATCAGGTGAACAAGGTGGCCATGTCATTAGTTTTTCTTCTTTTATACCCTTTCTTGCCAGCCACGCTGTGGAGTACTTGGACGCGTGTGATGGAGCATTGTCCTGCATGAAAATCATGTTTTTCTTGAAGGATGCAGACTTCTTCCTGTACCACTGCTTGAAGAAGGTGTCTTCCAGAAACTGGCAGTAGGACTGGGAGTTGAGCTTGACTCCATCCTCAACCCGAAAAGGCCCCACAAGCTCATCTTTGATAATACCAGCCCAAACCAGTACTCCACCTCCACCTTGCTGGCGTCTGAGTCGGACTGGAGCTCTCTGCCCTTTACCAATCCAGCCACGGGCCCATCCATCTGGCCCATCAAGACTCACTCTCATTTCATCAGTCCATAAAACCTTAGAAAAACCAGTCTTGAGATATTTCTTGGCCCAGTCTTGACGTTTCAGCTTGTGTGTCTTGTTCAGTGGCGGTCGTCTTTCAGCCTTTCTTACCTTGGCCATGTCTCTGAGTATTGCACACCTTGTGCTTTTGGGCACTCCAGTGATGTTGCAGCTCTGAAATATGGCCAAACTGGTGGAAAGTGGCATCTTGGCAGCTGCACGCTTGACTTTTCTCAGTTCATGGGCAGTTATTTTGCGCCTTGGTTTTTCCACACGCTTCTTGCGACCCTGTTGACTATTTTGAATGAAACGCTTGATTGTTCGATGATCACGCTTCAGAAGCTTTGCAATTTTGAGACTGCTGCATCCCTCTGCAAGATATCTCACTATTTTTGACTTTTCTGAGCCTGTCAAGTCCTTCTTTTGACCCATTTTGCCAAAGGAAAGGGAGTTGCCTAATAATTATGCACACCTGATATAGGGTGTTGATGTCATTAGACCACACCCCTTCTCATTACAGAGATGCACATCACCTAATATGCTTAATTGGTAGTAGGCTTTCGATACAGCTTGAAGTAAGACAACATGCATGAAGAGGATGATGTGGACAAAATACTCATTTGCCTAATAATTCTGCACTCCCTGTAAAATGGTTGATAATTCTAAGCAGGTAATGCCATTGTTTGTAAAACACTTTCAATTATACTTTGAAATTGGACCATTCTTTTTTAATACACTCTGTATATTAAGTACTACGGCATCACAAAAAAATAGGGGGGAAAAAAAGGTTTTTTTTGGTCATTTAATTCAGAATGATAAACTTTCATATATTCTATATTCAAATATTTACACAAAGTGTGGCTATAAGCCGTTTATGAGCTATAAGACATAATAATAGAAATCAAAACAAGAAACAGCAAGTACAAATTCGTTAATGAATGTATGTAGCTATGCTGGCCAGTTTACTGGCAAAAAGTACAAATAATTGAATAATTGATGGTTCTGGGGAAAAAAAACTAAGTTAAGGGGAACATGAATTCTCTACCAAAACAACTCACAGCTGTGGACACCAAATATAAATATGCGGTATAGAGGGTATTGAAAGAATAACATTTTTGATGTAATGTTGTTCAAATTTTAGGGAAATTCTCGTCCAGATGTAAGTGAGCACTACGGTGTACATTTTAGGACATCGTCAGGTCTCAAGAAAAAATTTGTCAGGTATCAGACAAAAAAATTGTCAGGTCTCAGTTCTCAAGAAAAAACATTGGACATTGAAATGCCCAGTGCAGTAGCAAATCGCTCGTGCTTCACTGCACAAGCTGGACCCACAGAGTCTGCTAAGGTTTGTCACTGCCATATTACACATGATATTTATATAAACCCATTTAGAGTGAGGTCCATGTAAATTTACCATTCTCTATTTGTCTATCTTCTGACAGCGTAAGATTACAAGTGTGCTCCAAAGCTTCCTTTGCCTGTTAGACGTGGGAATGCTGCAGACCATCAGGGAGTGTACGGTCCATCAAGCCCACAGAATAGAGCCGGACTGGAATTTGTCAGTTCATGAACTGATGGCATTCATTTCAATCCTGTTTGTAAGAGCAATCATGTGTCCTGTTGGTGCCATTGTGGATTGCTGGTCAGAAAGATTTCTGGTGCCAGTAATCAAAGAGACAATGCCCCGAGATAGATTCATTTCAATTATGCAACACCTTCGATTTGATGACAAGGACACGCGGGCAGAACGGGTGAAAACAGATAAATTTGCGGCGATCTCCGACATCTGGACACGCTTCAACAAGAACTGTGCTAAGAGTTTCACTCCAGGAGAACACATGACCATAGATGAACAGCTGTTCCCTACCAAGGTTCGTTGTCCATTCACACAGTATAACGCAACCAAGCCAGACAAATTTGGGATCAAGTTCTGGATGGCCATGGACTTGGACACCAAATATGTCTGCAGTGCATCTCCTTACTTGGGAAAAGACCCCAGTCGTCAGAAGGGAGAGAGGCTGGCAGAGAACGTGGTCATGAAACTGATGGAGCCGTTTTTAGATGATGGGAGAAACGTCACAACAGACAATTTCTTTACTTCACTGTCACTGTCGCACAGACTGCTGCAGCGCAAAACGCCGTTATGGGGCACAGTGAATAAAGTCTGGCATGAACTTACTCAACTTGTGCGGATGTATTCCATAAGAGCAGCAACACGCAGGTGGTCAGTAGTAGTTTTCTACAATATGCTGGACCTGGCGGCGGTGAATGCCTACATTTTGTACAAGGCATGTACAGGGTGGACAGGCAAAAGAAGATTGTTTCTGAGTCTTCTAGCTCAGGAACTTCGTTGCCGATTCATGTAGCACAAGGAAATATTAGCACAGACGCAGGCTGTTGAAGCTGCTGCAGCTGCTGTGCCAGGGACTGTAAAGACAACGCAGTGCCAGGGGAATTTACGCAAATTTGCGCAGGGCTAGTAAATCTAGTAGTAGGGTAGTAATTCTAGTGTTAAGGTGTGAAACAGCTGTGTACTGCCTTTTGTTCCTGGAGAAGGTATTTAACTGAGAGCCATGCTAGGCTCAGGGAGACTCTGTCCCGCGGTCATGCAGGGACTTCATCAAGCTTGGTTGTCTGTTCTTTGTGTGTTTTGATTAAAGAATGTTAGCTACCGCTCACCGCTCATCTGCAGGCTTTATTTAAATGGAAAACTTCCACAACAGGAAAAAAAAAAAGCTTTCTGCTAAAAAAAAAGATTTAGAGCAGAAGTTTTTTGCACTTCATTTTAAAATGAAAACATATTGCATTTATTTACAATTAAAGAGAGAGCAGAAAGTGTGTTACTGTTTTATATCCACAGACACACAAGAAAAGAAGCAGGCAACATGAGGTCAAGTTATGGCAATTTTATTTGTGTATTTCAGTACATGTATTTAGATTAGAGTTTTTAAAAAACAAACAAACGTCCCAAGAAGAAGGATGGGGTGAAAGAAAGGTGGAGAGAGGGGGAAGGAGGAAGAAACTATTGATCTCCTCAAACTTGATGCTGCTGGGTCAGTTCTTTCTCAGCAGTCTGCTCCAGAATCCCCTCCTGTCCTCGGCTTTCTTTTCTTTTGCCTTTAGTTCTTTTAAGGTTTTGTTGAGCTGCTCCTCGGCATCTTTAAATTTTTCTTTCAGCTGCTGTTTGGCCAGTTTCACTTTCTGTTTGAGGAGCTCTTTAGCTTCCTTTTTGTGCTTTCGTATTTCTTTAAGTGCGTCTTTGCAGTCTTTCCTGGTCACCGCAGAGCCGGTCATTTCTTTCTTGAATGCCTTCACCTCAATTTTGTCTTCTGCAAGTTCTTCTTGCACTTTCATCAGTTCCTTCTTCATGTTTTGAGTGTAACTCTTTGTATCTTCCATTTCTTTCTTTGCTTCCTGTATTTTAATTTTCTCTTCCTCCAACACTTTTTGAGTTTCCAACAATTCTTTCTTCATATTTTCAATCTCATTTTCTGCCTCATGTTTATGTTTTTTCTCCTCTTGAAGTTGTTGCTTAAAACAATAAAACAATAAGGATAATAAACAAACACGTGACTAAAATAACAATTATGACTCTGATGTGTTTCATGTGTAGCAGGATGGCCTCTATACAGGCCAAGATAAGTTTATTAACTTACCATGGCTGTATCCCAATTCTGCGTCTGCAGCCTTAAAGGCCGCATTTTAAGGCCAATTACGTCACAGCGACACGACGAAGGCTGTCCCAATTCAAAGGCTGCTCGAAATGCGGTCCTCAAATGTGTCCTTCATTTCATTGAATTTTAAGGCCGTGGCAGTGTAGACTTCGTGGCCCAACATATCCCAGAATGCATAGCGCGGCGGTGGGTGTGGATAATTTTGCCGGGGAAAAAAACGGCGGAAGACGGGCAACCGAAGAGTAAACTTTTAAAAGTAGGGGAGACCGGGGATAGTTGTAACATTTTTGACATTTCTGTCTGTAAATTGGAGCTCGTTTAAGGTAGTGGATTCAAAATGTAATGCAAAGTATTTACATGTCTCTGCTATTAAATAGTGCAGCTATTTTCTCTGCAGCACAATTACCCATTGCATGGTATGGCCTCAAACACAAAGAGTGAAATGTTACAATTAACCCCATAGTCTGGGTTAGTTGTAACATATCCTGGGGTGAAATGTAACACAATGAAATAAGGGTACTAACAAAACATTAACATGTAATCTTTGTTTATTCAACACATGAATGCACTTAGAGCCATTTATGTAATTATGTGTGTGTGTGTGACAGAATGCAGAAATCTAGCTTTTGAACATATTCCAACCCCCCCAAAAAGACAAATTATGGAATTTTCTGCAACTGAATATTTAATTAATTTTGGTTGGTCTTCCTTGAGTTTGGCCTCATTGGCTCAGTGGGCATTATAACCTACAACTCTTGCACCAATTTTGAACATAACAATGAAGCTGAAAAAATGTAGTTGTTCACCAGCATCGCAATTCCATTACTTTTTATCATGGCTTACCTTGGTGTGGTTTGCAAAGTGCTTCAGAAAGATGAGGAAATCTGTTTCTTGCACCCATCCTGATTTATTTCCACTACCAGTACTTCCTACTGGTCCATCTCTGACACAGTGGTCTGCATAATGTATGTGTGGGGAACACAAACAGTGGAGGAATTGTGTTGCCAATGGCATTAACCGCATATACAAAAGCGACCAGTGAACCTCTCTCTGCTGATGTCGTTGCCCCAACTTGTTTAATATAAGTTAAAGTAATAGTGTGGTAAGTTGTAACATCTGCATTATTGTTACAACTAACCCAGACTGTTGCTGTTACAACTGACCCAGACTCCTATAGCCATGAACTAGCTAACATTACAGCCAACGGCTAAAACATTAGCACTAAAGACCTAGACAGAATATATCCCCACAGACATACAAATAACACAATTTAAGTTTGATGAGTTTAACTGCAAAGCAGATAATGCTATTAAACATTGAAATAAAGTAGAAAAACTTACTTTTTGGCATACAAATTACTTTTTTTCATGTTAAATTGTCTGTGTTTGACAAAATGTGCTGATTTTTCACATGTGATAGCAGAACTGAATTGGGCATGCACAGGATGAGTCACATCATTTGAAATTTAGCCCTGATTGGAGAAATTGGAAGTGTTACAACTGACCCACGTTACAACTATCCCCGGTCTCCCCTAAGTACTGAATATTATGTTACTTATTTATGTGCGAATGTTTAATAACGAAGAACATTAAAACATTACTGTTGGCCAAATGTCGGCAAAGTTATGTGACATTAGCGATGTTTGTACTAACTTGGTTTTAAAGCCTTTACTTTAAAATATACGCCGTTCAATAGTTGACCTTAATCTTACAGAGAATGTGATGATTTTATGGATATTTAAATTAAGCACTGAGACAAATTTAGTAATGCCAACATATTAAAAGAACAATATTTGTCTCTCATATATATAACACAGTTATATATACTGTGTCAAAGAAACCTGTCTTTGAGTGAAGATTTAAGGTGACAGGAAATATAAATAATATAAATAAATGCAGCTTGAATCTTTACTGAAGCTCAGTATTTGAAACAGAGTTCATTCACTGCTGTAATAACTAATAATGATTGAAATTATAACTTTAATATTGGCCATATTATATTTACATTACCAAAGTGAGATGACTTTAGTCTCATGAACAACATTAGCTAATTGTTATTTACTAGGTAATCTTAAATGACTGTTCAGTACAGACGTGAAGCCCAATAATCATGATTTCACAGTCAGCCTCAGATACTTATCAAATCAAATCAAATCAAATCACTTTTTATTGTCACATCACATGTGCAGGCACACTGGCACAGCACATGCGAGTGAAATTCTTGTGTGCGAGCCCCACAAGCAACAGAGATGTGCAAACACAACAACACAAACGAGCAAAATACAAGAATGGCCAACCTGAAACTAATAAATATATGTACAATATATAATAGTGTATGCATTTCTGGATGTGTATACTAAATATTTTCCTACGTGTGTGTGTGTGTGTGTGTGTGTGTGTGTGTGTGTGTGTGTGTGTGTGTGTGTGTGTATGTATACACATTTTTACAAATTAAATAGTAAAAAAATCAAATCAAAGCTCATGTACAAACAAACAAACAAAAGATTTTCTCCTTCATTTCTGTCAAACAAAGCTGTATGAAACGTTTCCAGCTGTTAGTATCATGGTTGCTAGGCATCCAGGGCAGCGCGACGGAGGCTAGACTGTCCCATTTCACAAGCCTCTCACTTCCGGCCTTTAAGTACGCGGCCCTTGTGGACCGTTAAGGCTGCGCACTTTAAAGCTGCAGACCCTGAATTGGGATACAGCCCTTGTGTCGTTAGGAGCCTGAACCGCAGTAAAACTCCGGTGAGGTCAATGACCTTACGCTCTCCCGCTGTCACACGTTGATGACGTATTTGGAAATCGATTTCAGCCCTCCGGCCTCTGGGCCTGTGGCTCGGTTCACTCTGGCACAGCTGGCTGCCGGCAGAGCCGGCGGGCACGCCGGTGCAGCCCCTCTAGCTTCTGCTCGGTGGCTACTGGGTGACGCCTCGTCTGGGGATCCTTAGCCCTTCCCATGAAGGTGGCACGGATGCCCCTCCGGTGGTCCTCCTTGGGCTCTCGCACTCTGGATGTCTGGGGCCTGGATCTCCTCCATGCCTGCTTCATGCCCTGGGGGACAGGGCTATGGCTCTCTACACCCTCTTGCAGACCATTACATGTGGAAACCATTTGAATACAAGCGCGCTGATCCACACAGGTGTGCACACGCGTGTTCACTATTCGTAGACTTAAATTACACCTTTCTTGGCTGCTACTTCAAAGCACATTGTGCGCTGTCTGTCCTGCGTGCTGCACAACAACATTGAATATTTAGTATTTACTGCTGGTTACACTTAGCTAGATTAATGCGATGGTGTTGTGTTTAGTATGTTACTTTGTTTTTTTTTTTTGCTTGTTTTCGATTCTTTCTCTCTCAACAGGTGATCCAGGAGATTTTATTTTATTTTATTTATTTATTTATTTCCCCCCCCCCTTTCTCACTGTCCCTCTCCCCTTCTGTTTTTCTTTTCCTTCCTCTTTCTTTCTCCCTTTCCTATCCCTCACTCATGTCCGTCCCGTCTGTAACAGCTGAAAATAAAATAAAATAAATAATAAAAACAAAGGTCGATCAAATGGACCAATACGGCAATGCCACGATGATCCATTTGGCAAAATAAATCCATTGGGTATCCTTGTTGGTCTTCAGACAACAATTCTGACGGCTAAAGAACCAAATGGGACAGGCAAATTAGGCGATGACATCATTTAGCGAAAATGATGTCATCGCCTAATTTGCATAATTGGTCATGCTAATGTAATTCTAACCTACGCTGTTGGAGAGAGAAATAACATCGTGGAAGAGACATAAAGTCAGTAAAAAACGTCTTAAATGCATTTAGAATTTATTTAGAACTACAAATTAAATTTCTTTTAGCAATTATTGTTTTTTTAATGTCACAATTCCAACCCTGCTCCTTTATCCGGGCTTGGACCGGCAAAAGTGACCCGAAGCAGGCACTCTAGTGGAGTTATTGTGTGTGTGTGTGTGTGTGTGTGTGTGTGTGTGTGTGTGTGTGTGTGTGTGTGGTTTTAAACTTTGTGGTCCACAAAACAACATAACAGTAAAAGAAGAACTGACTGCGTTACAGTCAGTGCGGGAGCCCTGCCCTGATAGCAGCTGGGGGAGGACTATCCTCCGCCTGTGAGCGCTTTGGCACGAGCGAGGTGCCCACCGCAGCACCCGCTGCTTATTGAGAGTAAGAGCGATACGCGCTTTCACGCCAAAAAGTCGTCATAAATAAGTCTCTAATAACGCCAGAAAAAGTCGCCAGATTTGTCGCTAGTCGCGTTTCAGAAAAAAAGTCGCTAAGACGGTCTGAAAACTCGCTAAATATAGCGACAAAGTCGCTAAATTGGCAACACTGGGTGGGACATGACAACACCGCCACCTGCAGGAAGATTTTCTCTCTGGTACCTTGTGTTCTGATACCTGACAACTTTTTTCCTGACAACTGAGACCTGACAATTTTTTTGTCTGATACCTGACAACTTTTTTTTTGAGACCTGACGATGTCCTAGAATGTACACCGTAGAGCACATATATTGTCCAAAATAATCTGGGGACAAGGGTGAATTTGGACAACAGTGTCTACACTGCCTGCAGTGACAATATCAAATATCTGACGCAGTCAGACCAAAATACTGTGTCAGCTGATCCACACAACAGTTACTCTCCAGGTATAATTTACTTTATTTTAGTTTCTTAGGTTGGGAAACTAAAGGATTTTTGACAAATAAAACAAAACAAACAAAAAACCTACCACCCTACACTCGAAAGTGTAATAAGCAACCAGAAAATTGCATAAAGTATTGCAATTAAGGATGAAATGAAGACACAGTTTGTAAGAATGATTCTTGCTAAGCATGATGTCTATATTTTCACATAGCAAATAGGATAAAGCAGAGCATTCATGTTGTTTTTAGCAACATAATATTGTCACATAAAGTGAAGCTGGTTTGAACATGTTTTTTTTTTTTTTTTTTGCGTTATTGGGCTGTTCTCATTAACTGTGATTAGTTCCAGAGGGTGGACATCCAGCTATTTGCTTCTATTCTAGTTACAGCAGCTCAACAGTGCTAGTCTGACAGTCTGACATTACCACTCTGTGATACGGGATTAGCACCAAATCTTCACGTTTGGTTGAAACAGTGACAGCTGATTAACAAGTCTATTACCATGAGTGTTATGGGACATCATAACATATTAATATACTCAGTCATGCTATTTGTGTTTATTATTTAGACCCTTCACAATGCAAGCACTGGCCAGTCTCACTGGTGATGACATCATTTAATTTAAGACTGACTATATTTGAAATATTTGGACTGCGGTAAGAGTTACTTTAGACATTTCTTTTCCCATCAGAATAAATTTCCTGACTCACATCGATTATTTTTACATGAGGCTATGCACTCACTGCCCACTTTCTTAAATGCGCTTATTCAACCTCTTCTTAATGCAAATCAATCACATGGCAGCAATTCGAGGCATTTAGGCATGTAGACATGGTCAAGAAGAGCTGCTGAATTTCAAACAGAGTATCAGAGTAGGAAAGAAAGGTGATTTAAGAGACTTTGAAGGTAGCATGATTGTTGGTGCATATGAGCTCTTGGTGCATTTCAGAAGATGCTGATCATCTCAGATGTTCCACGCAACCATCTCTAGAGTTTACAGAGAATTGTTCAAAAAGAGAAAATATCCGAGAAGCAAGTCTCTGGATGAAAATACCTTGTTGATATCAGAGGTCAAAGGAGAGTGGCTAAACTGCCACTGACCAATAACCACTGATCATGTGAAAAGGGAAAGACCATCTCTGAATCGAGGAGGGGGCCTAAGGGTACATTTTCACCATCTTACAGTGCTGTGATTGCAGCCATTCCCCAACTCTCTGTGAATGGTACTGGGTTTTTCCCCCCCGTTTTTTTCCCCCCCATGAACCTTCATTTAGAGGTCCCACATAAAAACTTTATACATAGAGATACTTTGGTAACTATTTGGTAAAGGATCTCAGTCTTCTAGGTGAACAATTTAGTCTCCTCAGATTAAGAACATGAGTGAATGTACTCCACAGATTCAGGTTTTATAAAATACCTTCCTCTGTGGTTTTAAGTTAAAACAAAATGCTGGTTTGAAAAACAAAGCAGCATTACATGATTGAAGTCAGAGCTGTGTAAGTTGTCATATAGGTCTGTGGAAAATATGACACAACACAAACATACACTGTATTGCCCAAGTATTCACTTAGCCATCCAAATGATTCAAAATACGTTCCAATCACTTCCATGGCCACAGGTGTATAAAATAAACCATTTAGCATGCAGACCGCCTCTACAAAGATTGGCGAAATTATAACAAAGTGGAAGTGATTGAGAATCAGCCAGAGCCACATAAAATCAATCAGTCAGCAATCAGTCAATCACTACAGACCTCCAAACTTCATGTGGCCTTCAGATTAGCTCAAGAAAAGTGTGTAGAGCGCTTAATGGACTGGGTTTCAATGGCAGAGCAGCTGCATCCAAGCCTTGCATCACAAAATGCAATGCAAAATGACAGAAGAGGTGGTGTAAAGCATGCTGCTACTGGACAGTGCAGACGTGTTCTCTGGAGTGATGAATCATGTTCCTCTGTTTGGCAAATCAGTGGACAAGTCTGAGTTTGGTGGTTGCCATGAGAATGGAACTTGTTGTTGACTGCATTGTGCCAAGTGTAAAGCTTGATGGAGCAGGGGTTTTTAGGAGGAGGTTGTTTTTTAGGAGTTCGACTCGGCCCCTCAGTTCCAGTGAAAGAAACTCTTAATGCTTCATTCAGCATATCAAGGCATTTTGGATAACTCATGCACCCAACTTTGTGGGAACAGTTTAGGGATGCCCCCTTTTCCAGCAAGGCTGCACACCAGTGTGCTGTGGAAAAATTATTTGAGCTTCAAAACCAAAAAGATTCTCGGAGATTTACTGAAAGAAAGTTAAAACATTTGCAGATGGATCAATACAACACAAAAGGGGTTCTTCATACCAGAATTTACAAAAAGGCCGAACTACAACATGTCCTTTACATCCATCCATCGTGTGGATACAATCTTGTCTATTCAGCAGTTGGGAGTGAAATTCTCACCATCATGTGGGCACCAGCCTGATAATGAACCACGTCATGGCCTTGAGCAAAGTTTACAGTGCGTTGTTTCCCCAGCTACATACACGCTTACTTTGTACAAGAAAGTTACAAATACATATCAATAGTACACAGAGGTTAGATGAGGTGAAGCACACATTTTCTATCACACAGTGCACAAAGCAAGGTCCATAAAGATATGGATGAGTGAGTTTGGTGTGGAAGAACTTGACTGGCCTGCACAGAGTCCTGATCTCAACCCTAATAAAACACCTTTCGAATGGATTAGACTGGAGACTGCGAGTCAGGCCTTCTTGACCGAAATCACTGTCCGACCTCACAAATTTGCTTCCAGGAGAACGGTCAAAAATTCTCATAAACACTCCTAAACCTGCAGAAAGCCTTCCCAGAAGAGTTAAAGCTGTTCTAGCTGTAAAGGGTGGGACAAGATCATATTAAACCCCAGGAAAAGGGATGTCACTCAATGTATTTTACACTACATCCTGTACTCTCGTCCAATGAGAGAACTCCATCCATCAAAAATGAATAAATAAATAAATAAACTAGTGTTGTCAGCGTTAATCTCGTTAAAATGACGTTAACGCCGCATTAACACGGCAAATCTCCGTTAGCGAGTTAACGCAGATCGCCCCATGCTTATGGCTGCACGATGTTAACGCATTAACGAGCTAACCGTGCTAATGCGTTGACGTCATTTTAACGAGATTAACGCTGGCAGCACTAAAATAAAAGACTAGAGGTACATTTTTTAAAATCTGAAAGTAGGAAGCAACACCTCTATGAGTCGTTAGAAGCTTACTAATACCGGTAAGTGCATTAAAAATAGAGAAAGCAGACCAAGCATGTCTGAAAAATGAAGGTTATGCTATACTCCAGCTGCATTGCACAACACTGTTTATTGAGGTTACTCATCATGGTAACTGAAACAAACAGAGATAGAATGGTTCAATAATAGAAGGAGGAAAAAACTCCCGGGGAGAGAATTAAGCAGATCAATTTGGGCTTCAGCATCAAACTTGATGGATCCGCACCCAGACCTGAAACTCCAGCAAACTCGGTGCATTCGTGTCAGTTGCTGATGAATGGCTCCTAATTTATCTTTGCCTCCATTTCATTACTCCTCTGCAGTCAGTGTGGCAGCCTCTTGTTCTTTTTCTGTCTGTGATCACAGCAGAAGACAATGAAAGGGAAGGAAAAAACATAAACGTGACCCGTTGATCACCCAGGTCCTGCCACATCATCAAGGAAAGCAGCATGTGCTCCCTTTTACTTTACTTTCCTACGTTACCTTGGCGACACAATTTGGAGGAAGGCTGTGAGGGAGTTGAGGATGGTGTGTAGGTGGGGAGGTGGCACTGAAGGTCGAACCAGACACCTTCCCATTGGATGAGGGTAATTGTCTCATCAACAAGACCAGCCTAATAGTTAGTCTTGTCTCCTGTCTTTCCCTCCCACTTCTCTCTTTACTGAGTGCAAATAAATGGAACCAGCAGGAAGTCGATGCTCTGGGAAACTGAAGTGTAAACAAGTCATGTAAAAGGGATGTAACTGAAATAAATAGCTAAATAAAACAAGTTGAGTGGAAGCCTAGTTGGAGTTTTAGATCAGGTTAGAAGAAAAATCAATACTTTTGAACTTTTTTTTTGCCTTTAGATGAATAATTTGGCTTTGGAAAAATGCAAGAAATAAACCGAATGACCACCTCCACTTCATACTTCACTCTAATATTGGTCAGGTTATTCATACAGTGGGAACAGACTTCAAGCATTTTACAGAGTGGCAAATTTACATTGTCATTTTATAAAGTTGATTCATTCTGACAGTTATCTGATTATGTGCTGCTGCTTTTCCCTCCCATTTCATCTGAAATCAAACCATATCCAATCCTTGTCTGTCGAAGCGTCTCTCTGTGGGGCAAATTCATTTTTTCCTATTAATGTTTTTTTCGTGGTTGCACTGCTGAACACTTTTTTTGGATTTCTTTAATAGCTGCAGTAAAATGTTGACAACCATACATATCCCCTGGCAGTTGATGCCATCCAAAATCAGAGCTACCCCCCCAGGGACGAAAACAGGGCGTTGTTGGAATGCTACTACGCAAGTAACCCCGGCGGAAGGGGCTACATGAATATCGGAGCACTAGGTGCGGTGACTCCCAAGCTAGGCGAGTGGCTCCAGCAGATCCCGGGAATAACATCGGAGATCTCTGTCCAGAAGAGCGCAGTCCTGGGAACAGCTAAGATACTGCGCAGGACCCTCAAGCTCCCAGGCCTCTGGTAGAGGACCTGAGCTTGAAGGATAAACCGCCCGCAGGGGCGTGCTGGGTGTTTTTTGTGTATATATGTGTGTGTGTGTGTGTGTGTATATATATATATATATATATATATATATATATTAGAGATGGCACGATACCACTTTTTTATGTCCGATACCGATACCGATATCATAAATTTGGATATCTGCCGATACCGATATGAATCCGATATAGTGTTTTTTAATCAACAAAACTGTTTTTTAAAATATCTTGCTGCATTTTGCAAGTCTGCAAGTTCATACTCCAGTTTAAAACAACAACTACACTAAAGCTATTCTGTTATACCTGTATACAAAAAAATATTTCATAGTTCAGCAATACTGATCAATCTAATAAACTTAGACCTACACCATCCTCCCTATTCTGGTATTTTAAAGAGTACTTAGTGTAAATATTAAGCAACCTAACTAATAGGGTTCCAACTCCCAGCAGCAACAAAAATAAATAAATAAAAAATAGGGAACCACCCCTCACGCGCCACCTCATGATGCTTAATCGACGTAATCAACCTTAATTTGATGCAGTGTGAAAAAAAATGCACAGAAATCAATTATTTTTCAAGAAATATTAAATAGATTCAACATCTTTCTTCAACAAAATTGCAGACTGCACAGATGGTACCTTCCCAAAGGAAAAAGTACTATAGCTTACTAGGGTATATATATTAGACTTAATAGTTACTATATACAGTAATTGACTTCTATTCATTTTACATCAAATTAAAACTTTGTGTGTCAGATAATTATTTATTAAAAGCTCGACATTTTAAATGAGAATAAGAAAGAAAAGTATGTCTTTGTGCCCCCTTTTCCCAGTTAATGCCCTATCGGCCCCCCTGGCTAAACTTTGCTAGATCCGCCCCTGCACAGTTACCAGCGTCAGCTGTAGAAAAAGA